>NC_045546.1:65053503-65747052 GCF_009769535.1 Thamnophis elegans
TGATTGTATGTGTGTGTATGTGTGGTGGGCTGGGAGCATAGCTGGGTACCTCCTGCACTGAATGCTTTGGCAGAAGTGTTAGGGGGGGCCCAGGCTTAATTCCGGCCCTTGGATGTGTGTGTCGAAGGGCCTGATGGTGAATCCGGCGGCCTGGGGTGAGGGTGGATGAACCATAGATGCAGAAGTGGGCCGGAACATTGGGGTCACATTGGGGAGGGGCAGATATGGCGGGAACTTCAGGGCGAGCCATTACCGGGGGAGGGTTCCCTACGTCAGAGGGATCCCTCCTTCTGGCCCTGTTAGTTCCACTCCAAGGCCAGATGGCGCGAGCAGTCAGGACCCTGGTCTCAGGTTGTTGTTGCTAAATGCCAGGTCTGTGGTTCACAAGGCTCCCCTCATCCAGGACCTAATTTTAGACGAGGGGGCAGACCTGGCATGTATTACTGAAACCTGGCTGGGCCCGGAGGGAGGAGTCCCCCTCACTGAAATGTGCCCAGAGGGTTTTCAGGTGCTTCATCAACCGCAATCCCAGAGAAGGGGTGGGGGAGTGGCCATTGTTATCCGAAAGTCCTTAGTTCCTCGTAAGATCCCTGCTCCGGAGCTTGTCGGGTGTGAGTCCTTGCTGGTGAAGATGGACCTTGTGGGTCAAGTAGGCTTGTTGTTAACGTACCTGCCTCCCAACAGCGTGACGACAGCCCTCCCCTCGCTCCTCGAGTCAGTACCTGAGCTGGCAGTTGAGTTCCCCAGACTTATGATACTGGGGGACTTCAATCTGCCTTCGCTCGGTGAACACTCTGATGGAGCACAGGAGTTCATGGCTTCCATGACAGCCATGGGCTTGACCCAAGTAATCCAGGGCCCGACTCACTCAGCGGGTCACACACTCGACCTCGTATTTGTCTCGGAGCAGTGGAGTTGTGATCTTGGTTTGAGGGGCAGTGAGATCTTGCCCCTGTCATGGTCAGACGATTTCCTACTGAGGCTCGACTTTCGGAGACCAATCCCCCACTGTAGGGAGGAGGAATCGATTAGGTGGTTCCACCCCAGGCGTCTTATGGATCCTCAGGGTTTCCAGACGGCGCTTGGTGTTATGCCTGATACTCTCACCCTCAGTCCAATGGAGACCTTAGTTGCTGCTTGGAACTCAGCAGCGTCTGAGGGTCTCCACCGGATTGCGCCTTTACGGCCAATCTGCAGCAGTGGATCCAGGAGGGCTCCTTGGTTTACCGAGGACCTCCGGGTGATGAAGCGCCAAAAGAGATGCCTAGAGCGCCGCTGGAGGTCCAGTAAATCCGAGTCAAACTGAGCACTATTAAAAGCTTGCATCGGAGCATATCTTTCAGCAATACGGACAGCTAAGAACACCTACATTGCCGCTCTGATAGCGTCCGCTGAGTCGCGCCCTGCCGCCTTGTTTAGGGTAACCCGCTCCCTCCTGAATGGGAGGGTTGCGGATAATCCCTTATGAGGTAGAGCGGAGGAGTATGTCCAGTTCCTCGCGGACAAAGTTGCTCGGCTTCGGATGGACCTGGATTCCAATTGTGCAGAGCCAGCCGGGGTACCAGGGGAGGGTCTTGAGTGACATCTCTGGACTGATTTTCAACCTGTTACTCCTGATGAAGTGGACAAGGCCATGGGAGCGGTGAGTGCTGCCACGTGTGCACTGGACCCGTGCCCCTCCTGGCTGGTCGCGAACAGCAAGGAGATGACGTGGGGCTGGATCCAGGTGATGGTGAATGCCTCCCTTCGGGAGGGCTTCTTTCCACTGGCATTGAAGACAGCGGTGGTGAGACCCCTTCTGAAGAAGCCATCTCTGGATCCAGCCATTTTGAATAACTACCATCCAGTCTCCAACCTCCTCTTTGTAGGCAAGGTTGTTGAGAAAGTGGTAGCCTTTCAGCTCCGACGGTCCTTGGATGAAGCCGATTATCTGGATCCCTTTCAGTCTGGATTCAGGCCTGGCTTCAGCATGGAAACCGCTTTGGTCGCACTGACCGATGATCTCTGGAGAGCCAGGGATGGAGGTCATTCCTCCATCCTAGTGCTTCTTGACCTCTCAGCGGCCTTCGATACCATCGACCATGGTATCCTTCTGCGATGGTTGCGAGAGGTGGGGGTGGGAGGCATCGTTTTTGGTGGTTCTCCTCCTATCTCTCGGACAGATCGCAGTCGGTGTTGGTCGGGGGGCAGAGGTCGACCCCTAGGCCCCTGAAATATGGGGTCCCACAGGGTTCGGTCCTGTCCCCCCTCCTGTTTAACATCTACATGAAGCCGTTGGGTGAGATCATTCGGTGGCACGGGATAAAATACCATCAATACATGGACGCCCCGTGCCAACTCAGTGAAGCGGTTGACATGATGTGCCAGTGCCTGGAGGCTGTCAGGGTCTGGATGGGAGTTAACAAGCTTGCGCTCAATCCAGACAAGACCAAGTGGGTGTTGTGTTTTCCTCCCAAAAATTTGGCTAGTACTCCATCACTCAGGCTGGGGGGTGAAATTTTACGCCCCTCAGACAGGGTTCGCAATTTGGGAGTCCTCTTGGACCCACAGCTGACCTTAGAAAATCATTTGTCGGCTGTGATCAGGGGGGCATTTGCCCAGGTTCGCCTGGTGCACCAATTGCGTCCCTACCTGAACTGGAAGGCATTCGCAACAGTCACTCATGTCCTCGTGACCTCAAGACTGGACTACTGCAATGTGCTCTACATGGGGCAGCCCTTGAAGAGCATTCGGAGACTTCAGATCGTCCAGAATGCAGCCGCACGAGCGATTGTGGGTGCACCTCGGTACACCCACGTTACACCTATCCTCCGCGAGCTGCTCTGGTTACCATTGGTCTCCGAATACGCTTCAAGGTGCTAGTCGTCACTTATAAAGCCCTTCATGGTATTGGACCTGGGTACTTGAGAGACCACCTGCTCCCAAAGACCCATTAGATCACACAGAGTGGGCCTCCTCCGGGTTCCGTCTACCAGCCAATGTCATCTGGCTACTACCCGGGGGAGGGCCTTCTCTGTGGCAGCTCCGGCCTTTTGGAATGAACTCCCCACAGAGATTTGGACCCTCATCTCTCTCCAGGCCTTCCGAAAAGCCGTTAAAACCTGGCTGTGTCAGCAGGCCTGGGGTCAATGAGTTCCCTTCCCCTCTCGAATCGTGTGGCTGTTGGTTGTTTTTTAAATGCCCTGTACTTTTGTAGTTTTTGTGTTTTTTCCCTTCCCCTCCTTCGGGTTTGTGTGCCGCCCTGAGTCCCGCAGGGAATAGGGTGACATATAAATAAAATGAAACTCAAACTCAAACTCAAACATATACAGCAGCAGAAGGAAGAAATAGCAATAGCAATAGCAGTAGACTTATATACCGCTTCATAGGGCTTTCAGCCCTCTCTAAGCGGTTTACAGAGAGTCAGCATATTGCCCCCAACAATCTGGGTCCTCATTTTACCCACCTCGGAAGGATGGAAGGCTGAGTCAACCCTGAGCCGGTGAGATTTGAACCGCTGAACTGCTGATCTAGCAGTAGCCTGCAGTGCTGCATTTAACCACTGCGCCACCTTGGCTCTAAAGAAAGTGAGAGGGGCTGGTGCTCCAGACCAGAGGATGGGCTGATGTCCTGGCAAGCTCCAAGCAGCAGGATATTGCACCACCCTCCTACACCACAACCCCCGCCTGGCCACGTGGCTGTGAAGGTTTCTGGGTTGTCCCCCTTGTCCCTGCCGCAAGACTGCTGGGCAGCAGGAAGAGGGGTAGGCTAGCACAAATGCTTACCTGTATGTAGGCAGGAAGAGGCACTGTGCTCCCATGCACAGTTAAATTAAAATTGTTCTGTGCATGTGCAGAACTCAAAAACAAGATAGTACTGCTGACCAGAGAACAGTTCAGGGGTGTGGGAGGCTTGGATTGCTGCCAGTTCCAGCAATCCAGGCTGTGAAACCACTACCAGTTTGGACGAACTGGTTCGAACTGGTGGAAAGCCACCTCTGTTATGTGTGCTTTCTGAATGTGATTGCTGCTGCAAACTCTTGACACGTCTTTCCAACAAATAGGGAACAGCCAGATCAGCTTCAGCACATTATTGCAGCCTAATTCAGCATGAGCAGCTGGTGGATCGGCCTCCCGGAATACCCCCAATCAGCTGTTCCAGGCTGCAGGGATTACCACAGACCATCTCACCTCCATGCCTCATGGTTTTGACTTCTTCGGTGTATAAGATGCACCCAAATTTTCACCCTCTTTTGGGGGTGGGGAGGAGATGCGTCTTATATTCTGAAAAATATGGTATTTACAAAAATAAATATTATTTAAATACACAATATAATTCACTGGATTCTGAGTACACCTGAGTTTTCACCATTATTTACTAAAAGTGAAGCAGTTCTGTTTGTCCTTACTTTGTTTCTTTCATATTAAAACTGGAACCTGGATTGAAAAGTTCTTCAGTCAGAATATTATCATTCAGAAGCTATTCAAATAAAGGATTTTCTTCTATAATAGAGAACCCAAAACACTCTGTAGTAATGTTTGTGTATGTGTATGTATGAATGACACCTTTCATTCTACCTATTTCTTATTTTTCTTATTTGCGTAATCTGAGATCAATAGAATCAATTGCTCACTGTTGTTTTATGTCCACTAAATCTCACTACTCTTTATGTTGCAGAAAATCAAGAGATAGGACTGGGAGATCAAGATAAGCTTTATTTTGGCCAAAAAGTCCAGATAGAGATATCAATTTCTAACATCTGGACAAAAACCTATAGAAAAGACAGTTTCTTATATATCTTCCAAAGAGCAACGTACACGGAAATGCTTAACTTCACTTCTTATTGGTTACCTTGAGGAAAGAGCCTTATAAGTAGATAAGGTCTTACTTCTCCTTTTGTCTTGGGTCATAGGTACTGAGTAAGTGTCTCTAAGCGACCTTTGCTGACCCTTGTGGTCTTGTGAGAACTATCAAACTCTATAGTTAGGCACTTGCTTCCTGTTCTTTTGCAAGCTGCAACTCTGCCTATGTGGCCTTTTAATGCAAAAGTAAAGGGTCCCCGAGAGTCTGTCCAGCCTGATCCAGTAGGTTTCACACTTAATGTCCAAAATTCACTTTACGTCCTACTTTATCCCCCCTTCTAGACTCTATTAATAACCACAATTGAGTCTAGCCTATTACAGGGTCCTTTTTTGATTAACAATATAAGTATGCAGAATACACAATAGCAAAAAAGCAAGGGAACAAGCAATACACATAGAATAATTCTTAGGGCTTATTTTCTGGAAGTACTTTCTCCATTCCTAGGAGTGCAATTTCAACATACGAGCAATATCTAAAATTTCATCTTCCTCGTCGAGAGGTGGGATATGGTTAATAAGGTTTTCCATCAGCATTAACTCCTTTTCAACCAGTATTTCCTTTACGAATCTTAAGAGTTCCTTAAGTAGGGGTAGTATGCAAAGGAGAAAGGCTAAACTTGCGATCCCACAAAAGAAACAGCCTTTGTTTAATCCAACCTGTTCCCGATAGCCAAGAGAACCATTCGTCTGTCCCTGGCATTCTTTGACCAATTGAGGAAGCGCGGTCTCGTAGTTCTTTAACCATCCCCCTGATCTATTCATATAGAAACAGCAATCTTCTCCCAGGAATACACAGCCCACCCTTTTCTGAACATGTCCTAAGAGGGGGACTGGGAGAGTGTGTTCTCCACTGACAATGCCCATTTTCAGGATAAGATGTACCAAAGTGCATGTCCCCATCCAGTTACTTGGTAGGCATAAATATGCATCTTTCTCACATAAGAAGACTCCATTTTCCCCTACACACACTCCTACTGTATGTTCATAGAAAAGGCACAGGCTTGGAGATTCCTTTCATTAGTCCAGACCTGTAAGGTTCCTGCCAAGTACATACCAGTCAGGAGCTGCTTCTTGGTTAGTGTCCATTTGCCTATCCCTGAGAACTGGTTCTTCAAAGAGATAGTGGGAACTGGTGTTTCCAGGGGGAAAATGAACACAAAATTCCATGATGGAGTGTATTGAAAGCCAAACGGGAAGTCGGGGTGGCTGGAATGGTCTGGGGCACCTTCCAGTAGTCAGATTCCCCTCCCAATGGTTAAAACGAGTGGGGGCAGGAGCGAGAAAGTGACCTTCTGTTGGAAGAGCTTGTGAGCAGAGGGAGACATGCTGCGAGTTAATTTCATGTCCACGAGTGTTTTCCTAGGGGCAAGGTACATTTCAGATAGGCATTGTTCTCTGACAGTGACCCTACAGGAATGCCAGGTTCTTGATAGCATTTGATATACAAGGAGGGTGACCCTATAATTTCTACACCAACAGCTATGGGGCCAACGATGGGGAGATGGCTCATCCCCAGTCTTTTGAGTGCATCATACAGATCACTATGCAGCTGGGCTTCTGCCATTTTGGTTCCCCATCTACCTCCCATGTCAAAGACTATCGTAGCTTTGGTATTTTCCCAAAGATCTAGCTCAACTGGAACAGCATTGTAAGATGAAGGGGTTGCAGACAAGCACAACCAGCATTTTTGGCCTAGGTCAGAATCAGTTTGATTAATTAGGCTTTGACCTAACTCCAGCACTCTTAACATATAGTTCCTTTTTCTCAATTGTTGCAAGGGCCCGTTTTCCCTATGCTCTGCCCTTTTCTTACAGGGTTTGTCAGATAATTGACTTTAGGTGTTGGGATTGGCTTACGGTTCCGTCCCCAAGCATAAATGATGTGCTGTTGACGGGAGCGGACCTGTTCCAAATCCTGTAATTTGATTCCACCCCGTTTTAGCATCCTTGGATCTTTCTTCAAGAGCAATGGGGGTTGCTCAGGTATTTTTGCAACATTGGGAACCAATAACAGCCAGAGCCACAAAAAGCTCATAATCGTCCCTCACGCAAAACTTCTCCTAACACAATTCTTTTAACCTACTGAATCACCATGTGAGGGAGAAAGCAGGGGTTATATATAGTTTAAGGAAGGGCAATATCAGCTTTGGGCAATCCACAAAACCAAATCTTATTTGCTAAAATATCACTCACAATCCAAAAACTCCTATTATGCTGCAAAGAACCCATTCCCACGGTTCCCCAAACATAAGAAGATTTGCACTCCTCTTTGTCACAGTCAATGATTTTAGCCTCAGCACCTGTCTTCCTCTGGAGGGGGCAATTCCTGAGGATGAATATGCAATACAACAAATAAGTACATTCACTAAAGCGAGAGATAGTGCATTATGAATATGAATATTTGGCTTGCCATTTCCTGACAGATGCTCACACTTTCTAATACATCTTATATCTAATAAATGGAACATTTTCTTCCTCCTCCAAATCTTCAGCTGTACGTCGAGAAGTCAGCTTCCAGGGATGACTTCAGTAGGGCCTCTTCTGCCCCATATATTCTGCTCGTTGCCGGTAGGGCAGGTTTTAGGGGGTGTTTCTATCACTAGAGGAGGCTTCATCCTGGTCTGCCTCCCAATACTCATCAGCAGCTGGCTTAACTCGAGTCCAGTGAATCCAAAACTTGGATGCCAACACTTTTACTGAAAGTGGAGAACACATGACCACAATATACGGGCCATCTAGGTTTCAAATTCTTCTCCTTTCCAGTGTTTTACCTATACTTTTCTCCCACCTGAATATTATGACTAGTGGTGGTCAGAAATGGTGGACTAAGGGACACACATTATTGCTGGATTTCTTGTATTTGCTTATTCAGTTCCCCCACCATCTGACTCACCCATGAGACCCCTATTTGGCCTAGGTGCCCTATATGATTTTTCAAGTTAGCACTTATAACTGGAGTCTCCCAAACATCATTTCAAAAGGAGATAACCTAATTCCCTTTCATGTAGTGCATCACACAGACCAAAGTGCCAGTGGCAATGCATTCACCCATTTGCGACTAGCATTGCCTTATATAGCCCACACTTGGGCATGTCTGTGAAATCAATAACTAATGAATCCATGGGATAATATCCTTTGGGTTGACTTCCAGGAAGGAGTCTAGGTCCTTGCCTTGGGTTTACTTGAGCACATATGCTACACCTTTCACTTGCATGGGCACTCTGTGCGTGTAAGCGGTCAATGTAAGATGGAGTTCTTCTGCTTTGGAATATCTGGGGCCCAGTCCCTTTTGTATTTCCAATGCTGCATAAGCTGTCATGTCAGGGTGGCTCTGATCATCTCGGGTTGCTGACAGCCTTGCTTCTCTGTCAGCTGCTTTTCCCTTTTCTGCTGGATCCGACCATCCAGCTTGGAGAGATTGTGCAGATTTCCTCATATGGAATCTTTAATTTCCTTGAGCAAGCACACTAGTTGCTCTTCCTTTCTTCTGCTGTTAAGAGTCCTCTTTCAGCATGGACATGTAATGTGAGGACTGCATATTTTGAATCCATCCAAATATTTATACTTTCATTCCATGCCCTTTCAAGTGCTCGTATTAAAACCCACAACTCTGCTACTTGAACACTAATGCTCCTTGTATCTAATACTCCATGAATTGCATGACTAGTAAATATAGTAATTGGCTGCCTAAAAGTCAATTTATTAATTTCTTTGATCAGAAGAGCAGTTTGCGGCCAGGATTTTAAGGCAATGTGCTAACCTCCCTTTTGCTAAATTGTGGGGTGTTGCCACTTCCCTTTTCTGGAGTCAGGACTCCAAGTTCTGTATTACTCCACATACAAATTGAAAGATTTCTCAAGGTTGGTAAGATGAGAGGCTGTCCAGCCTGACCTAGTAGGTTTCATACTTAATGTCCAAATCTCACTTTATGTTCTACTTTATTTATACAATTGTTATTGGAAGTAATTTTAGCCTTTTCTGCAAATTCTCCATAGATGTGGAATCAGGTGCACAATTATTGATTATATTTCTTGGTAGCTTCCATATTCTCCACTTTATGCACTGCTTACAATGCTTAGTTTGGTTAGTGATAGGAAAATTTGATGGAATATCTATAGCCAAAAATCTGCTACCATTATTTCTGGTTTGTTATTTATCATAAAATACTTTAGACCTCACTTTTCTTATTTACTGAGGGAAGTAATTTCATTAGATATTTTTGTGGTAGAATTATCATCTGAAGAAACAGGGACCCTTCAAGGGGGAGTAAAAAGACATTCTAGCATGGAGTTGGTTCCGGAGAACAAATGTCTGAAGTCAAACCCATAGGTCAATATCTGTTGTTTCCCAAGGAAAGACAGGCAATCTGGTGAGATTCTTGTAATATAGGTGATCAGCAATAAACTGCATACTAGTGCATATTCATGGAATAGTCCTAGTTGCTTGCATTTGGCATTTTTCCTTTTTTCCATCATGAATGGATATAGAGAGAGAATGATTGAGACAAACAAGAAAGATAGAGATAGTGAGATAAACAAACACACACATACAAAGAAGCATTAAAGTATTAAACGTCATATTTGAATTGATGACTACACAATCACTGATATTTAAGACCACCTGCCCTATATTCAGTTTTAGTAAATTGTTATTATTTCTCCCTACAAAATTTTCTAATATATCTTTTAAAGTATAGAGATCAAAGCTGTTCATCAATATAGGTTTAGCAGCAATTGTGAAAGTATGTTATACAATTCAAGTAATTTAACAATCGGTTCTTCCTAGTGACTGGTTGGGTGGGCGTGGCTGGAGTGTCATGTGACTGAGTGGGCATGGCCAACTTGACATCAATCATGGCAAGGTGGGGCAGCATAGGCAGTCCAATGCTGCAAAGACAGGGTGATTTCCTACATACCATTCTGAGCCTCTTCCTTGGGCTGACAAAATAAAAGCCCATCTAAAGATTGTGACTGCCTGCCGAGCCTGCCTGGTGCATGCTGGCAAAAGGAGGCGGGGGGGGGGAGAGAAAGACTGATGGAAACCCCTCCCTCATTTTCCACCTCAATTGGGCTGTCTGTGCCACGCTGGATTGGGATGGGGAAGTGAGAGGAAAAAGCAAAAAGCCCACACAGTCCGTACTTACTCACCAGCAAAACAGAGAATCTCTCTTCCAGCTCACCGGTTCAGGCATTGGGAGCTTGAGGGATAGATTGTCTGCCCTTAGGTCCATCTGCTGCTTCTCCAAGTCCAGCTCTGGCTGAAGGCGACCATCGACCAATTTTCTTCCAGCGCTCTTGTGAGGAACCCAGGAGCTTAGCGGCAGCATGTTGCATGCTTTTTACTCCAAGCAGACCAGCCTGGAAAACGCATGACTAGGGTGGAGCAGTCCTCCTGAAAAACCTCCAAACTGTTGCCGCTCCTCCAAGCCTGGGTTCCCTGCACAAGCGCTGGAAGAAAGGAAGAGCACCTGTAGTGTCTCCCCAAGTATCTGAGGCATGCCCCAAGTGCCTGAGGCACAAGGGTCAGAAGAAGAGGATGCAAGATGTTGCTTGAACTTGCAGTGGCTTCTTCTAGCCCTTGGTGCTGGGCGATCCTTGGTTGCTCAGGGAGATGCTCCATGTGCTCTCTGTCCTAAGACACTGCCCTGACCCGCCTGCTTTTCTCTACTGCTGCTTTTGCTGGTGGCCGGCAGGGAATGTCTTGCGCAGCACAGCGAAATTAGCAGCCGTGAGCCACCACTTTGGGTTCAGACCTGAAAGTCCCATCCAGAAAGCGCTATGGCGGAGAGAAGCAGCTTTCACTCCAGCTGCTTCTATAAGGTATTCACTACCAAAATTGCATACAGGAAGCCAAAATACCTGTATAAGGTCAGAATGACAAATATAACATGCTTACAGTTTTGAAAATAAAAATAAAACAGTTCTAATTCATTGTTTCACACATATCATATATCATTTGATCTATTTTAAGCTTACTAAGTATATTAATATTAATATGAGATGTAATTTTAATTGCTGAAATAATTGTTTTATTGCCTTCATATCTTTCTAGTGTTCTGATTTCTTTGTCCTAAGAATACTGCTTCTACTTTGTTTCTTTTTTTCTTTTAAGACTGCCAGTCCTGAACCTAATCTTTAAATTAACTAATATATTTTTGTTTTCTGAAATTTATGTAATAAAGAGTACTGTGGTTGGAAAAAAGATGTGAGCAGTAGCAAATGGACTGTAATATAAGTAGACATTGATTTTAACATATGCTAATAAATTGTCAGTTCATGTTGTCAGTTTTAAATATGATCTGACAACAGTACAATTTGCACAGGTAAAACCTACAGTAGGAGCCCAAGTGTATAGCTAAAATGAATTTTCCAAGTTTCAGCTGAGTTCTTGGCTTACTAATATAATCCTACAATTCTAAAATCAAAATCAAAACAACTGTCAGGCCTGTCTCCATTCAAAACTCAAGAAAGAAAAACCCCAAATCCATTGAATTAGAGAAGAGGTACTTTTATTAAGTTTGAAATCATAGCAACAAAAGCAAGGCAAGATCTAATTCAAAACACATGAAATTTACACATTGAAAGTCAACCCAAATCCCCCCAGGGTCTAGCACTGAGAGACCAATCAACATCCAGCATGATGCTGTGGGAAAGCTCTTCTTCAGGTATTTTGTGCATCTGGAGTCTCTGGAGTGTTGACCTTGACAGGAAGGAATAAACAATTCCACTCAGCAACAGCATAATTCATGAGTACAAACCTCTCTTCCAGTTCTCTTGGGGCACCCCAGCTCACTTCCCCATCCCAAATGCCCAAGCCCCGCTCCCAGTTTCTATGGCAGTCGATAGCAAGCACACTGCAGAAACCCATGCTGGAGAATCCACAGCTGACAAGTATATTTTTAAGTTTTTCTTCTGATTTAACTTGATCCAATTCCTTTATTCTCCAAAAAAACAAATTTGGGAAGACAACTGCTAGTCATATACCATGGATATTATGGATTACTAATTAGCATTTATATTATATGATATTCATGCATGTGGATTTTGTGTGGCATTAATACAGGGAACCTATAACAGCTGGAATTCAGAACATTATTTAGAAATAGTAGGTAACCAGAACATATTGCTACATTCACACATCACATATTGGTTAATAATACTTTGTTGATGAAATTATAATTGGATAGATTTAATTTAACTTAATCCATATGTCTATGGAGATTCTCAGTCATCCAGGTCATGGTTGTCTGAAAGGTGCTTTTCAAGAGGCAACTGGACTTACTGGTTTTTCTTTGAAAATGTTTCGATTCTCATCCAAGAAGTATTTTGTATCATTATCCTAACTGGCCATGGAATTGGTCATTTTTTTCATTTTTTCAGTTGAATTTTCATGTGCACACATTCCTTCCCCCTCCTTTTTGTAAAATATGCATTTTCTGCCACTGTTTACCTACCACACTATGTTTTTGCTTTTTTATAAGATGAGCTATCTTTCAAAATTCTTAAAGCATGGTTTCTTGCATGCATGTATTTAAGTTTTATTTACACAGTTGTCAAGCCCAAATCAGTGTTTTCCATAAACCTTTCTTGAACAGACTACACCATAGAAATTTCTTGGACATAAGTTCATATATAAGTTCAAGTTCACATGCTTCTAGCCAAAGTTGGAAAGTAAAACATGCATTATATAATACTGATATATTTTGTATGAAATTTAGCTTAAATTATACCCTGTGGCATCTTCAAAATGTCCAAAAATTACTCAATTATAATTTTCTTATTTTTATCTATGTTCAAAAAAATTCATTAAAGTAAAAAGATTTTAATTTTTCTTGAAATTAATTTAATAATTTTTACCATCCATTTTTAGATTGCTTGAATTGGTTTTATTTTATAGAATATTAACAATTAACATGTGCTTTATAATATGCTTTATAAACATGTGCTTTATAAACAAAGGTAGGGGCCCTTTAACTCCATTTCATTTGAACTTTCCTGAGGCTGGTGATTGGAGCTGTTTTCTACAAGGGGGGGGGGGGTCAGAGAGACAAAAGTAGGGGGCCTTTAACTCCATTTCATTTGGACTTTCTTGAGGCTGGTTATTGGACTTGCTGGCTACAAAGGGGGAGTCAGAGAGACAAAGAGGACTAGGTAGGGGCCCTTAAATTCCATTTCATTTGAACTTTCCTGTGGCTGGTGATTGGAGCTGCTGTCTACAAGGGTGGAGTCAGAGAGACAAAGAGAACTGGGTAGTAGCCTGTGCACCCAACAGCGCATGGATCATATATCTATAAACCAAAATAGCAATAATACATTCTGGATTAGTGCGCTTGAGATTGTGGTTTTGTTTTATTTCAAAATGACCGGCTTAGTTCAATGTAATAGCTGTTTTGTACCTGTCTTTCACAGTACTCTTTTCAAATTTGGATACTGTCCCCTTTGTAAACAAATTACTAGTCTACATAGACAGATTACCTATCTAGAATCTGTAATCTCAGCTCTCCAAGCAGAAATTAGGTGCCCAATTCGGCCATTCCACACTATGGAGATGCCATGCTATCAGCCCCCTCTACCACAAAGATCCTGCAGGAGAAGAGTAGTCTGGGCAACCGTGGGATCTGGCAGTGTGAGAGCTGTGAACCATAAACACAAAGCTTTTGCTGTGACCCAGCATAACAAATATAGCGCCCTTGCTGACCTTAATGGGGACACTAAAGAGACAGGTCAAGGTAGTTGTGATAATGATGACTCAAATACGCAGGGGATTGTGGTCCAAAATGAAGAACTTTCTTTGGAAAGGTGAAAAGGGAACCCAGGTATCACACATCAGTCACACAAGAAGATCAAGGTATGTAAAAAGAGAAGTCACCTTCTGGTTGGTGATTCAATCGCAAGGGATGTAAATTTAGGAAAGGATATGGAGGTTTTAAAAGAGGTCAGGTGTCTGCCAGGTGCAACTGCCAGTAGAGACAAGACTTAAGATAGTCAAAAATGCAAGTAAGGACTGTGACGTTGATGCTATTATACATCTTGGCACAAATGATCCGTCCCAAAAAGATGTACTTTCTGTGACAAATGATTTCCAGAGTTTGGGTATGAACTTAGTAGTGTAGGTTGTAGGCTTATCTTTTCAGAGGTTTTACCAGTATATAAGGAACAAAAAGGGAAGGGCCAACATGTAGCAGAGTTTAATGTGTGGCTAAAGGAGTGGTGTAAAAGGGAAGGCTTTGGTTTTATTAGTCATGATGCCTACAGCTGGTCCAATGAAAAACTGTACAAAAGAGATGGTTTGCACCCATCCAAGAAAGGGACTGAGTTACTTGGCATTAAATTCACAGATTTTCTGGATAAACATTTAAACTGAACAGCGGGGAGAGAATTAATTGATACCCGAACATTTCTGTCCCCAGCAATCTAAAACGCATAGGGTTATCAGTGCATACCGTATATTGTAAATGATATAATTTGTAGTATTATATATTATATAAACGTAGTTGATGTTTATGTGCATGGCCATGCATTTGTATATGGAGAAGAAGTATTTGTGGACTTGAATAAACTTGTATATAATTATGAAATACTATATATGTTCAAAACTTGCCCACCAAGGCTGAAGCAGGTCAGTGCATTATAATTTCATCTTATTTAAAGATAAAAATAAAAAAGCCATCCCAGCCAAGATGTTTTGAATTATCAAGTTTTCTTCATCTGAATATTGATCCATTTTTTAAAGTAAAAAGAAATATAAAGAAAATGCAAAGAAAGGAATTTGGTACTTTCTGCCACTCTAGCCTGTCAGAAATTTTTGAAGAATATATCTATTTTTATTTTAAATCTTAAGCAGATGTTCTTTTATGGTTTTCAAAGAAGAAGGGTTCTAATCTTTTTCTTTCCTTTTCCAATACTTGCCAAAATATTTGCCACACACACCATCAGTACACTATTTGTGACCTTGAGTCTTTATCAGGTTTTAAAAACAAGTTATAAACCCTTCTGTTGCAAAGTCAGTGTAGTCAAATAGGAGTGAACAAAGGATACATTGTTACAACAGCAAAAGAAAAAAACTTCAGACTTAGGCTTCCAAGTGGCAGATTCAACTATTTTAACAACTTTTTCCTTAAGTATCTTTAATATGATATTATAACAAGTAGAAGGAGAAGTTTATTAAAGTAAAAAAAGTTTTAATTTAAGCCAAAAAAGTTAAAGTTAAAGATAAAAATAAAAAAGTTGTAAAATTATGTAGTAAAAAGTAGGCAATGTCTTCTAGAAAAGAAGAAAAATTTGAGTTTAAAACTGATGTAGAAAATGAACATCTAAAGAGGGAAGAGCCTAAGAATATGTTTCTCAAACTGGACAACTTTTAGATATATGGACTTCAATTCTCAGAATTCCCCAGCCAGTTTGTTTGAGAAGCACTGCTCTAAGACTGCAAAATCACCAAGCAACACCCATAAATTAAATAACCTGGAGAATATATTGAATACTTATTGAGAACACTAGTGATGATGAAAAGTGTCAGGCCTGGAAGCCATCTTGGGCATTGGATCTTCAGGCCTGCCACATTTAGTCTGTTGGAGGGGGGATTGTATGGACCTGAGGAGATATATAGTCATAATAACATTCTCTTTCTCCAAGAGGACATACTGCCCTGCACCTGGAAGGGTGTGACTGGGAGGCATCTCCAGGTGTGACTGTGCTTTGATTGGACCATGTGATGGACATGTGGGGGCTGGGTAGGTGCTTGGACTTTCTTTTGGGTGGGAAAAACCTGGAAGCTTTCAGATTTGAGTTTTCCCAGATGTGCCAGTATGACATCTTTAATAAAATGGAACTTTGAGGAATTTCAAGCCTCGGAGTCTTCTTTTGTTGGGAGTATTACTCAGAACCCTGACAGATAGATTACCATTTGTTCAGAACATTTCATTGGCATGATAGCTTCAAGCTTCAGTTGTTATCTTTTAATTAAAAAATAAATATTTTATTATTAGTAGTACATAAATTTGTGTATAAGACAATTCTAATCAGAAGACAGGATAAAGAATAAAGTTCAGAATAAAATCTGCATGTTGATGTGACTAAAATATACTGTTCTAACTGCAAAGAACAGGACAGATAATACACAGAGAGTCCATTCAGGATGTAGGCAGGAAAGAATGCTAGCAACAAGCAGCTGGCTTTCTAAAGAATGTTCCATTGGCATTGGCAGTCAGTGCCTTCCTAAAAATGAGTGGGAAACATGAATCTTCAAAAGTTTCTGGCCTGAATTTCCACAGTGATAAGGAAAGTTGGCAATTCTACATAAGCTGACAGTTTTGTATTCTGGGTCCCTTTACTGTTCTCCATTCCTCCTACAGCCATGCCTGGCTGATATTTTGACATAGTACAAAGTGGCTGTTTATTGCAGTTGAGTGTTGTGGCCTGTACTGTGAAATGCATTTTGTCTGTGGAATTTTACTGAACTTGACATTTTAAAGTGTGTTATTCAGTTGCTTACTTTTCCTGAGATTTCAGTGCCTCAAGATTGCTGAAGCCTCTGCTTCAAGTTGAAAATGTTACACAAGAAGACATACCATGTAAAGGTTAGATTGGCTAAGATTTTGATGCTTAATTGTAACCAACAAAGAGAACCTTTTTTTTTCATCTTTGGCACAGGTTATAGTGTGATTGTGTCTCTAATATTGCATGTATTTAAGATGTACAAACTTCCCATTATTGTAACTAGCATGATAATGGAACACATCATAGCATATAGAAGGAAACTAGCAAATTATATTAAAATTTTGAGTACAATTTTTATTTATGTTGGGAACAAATTCTAAAATAATTAAGACTTAAATTTCAACTGGTCTCGAACTAGCATTTTTCTCATTTCAATACTGCAATAAAAAAATGACTAACTGAAAAGGTTCAGGCAAAAACTTAAGAAATCACAAGATCAGCCTTTCAGTAATTTCATGTATTTTATGTATTAAATTTCATGTATTAAAATTGTTTATTAACAAAGCTCAAGCAAATGCCAAAGTTCATATATATGTTTTATGTTTCTTTATAGGAGCTTCAAAAAGAAATTGAAACCCATACAGATATCTTCCATAGCTTGGATGAAAATGGACAGAAAATCTTGAGATCACTTGAAGATTCTGATGATGGTGCTTTGTTGCAGAGACGCCTGGATAACATGAACTTCCGATGGAGTGAACTTCAGAAAAAATCTTTAAATATCAGGTAGGGCTAAAATAGCAACAGTTGGGAAGCAGAAACTGAAGTGAAAACAGAAGTATTCTTGGCAACCCACCCACCTATATAACCCTCATTCTATGTACCCTTAGTCTTTTATTCGAATTGAACTAAAATGGCTGGACAATTTAATCAATGAGAACATACTAGATTACTCCATTACTTTAAAATTATTTGCTACATTATCTGTTCATAAGAGAGTCTTAGGACATACAGTGTTGATTATTTTCTCTATATTAATATTTGCATAAAAAGAGATTAATTCTGATTACCTAGTCACAATGGTTTTGTTGAAATTATTACTTTATAACTATGATTTTATACAGTGTAATAAGTAAATATGTAGCCCATGCTAAATTAATTTCAGAAGAATTACAATTAAAGCAAATTTCAGAAGAAGCAAAGCAAATTTCCAAGGACATTCTGTTTATATGATCTTCTTTCTCTGATACAAATAACATATTTGAATCATATATAATTGTTTTGGAATTCATATATAATAAATTTGCATTTAACTGGGAATATTTATTTATGATAGTTACAATCTGGTGAATGGACAATAATTTGAGGAAAGCTTTGCAGTGTGGAACTCACACATAAATGTTCCTTAATTTTTTATATAAGTTGAGGTCTCTAAACCCAATTTTGGGTTAGAAAGGTGATGTCTTATTGGGGAAAAGAAAGTCATTCTGCAAAAGTTCATAATAATGAAGGGCATTATTAGAGAAAATTTAAAAAACTGCAGTACAGAGAGAGTGTTGTTTGAATCACTTTTGTTTACTCTCAACCTTTTTCAATCCTTTTTTTGCATGACAGAAATTATCTTTATAACATTTATTATTAAAAATAAATGAAATATGTGAATCAGGAAAATACTAATGTTTGAAGTGAAAAGAAAATTATTTCCCTATGTGTGTGTGTACGTACGTACACACGTACGTTTCTAGCTGTTTCTATCCCTTGAACTTCATACACAAAAAAGAAAAACAGCATATGAGTCAGAGGATGTTTAATAAAGGAGTTTTTTTAATAATTTCTTTGCTGTAATTTTGATCACCCAATTTTGATACCATTGCTATTACGCAAATTGAAAATAGTAACCATAGTTTATCATGGTTGCCTTTCTTTCTTGAATTAAACATTAAAGCAATGTTCTCATTCTACAGAAATAGGAAGTTTAATAAAACATTTATTATAGCCAGCTCATGTAAATGAGAAACACAATTACAATATTATATTATGATATAATTATTACATTAGTATTAGAACTATGAGAAGGCAATAATTGAATAGTAAACAATACAAAAGCAGAATATACATGCTGATATGGGAAGCTGTAAAATTATATTATATTGTTATGTTGTTTGTGTTTTTATCTGTTTTGTATTTGTTTTTGTATTTTTTCTTGTTTTTTTCCTTTTCTTTGTTCTTTTTTACCTCTGGTTTTTAAACTTGAAAATGTTCAATAAAAACTATTTTTAAAAAAGGGAGAAACACAATTAAAAGGCATACAGTTGTTATTACACACAACCACACATGCATGCACACACACTTATTTATCTATAGATTGGAGAGGGGACACAATAGTTACATTGCCTACATTCACACAATATTCTGGACCAGGTTACTGTCCTGGTCATTGTATAATGAAAGATGCATTCAAACAATAAACTACAATGAGAATTACGGACAAAATACCTCTCAGCATCTACTGTAATTCAAGTTAACATTTAGCACCTGAACCAAACTCATAAATACTTTCATATGAACACCTACAATTTGTTTTGTATTCTCCCAAGTTATTTTTCAGCTACTGATTATGAAAATTAAATGTTCTTAGTTATACATTTTGAATGTGAGAATCAGTATTTTTACTGCAAATTCTTAAGAGATCCATTTGTCAATCCTGATATACTTTCTTTCCTTTCACCACTTTTGAACTGTATTTGCCTTCTAACATCTGTTTGTGTAATTCAAGCTCTCCATTTTGAAAGATAGTCACAAAGGGTACAGTGCTCAGAGTCTGAAAAGCTAAACTTTTGAATGTAGATGTTTGGCTTGGAAGAAAAATTCACAATAGTGGCTTCCTTTAAGATCCTTTGTTTTGTTTTGTTTTTTGTTGAAAGTCTCACCCTTTCAAAATAATAAAAAGTTTTACCCCCACAAATGAAGTGTGGTTAGCTCCTTCACTGTCAACATTTGACATCCAGCTAACACTGTTGGTGTAATGGCTCCTCTCCTAACTTGAGAAAGTAAAGACTCTTGAAACAGATTATTTCAAAAAGAACCTTTAATCAATCAGGATGGAAAACATTAGAAGCAAAGCAGCATCTGAAAACCTTTAGGCCATGCAAATGGGATTAAGCTGATAATGACCCCTCCCCTTTGTCCAAATGCAGATTCTGACCAATACACAAGTGTGAAGATGCTTCCTTAACTCTTCTGCCCTGGGAGTCAATAAAACACAAGTTCCCATGGCTATCTCTAGTTAGACATCAAAGTTATATATCCCACATGGCTACCATAAACATCCCTCCAGAAATGTTGGGACCTTCAGTCTCCCGGTGACAGGAAACCAGTTGTAAAGTTGTAAAACTCAGTTGTTTCAGATGTAGCTAATTATTTAATTCCGAGGCTCCCCTCCTCCAAATTGAATGGCAGTATCACTTTTAGGGATCTGACATGCTGCCATTCTTTAGAAAAAGGAGAGATTCACCTGTGAAAAAATAGGAAAATAAATTGCATCATTGTATTTTAACAAGTTTTGTCATGGTATTGGGAGTGAAATTTTTTCAATAGGGCAGGGGCCCTAACATGATGTTTCTCTACCCATTCATTTTGGGCTGAAGGTAAGTGCTTCCAAGCAACTAAGTATTGGGTTTCCTCCTGTGGGTCCTAGAGTCCAGGATTTCCTTAATTTCAAAATGTTGTTTGCCTTCTATCATGATAGGAACAGGAGGTGTAGGTGCAGGTGGTCTGAGTTGGGAGATTACGTCTCGTTTGAGTAAACTAATGTGAAACACTGGATGGACTTTCCTCAGTGTCTTTGGCAGGAGTAATTCTACTGTTACTGGGTTGATAACTTTGGTGATTGGGAAAGGTCCGAGGAAATGTGGCCCTAATTTCTTTGATGGTTGCAACAACTTTGATGGTTGCAGGAATTTTGTCGATAGGTATACTCTATCTCCAACATGGAAGGGTTTGGGATCTACTCTTTTTTTGTCAGTTTGAGTTTTAAAAGCCTTTCTAGCTTCCTGAAACACCAATCTAACCACTGGCCATGTGTTTCATAGGTTGTCCATCCATTCTTTTAGTGAGGGGATGGTGGGTTCCTCTGTGGGTAGTTCAGGCATGGGGTTGAAATCCTGGCCTGTTGCTGCTCTAAAAGGGGTGAAACCAGTGCTTGAGTGCACAGCGTTATTAAAGGCCACTTCTGCAAAAGGTAAAAGATCAACCCAGTTGTCCTGTTGAAAATTAATGAAACATCTTAGGTATTGTTCTAGAACCATGTTCCAATTTTCAGTTTCACCATTGTATCACTTTTAGAGACCTGACAGTTGGGCAGCTTTCAGCAATTTTTAAGCTAGCTTATGCTGATTTTAATAGAGATGGAGCATAACTTTTGTAGAATTTTATATTAATTTTTTGTACTTTGTACTCAGTACTCATTACTTTTTTAACTTTTGTACTCAATATTTGTGACTTTTGGGAGGGAGGGAGGGAGGGAGGGAGGAAGGAAGGAAATGAAAAACATCTATTATATAGCTTATATTTTAACTTTTAACAAATGTTCAAATGAGTTCAGAAAAATAGAGGGGAAAGAAATAGTAAAAGTTCTGATCTCACATTGTGCCTTACTACTGGTTTACTGGAAATCATCTTTTTCATATTGTCTTTATTTTGCATATATGAATCAAGGAAGATATTGCTTTTGGTAATATTTGTAACACAGAAACTGAACCTCTTTTTCAGGTCTCATCTAGAAGCCAGTTCTGATCAGTGGAGACGTCTACACCTTTCTCTTCAGGAACTTCTGGCATGGCTACAGTTGAAAGAAGATGAGCTAAAGCAACAGGCACCAATTGGTGATGATCTTCCCACTGTACAAAAGCAGAATGATATCCATAGGGTATGATTTTTTTAAAAATCTGGAAGTAGATATAAAAACATAAAAAATTGAAAACTATTAACTGATTTTCTCAGGTTTTATGTTGATAATATAATCTTTCAGATTATAGTGTCTATATCTTTTCGTTTAATTATGCTTCGAGCAATAGAAGTAAAGAACAACAGATTTTTTTTGAGAAGTTTTTTATTGGTTTAGTTAAACAAAAACACACAAAAAAGAATAATCTTTCGTTACATCTTGTAGAAAGCGTATCGATTGGTTACAAATATATTCCATGCGTTTCTTCCACAATCCTTACATATACTTCATTCAAATCAAGTTGTACATTTTAAGTCAAGAAAGAAAAATTATGTATTTTACTATCCCTGTACCACAATTCTCATTTAATTACCATTATTTAAACATGTTTTTATCTAGAATCATTTATATTTAAAGACACAACCACCTACTGGCATTCATTTGCAGTTTCGATAGATCTCCAATAACATTACACCTTTATGACATATTCTAAAACAAATTCAGTTAAGTAAGATATCTAAACATTCCCCCCCCCATAACACACCTGTATGTATCATTAAATATTATCCATTAACATTTCTTTGTTATTATTGTAGTTGACTAAAAATTATTTACTGTTTATCTCACCTCTCATCTCCACAGGCCCATACAATATTATACCTTTATAGCCATCTTTAAACAATGATTTATTAATAAGATTTATAGGACTTTTCCCTCAATCCTAAATTAGTTAATTACGTGCTAAGAAAATAAACATTAAACATCTAAGACAATCTAAGAGATGTTAACATTTCTATTTAACAATCACCAAAAGTATACATTAGCATTTCTGTGGCCTGGTTATTTATCCTAACTAAGGTTATCATTTCACTACTGGTATCATAGTAAATTATATGTTAACGAATAAACATTCAGTGGTAATCTAGAACAGTCTATAAAGTACTAAAATCTCTACTTATTAATCATCAATAATTAACTAGCTTCCCCCCCCCATCAACTAGCATTATTAACCAGTGTCTTTCCAGTAACAAAATGGTCTTTTCTCTCTCGCCAGCTGTTGTGTCGATTCTCTTTCCAGGACCTTTCCAGGGTTTAAGACTTCTCTCTGCACTTTGTAGCTTAAAATATCTTTCATGTAGTTTTGTTGCCCTTGAGTTGTTATTAATGTAAGCTTAACTTTGGTTGTCAGGTTTATTTCTGGATAGATTTATCTTATTAACTCCATCCTTTTTGCTCTTTCTTTTTCTCCTGTATCTTGGAGTTTGGGGTGGAACACCAAATTATCAAAGTCACTTTTCCAGCTTCCCTTCTTCCCACCTTCACTTATGTTTACTCCATTAATAAGTTCATCTAACTTCTTATCTTTGTTTTCTATATTTTCATTCGCTTCTTTAATTTCTGGAGCTGCAACCCCATCATCTATTTTTGTGATACCCCATAGTCTGTCTCATTTCTTGTCAAATCTTTCAAGTCCTTCTGAGATGTTTTGAATCCCAGCCAAGATGTTTTGAATTATCAAGTTTTCTTCATCTGAATATTGATCCATTTTTTAAAGTAAAAAGAAATATAAAGAAAATGCAAAGAAAGGAATTTGGTACTTTCTGCCACTCTAGCCTGTCAGAAATTTTTGAAGAATATATCTATTTTTATTTTAAATCTTAAGCAGATGTTCTTTTATGGTTTTCAAAGAAGAAGGGTTCTAATCTTTTTCTTTCCTTTTCCAATACTTGCCAAAATATTTGCCACACACACCATCAGTACACTATTTGTGACCTTGAGTCTTTATCAGGTTTTAAAAACAAGTTATAAACCCTTCTGTTGCAAAGTCAGTGTAGTCAAATAGGAGTGAACAAAGGATACATTGTTACAACAGCAAAAGAAAAAAACTTCAGACTTAGGCTTCCAAGTGGCAGATTCAACTATTTTAACAACTTTTTCCTTAAGTATCTTTAATATGATATTATAACAAGTAGAAGGAGAAGTTTATTAAAGTAAAAAAAGTTTTAATTTAAGCCAAAAAAGTTAAAGTAGTAAAAAGAAATAGAGGAAAAAAGATCAGTCCCTTCACCTCAAGCAGAGAAACAGGAAACGGTGCAATCACTTCAATCCACAAAACATCATTACTGGAGGCTGCCTGTTTGCCACCGGTTGGAAGTTCTTCTCTTGGGTCGATCAGGGACTTTGCGATGTCCCTGCGACCAGCAAGGTCTTGTCTTCCTAGTCACCGTCTCTTCGGGATGGTTTAGGTCCTGCCAGATTGTCCAGGGGCAAAAGTGTCATCGGTGGATTCGGACTGTCGAGTCCACACGATGTAACATTGCGACGTTGGCTCCTCCTTCCAAGAACTACACATCTTAATATGACCACTTTTTAAGGCATGATAAAAAATATATGTTGAACTGCAATGGGGGTAACTAAAAGCAGGTACATAAGTCATGGCAACCATATTATGAAGTCATGTGATGAAAGGCATATGACTTCATAATACAATTGACATGACTTAGGTATGTTCATCTGATGTTGGACACAAGTACATATTGGAATTTATGTGAAGGCATCATAACATGTGTTTCTTCATGTTGATGCATTGTAGCTTGCTGTAAATGATATCATATTTGCTGAACCTTTGCCCTCCTCAAAGATTGGAATCATTTTGAGGCGGTATTATTTTATGATTCTTGTTTTAAGATTTCAAAGCCTATAGTGACATTGCAAAGATGGTCTTAGCATTCAACCTTTTATCTGTGAAGTTGAAAATATTTCTTGGCAATATTGTTCTTTGGAATAGAAATATGAAATAAAGACACAGCAAAAATATTGACACAATTGCTCCTCTTCCTCTTGCAGAGCCAAATAGATTGTTCAATTTATTAGCAAGGTAAAAGTGATGAAAGGGCTAGGACAACAGCTGAATTGCAAGATCAAAATATTGAAGGCCTAATTCATGACAATCCAGATAGCAAAGATTGATTAGATCAATGTCTTTATTATATCTGCATTGATAAAGTGGATACTACTCTGTGCGCTATGCATTTTATTAGAGAAATGAGAGTCATTAGGAACAGTTCACCTAATTCATTGTGGATAGCGTTATTCAGATCTGCTATCATTTGTATGCCAATGTTATGGCTGATAACTGAAATGTAACCATATAACTTGTTATTATAAATCTTGCAGAATAGCTAAGTGAAAAAATAAATTATTCATTATTTAAACATTCCTAGCTGATAAATATGTCAAAGTAGAACTTGACCACATGTTTAATGGATGTAATAAATGTCTCTTAACAATTGGTATACATTCCCCCACCCAATCTGTTTAAAGGAGAAGATGTGCAGTTACAGTCAACTCAAACAATTTCTAAAAAAACTGATTGAAAAGGCACAGTTGTACTTGTAATTGATTTGATACTAACTATCTGAACTCATTTTAATTTGATTTTCAACTTGAATAACAGACTTCTTACCAAAACTATCTGTGTGTTACCCTAAAGATACATTTTGTATAGTATGATACATTTTGCAAAGCATGTGTGCAATGAGCCCGTACCAACGGGTACAGGAACTCACCTCTGAGCTTTACATATTTAAGTTGTAAGAATGTCTGTTGGTTATTTATCTTGTAGTGTCAACTATCCTATTAGCATATGAAGGGGGGAACTCCTGGCACATAATTTTGCCAAAAGTATAATTTTACTGACATCCATATAGGTACAGATGAAGTAAAGCCAATTCTAAAGTTGCATAGGTAAAGTTCCCCTTTTCCCCTTGAGGCCTCCCACTGTCCATTGCCAATTCAACACACTATTTGTGTTTTAAAAAACACTCTGTGCTGTTCAAAGAGTTCCCATAACAAGACCTTGAAATGAACGAACTTTCATAGGGCTCAGATGGCTGGCTTGATTCCTCAGCCCCTCCCAACAACACCCGCTCCCCCCAGCTTCTACCCCATCCCTTCCATTTCTGTTGTTAAGGTGCAAGGAAATTGCAGGCAGGGATAGAATCCTTATCAGTAGTAAATGCTTTGACCAGGGAGTGAGAACTATTACTTTGAGGGGGTGGTGATAAATGTTTAGGCAATTGAATACAATGTGCCAGATAAGATTGAATCCAGAACATAAGTCTTTGGGAGGGATGTATTTAACCAAACTATCTTGGTATTTTTTTAATTTACTTTTCACTTACTAAAAAGAACATGAAAACATTTAACCTTTCTTTGCTTTTTCATTCAATGACAAAAGGAAAATATATAATCAGGATATGAAAACAACTTAAATCTCAGTTTATATTTTTACTGTTTTCTTGTGTAGGCCTTTAAGAGGGAGCTAAAAACAAAAGACCCTGTTATCTTGAATGCACTTGAAACAGCCAGAATGTTCATATCAGAAAAGCCTCTGGAAGGACTGGAGAAGTTTTACCAGGAACCGAGAGGTAAATGCTAGAGAGCAATCTCTCTAAATCTTTGCAAGTTTAATATGACAAGAATAAGGAGAATACACAGAATGTAAACAGTAATCAATTTGCAGATTTATGAGAATAGCAATATCAGGTACAATTATGTGTAATTTATTGATCATTATTCTAAATCCATATTCCTTGGCATAGAGAAGGTTCTAGAATCAGGAATAAAACATAAAATTAATGTATACTTTATATTTCTAATCCAACTAATCAACTCCCCAAAAGAAAAAAGAAAAAAAACCTGTTACTGGCTCTTCTGCACTCCATAAACTATATTTATGTGTTCACTTTCTTCTCCTTCTCTCATCCCCCTCCCTACCTCCTTTCTTCTCTCTGTCCTCCTTCCCTTCTCTACTCCCCCTTCCTCTCTCCTACTCCTCTCTCTCCTTTCCACTCCTCATTTCTCTCCTCCTCTTCCCCCCTCCTACCCTCTCCGCTATCTGTCTCCATTTTACAAAGCTCCATTTTATGTTGATGTATTTATAGTTCGTTTTCAATATACATATCTAATTTTAAACATATAAAGTAAAAATAGAACAAAGCAGTGTACATATATAGTCATTGTACTTTTACACACACACACACCCGCCTAATTTTGGTCAAGATTTAGATCTGGTTACAGTTCCCAAGTATTCTCATCATTATCTTTATATAATTATACATCCTTACACGGTCCCAGTTTGTGATTCTGCCTTTAAGTCTTAATAGTTTCCCATTATAAGTTTATTTCATGTTTCCTCTTCAATTTTTCTATGTCTTGGATTAGGTTACCTTTAGTTGTCTGTGAATGGCAAACCTTGCTGTTCAATATTCATTTCAATTCCCTTAATCTATTGTATACTATAGCAAACGCTAAACATCTCGCTGTATTTCATCATCTTAAAAGTTCTATGTGTATCCATGTTTCATATGTTTTAACCCATGCTTAGTTATCCTTCTGTCGTTTCCAGTCAATTTGCCACTCAGTTTAATTATCATGTATAAAAGTGAATAGCAAACCTCTGCTTTACAACCTCCCCATGTCAGTTTCATATTTATTCACATTCCATAAATTCTGGCTTTTGTTTAGCTGTCTTTCCATTATTATATTCAGCCAGTTAGCAACTCCATTTTATTGTCATGTTTTTATAACCTCCCCACATCAATATCAATATCATATTTATCCATATTCCATATATTTCAATCTTTGCTTAATTATCTTTCCATTATTACATTCAATCAATTAGCAACTCCATTTTGCTGTCATATTTAGAGATAAAATCCTTAACTTAGTTTTATATTCTCCCAGATAAAAATTCCTGATTATCTGATTTTTTCCTAGTAAGTCTTTTGTCCCATTTTTCTGCTCCTGCTCTCTCCCTTCTCTTTGCTTCAGCACACCACTCTCCCCAACTTTCCCTAGGCCACCACCAAAAGGATATGTTTTTTCTTAATTTCTCTTTGTTGGGGCAAAGCCTCCCCCTTCAATTTTCCTTATACCACTAACAGCTTCAACCTCTTTTGTCTGCCATTTGTTTCCCTCCGTTTCTACTCCTTCATTATGTTGCTCCCCTTGCCCCCCCTTGCCCCTTTGCTCCCCTTCTTCTTTGAATTCCTCTTTAGATAAGGTGACCAGATTTTCAGATTGGTAAAGAGGGACACCTTTGACCGGGGGGGGGGGGCGGGGATGCTGCAATGGTCGCTAAGTTATTCACTTAAGAACTGTGGCAAGTAAGGTAGTATAATGGGTTTAGTGATCAAAGTTACAATGGCATTGAAAAAAGTGACTGATGACCATTTTTCACACTTAGCGACCATTTTCACACTTAGCGGCCATTGCAGCATCTTCATGGTCACGTGATCAAAATTTTGATGTTTGGCAACAGTTACAATTTATATTTGTAAATTGTAGTTATGTTGAAATAAAAAAAATATTACAATACTATTTTTGCATTGTATGAAAATTTTTGTTGCTCCGTATAAAATTTTTAATCAAGCCCCCACCCCCAGTCAAAGGTGTCCCTCTTTACTGAAAATCTGGTCACCTTGCTTTTTAGGATGCTGTCTAGATTTGCCATAGCTTTCCTCCCCAGGAGCAAGCGTCTTTTAATTCCTTGGAATTGGGTATGTCTAGTTTAATGAAAAGAAGGACCGAGGTATTGTATTGTGGTTGCTGCAATTAATATACTTAATAACTCCATTTTTATTCTTTATTTTTAATAATAATTTTCATAACAGTTGCTCCTGTTTTTGTAATTACTGTTTTATATTATTATTTTAGTGGATTGTTGTCACCCCTGAGAGTCATTTCTATTGAGATGTACACATTTGAACAATAAATGTATTTATTTTCATATTTAAGGAAAGGCATCATCTATAAACTAAGCAAAGGTGTAGCTTCCAAGATGTGCCCTTGGGATCTTGAAGTTGGTGGGAATCTACTCAGAGATTAATTGAGGAAAGCTTAATAACAGGGAGTTCTTAACTTAAATCCACACAGAATAAAACTATTTTGATAAATCCTATGCACAATAAATAAAATATTATTTTAAAATACATTAAAAAATAAAAGAAAAAAACCCACTTACCAGCAGGCTTGCACTCCAAGTAAATCCAGAATGATGTAGATGTTAATACAAAGAACTGAGCAAATTGAAATGGTGAAATTAGTCAGGGAAAAATGCCACCATTTTTCAGAGCAGTCCTCCAACCTCTGTGCCCCTCCCCTCCGTAAAATCCAGGAAGTAACCTCTCTAGCCATTTCCTGCAGCTCTATGGTACTAGATCATTTTTTTCTTATAAAATAAGGTAAAAACCGGCGCAGGGGGGCGGGGGGAGGTCCATTTTGTTGCTTTAACGTTTTAATATCTTCAATGAAAGTACTGAGACAGAGAGAGAGAGGGAATTTAGACAGGGTGTCTTTTGTCTTGCCCCGGTTAGGATTTCTTAAGCAAATCCACTGGGCTTTCAACATGAAGCCAGAAAATGATCGGGACTTTTTTAAAACGTGGTGGGAAACGGGAAAAATTGTTATAAAGCGTGATTGTCACGCTGAAATCGGGACGTCTGGTCACCTTATCTTTAGATCTCTGCTTCTCTGGGTTCAGAATTCTATTTAGGCTTGATTTTATTTATTTTAGTGATTTATGCATATTTTTTATAATATCACACAATTCTTCACATTCCCAGCTTTCCATGATGTCCAGTTCCAAAGTTAGAATTAGCTATAAAGTTCAAAGTTCTGGTCCACCTTAAATTTGTTCACATCCACTGCTATAGGGGAGAACGGTGGGAGCCATCTTGGTCTTTTGTTCTTCCTTAATATCTAGTTCCAAGATTTCAGTTAGTCTTATTTTGAGTTCTGGTCCACCTTAAATTTTAGCTATTGTGGGACCGGAAGTGAAGCCAGGGCCATCTTAATCTTTGTAATAAAATAAAACAATGAAGGAGGGAAGAAAAAAGAGAAAAGGAAAAAAACCCTTAGCATTTGTCCAGTTCTTATCTCTGTAAATCTTTCCTCTGTTACCTTCTGTCTCTGATCAGCCACAGCTGCTTAAAACATATCAATTAGAACAAACTTATAAAGAGCTAGGTACTGTCTCTTTTGTCTCCTGCTCTTGCAGCTTCTGATTTATAGTAGTTGATTAGTTGAAACTTCTCACACAGTCAAGGTTGGATTATCCGTTATCAGAGAAAAAGAGATCAAAATATTTGTTTTCTATTTGATAGCTAAGACCAAATTAGAGTTTATATTGAGTTGGTTCAAAAGAAGATGTGCTTTTCTTCTTGATTATTTGAGCTGTTTTTACTTTTAACAAAGTAAAAATATTGGTTCCTGTTTAAGATCCAAAACCAAATTTAGCCTTTATAATTATATGGGTTTGTAGCTGCTTTGTTTTGTGTTCTTCTGTTCAAAAGTGCAGACAAAGAACTTCTGGGAGGCTGGTGTTACAACCCTCCGCCTTCCTTTCTTGCTTTTCTTTTAAGAAGAAAAAGTCCCGATCTGACCAGCAGTATTATTTATGTTCTCCAAACTCCTTTGCCTTTCCTTTCCTTTTAATTTATAGTTGTGGGTTAGATAAATTCTCTTAACAGGCCTGTTATCTCTCCTGGTCTCCGCCTGTTCCAAACTTATTTTGACAAAAAGTCCAGCATCATGTCAGCCATGAAGGCTGCCGCCCCAACTCTGATTCATAGGCAAATCTCTAACCCACGAGAGATCAGTTGCTTCTCTCAGGGTCTGATGAGATGCTGCCCTTCTTCACCTCCACCTTCAGTGAGGGTTCAAATTCAAAAGAATCTTCGGAGATGGTTTGTCAGACAGGGTTCATGTGAGACTCTTAAGAGCCCACATTTCCCACATCTGTCCAGCTGGAGCACTTCCTGTTGTCTCCTAATCTAATATTGTTTCAAGTATATGGAAATAGGTGACCATAATGCCACTCAGGTGGACTTAATGCCACGGATACAATCCCATGATACTACTCAATTTGAGCCAGTGCCACGGATATAACACAAATATTTTGCTTTTCTTTATTGTTATTGTACGTATATATACGGTTTACACATATAACGAAATTCACATAACACCCAGACATCAGGCCCAACACACATAACAATCCCCAAACACCTCACTACCACCAAAAACTACCCCACCCGTAAACCACCCAAACATCCATACAACAGACTAAGTAGGGCTGTCCAATAGCTCACTTATGGTGGCCCTTTAGTTCATTGTTGAGTACAATTATAGCTCTGGGATAAAAGCTATTCAGAAAACATGTGGTCCTAGTTTTAATTGTTCTGTATCTTCTACCAGAAGGCAACAGTCTAAAAAGATTGTAAGCAGGATGGGAAGAGTCTCTGAGAATGTTACGCAACTTCCTCAAACAGCAAGATGCAAAGATGTCATCCAGGGCTGGTAGCTGGAGCCCAGTGATATTCTGGGCAGTTTTAATGATTCTCTGTAGAGCTTTTTTGTCCGCTGCAGAGCTGCTCCCATACCATGCAAGAATGCCATATGTCAGGACACCCTCAATAGTACTGTGATAGTAGGACAGAAGTTGATGCTGAGATAGATTTATCTTCCTTAGCATTCTCAGGAAGTAGAGCCTCTTCTGTGCCTTCTTCACAAGCATGTTAGCATTCATGGTCCATGAGAGGTCCTCTGAGATATAAATGACCAAAATTTAGAACTACCAACCCTCTCCACCTCCTCACCATTTATGTACAATGGTAAATGCACATCTCTCTTCCTCCTAAAGTCAATTATAAGTTCTTTAGTTTTTTGGTGTTAATTTTTGCCTGTTAATAATAAAAAAAATGAAATTTTGTTTTTAAATTTTATTTATGTTATCTATGTGCTTCACTTTTAGAGCTGTCTTCGGGTGAAAGAGTCCAGAATGTGACTCGACTCCTAAAGAAGCAGGCAGATGATGTTAAAACAGAATGGGATAAATTGAATCTACAATCTGCCGACTGGCAAAAAAAGATTGATGAAGCCCTTGAACGACTACAAGAGCTTCATGAGGCAATGGATGATTTCGATCTAAAGCTGCATCAGGCAGAAACAATCAAAGAGTCTTGGCAGCCAGTTGGGGATTTGCTCATTGACTCACTGCAGGATCATCTTGAAAAACTGAAGGTAAATTGGTATTTTTGTTCAGTGATGTTTGCATTAAGATACATTTAACATTCTGCTGTAGCTTCAACAGCAAGAGAGAATTCATAATTATTTTAATTAATCACATTGAATATTGAGATAAAATATAAATAAACATATATTACTGCTATCTTAAATAATTTAGTTGTGCCTTAAAATGTAGGATAGTGAAAAATTCCAAAGGCATTCGGTTTTATATGTCAAATTATTTTAATTAATTTTTAGGAAACTTCATTTGTCTATGAAGTTTAGGAAACTTCATTTGTTAATGTAGCCAAATTTATTTTTTATATATACATTATGGAAAAATTACCAAATGCAAGCAAAATTATAGTTACTTTGTGGGCTAATTATTCATAAGGTGTAAGAAAATGCTTTCATTTCTATACTACTTACATTAATTAATTAATAGATTAATTGATAGATTATTGATGCAAAGTAATTGACAACTCTTAGCAGCCATAAATATATTCTTCTTGATGATCTATCCCTAACTTGGTCCTTCAGTTCTTGCAACAGTGCACTCTTTGCCACTGTAATCAGTGGTGGGATTCAAATATTTTTACTATGGGTTCTGTGGGTGTGGCCAGATGGCCAGAGTCAGGTCTCATATTCCTACAGCTGGTGTGTGAAATGTGCATGTTCATAGCCTGCCATAGGGACCTTCTTGGTGGATGTGATTTATGACACAGACAGAGGGGAGGGGATATAGGGGTAAAGTTCAAATGCAATTAAGCGGCAATCAGTTTCAGCTCTACAGAACAACATGCCAAAATGTTGAACCTAATAAATGAATGGATTTCTTTTGAACTTTGTCTCAAGGCTTGTAAATTAATTAGGTCATTCTTTGGAAACTTCATAGAGAGCCGAAACTGACTTAAAATCTATCAAGATTTCTGGGTTTCCTAAATCCAGGGCTCTCCAAGCACTCCCCCAATTTTGGGTGCTTGGGGGGAAAATCAGGCAAGCATGGCTGGAGAGAGAGACTGATTGCAGCTGGAGTATGTGGCTAGCTCCAGACATCAAAACTCCAAACAGTCAAGCGGGGATGCCTTTCCCAGCAGCAGAAGCAAGAAAGAATGAGTACTGGTGGAAATTAGCCCTTAAGACAGCTGAAGTAGAGTTCCCTTACCCTAGTCCACAGATACAGGGAAAGGTCTCAAGCGAACTGGCAAGGGGGGACTGGAAGTGGGACTGGGGACAAGCCAGGCTCCCAAAGCCCCAGATGGAATCCCTAGAGAGTGCAATAGAGCAACAGAGGGAGGATTTTGACGTACCACCCTTGCTGATGAGGGGCCATCATGCCGCCCAAAAGAGAGGGGGGGGACATCTGATCCTGTTGAAGGGAAGAGATGCAGACTGGAGCACATTTGGCAACGAAATGTGATGAAAAAAACTGAGGATGTTCTTCAAACACAAAATAAGAAGATTGAAATTCAAAAAAATGAAATGGAAGACGAATATAAAGAGATTGAGCCTATTTATATTCATGGCAATTGGTTTATTTCTGAAGGAGGAAAGAGTGGAATATTGGAAGAGGAATTAAATGGAAAGAAAATTTATTTCAAAGGACAGGACATAGAAGAAGAAGAAAGCATTAAAGAATTTATGGACTATGAAATACTATTTGCAAAATATTTGATAACATTGCTGATAATTAAAGACAAGCTGAAAAAGGAAACAGAAGGAGGGCATCAATATTATATGAGAGATACTATAAACAAGGAGTTGCTAAGAGGAGTCCATACAGATTTGTTTAAGAAGATGTTTGGAGGACTGGATCCACAAATGGCAGAAGACATAAGATTGTTTTGCTATTGGAGAGATACAGGTTGATAGATGGAAGAGTATAATTTAAAACTAGCTAAACTTAGTTAAATTCAGTGATAATAGGTATAATTAAATAAAAATTGATAAAAATTGATAATGATAGTAATGTATACAATGTTGAGCTGTTATGATAAGTAATAATTGGATATGAAGGTTAGAAATACTTGTGGACTATATATAAAGGTTATTACTAACAATAACAATAAAAAAGAACAAAATTAGACACAGCTAAGTTTTAACTAATAGAGGGAAAATGTTATGATATAGGATATAATTGATCTGAGATATAGGATATAGTTGATATGAGTCCCCTCAGGGAAAAGGGCGGCCTATAAATCCTAATAAAATACAAAAATAAAATACAAAAATACAAATATAGTTAAATAAAGAAAGTATAATGATAATAAATTATATACATGGAGGATTTGAAAATTTTGATATTAAATATTATGGATGTTTAGCTAAAACAGGATATGAGGATTTAATGTTAATGGAGGATTTTATAAATAAATAAATGAAATGCCAGCATGTGGTTATGTATTAAATCTTAGTATATTTTATGATGAAGGACGTTTAAATAATTATAGTCAAATAAAAGTGGAGGTATGATGATGGTAATCTAATAAATATTTGAGTTATTAGAATTAATATGAATTATATTTGATGACGGTGGAAGAGATACACAAAAGCCTTTTGTAGCCAACTGATACACTTTCTACAGTATGTAAAGAAGGAGGATTTGAATGTTTGTTTTGAAAATAAAAAAATATATTTAAAAAAATGCTAATTCCACTGTGCACGGTTAGACTACCTGGGTTACCGAGTGTCATATGAGGTAATAGAGATGGACCCAGGCAAAGTACAAGCCATCCTAGGCTGGCAACCTCCTCGCACCCTCAGACAGCTACAAAGCTTCCTAGGGTTCACGAACTTCTACAAGCAATTCATCCCCTCCTTTGCGAAGATTGCCAAACCCCTGACAGACCTACTGAAGACAGGGAGTCCAGGAATGAAACCTCATCCAGGACAACCCCTACAGTGGGACCTAACCTGTCAAGAGGCATTCGAAACACTAAAAGAAATGTTTGCAAAGGAGCTGGTGCTGAAGCATCCTGACCCCGAGCAACCCTTCGTGATCCAGGCAGATGCCAGCAACATGGCAGTGGGAGCAGTGCTACTCCAAAGAAACAACCAAGGAAACTTATAACCTGCACCTACACCTCCCACAAGCTCACAGAACAGAGAGACGATAGGCCACGTGGGAAAGGAGGCTTTCGCAGTGAGGTAGGCACTGCTAACCTGGAGACACCTGTTGGAAGGGGGCCAGAAACCAGTTCGAAGACCACAAAAAACTGGAGGCACTTAGGACCCCACCCAAACAAGTCTGATGGGCTCAATACTGATTTTGTTTTAAAGCATATTCCAGGGGGGAGGAACTTTCTAGCTGATGCCTTCTTCTGCATGCCTCAGTACAAATGCGAATGGGAGCACGTAGTGGATGCCATAATTCCCTCTACTCAAACCGCTGCCCAAGCAACCACCAGGCGGCAATGCGGAGACCAGCAAGACCAACCCGCAAGCAACCTAACCACAAGGCTAAAAACCGAACTGCTAGCAGACCCCTGGTTCCAAAACAACCAACACATCTTGATGAAGAGAGATGACCTTGCATGGAAGGGGATGAAACTACATCCCAGAATCCCTACATACCCTAATTCTCCAGAGGAGTCACGACATCAAACTGGCAGGCCGTTTTGGGTTCCTAAAGACTGTACACTTAGCCCAGAGGCAATTCTGGTGGTCTGGCATAAAGAAAGATAGCAATAGCAATAGCAATAGCAGTTAGACTTATATACCGCTTCATAGGGCTTTCAGCCCTCTCTAAGTGGTTTACAAAGTTAGCATATTGCCCCCACAGGCTGGGTCCTCATTTTACCCACCTCGGAAGGATGGAAGGCTGAGTCAACCTTGAGCCGGTGAGATTTGAACCACCGAACTGCAGCTAACAGTCAGCTGAAGTGGCTGCAGTACTGCACTCTAACCACTGCGCTACCTCAGCTCAGTGGCATCAGATGTGGATAGTTACATGAAAAGTTGCACCATCTGCACCACAATGAAGAGATGACATGGAAACACCACCCCACCCCACCCTCGGACTGCTTCAAACAGTAGCAGAGCCAAAGAGGCCGTGGGAGAAGATCGCAATGGACTTTATAGTAGAGTTGTCCAAAAGTGGGGAAAACACAGTGATTTGGACTGTAATAGACCTGTTCTCCAAACAGGCATACTTCATACCCTGCAGCGGACTACCCTCAGCTCACAAGCTGGCTAAAATGTTCATATCTACCGATTGCATGGAATACCTCGAAGAATTATTTCAGACAGAGGGGTCAGTTCACTGCTAAGTTCTGGAGGGAGTTCTTACAGTCTATTGGGTCATCTCAGAGTCTTAGTTCAGCTTTTCATCTGAGAACCAATGGGGCACCAGAGAGACTGAATGCCATGGTAGAGCAGTATCTGAGGTGCTACGTGAACTATCAGCAGTCCAATTGGGCAGACCTTCTGTCTTTCTCTGAGGTTGCTAACAATAATGCTGTTCACAGCAGCACACGACTAACACCGTTCAAAGCAGTGAGCGACATGGACTTTGTCCCAATGTCTGAGTATCCAAGGGATCCCCCTTCCTCAATCAGCTTGACTGAGTGGATGTCAATGCTAAAAGCAACCTGGGAGAATGTCAAAAAACTGCTAGCTAAAGCAGCACAAACCTATAAGAAACAGGCAGATAAACACCGAGCTCCGCAACAGCCATTCCAAGTGGGAGAGAAGGTTTACCTCTCCACAAAATATTTGAGATTAAAACTGCCTAGCAAGAAACTGGGGCCAAACTTTATGAGACCATTCCCCATAGTAAAGATCATCAACCCAGTCACAGTGCAATTGAAACTGCCTCGATTGTTGGGGAAGATGCACCCAGCGTTTCATAGTAGCCTCTTAAAACTTGTGATCAGATCCAGTCTGAGACCACTACCCCGGGAGCCCCCAGGTCCTGTGGTCATAGGGGGCCAAACCATTATGAAGTTCAACGAGTCCTTGATTTGAGGTGCCATGGGAGACAACTCCAATACTTAATCAATTGGAAGGGCTACAACCTATCAGAGGCATCTTGGGTAAAAGTAGAAATATCCAGCCTGATTGCCTTATAGTGAAATTCCATGAAGAAAATCCAGGCAAGCCTGGGGGAGGGACGTATCCCTAAGTTATACACCTATACTCAAATTGTTTTGTTTTACACAGGTTGCTTTCAGGAAGTGAGGGGAGCCAGATGTCAACTTATAAAGCGTTTCCATGAATACTATCAAGTCGACATAGGAAAAGGGGGGAAGGGAGGAGAATTCCATGCATACCTTTGGCCAGTGTCAAGTCTCATATTCCTACAGCTAGTGTGTGAAATGCGCATGTTCATAGCCTGTCGTAGGCACCTTGTTGGTGGATGTGATTTATGACACAGACAGAGGGGAGGGGATACAGGGGTAATGTTCAAATGCAATTAAGTGGAAATGAGTTTCAGCTACACAGAAGAACATGCCAAAATGTTGATCCTAATAAATGAATTGATTTCTTTTGAACTTTATCTCAAGACTCATAAATTAATTAGGTCATCCTTTGGAAACTTCACAATACCATTACTACAATCTATTAAAACTATACAGGTAATCCTCAACTTACAACCACAATTAGAATCAGAACTTCTATTGCTAAATGGGGTAGTCATTAAATGAGTTGTACCCAATTTTATGACCTATTTTGTCACAGTTGTTAAGCAAACTGCCATGGTTGTTAAGTGAATCCAGTTTCCTACACTAACTTTGCTTGTTGGAAGCAAGTTGAAGAGGTCATAAACGGCAATCATTTGATCCCAGGACACTGCAACCATCATAAATACATGCTGGTTGCTAAATGCCTGAATTTTGAGCACACGACCGCAGGCATTCTGCAAAGTTTATAAGTTTGAAGATCAATCTTAAATCACTTTTTTCAGCACCACTATAACTTTGAACAGTTGTTAAGCAAATGGTTGTAAGTTAAGGACTATCAGTGTTTACATAAAGTGCTTGAGCAAGCCCATTCCCAGCCATTCTGCAAGCATATTTTCTGACTCATGTACCTTTTACGTCATAGATCAAACCTGGGAAATATTCTTTGTCTTTCCCTGAGGATAACTTTTGCACCTGCCTGTTTATGGATACTTAACAAAAAAAACCAGATTTTTCTTTTCATATGTTTTGTAGATATGGGAGCACCTTGGATATAAAGTCATTTTTATAACCCCCTACTGTCCAATGAGCACATTGATTAATACAATTAATAAGAGTTTATTAATAAATACAGTGGATTTCAACAAGTATTTCCATTTATGAAATATTAATTATAAGCTTGATTAAGAATTAGATGCTATGAATTGCAAATACCCTACATACAGAGCACGTTATATAAATTTAGCATTTTCACATCAGCTGTATTTTCCAAAGATATAATGCCAATTATAAAGATTCTGTTTCACTGAGTTGCTTCATTTGAGAAATGATCTCATACCACAAATTCACCTCTGTTTTTTGAATTTACAATTGACCAAAATATAAAGATTATTGCAAATTTTGCACATTGTGTTTTTTATTTGATAAATTACTACCTAAAATAATGATAAACAAGGTAGAGTTCAGCTAATTGTTCTAAGAAAAAACATGATATATACACTTTTATGCACCTTCATCTTTTCCCCTGCTTTTGAAACAGAATGGGACTTCTTCTGCTACCCTTTGCTGCCCCTTTTTCACCCCCAGTTTTCCATCCCCAGCCATTAACCTCTAACATCTCGCCTCCGCTGTTAGGACCTAGCTGTTTGTGCTGGCCAATGGGACCCTGCCTCTTTAGTTCCAGGCCCTTCCTCATGGGCTTTTGGGAGAAACACTGTTCACCCTGGGCTTTTGGGCTTAGGTGACAGTATACCACCAGCCAATCAGACAGGGACATGCAGTCAGGGGAGGCGGGGCCTCACTAGTCTCATGAGGAAAAGAGAAGAATTTTTAAAATAATTAAAAAGGCCAAGGTAGTTGTTGCCAGACTCCAAGTCATAGTGACTCTGAGTCTGCTTAGTGATAACTGTAGGAGGAGGCGAGAGAACTATGGGCCTCCTTTGCATAAGGAATTTTTTGCCTTTTAACCATTGCTCAGAGTTAACCAAGGGTTAAAAGGCGAAAAATTCCTTATGCAAAGGAGGCATGTGATTCTCTCGCCTCCTCCTGCAGAGGGCACTTTGTTTAGAGATTTTTTTAAAACAGTTAAGCAGAGTCATTCATGTGGTGACTCTAGCAGCAACTATCCTAGCCTGCCTGGCCCTGGCTAGACCACATCTTGCATTTTTGGTGCAGCTGGAAGGTATGTGGGTCAGAGGAAGGGGCAGGGGGGAGAAATTCAAAATTATTTGTAATGTAAGTAATTGTAATTTATTTATATTGTGTGTGTGTGTGTGTGTTGGTGCGCGGGCTGGCACATTTTTTTTATTTTTTATTTTTTAAAGCCATGCCACCTTGGCCCGCCATAGAGTGAAACATGTCCTGGTTTGTGGCCAGGAGGCACGCTGGCACTTTAAAGTACATGCTGCCACCCTGCTGTATGGCCGGGGCAGCGACATGGACTTTAAAGTGTCAGCGTGCCTCCCGCCACAAACCAGGACATGCTTCGCTGTATGGCAGGCCGAGGCGATATGCACTTTAAAGTGCCGGCATGCCTTCCGGGCTGGCCATTCAGCGGGACATGCTTGATGTGCCCCCCGGCGATCTCCACTGCCTTCTCCCTGAAATCTACACAGATGGTGGCCTTGGTGCTGGCGGGGAAGGTGCCGCTGCAGAAGCGGACTGTCAGGCAGGTCTTGCCCATGTTGGAGTCCCCAATGGCGATGATCTTGAAGATGCGCGCCTGCACCGACTGCTCCAGCGAGGCTTCCAGCTCCATCCTGGCAGGCGGAGAGGGCGAGGGAGGACTGGAGGCGACGGGCGGGTGGGCAGGCGGGCTCAGCAGTGCCGCTACACCGGCAGAGCCAGCCTGAGGGACGAGGGGCAGCCGAGCCTCAGCTGCCGGCTGGGAGCCGCTCCTGGGGCCGCTTGGCCATTGGCTGTCAGGCGCCAGCCGGCTTCCAGCGCCCAGCCCACATAAGGCGGAGCTACAGCCTGCAACTGGAGACCGACACGCTTGGCCCAGAGGGCAGCACACCTCTCCTGTCCTCTCTCCCCTCCATCAGCAATCAGTTCACAAAGGCTGGGTGAGCCGTAGAAGGGAGGACCCGGTCCCGCTCTATGGTGGACGGCGCCAGGACTTTAAAGCCCTGCCACCGGGGCCCTGCCGCCACGGAGGCTCGGCCACCCCTCGTCCCTCAGGCTGGCTCTGCTGATGCAGCGGCACTGCTGAGCCTGCCCGCCCGCTCGTCGCCTCCAGTCCTCCCTCGCCCTCTCCGCCTGCCGGGATGGAGCTGGAAGCTTCATTGGAGCAGTTGGTGCCCAGGGGCATGGCTTTAAAGTGGCAGCAGGGGCCCGGTGGCAGGACTTTAAAATCCCGGCGCCGTCCGCCATAGAGCGGGTCCCGGTCCCGCTCTATGGCAGACGCGGTGCCGGGGCTTCAGCCAGGCTTTCATGCTTGCCTCAACAGCCATGAAGCTCACCGCACATCACTGCAATCAGATGAAGGGAAAGGAGAAAGAGAGAGAGAGAGAGGGAGGGAGAAAGTGTTTGTGTGGAATTTTCTCTTCGGGGGTTTGTTTCTCTGCCCGGTTGCCTCAGGTCCAAGCTAGAAAATCCTTTGCATCCCCCCAAATACACGACGGCCACAGGAAAGTTAAAATCATGACTTTCTACTTGTCACTCTTTCTCTTACTTTTAAGCCAACGCTCTTAATATTATAACTACTTTAGTCATATAATCTAACTACATGGTAAAACTCAGTCATATACCTTAACATAGACAGATTCCTTTCTGGCAGTGTTTATCTTTTGTTATTCCTGATTGGCCTATTAACAGCACAAAAAGTGTGAGGATTGCTCTGGTAGTTTGAGTTAAGTGCCAATTCTTGGAGGGAATGGGGATGGCATTTAAAAGAACCCATGAAGGATCCAGATCCCGATGCAGGAAGGATACAATTGACTGCAGGCACATACTTTCGCAGAGGCACATGTGCCACAAATGTAAGGTGACCAAATTTTCAGATTGGTAAAGAGGGACACCATTGACGGGGGGGGGGGGGTGGCTTGATTAAAATTTTTATATTTTGTCAAAAGGTCACACAAGGCGATTATATGACCCCAGGACACTGAAAGCATCATAAATATGAATCTGTTGGCAAACATCAAAATTTTATCACGTGACCATGAGGATGCTTCAACGGTCGCTAAGTGTGAAAAATGTTCGCTAAGTGTGAAAAATGGTCATCAGTCACTTTTTTCAATGCCGTTGGTCACTAAATGAACTGTTTGAAAGCTAAAGCTAGCTTGCATTATGCTAGCTTACATTTTCAAGAGAGAGAATTGAAATTAGAATTGAAATAGAAATGAGTAGAGTAGAGTAGAATAATTTATTAGCCAAGTGTGATTGGACACAAGGAATTTGTCTTCGGTGTACATAAAAAAAATACAATACATTCATCAAGAATCATAAGCTACAACACTTAGTGATAGTCTCTCTCTCTCTCTCTCTCTCTCTCTCTCTCTCTCTCTCACACACACACACACACACACACACACACACACACACACAAACACACACACACACTCCTCCCCTGGATTCAATGGGATTTAGGAAATCCCCCCACCTCACACACTCCCTCTTTCTTTCTCTCTTCCCTCCTCTGGATTCAATGGGGTTTAGGAAATCCCCCCACCTCACATACTCCCTCTTTCTTTCTCTCTCCCCTCCTCTGGATTCAATGGGACTTTTAGAAAATCCCCACTCCTGTGCCCCCCCTCTCTCTCTCTCTCCCTCCCTCCCTCCCTCTCTCTCTCTCTCTCTCTCTCCCCTTCTCTGGATTCAATGGGACTTTTAGAAAATCCCCACTCCTGTGCACACACTCCCTCTTTCTCCCTCTCTCTCTCCCCTCCTCTGGATTCAATGGGACTTTTAGAAACCCCCCCCTCCTGTGCACACACTCCCTCTCTCCCTCTCTCTCTCTCCCTCCCTCCCTCTCCCTCTCCCTCTCTCTTTCCTTAAATTCTGAAGCTTGAAGAGGGAAGCTGAAAATAGTAAAGATCCTCAAGGATAAATTCTTCTGCTTTTGATTTGCATTAGTACTACAGCACGTTTCTACTAAGCTCCTGTAAATCTATGCTTTTGATACACATACTGCTGCATAGCATTCACTAAAGGATTCCATGTGTTATCATTTTTCCTAGCTGGGACTTTGGTGCAATAAATAAAAGAATTTGCAAGCATGTAGGTATGACATATGGCGAGCTCATGTAACTTGAGGCTGCCACTTGTTCCTCTGAAGCCATAGCCATTTCTTCCTCTGAAATCTCTTCTCTTCAAATCAAAGTCCTTTAAACATTATGCCAAGCAAATTGGAGTTCTACAATTCAGATCCTGTTTCAACCATGATAATTGGCAACTTTTTTTTTTACTACAACATGCCCTGCATATTTCATTATCTGGAACGCCATTGGAGGGATCAGGATGGGTCTTCAGCATTTTAAAAATAGGGATGCTGGAGCTAAAAACCTCAGTGTAAAATACTTAGAGCAAGAAAGAGTTGGAGAGATCCGTGCTCTTTGCGAGCTTGGAAAGCAGGAGATTACGCCGTCTTGGCCAGCCGATCCACCCACCCACCCACCCCACCCCGTCCTCTTTTCTCCACCGGAACCCGGGCGGGGGGACTCGGCAGCGACCACCTCCATCCCCGCGCCTCAAACCCTCTTCCTCCCTCCACTCCAAAACTCCTCGGGGCAGATGGCGAAGGAGGGGTGGAGGTAGAAGCGTTCAGTTTTTTAAAAAAAGACTGGGGGAAAAAAGAATTGAATTGAAAACAGTAATGAGAGAGACGAAAATCAGAGTATCCAAAAAAAACCCAACCCAACACTTTTTTTGTGTTGTTCTCCGTGCTTCGCTCCAGGATCCAGATGAGGAAGGCTACGGCCGTTCCCAAAACTTTTTTCCTCTCCCTCTTTCTCTCTCTTTTCCCCCACAAAAAGCAGGACGTAATAGAGCTGTTTTGAGTCCCAATCATTCGGGATCCATTCAGAATCCTCTCACCGCCAAACTCTTAAAGCTTTATCAACTCTACAACAAACCCCTTTTTCTCCCCTCTTCTCCCCTCCTTTGCTCCCCCAAAGTTGAAACCTGAGCGGGGCAGCGATTCCCCTACGTGCTTCAGACACGTTGGAGAGAAGTGGGGTTCACCTCTCGCTTTCTCCCTGCAACTTTAAAGGAGCGCGCGCATGCCATGGGGAAAATACCTCCAAGCGGCCCCGCAGAAACAACCATGGGAGACAAAAAGACATTTTCTTCCCTTTTTTTCCTTTCTTTCCTTTTCCTTTCTTTTCTTTTTTTTCTCTCACAGACACACGACCCAAATTTTTGCCGATTCTTAACCGCCATTGGGGGGAGTGGAGAAAGTGGAAAAGGCAATATTCTATCCTATCTGGAATAACACGGGGGATTCTCAGTCATCCTGGAGCTCCCTGGACATTGCAGCAGCCCCAAGTGCACGGGATCTCGGCATTTTTCACACCGGGGCGTGCTGCAAGAAGAGGGAGTGAGCTTAACATCTCAGATTTGCTGCACAGGGCTGACAGAGGGGGCGGCTCTCCCTCTGCTCGGAGCACCTGAGCTGGGCACCGCGTTACCCCTGCCCTGCCTACTCAGACCAGCTGAGCCTCCCTGGATATTGCAGCAGCCCCAAGTGCGCGGGATCTCAGCGTTTTTCGCATCGGGGCGTGCTGCAAGAAGAGGGAGTGAGCTTAACATCTCAGCTTTGCTGCCCAGCGCTGGCAGAGGGGGCGGATCCCCCCCTGCTTGGAGCACCTGAGCTGGGCACCGCGTTACCCCTGCCCTGCCCCTTCCTCCGCTGTGCTTTTGAGGAGCCATCAGGCTTTTTTTCCTGCTCCTGCCCCTCCGCCGCCTTCCTACTGGCTCCTGTGGCCTCAAGGCTCCTCAAAAGCATGGCGGGAGCTTTGCCGGCTTCACCTCAGCCGCAGCGCCTGGCAGCAAATCCAGCAGTGCTGTTAGAGGAGGAGGAGGCAGCAGCAGTTAGTCCGGTGGTGGCGTGGGCTTACCGTCAGTCCAGTCGCCCCGTGCTCATCAAAACAAATCACTGCGGCTACGCGGGAGTTGAAAAGTACTGCGCGGTGTTGCGAGTGGCAGCGGATGGGCAGGAGAGTGAGCGATCAAAGAAGGCGCCAAAATTAAAGCGGCATCTTTTGACAACGGCCCGGGACACGGGAAAAATTATGAAGAAGTGTGCCTGTCCCGCCAAGTGCGGGACATCTGGTCACCCTACACAAATGTCCAATAACCAAATGCTCAAAAGGAAAACACCTTTACAGCAGCACAACACATATACATATTACAATAGAACAAATTCCTATAACATATCAAATTTCTACTTCATGTGAGGATATTTATTACTTTTTATTTATTACCATTTCCTTTATTTCTCGAACAGCACGAACAGCTAGGGTCCTAACTGGAGGCGAGATGGTAGAGGTTAATGGCTGGGGGCAGAAACCTGAGGGCGAAAATGGGGTGGCGAAGGGTTGCAGAACAGTCCTAGACCCTTTTGAAATATTAAATTTAGCAACAATACAAAATAAAAACTTTAGTAATATCATTTCTTGGTTTTTCTCTTCAGTTTCTTGTCCCAATTTTCTCTGTATATTTTTCTTTCTTTTCTTGTTAAAATAAAATAGTTTTAATTTTTATTATTGAAAGATACATCACCTTACTCATAACTAAATACTCCTGAATTATCTGGAATAAAACTGTATCACCATAAAATGTCCTGTCCGGGACAGAAGAAGGGCAGTCTGAGCTTAGATACCTTTGGTTCCAAGCCAAAAAATCCAATTACATTTGGACAGGAAATTCAAAAGAAGAAAGGGGGGAGGTCAAAACTATTGGTATATGGTCCCTATCTTGCAGGAAAAGACAAGGTTAGGGATACTTTGAATCCACTGTATGGGACCAGATAGCTTTTTTGTTCTGCTTTTTTGTTTGATGAGTGGTTCCAATAAAGAAATATGCTTCCCCCCTGCCCCCCAATATCTTTTCCCCAAGGACTCTGCAAATACTATGATTGTCTAGGGCTGAAAAGTTCAACATGGGAAGTTACCAATTTATATGTTTGTGTTCTTTGATCATCCCATTTGGTTGCATTAAATAGACAATGCAGCATCCTGAGAAATGCCCCTTTAGTATAGAACTATTATTTTTGCAACTTTAAGCCCTTTTCATTCTAAAAGGAAATGAAGCAGCAGAAGCTAGAGATAATACAAGAAGTGAACAGCCATTTCAGCTCCTCCAAATTTCCCACCCCCTACGTATTCCTTTGTTAATAAAATCTGTTTCTACTAAATAATAAAAGAAGTCTACTTATTTATGCTACAAGTGTGCAATTTAAAAATATCTAGTTGTGGGAAATGTGGGACATAATCTTTGGATTACTTACAATCAAACTGGTTTCTGGATTCTTTTCCTTCTAGACAAAACTTTTGTCCCACAGAATCCTTTCTTCTGACACTGGCCAGGCAGGTGGCCAGCCTCTCAGACAGTGCGGGGCTGCAGCCTTGCATCCTAAAACAGCACGGCTGCAGCAAGGCAAAACAGCATGTGGGGGGGAAGCCTCCATCCCAAAACAGTGCAGGACTGCAGCCTTGAAGCAAAACAGCATGGGGGTGGGGGGAAGCCTCCAATCTCAAAACAGCACAGCACTTCAGCCTCAAGACAAAACAGCATGGCTGGGGGGAAGCCTCACATCCCAAAACAGGGCTTGGTGTGTGTGTGGGGGGAATCAGTAAAGCAGGCAGGCAGGCAGTTTAGGCAGAAGAAAGGTAGGCCAGGGTACAGGGGAAGGAGCTGGGCAAGGAACAGAGATCAGGGAAGGCTGATACCTGAGGCAGAAAGGTAGACCGTGTGCAGGGACTGAGTGGTTGAGCAAGCGAGTGAGGGAAACAGCTATGCCACTGGCCGTGTGACTCTAGTAGGCCTCGGCCAAGGCAAGTGAGGTGATATAAGGAGTGACTGGGCAGGGAGGGCAGGGTAGGTGTGGCCAGACAAAAGTTTCACTACCAGTTCGCCCAAACTGGCTGAATCCCACCACCGAGTCAATCTTTGTTACTACTGGTCACCCTCTTCTTGTCCATTTTTTTCCTTTATATAAATTAAATGATTAATGTTTTATATCCCTTCAGAGAAAAGTGGTATGAAAAGGTTTGAGGATCTAGGAGGCCCTACTTATGGATTCTTCTACTTTCTACTTTCATTTATTTTTGTGACTTTGTTTTTCTTAAGTTGTCTCTCTCCCCTTCTCTGTTCTCTTCTTTGTGTCCTATTTTTCCTAATTTCTTAGTTGCTAACATGGTTATCCCTTAACCTTTTTGTTTTAGCCATGCCTTTCCTTTGTCACCCTATTCCTCTTCCATTTTCAAGTCTCATCTCTTTTGCTAAGGTTGTCACAAGTTTTAAAATGTTCATTTCTCTTTATTAGAATGTTATAGAAAATGACAGGCTTTAGACTTCTCAGGATACAGGAAAAGTTTATTTGCCAGCCAGGTTCAGAAAGCTAGCCCATGGCTTAGCATTGCAAGTTCTGAACAACCTTCATTATCGAAGCACGCATTCTTATACATTCTCAAAAGCATTGCAACACGGATATACTTAACACATTTCTTAGTGGTTACCTTGAGGAGAAAACCTTATAAGGAGATGGGATCTTTCTTCTCCTTTTGTTTATGGAATACGTGTCATTAACAAACTTTAATTGAACCTTGGACTTTTGACATAGATTTTGACATAGGGATATCTTGTGGTTAGGCACTGACTTCCTGTTCTTTTGCAAACTGCAATTCTGCCTATGTGGCTTTAATATAGAAGTAAAGGGGCTCTAAGAGGCTGTCCAGCCTGACCCAGTAGGTTTCACACTTAATGTCCAAATCTCACTTTACATCTGCTTTATCCCCCCCTTCTAGACTCTATTAATACCCACAATTGAGTCTAGCCTCTTAGATTAAAAATATAAGCCTGCAGAATACAGAATAGCAAATTAAAGCACATCTTATAGCACATCAACACACATCTTAGGGCTTATCTTCCAGAATCACTTTCCCTTCTTCTAAGAGTGCAATTTGAATATAGGAGCTAGTATCTGAAGCTTCATCTTCCTTGAGGGTATGTGTGATTAGGCTTTCCATTAACATTAACTCTTTTTCAGACCGTATCTCTTTTACAGACTTCATAACGAACTGTTTAAGCAAGGGTATTATGCAAGGGATAATATCTTGTGATTCCACATAATAAAAGCAATAGCATTTGTTTAATACAACCTGTTCCTGGTAGCCAAGAGAACCATTCAGAATCTTGTGGTCTTTAACCAATTGAGGAAGCTGGGTTTCGTAGTTCTTTAACTACCCCTCCCCAGACCACTCCTGATTTATTCATATAGAAACAGCAATCTTCTCCCAGGAAATCACATAGCCCATCTTTTTCAGCAGTTAAAAGATCTATGGCATGCCAGTTCACAATTAGGCTTTCTTGGAATTCTTCCGACAGCTGCCTGAACTGTGTAATGGAGTGGGTCATTCCACCTACACCCATTCCAACTGCAGTCCCTATTCTCAAGATCGCTAATAGCGGAATTAGGAGCACCCATTACCACCCATTTTAGGGAGGATGTGTATTAGAGTGCATGTGCCAGTCCAATTGGTGGGTAAACATAGATATGCATTTCTCCCAGATAGAAAAAAAACTCCATTTTCTCCTACACATACGCTGATGTTCATGGAGAAGGCATGGGCTTGGAGGTTCCTCCCATTAGTCCAGACTTGTAAGATTCCTGCTAGCAACATACCACTCAGGGGTTGTAATGGAACTTCTTGATTAGGATCCATTAACTTATTCCTGAGGCCTGGTCCTTCAAAGAGATATTGCAAAAGTAAACACAAACTCCCATATTGGATTGTTTTGAAAGCCAAACGGTAAGTTAGGGTGGGTGGAATGGCCTTGGGCAGCTTCCAGTGGTGAGATTCCCCTCCCTTCGGTTAAAAAAACAAGTGGAGGTGACTTTCTGTTGGAAGATCTTGTGAGCAGAGGGAGGCATGCTACAAATCAATTTTGCATCTACAAGGATTTTCCTGGGGGCAAGATACATTTCAGATGGGCATTGTTCCTCTGATAGTGACCCCACAGGAATGCCAGGCTCCTGATATCGTTTGATGCACAAGGAGGGTGACCCTATAATTTCTACACCAACTGCTATGGGCCAACGATGGGGAGATGGCTCATCCCCAGTCTTTTCGCCATATAGCTGGGCTTCTGTCATTTTAGTTCCCCATTTACCGCCCTTGTCAAAGACAATCGTAGCTCTGGTCATTTCCCAAAAATCTGGCTCAACTGGAACAGCATTGTAAGATTAAGAGGTTGCAGACAAGCATATCCAACATTTTTGGCCTAGGTCAGGGTCAGAACGATTGATTAAGCTTTGACCTAACTCCAGCACTCTTAACATATAGTTCCCTTTTCTCAATTGTTGCAGGGGGCCATTTTCCCTATGCTCTGCCCTTTTTCTTACAGGGTTTGTCATGACTTTAGGTGTTGGGATTGGCTTACAGTTCGTTCCCAAGCATAAATAATGCGCCGTTGATGGGAGCGGACCTATTCCACATCCTGTAACTTGATTCCACCCTGTTTTCCTGGATTTTTTGACATCCTCAGATCTTTCTTCAAGAGCAAGGGGGTTGCTCGGGTATTTTCACAACATTGGGAACTACTATTCAAAACATTATCACTTAGCAAGCTCTTTGCCACTAACAGCCAGAGCCACAAATAATTGTCTCTTACACAAAACTTCTCCTAACACAATTCTTTTAGCCTACTGAATCACCACGTCAGGGAAAAGGCAGGGGATATACATAGTTTGAGGAAGGGCAATCTATAAAACCAAATCTTATTTGCTAAACATATTATCCACAATCCAAAAACTCCTATTATACTGCAAAGAACCCATTCCCACGGTTCCTCAAATGTAAGTGTCAACAGAAGATTCACACTCCTCTTTGTCACAGTCAATGATTTTAGCCTCAGCAACTGTCTTCCTCTGGAGGGGGCAATTCCTAGGATGAATATGCAATACACAATTAAGTAATTCACTAAAGCAGTTATGACTATGAATACTTGGCTTGCCATTTCCTGACAGGTGCTCAAACTTTCTAATACATCTTATAGCTAATAAATGGAACGTTGTCTTCCTTCCTTCAATTCTTCAGCCGTACGTTGAGAAACCAGCTTCCGGTTGTGGTTTCAGTAGGGCTTCTTCTGCCCCGTAAGAGCTTCCCGTTGCCGGTAGGGAAGCTTATAGGGGGCATTTCTTTTAAGCATATCACTAGAGGATGGGCTTCATCCTGGTCTGCCTCCCAATACTCATCAGCAGCTGGCTTAACTTGAGTCCAGTGAATCTGAAACTTGGATTCCAACATATTTACTTACATGACCACAATATACGGGTCCTTCCATCTAGGTTTCAAATTCTTCTCCTTTCCAGTGTTTTACCTATACTTTTTCTCCCATCTGAATATTATGACTAGGGGTGGTCAGAAATGGTGGACTGAGGGACACACAGTATTGCTGGATTTCTTCTATTTGCTTATTCAGTTCTCTCACAATTTGGTTCACCCATAAAGCCCCTATTTGACCTAGGTGCTCTATATGATTTTTCAAGTTAGCACTTATAACTGGGGGTCTCCCAAACATCACTTCAAAAGGAGATAACCCAATTCCCTTTGGCATAGAGCATCACACAGACTAAAGTGCCATTGACAATGCATTCACCCATTTATGACTAGCATTGTCTTATATAGCCCACATTTGGGCATGTCTGTGAAATCAATAACTAATGAATCCATGGGATAATATCCTTTGGGTTGACTTCCAGGAGGGAGTCTAGGTCCTTGCCTTGGGTTTACTTGAGCACACATGCTACACCTTTCATTTGCATGGGCACACAGTGCGTGTAAGCGGTCAATGTAAGATGGAGTTCTTCTGCTTTGGAATATCTGGAGCTCAGTCTCCTTCACATTTTTCAATGCTGCATGTTATCATGTTAGGGTGGCTCTGATCACATCGGGTTGCTGACAGCCTTGTTTCTCTGTCAGCTGCTTTTCCCTTTTCTGCTGGATCCGACCATCCAGTTAAGATTAAGGAGCTATTTAGAGTCCTTTACATGGGGTAAATCTTATAGTCCAGAGAGCTAAGGGTAAGGCGTCTACCCATTTAAGGTGGGTTTCAAGACAACTTATCTTTTCCTTAACAGTGTGATTCACACATTTGCTTAATTTCTTTCCTGAGGCCGTTAAAAGACCTCTTTCCCCATAATCAGCAGTATTGATATGCAAAGTAAGGAAGGCATAAAGAGTCAGTTCAGAAGTTCACCCTTCATTCATTCTTTGTCCTCTTTTAATGCACGGATTAAAGCCCATAATTTTGCTACTTGGGCAATAGTGCCTTTTGAGTCAAGAATGCCTGATATTTGTAAATTCTAGGGTTTGTTAACCATAAATGTCCCTTCATTTCTAAAATTCTTTGAATTGTGTGGCTTGTATAGATAAAAGTAGCCTGTCCAAAAGTTAATTTATTAGCTTCTTCTATCACAAGAGCTGTGGTGGCTAGAATCTTTAGGCAATGTGGACAGCCTTTTGCAACACAGTCCAGTTGTTTATATAGATAAGCCACAGGTTGTTGCCAACTTCCCTTTTCTTATCAGAGCCTGAGATAATTCTGACTTCAGGCCCTTTTACACTTGTTTCTGCTTTAAACCCCAAACAAAGGGTTCTTTTTCACCCCCCTTTGCAGATGTGTAAGGAGGTTTGGCTAGAAGAGCGAAATTTGAAATCCTCATCCTAGTCGTTGGTTCTGCAATTTGGCACACAGCTTCTTTTCACTCATTTCCTATTGTCTTCTAACCTCGACTTATGGTGTACCTTAAGTATTTAACTTGGGGCTTTCCCAGGTGAGCTTTTTGCCTTGGGGCACCATGTCCCTTCTCCATTAACAAATGGAGCAATTCATTGGTTTTTTTCCAACAAGTTTCCTTTGTCTGTCCTGTCACTAAGATATTGTCTATGTATTGGAGTAGCACATCTCCGTGTTTACCAAAAAGGTAGGTGAATTTTTATTTTATTTTTTCAAATCCTTGGCAAGCAAATTGCCTCTTGTGACCTGTTACTAGGTTTCCCCCAAAAGCAAACAGTTTTTGGCTGTCTCTATGTATTTTAGATGGTGAAGTAGGCAGACAGGCATGGCTTGGGACATTTTTGTAGTCAGTGACCTTTTTTTCTTTTCTTTTCACCAAATACATTGACCTCTGCTTTGGAATTATTTGACAACGCAACTGTCAGCAATTCAGTTTTACAATGCATCCTGTGCTCTTTCTTTCTTTCTTTCTTTCTTTCTTTCTTTCTTTCTTTCTTTCTTTCTTTCTTTCTTTCTTCACAAAGATCTTTCATGCAATTTCCATTTATTCAAGCCACACAGACCTTCGTGGCTTTCTTTTCTTTCTAACTGGAGGGCTCTTTCTCTGTCTGGCCATGGGATGCTATTATTGGCCCCTCCTCAACAATTCTTCTGGCAAGTCCCCTAGCATCCCACTGTTTCTGTCTTTCTTCTCTGAAATTTGAGCCCAATTAACATACGTTTTGTATGCTTATTTCACAAGTTCAGAGATGCCTTTCTTGGCCCCCCTTTTTGTCTTCTGTATTTTATTTATTTATTTACCCTAATGTCAACTGCAGAGTGACCAATGAAGATTATATTGATCATTCTCTTACTTTCTTCAAGCTCAGGATCTAATGTGGTATTTTGCCTAAAGGTTTGATAAATGCATTCTAGGATTTCCCCTGGATTTTCATCCTGTTTCTGTTGAATTTAATAGACCTTCCCTAAATTCTTAACTTTTATTTGAATCCTAACAAAACTATAGTTTTGCAGCTGAATGGACTAGATTCCCAATCTGGTTCCTTCAGTAACCATGTCCAGTCTGGATCTTTTGCATGATCCTTCTGCAAAGGCTTATTCATGGTCACCTTCACCAGCCTTCTTTTCTCTGGGGTTAATAAAATTTCCATCAGACTTTGTATGTCAGCTCAAGCAGACTGGTGAGTTCAGAAAAATGGATGCAAAAAGGAGATGCATCTCATCTGGATTTTCTCTATAAGCAGGATTTTGATTTTTCCAATTATATAAATCAGCCATTGAGAATGGAGCATATCCACACCTTATGTAGCTCCCCCTCATCTTCTGGCAATAAAATTTTCCTTAGGGGCAATTTGAGTTTTTGTCTCAACTGCTCCCTTCGACCAGGTTTATGGTCCACTTGATCTGTTCCTTTTGTAACCTTTTTGGTTTCCTTCCTCCTGGCCCCACCTAATGGGACCGTTTGTTCATTCTAACCAATATCTGATTCCACTTTTTGTCTCCCTGGGTCTCCTACCCCTTCAGTGTCAACCACTTCATGTTAAGGCTACACAGGTGGAGGACACTGATGTCAGAGACACACTCTCTCTTCTCTTTTTAAACCCTTAAACACATCAACAAAACAAACATGCAAGCTAAAACATTGAGACTCTCTTTTTTCTTTTGTTTCTTATCTCTTATCTATGTCTCTTTTGTGGATTCATACGGTGGTTTGACTAGGAGGGCAAAATTCAGTATCCATATTCTACAATACCTTGCTACAACCAAAACCCCTCATATTGTCTCCTATTAGTTGTTTTGTCGTTAAATCAAATCATTAAATTTTTCAACACCACTACTCTGTGGGGAATAGACAGCATGAAGTTTCCACTTAATTCCAAAAACCTAGGAAATGGTTTGTGTCACCTGAGCTGTGAAGTATGGGTTCACATGCTTCAGGAACAAAATGAACAGGTAAAATCATTTAAACATACAATAACTACAAGGATGAAACTTTTCTCATGTTCTTTTGGATTGGAGACATCTTGGTTTCAATTACCTTGAGGATGCACAAAGACTTATACACACCTAAGAATTTCAACAGACAGTACATCAAATTAATCAAGTCCAATCATGTCTTCCCATTCAATAGGCTTTACCTTTTTATTACCTGCTAAATTTCTTACTTTTGCTCAAAGTTATGCCCGATGTTCTATCTCCTTATGCACTAGATTATTAATACCTGCCTCTGCCCTGGGGTGTTCCATAATTTGGACCTCCCAGCGGCACTGGCTAATTTTTAAAAGTCCAAATTCTTGATCTCCCAGCCCGCGCTGGCATATTTTTAACGATCAAGATATATGGAGACTTTCATTAACACATCATTTGCATCTGGATGGGGCTCTTGATTCATCTCATGGTGGCCAAAATCTGAGGCCCTACAGAAAGGCACCCCAAATCTTGGCACAATGTCTTTTAATACACACAAAACCAAGAGATCTCTAAATCCCAATTTCTGGAAATATTGTGGGGAAATCTATTTGCCATACAGCACCTGGGAGCCCTGTAGAAGGACTTCCAAAAGAAGTTTCCATCCTGTCTTTGGGTTGTTTTTTTCACAACTGAGATAGGCTGCAGCAACCTGATTAACAACAGCATATGTGTCTCTAACTACCGATCCCTGCAAACAACCTCCTTGAGGCTTGTGCAATGGGGCTGAGGATAATTTCTCTGCCAGAGACTTTACTAAAACTTTTCTGAAGGTTTTTTTCAACATGTATTGGAGGGGTGTTCGAGGAACGCTCTCCACCCCTCCCATGTTCTATTTCTAATACACTTTCTGCTGACCTGTGGCCCCGGAGCTCACGACCACCAACAGGAAATGCAGCAGATTATCCATACCTTGTCTATAACTTTGGTCAGTTGAGATTGTCACATAATGCTTTTTAATCATTCAGAGACAATATAGTTATATGTAAATATAGATATAGACATTATCCATATAGACATATATTATTTATATTACCTATATTAGAAATATAGACAGTAATAATTACCAGCCTCGGATCTATCACTATGTTTAGCTATATCACATACGCCATTCCCTGCTAATAGTAAGAAAGGTATCAATTCATTTCACAAGCTTTTGACAAGATGCCTCCAGGGCAATCAAAACTCTGTTACTATTTGAATTATACAGTTCTGGACCAGAAGAGAACGAATTTCACATTATTTCCCAACTCCACAGTGTATGTTTCCAAGGAATAGAATTATATGGAGAATGAGAAAGCTTGTGACACATCCTTGCATTGGATGGCAAACATAAACAAAAATATGTAAGGGGGTGTGTTTTTAAAGAAGGGATTGAAAAGAGTTAAATTAGCTGAAAAAGATAATCCCAGATCAAATGCCTGTTTTCCAAGAAATTTTTTTGTCTTGAACTTATTTTAATTTTCTGGAAGACAAATTCTGATTACTGTATTGTTGTAATTATTCAGACGATTTTAAGCCACTGAATCATATTCATATATTCTTCTTTTTACTTGTAATCCCAACATTATCCGTCCATATGTAGCATAAAATTACATTTAAAAAAAATATATTTATGGTTTTTCTCTTTAACATATACAGTATGAGTACTTAATGAACAGTTCCAGAGTAGTGAACAGTATACAGAGTACTAACAATAACAATAATGCTGTTTAGGTATACATAATAATAATCTTTCAACTTCTAAGATTTATATATACATTGTAGTTATAATATATTATATTTTGTAACAATGTACATATACAGTATGAGTACTTAATGAACAGTTCCAGAGTAGTGAACAGTATACAGAGCACTAACAACAACAATAATGCTGTTTAGGTATACATAATAATAATCTTTCAACTTCTAAGATTTATATATACATTGTAGTTATAATATATTATATTTTGTAACAATGTACATATACAGTATGAGTACTTAATGAACAGTTCCAGAGTAGTGAACAGTATACAGAGTACTATCAACAACAATAATGCTGTTTAGGTATACATAATAATAATCTTTCAACTTCTAAGATTTATATATACATTGTAGTTATAATATATTATATTTTGTAACAATGTACATAGGAATGTTTTCCCCATTTCTACTTTCTACCTCTTTTTTCTAACCCCTAATACAACAATTCCCATATTAAAAAGTATTATGTATTTATCCATCATCTCTTACCCTTTACTATTTAAGCATACATGGTAGTAGTCTTTCAACTTCTAACATTTACATATGTATAGCAGTTAGTACCTTACATCATTGACATTATGCATAATAACATTTTCCTAATTTCTAATTTTTAGCTTTAATTAGATTTATTTTAGTGAAGTGCACACTCAGCGAACCAGTTATTACACTGGTGAAATCCCCCACCACTGGTATTTATATCTTTTAAATCTTTTCCAAAGCTCATCAATTAATATTTTCAAAAACTTGCATCATATTAGAAAATTTAATTTAGAGAAAATCCTGAATTAAGAGTCTCTTGGTATTTCTTCTTCTGGAGTGGAGATTTTATTTCTTTTTAACAAGAGAAGACAAAGCAGATATGGGGAGAGGAACAAGTTAATTTATTAATGAGAAAAAATCAAGCAGAAGGTTGTTTTCCTCTGACAGTTTCCTGAACTGAAAATAAATTGCTGATTACCAGGTACATAACTGGGAAAATAGTAGCATCTTGGACTCTGGCTAAGACAAGCAAGGTGATTTAGTTATGTTAGAGTAGCCTACTTGGCTTTAGCCATATGTAGTAGTAGGTAGAATTTTGGAGACTAGGGAGGAATGGGAAATTATACTGGCCTACTATAATTCTACCTTTCTGAAAAGGTGATTTGTGCACAATACTCTTAGTGTTCCAGATAATAGAACTATTCTGGAGAGGTGAAGGATTAGTACAGACAGTCCACTGCAGGAGGCTGATGGGTTTGCTTTGGTGGTGTTCCTTCCACCATCAAGTAATTCTGCCAAATCCTGATTGACCTATAAAATAGGAAATGTGCCGTGCAATAACAATAAAAACAACCATCTTTTAATAGTTTTTCCTGCCGAGTACAGTTACTCAAACTGCCTGGTTTTCAAATAAGCTGTTGGCAAAAAAAAGTGAAAAGGACTAGAGTGCTGTTAACAAAAAAACCCAAAATCCTCATTTGAAAGACTAGCCTATGATGCTATTAAAGAAATCTTTTGCCTCTGCTGCAACTGTGTCTCAGCAACAAAACACAGCAGCAATCTGGGTAGAAAGAAACCTATTGAATTCTGGTACATGAGAATAAAGATCACAAAAAGCCTATTGTAGTACATTTCCCCCAGAATTTACTATTCAAATTACTCATCTCCATGGTGACTTGAATGTTGTGCTTGATACAGATTGAGTTAATATCTTCTTGGTTGTATAATGCAACTTATTGGCACCAACAGGAATCTTTTAAAGGGGAGACTTGCAGGATGTATGTTTTTTGAGTTATGAAAATGCATACATTAGTAATAGAAGAAGAGCTAAAAGTTGATTGAATATTTTTAAAAGGCAGTATTTTTAAAAAGTAGATCTTGTTTATAAAAAAAAAACTTTTGGCTTAATATCTTAAATATTCCATTTTCCATCTTGTCAAAATCAGTATCTCAAATATCCCATATTATCTAACAATTTTATGAATACTCTCAAATTCTCTTCCATGATGATTTCCTGCCAGTATGTGAATGACCAAAATTATACCATTCTTTTCCAAATATAAATGCAAAGATGTGGAGTTATTTTGGAGATAGGGTTGGGATAAATGGGGGAATAAAGAATCTGAAACTTAACTAAAGAGAGTCAGAAGGCACAACATATAAAAATGGTAACCTATCTGGATAGAGATATCTGAAATATTTGGGACATCTTCGGAGCTTAATATTACCTTTATAAGGAGAGGTGACTAAAAGCATACTTTATCAGACTAATCTAGTTTGCTAATTGCATATATAGTTATAATGGTTAGAATTAGCTTCATCTTTTGTGTAAAAGTTAGACTACTGTGGTATTTAGGGTTAGGGTTAGTAGCTTCTAGACCTTAAGTTTTGGTTTATGCAAAACAGACCTAAATTTATAAATAATGTTAAAACTTAATATTTATCTATATTTACCCGCCTAAAGAACCAGTGTATGGTTTTAAGATTAGGTCCTGTTAAACATTAGCCTAAATTGTCTCTTATCCTATCCATTTATAAGATATTCAAAGACTTGAAAATAAATTAAACTGGTAAACATGAAAAAGGGGCTTTGGGGCTTTGGAGATGTCTTATAATTTCATAGGGTTTTCCCATTCTTCAGGTTGATATACTTAGAATAATATTTAATATTTTAAATATAAAATTAATACTCTTATTAATATTCTTACAATAAAAATATTTTATTATCATATTCTTAAGATGTTTCTATTCTGAATAATGATAATGACTCAGTATAATACTGAGCCTCATCTAAATTATTTGTTAATCCAATTTATATTCCACCTTTCCTTTAGAAGTTCAAGCCTTTCCTTTCTTTTGAACCCATAATGCAGAGCCTTACATACATTACAAGAATCAAAACCAGCTCTGTTTTCCTGTGCAAATGCTTGTCTAGTTAGACAATAGCTTCCCCTTCTCCCCACGTCTGGATGATCACATTGTCCAATTATGAGATGTTCTTTTGTTATGGGAACAGTCCATTTCTTTCTCAAGAACCTGCAGTGGTGTTTTGATGGTTACCAAGTTCTCACTGTCCACACACACATTCTCAGCATTCTAATTTTCCCTCCCCTCCCCCCAGTTCATTGACAAGTTGAAAAGCATTAAGGTTTGGAAGAAACAAAGTGTTTGATCTTGACAGTTTCATATAAAATGTATTCCATTCCAAAATATATTTCAAAATATCACAGTTTTCTTCCACTTTCTTTTAAGCAAAGTCTGCATAAGTTTTGAGATCTTTCTATCTCTAATATACCTCAATGAAACATAAGAAGTTAAAAGTTTGATATGGAACATTAAGCTGAGTCTGGCATTAACCTGTCATTACAAAGAAGGATTAGACATATAATACTTTCAGAGAGCTCCTGGGGGCTGGGGAGGGCAGAAATTAGGAAAACATGGGCCGTGTTTTGCCCCCCCAAGCCCCCAGCAGCACTCTATAAGCCTCCATAAGGCTATGCATGCAATTTGTTTTACAAAAAACGAGCCCATTTTTGTGATAAACAGGCCATTTTTAGGAGGTTTGCAGAGTGCAAAAACTTTTTTTTTCCCTTTCCGAAAGCTCTTTAGTTAGAGTGATTGATGAGAATTATATTGATCAAGTACTGTTCCAGCAGAAACAAGTCTTAGGTGCTGCAGGTTGTCAGATATTTCCTTCTCTAGCACATGGATAAATACACCTGGAAACATCTACCTACCTACCTACTCTCTCTCTCTCCCTACCTACTGTATTTCTCTCTCTCTCTCTCTCTCTCTCTCTCTCTCTCCATCTACCTACCTACTCTCTCTCTCTCCCTACCTACCTACTATATTTCTCTCTCTCTATCCCTCTATCTACCTACTCTCTCTCTCCCTACCTACTGTATTTCTCTCTCTCTCTCTATCCCTCTACCTACCTACCTACCTACTCTCTCTCTCCCTACCTACCTACTGTATTTCTCTCTCTGTCCCTCTGTCTATCTACCTACTTACTCTCTCTCCCTATCTACCTACTGTATTTCTCTCTCTCCCTCCCTCTACCTACCTACCTACTTACCGACTCTCTCCCCCTCTCCCTACCTACTGTATTTCTCTCTCTCTCTATCCCTCTATCTACCTACCGACCTACTCTCTCTCTCTCCCTACCCATCTACTGTATTTCTCTCTCTCTCTCTCTCTCTCTTCTTTTATCTACCTACCTACCTATCTAACTACTCTCTCTCCTTACCTACCTACTGTATTTCTCTCTCTTTCTCTCCCTCTCTATCCCTCTATCTACCTACCTACTTTTTTTAATTTGCCTCTTCAAAACCTTGGTGCGTCTTATACTCTGGTGTGTCTTATACTCCAAAAATATAGTAATTGTGCTTTCTCATCTAAAGCAAACTAAACTTATAGCACTACTCTTGTATGTTCTTATTGCTCAAAGCAGTGTTTCCACATTTTTAACAGACATATTAGCTTTGATTTTAAGGCAGACTATTGTGTTTCATAATGTGCAAAACACAATAAAAAGAAAAGTTGTCATTTGTATCCTTGCAAGCATATTTACTCCATTTAATTTAATTGTTCACATCAACAGTTGGAGATCTTAGTGTTAAAGTTATGAAAAGCAGCAATGAATCTCATAAAGATTTTTAAGTCTAGTCCAAAAATATAATATTTTCCCCATGAAAATAAAATAAACTACAAAATGAAATTGTAGCTATTCTGCTTAAAGAACATAAATATAGTAAATCTAATTGTTCACATCTAGAAATCAGCTTAAAACTTTTTCAGAATACATTGCCTTTAACTTTCTCTAGGTGAAAAATAATAACAAATATTTTTCAATCAGAATAGAGCTGGAAGGAACCTCGAAGGTCTTTTAGTCAAACTACTACCAACCAGGAGATGCTATACTATTTCAGAATTTGCAGAAATTATAAGGTTTTATGGTTTCAATAAAGGAGAATATTTGTAGCTGAGTGTTGAAATGAGGAGTTCTTGATGCTCTCTGGCTGGGTTGTTTTCTTGCATTGGTGATATTACCTAATTTGGGTAATGAGACATCTGCAAGAACCCAGCTCTTTTTATGTTTTGTTTTACATAAAGTTTTTTTTATTTCATCTCTAGCATCCTAACTTTACATTGGTACTTTATGCAGGTTTACCAAGGAGACATTACACCTCTTAAAGAGAACATGAACAATGTTAATGGCTTGGCTCATCAGTTTACCTCATCTGAGATTCCACTTTCTCCATATATGCTCAACCGGCTAGAAGACCTGAATGGAAGATGGAAACTCCTGCAGGTAATAATGTACACCTTAAGAACAATCAATACTGTCAGGGTGGTGATTTGGACATATTTATCTGTTCTGATTTTCCATCAAGCAAAGCAAGAAACAAATAGATCCTAATCACTTTCGGATTACTCAGGGATGGGTTTCAAAATATTTTATTAACAGTTCAGTGGACATGGCGGGGGGGGGCATGTGACTAAGTGGTCATGGCCAACTTGACATCACTCACACACACTCAGTCACATGACACCCCCCCACCTAGCCATGTCCACTGAAACAGCAAAAAAAAATTGACAAGGGAGGGGGCGCAAGGCCGGAGCTTTTTGCTGTCTCCCAAATGGCACTGGGGGCAAGCTGAACAGCCTGCTCTTGAAGTGGCAGCTGTGGCCCTGGACTCTCGCTCTGTCTGCCCGGGAAGCTCCATCTGCCCAAGAGACGAAGCCCAGGGAGGAAGATAAGGGCTGTTCAGGCGGTACCACCCAGCATCCTTTGGATGCAACGGACCCAATGGAGACAAGTGCTCTTCTCTGTGGGGTGGCCATGCTCGCCCGTTCCTGGCCTGAAGCATCATGATCCCCTCCCCCGCTGGGCCAAGTGTGCTTGGCTGGGTGGGAGGTCATGAAGCTTTGGCCCCAGAGCGGGCGAGCACAGCCACCCCACCAAGAGGAGTGCTTGCCTCCATTGCCTCTGAAGGTGGAGGGCAGGTGCATGACAGCAGGGAGCGACAGGCACCACTGCTTCAGGTGTGAGTGAAAGGTCCTGGGCATCGGGAGGGTGTGTGTCTGTCTGCCTCATAGAAGTTGCTCGGCTCCATTGAGTAGCTAAAGCACACTATGGCACATGGTTAGAAGCCAGTGGGGATCAGGTGGCGGCAGCAACGGTGGTGGCAGCACTTGAGATTGGGACGGGCTGGCTGGTCAAGTCATTCCAGGCCAGTTATTTATACCTGCTGGGCAATGGGTGCCCATTCCAACAATTCCTCCCTGTCCCACCTCCGGCACCACTTCCAGGCCGGCTGCCTGAACAGGCCTCAGGAGGGGGCCATCCCTGCCTGTTTGCAGTGGCACTAAGAAAGCCGCAAACCTAAAGTTGCACTCACTCCTGCATGCAAGCCGAGATCTTCTCGCCCTATCGGCTGGACCCACTGGGTGCTGAACACCCCAATTGAGCTCCTCGGCCTGCTCTTCTGAAAGCCAGGTGGGACATGATGGCTTCAGGTGGGTGAGCAAGTGGTGAGCAGGGGACTGGTTCAGGGGCGTTACCAGCCTGACAATCCTACCAGTTCAGAGAGCCAGCCCCGATTTTTACTACTGGTTCGACTCAACTGGTCTGAACCAGTAGGAACCTACCTCTGGGATTACTCATTAGTAACATTAGTAACATTAGTAACATTAGTAACACTAGTAACACTAGTACATTGCGCATCATTGAGAAGGTTATATAGTATTCTAGTTGTGGGATGTCTGTGTACGCTTCTGTATTATTTTTCTGAAGGCTAATTAAATCTTTCAGGATAATATAATTACTCTGCAGTTTTACTCCTACTAGTATATGAGATGAGAATTCTGGAATAAGAATAGAATGTTGGAAAGGAAAAAGCATAGAAAATTGGTTCTATATGGATATTAACTTACTTAAGAGATTTAGTAGAAAGACAGGCGTTTTTTCCCAAATTGCAACCTAAGAAAGCTCAGTAACTTAGAAAGATACTTAATGCAATGAGAACTATTATTAATGAACATTTATTTAGAAAAAGCTAATATTATCACACAGCACTAATATTTTTTCTAATTTCTTGAAAGTAAAAATACCTTAGATTTTAGATTTCTGTGTCAAGTTCTTTTGGAGGCAGTTTTTTTTTCAGATTTTTGTGTTGTAATCATTTGTGTCTAGGCTGTTAAAAGTATTTAAGTTTCTAGTTTCTAATTAAATATTTGTTTGCTATAATTCTATGTTGCTATTAGGAAAGATTATGAATTTAAGTTTATTTTTAAGTAGTTCTTTGTCCTTATAATTCAGTAAATTAATCAGTGGCTCTTTCTGTTCTTTACCCTGAATTCATTTATGTGATATAAATGATAATAATCACTACGACTGGTTTACTGTTTTGTGTAGAGTAGAACATACACACTATTTTATCAATTTTTTAAAATTGTTCTAATTTTTACTCTAAAAATTACTCTAATTGCATTTTGTTTACTCAAATAGTGTAATATATGCTGATTTCTTGCTCATTATATTAATAGTAATTATATTTAATTATATAATAATAGTTATATCTAATGTAGTCTCTTTGATAAAGTGATATTTTAACATCTAAACGAAAAAGGTTTTAGTTGGTGTTGGTTTTTTTGAAAAAAGTGTAGGGCTTGGTGCTGGGCAGCTTGCCGTTTTGAGTTCTTTTTACTTTCTCTGAGGTCAATTTCAATTAGTGTTGATTCAATAGCTAAATCACAAGTAGTTATTAAGCTCTCTCCCCTAGTTAAATTTATCTCATGATATTTGTATTAAACACATTTGATATATCTCCATCTATTTTCACCTGGATTTTAGAAGTTTTTTAATATATTATTACTAATTCTGAAATTTTTAAAGTAATTACAGTGACACTTATACCTTATAAGATTCTACGGTATGAATCTGATTGGTTGTGTGGCATAGTAGCAAGAGATTATTAATCTCAATTTGTTAATATATGAATTACTTAACTAGTTCTGCCAAGGGTGGAAGAGAGGTACTGTATGTAATGAAAAAGCTTGATGACCACTGCTTACAATTTGTACTAAAGAACTAGGTTACAGCAGAGGTGGGTTCCTACCAGTTCGCACCTATTCGGTAGAACCGGTTCGTCAAATCTACCGAACCGGTTAGAAGAGGTTCCACCAGTGGACCCAGAAAGCAGGCCACACCTACAGAAGAGGTTCCAAAAATTTTTGAAACCCACCACTGGTCCTTGGATATGATTATTCTACACTATCATGCTCATATTTATAAAACTCAGTGCCTCTGTGAAAGGTAAGGATGACTACTGCGTTTGTGGTGCAATCAGAACATTGTGTGTGTTGAAGTTGTTTTAACGCAAACCAAAGATGCCTTTTAAAAACAAGTTTACATCATATTCTTATGCATGCCAGTGCTGTGTGTGAGGTAATTTAAGGTGGTTCTGACAAGTGTCGTCGGCATCTTCATATCCGGTCATATGGGCAGCCAGCCACTCCCATCCGGTCACATGGGTGGCAAGCCACTCCCACAAAGGAGGCCACACCCACAGAGTAGGTTCGAACAATTTTTTGAAACCCACCACTGGGTTGCAGGCTGCAACAATCCAGCAATGAATCTGATCTGAAATAAACTTCTCTTGTACAAGCCCTACTGAAGCCCTCAAGCAAGAAAGAGCAATGATTACTCAGTATTGACCTTGGAAGAATATTCCTTTAAAAGAAAGGATGCTATTAGCATTAGTAGTATAACTATCCTTCCTATTGACACCCAAACAATTAATGAAAATAGAGCATTACTGATGATCCCTTATTACAGATTTGTTTATGGCTACCTTTCATTTCATATTTGTTTAAGGTAATGTAGAGCCTGTCACACCTGTCACAACAGTCTTCCAAAGTTTTGACAATGGTAATTTATAACTTTACTATAAAAATTCAGGAGGATTTAGTGCCATCAGAGAACATTGAGCTGATAAGTAATGAAAAAGTCTCAAGGCAAAGGTTTCAGAGTATTTAAGAAGAAACCAGTAAGACATTCTTACTTTACCATTAGTCCTTCTACAATTATTCAAGTTATTAGCAGCGCAAGCCAAGTGACCTATCAGACAAATCAAGAAATTAGGCATTCCTGTACATGCAAACTTATTCACTTAAATTCAAGGAATACAACTATCATCCTACAGTACTTCATTTATGGCCCTAAGAGTACCCATCTCTCCCACAATGGTATGTTTTTAAAAACTACTTTCAAGCTTACTGAGCTTAAGACAACTGTTGAATGCTTTAAAAATCATTTCCTGTGATAGGACCAGGTGTTTTGTTTTTTTGTTTGTTTCACTTGAAGCAATTTTTTTCATATAATCTTTTTCAATGAAAAAAGGACCTTTGAAAATTCAACCTACCTGTTCTGGTGTTGTTTTCACATTCCTGTACAACTTTCAGGAGGACAGAAAAAATTGCACACTTTACCTGATTAATATAGTATAGTCTTCCCATCACTTAACTTTTATAGAGCGCTTATTGGCTACATTGCACATAATTCTTTATTCCTTTCATCAGTAGGAATCCTACACAACATCCAACAACATTAATCTTGTAGAGAGAGAAAAGAACCTACCAAAAAAGAAACTTATATTACCAGAAAAAAACTCCATATAATACGATATTTTATTAGACAAGCTAGCTGTACCCAGCCACGCGTTGCTGTGGCCCAGTCTGGGCGTAGTGGGGCAGCAGGTGGGTGCTGCCATTGGTCAGGACTCGAGCTGCTGGGCCAGTGAGGCTGGTTGGGGGAGACAGCGCCAGGGCTGTCGGCCTTATTGAAGTTGTTGAGCATCTCCACAGAGGAGCTGCACTCGGGCTCCCCCAAGTCGGTGGCCTGGGAGAGTGAGACGTCCAGGATCTCGGAGAAGTCCTCGGTGTTCCGCCTTATGGGGCACCCAGGGGCCGCCCCAGCCCCACTGCACCTCAGGCTGATACCGCCGCCGCCACCCCGTTGGAGCCGCCTTGGTGAGGCCATAGCTGGCTTGCAGTGAAGTGGGGTGAAGAGCACACGTGGCTGGCTGGGCTGAGGAGATGCTCCGCCTCCACCTCCTCTGGAGTTCCGCTGGGCTGGCTGGGGGTAGGCCGGCTTAAGGGCGGGGGAGGCAGTCGAGGGATGGCACAGGTGGTGCCCCGCCGCAGACAGCAAAGGCCCGGCGGGGGGAGGGGAGAGAGGGAGGGGGAGGCCAAAGCACTTCGGCTCCCCTTGGTGGAAATAGCCAAAGCTTGTCAGAGGAAGGGTGGAAAGGGGAAAGGGTGCGGCCACAACCCAGCCGCACATATAAAGGACCGTCGGGATGAAGCTGAAGAGAGGCCAAACTGTTCTGAATATACTATACTCACTAAATGAACGCTATGGTAAATGACACAGCTCAATTCCAATGCATTGTCACACAAAATAATTAAATCAAAATGAAAATAAATTGAAATCTATGAAAATTCAATATAACAATGCAATCGGAAACATTGAAATGGAATCATGAAATATTTAGTATAGCATGTGTTGCTTTTACGTCCACCAGATGGCGCTGGTTTTCAAAAAAGCATGTTTTTACAAAAATCATGTTTTTACCTGTCACAGGTGTGACATCTATATAATATACATATATAAAAACATTCGTGTATTTGAATGCAACGTTGTGTCAAAATTTCAAAGCAATCGGTGAAGAACTTTCGGAGATTAGCAATTTGGAACAAACAACCATTACATTTTTATTTATATAGATTAATCAAGTATAAAATATTATTAGCCTAAACATGGCATCCTTGATACCTGGCACACAGAATTCTACTGTTTCTCTACTAGAAAGTTCATACAGGTAAATGTTATCATATGAAATGAACTCGTTTGTGAAACGCAAATAATAAATTATATACGTTAAAAACAACATTGCTGGCTTCTATGATAATGGGTTAAAGCAGGGGTAGTCAACCTTTTTATACCTACCGCCCACTTTTATATCTCTGTTAGTAGTAAAATTTTCTAACCGCCCACCAGTTCCACAATAATGTGATTTTATGAAAACCTAATGAAAATGTTTTTAAATAATGCTATGAAATTTTTTTTTAAAGTCAATGAAATTTTAAAAAAGGAAAGTGCTTCAATATCAGACAAAACCCCTATTGCCCACCATGAAAGCTGGAAAACCCACTAGTGGGCGGTAGGGACCAGGTTGACTACCACTGGTTATGACTTGATTTATCCTTAAGCAATCTATTTAAGCACGGCTGAAGTCAGCAGAAGTAGCCTGAAGTACTGCATTCTAACCACTGCACTGCCATGGTAAATGCCCTTTTCCTGCAAAAACCTTGCAAATCAGGATCACATGACTGTGGGATTTTGCAAAGAGACATAAATGTAGGCCAGTTACCAAGCATCTAAAATGTGATTGTGTGCTTGTAGGAAGGAGTTGTTAGAAATTTGAATCTAGGTCATAAGTAACCTGAGGAAAGTCTGTCATAATTTCAAATGGTTGCTAAGCAATCAATTATAAGTCATGACAATACAAAGGATGAAAAAAAATGAAAAAGACCTGAATAAACATAATTAAATATGATAGATAAAAATATGGTAAAAACCATGTGACCTAAAAAAAACCAAACATTAAATCATTTCATGTTATTTTTGAAAAACCTTGTGCTTGTGGGGAAAATAATGAGCACAACAACTATTACTAGGACAAGCAAGAAAACTACCCCAAGCCCAGCATCTGCAACTTCGTCATCTTCACACCAGCACTCAATAGAGAACATGATGGGAACAGACAAAGCAGGTTCTGCATCAAACATCCAGAATATGCAAGCTACATTTTTAATGATACAAGAAGCAATGACCAAAACACAGGAAGCAATAGCAAATAACCATGAAGAGACCAAAAGAAACCACAAAGAAATTAAACAAGAGATGGGAGAAATGAAAGGAGATATAAGAAGAATGGATGACAAAATAAGAAACATTCAGCAGACTTTTATTAAAAATGAGCAGAGAATAAAAACAGTAGAGACAAAATTGGAACTATTAGACAAAAAGATGGAAACAGCGAAACAGAAGTATGGATCCACAAACAGAAATCTAGAGGAATCAATTGTTTTTTCTGTTGTTGGATATGTTGGATATGGAAAAAACGTCCTTCTTCTTAAGATTCCAAAACATTGTGGAAGAGGAAGCCCTGGGCGAGACAATGGAAGAAGTTCTAGCAGAGGTATTACAGAGGGATAAACGAGATATGCAGAGAGATATAGACAAGGAATATAGTGTACACACAAATTATGCACCCAGACATACATTAATGAAAGAAGTCCATGTGAGATTCATGAAAAGGGCGATAAGAGATGAGGTATACAAGAAAATGAGGGAGGAAACAATAACATATAAAGGAAAGGAAATAAAAACACTGAAACAAGTACCGAGGACAGTGAGGAACCAAAGGCAACAGTACCAGTTCTTAACTTCAGAATTAATTAGATATAAGGTAATGTTTCATTGGCTGGTGCCTGAAGGCATCCTTATTTCCTGGCAGGAGAAAAAATTTAAAATAGATACTATCGACAAAGCACAAGAGTTCTTTGAACACCACTTTGCAATTGAAGAAGATCAAGAGAGCAGAGAAGAAGCTGAAAGTAGGGTTGGGACCTTTGGTTGATCGACACATACCGTCCCAAAGATGCCCCTTCCAAGTTCTGTCTTGAGGGTGAATGGGGAGCCCTTTGGACCTTTGATCACTTCTTGAGGGGTGAAAGCGTTGGAGGTGTCTGCTCCTTGCAAGAGCAGGATTTCGCCTTTGGGATCTAGAGTTGGAAAGTGATTACTTGTGTGCTTCAGGTGAGGTGTGGTGCTTGCTACCTCTGGTGTTGTCAGTGGGAACTGTGCATTCTCATCTAACATGGACTACCCTGGTCACCTCATATTTCTTGGTTTGTCAGGGTAGGCTCTCCAATTTTAAGGGAGGGGTCAAGTTCTGACACTTGAGATTCCCCTCCTCGTTCCTGTTGTACCACGTGTTGGCTGTTTACGTAGGTTTTGACACGTGTGTCTGGGTTTTCCACTTCTAACTTCCTAATACTGGAGTTGAAGGAGGCTCTGTCAGCCTCGGTCTGCAGAACTTTGGCCCGTATTAGTCTTTCTTTTGCTTCCTGCATGTGCTGAAGATATTCCAGTTGAGCCTGAATTTTGGTACTCTGTGCTTGAGCTTTGGCTCCTGCGGCTGCTATATCTGCCTCCGCAGCTGCTCTCTCTGCCTGAGCTTTGGCTTCTGCAGCTGTTATATCTGCCTCCACAGCTGTTCTCTCTGCCTGAGCTTTGGCTTCTGCCGCTGCTATATCTGCCTCTGCAGATGTTCTCTCTGCCTGAGCTTTGGCTTCTGCAGCTGCCTTCTCTGCTTCTATGGTCACCATCTTTTCCTTCAGCAGCTGCTCTTCCTTTGCGGTCTCCAGATGCACCTTGGCCAACTCGACTTCTGCTCATGCTTCTGCAGCTGTGGATATCCGTGACCTTTGGCTGTAGTGGGAAGATTGCTGCGAGACGTTGCTACCTGCTCGCGATCGAATGGCCTTTGGTTGGAAAGATGAGGCTATTTTGGAGATGTAGGAGGAGGTTGCGTGTAACTGCTGAAATGTTGCATACGAACAATGAGATACTTTGAAGTCGGCCTTGTCAGGTGCAGTCTCCCTCTTCAGATAGGTTTGGATAAGGTCTTTGCTGCATTGAAATTTCTTGTTACATTCTTTGTTTAACTTCTGGAGGTGCAGCATCTCCTTCTGAAGTTTTCCATCATCATTTAGTTGTAGCTGGATGTAATTGAGGCGGTCTTCATAAATTGTCCATTGTGAGAAGATGCCATTCATGTCCTCTTCCAATGACCGGAGGCGTCTGGGGGTTAAATCTTCTTTGGGTTGGTTACAGAGATGCTGCAACTGCCTCCAGCAACTCTTATGCCTTTGATAGGCCTCGTCCCATTCCTCCAAGAGGTTTGACCACTTAATGTGCGTAGGCTTCCTATGCTGCCTTAGGTCATAGGCTATCTGATGTGTTTCTGCCTTTTCTGATAGTTGTATATCCAATTCTGAGTTTTGGATGACCAATTCTGAGTCTATTGGGGGTTCAGGCATGATGTTCGGCATGTCTGACCCTTCTGCCATGGCTAGAAAGATTCTAGATCTAGGACTAGCTCAGAAAATTTCTTGAACGTGTTAGGAATTCTTTGAGTTCAATTCCCTTTTTGGCCACTAGGGTGCATTGAAAGACATTGAAGATGCAGGCGCAGTTCACTTGTCGGCCACTAGGGTGCGCTGCAAGACTTTGAAGATGTAGCCGCAGTATACTTGTTGGCCACTAGGGTGAGTTGCAAGACTTTGGCGATGTAAGCGCAGTGTACTTGCTGGCCTCTAGGGTGCATTGCTAGACTTTGAAGTTTGGAGTTATTGAAAATGGCATTATCCCTGAAGATGGCCATCTAAGCTAGCCTTTCCAGCTTTAGAATTCCCAAGGGCTCCCCACCCAAATTCAATTAGGATTGCTAGCTCAGTATCTTCTGGAAGGTTATGCTTTCCTTCAATAACTTATAATAACAGCAACAAGTCAGCAAAAAAAAAATTTAAACAGCATCTGCATTTTACGCTGGTCTCCTTATTGCTTCTGGTTGCTAGTATGACTCATGAATAGAGTTCAAAGGATTTGGGAGGTCGGCTCTGGGCTACTGACCTCTTTCTTACTCGAATTTCATTTCCATTGAGATTTTTCTACTAAGGAGGGAGCTTGGAATGTACTTTGATTTACTGAAACAGGATGAAGGGGGGTGGAATTCCGGCAGCCTCTCTTAGTTAAACTCCCTTTTCTTACTGGGGGGATGAGCGGAGATGATGAGGGGAGACACATTCTGCCCCATCCCAGTTAACAAAGGATGATTCAGAGAGTGCCTGGTAATAAATCACTTTTCCCGGGCAGAATACCTGCTGCCCAATCAGGGAACACAGTTGTTGTCACATGTTATGGAACTACATTTCCCACAAGGCATTTCTACCTACATTTCCCATAAGGTGGCTACATTTCCCATGAGGTGGTTACTTTAAGGAGACAGTTCTTAATTCCTACATTAGCTATATACTGTTGGGACAGCACAAGATCGAAGAGATAGAAATATTTAGCAACATTTGAGCAGATCATAACACTAAAAATAATTTGGAAGGGTCAGAAGAAAAAAGAGATGGACAATGAACCAATAAATTCTGAAGGAAAAAGAACATACACAAATGATTGAAAAGGAAATGAAAGTATTTTTTAAGATAAATACAAAAGAAGATACCTCACTCCAAAATCTGGGACACCACAAAAGCATTTATACGAGGTTGACCATAGCTTAAACGATAAAAAGAAATAAAAAAGGAAACAAAATCAAGAGGTATGGCAAGAACAACTAAAAAGATTGAATTAGATTTACAGTGCAAATCCCAAAATAAAAAGAAAAAAAGAGACTTAATAAAACATAAATTGAATTTGGCTATACAAAATGAAATGGCACAAAAAACAAAATGGCAAAGCAAAAAAAAATTGAGCACACAAACAAGCCAGGACATTGGTTGGCATATATATTAAGAAAAGAAAAAGAGAAAAGAATAATATCCCAATTGCAAGATAAGGAGGACATGACACACCATAGAAGAGAAGAAAAAAAATAACACAACACAACATTTTTTTCCAAAACTTATACTGCTAAGAACAAATACGGGAAGACAAAGTTAAACAATATTTGGATAAGATGAAGTTGACTAAAATTGCAGAGGGAACAAAATGACCGATTAAACGAACCAATAACTATGATGGAACTTTTGGAGACAAGGAGGAAGCAAAAGAATAATAAAACACCAGGACCAGATGGACTCCGTATGAAGCTGTATAAAGAGGTACAGGACCCATTAGATGTGTTAATGTTAGAAGTATATAACGAGACACTTGCAGAAGCGAAAATACCAAATTCATGGACAGAATCACTTATCACACTTATCCCAAAAGAAGATACAGACTCACGACACATCAAAAATTACAGATCCATCTCATTGTTAAATGCAGACTACAAAATATTTGCAGCTATAATTTTGGAAAGAGTCAAAAAGGTCCTAAATGAGTATATTCACCCAGATCAAAATGGATTCCTTCCAAGAAGACAAATAAAGTATAATATGAGAACTATTATAAACACATTAGAATATTATGAAACACATCCCCCCCCCCCCGGGAAAGCAAGCTGCATTACTCTTCTTGGATGCCCAAAAGGTTTCAGTAATTTAAAGTGGAGGTTTATTATTGAACAGAGACAATGAATTTTGGGAAGAAATTCATGAAGATGCTGAAAAAAATATACACAACCCAAACAGCTAAAGTAATAATAAGTGGCGATACAACTGAAAAATTTAATATTGCAAAGTGTGTGAGACAAGCTTGTCCGTTATCACCTTTATTATTTATCTTAACGTTGGAAGTATTGTTAACAAAAATCAGAGGCGCCCAGGAAATAAAAGGCCTGAAAATAAGAAAAGAAGAATACAAAGTCTAGGCATTTGCGGACGACTTAGTATTTATCTTGGAACAACTGTTAAGAGACAGGACCTGAACTGGTGCAACAAATAGAAGAATACGGGAGTGTAGCAGGACTTAAAATTAGTAAAAATAAAACAAAGGCAATAATGAAAAATCTTACCAAACCAGGAAAGAGAATTGGAAGAAATAATGGGCATACATGTGACTAAAAAAGTAAAATATCTGGGAATTTGGTTATCAGCTAGATGTTCTTCAATCAAAGAAGACAATTATAATAAATTAATGCAGCAGATAAAAAAGATTTGGAAATATGGAAAAAAATACAATTGTCCCTTATTGGAATGATAGCCTCCATTAAAATGAACATTCTACCAAGAATATTGTTCCTTTTCCAAGTAGTACTAATAAATTTAGGGAAAGACTTTTTCAAAGACTTAAATAAAATAATCATGAAATATATTTGGCTGGGGGGAAAAGCACAGATTAAACTAAAGTCATTGCAGGATAGCAGAGAAAGAGGAGGCTTTGGGCTCCTCTTTGGGAGACATACTACCAGGCAACGGCACTTACGTGGATTAAAGATTGGATAGAGCTAAAAAAATTAATGGATTTTGATATTAGAAGGCCATGATTTACAACCAGGATGGCATGCATTCATATGGGATGGGAAAAATAAAATTCCTAGTTACTTCTAAAAGCATTTGCTACATTGCTACAGGTATGGCAAAAAAATCAAAGTTAAGCATTACACTAAAATACCAAATTGGCTTTCAACAATGGAAGCATTAATTTATCCAAATGTGTTCAATATAGATAAAATAAAGAGATACAAAGATTTACTAAATGAGCAGGGAAAATTGAAAATGAGACAAGAACTAAAAGAACAGGGCATAGATATCGAATTTGCCATCATTCAAATTCAGGATATATATAGGAAGGATAAAAACAATACGGATTCCAAAAAATCCTGCAAGAATTAGACAAGATTTTACAAGGTACAAAGGATAAATTGATTAAGAAAATATACAATTATTTATTGAATTATAGAATGGAGGAGGAGATAGTTAAAGAAAAGATGATAACGTGGGCCAAAAACCTCAGCTACAGAATTGAATTGGAGAAATGGGAGATACTTTGGAATGAAAATTATAAATTGACAATGTCAGTAGCCTATAAGGAAAATATGTATAAAGGACTTCCGGGGAGGGATTGCCGTCGTCGGCAGCTTAACGGAGCTGCCCCCAGATTCCTGGTTCATTATCTATTTAATATCTATTAGATATCTCTTTTTTCAGGCAAGAAAAAAGCAGAGAGCGACTCAGTCGGTACGAGTCTTCTTTGAAGTTCGCAGTTTTTTTTTTTTGGCTGTGAACGGAGGGGGAGAGTCAGCCAAGGCTGAGTCATTTACTCCGGCCAGAAAATCTCAACTGTTTTTTTTACAGTACAAGGCAAGAAACGCTCCCCCCTTTGGACAATTTTTGTAACTATGTTATTGAAATTAATACAGGCAGAGACCGAACTTGAGAACTTTATCTTTTTTTTTTCCTACCAAAAATCCCAGTTTCAATGTGATAAAAAAATCCCTTTGTGTAATTGGTTCTAAGATGGCGATCTTGTAGCTTTCGCATTTGTATATTTTTAGCTTCCTGGCACAGCCGACAGAGAGAAAGATCAAAGGTATTGCCTGATAGCATTCTCCGACTAATTAACATTGTTTCCTTGAAGACCTACCAAGAATTTCTTTTTCTTTTTCTTATCAATTCTTAAAAGCTGTTAAGCCTCCTTGTCAATATAGAGATATTTTAAACACAGATGAATATGAACTGTTACACTACAGTGCTAATTTTTTGAGACGTGCTTTGTTACAACGCTCTTTTTTGAAACCTTTTGAAAAACCTCTATGAACAAATAAAGGGGGGACTCAACACTTTCTTCTCTTGCAAGTTACATAACGGGCCAGCAGAGTTCGAGTAATTCTTGACTAATTGTTTGAAATAATGGCACCAAAATCAAAGTCGGGGAGACGTCCTTTTAGCAATACACCTCATGCATGTGCATGAAGTCGCAGCCTTTACCTTCTAAGCCCCCTACTGGAGATTTGCTAATGAAAGAATTTCTTTTTGAGACACTTAGAGAATTCAGAGAGAAGATAAAGCAACTTATTACAGACTTTTGTGACAAGTTTGACACTAAGATTGCTAATACAAAGGAAGACATGATAGGACTTGTAACTGTAGTGACAGAGTATGTTGCTGGAATGGAAAATAAGCTAGAGCTTCTGGAGGAAGCCAATACCAACTTGACATCCAAAATCGAAGTGATGCAACAAAAAGTTGAAAAAGCTGGAATGGAAGATAAGCTAGAGCTTCTGGAGGAAGCCAATATCAACTTGACATCAAAAATTGAAGTGATGCAACAAAAAGTTGAAAAAGCTGGAATGGAAGATAAGTTAGAGCTTCTGGAGGAAGCCAATACCAACTTGACATCCAAAATCGAAGTGATGCAACAAAAAGTTGAAAAAGCTGGAATGGAAGATAAGCTAGAGCTTCTGGAGGAAGCCAATACCAACTTGACATCCAAAATTGAAGTGATGGATCCGGGGGGCGGAGCCTGTTGCCGAGGAGAGCTCAACTGAGCTCCTCTCAGAGATCTGGTCTGTATATCTAATTAAGATCATAGATATCACCCCTTTTTGGCTAAGAAAGGGGCAGGAAGTAGCTCTGTGTGCTAGGGTCTATTCGTAATTCACAGCCTTTCTCCTTTTTTTTGGCTGTGGACAGAGATTAGATCCAGCGTGAGCGGAGCTTTTATCTCCAGCCAGTTCTTCTCAGCTGCCTTTTTTTTGCAGCCCCAGACAGGCGACCCCCCCCCCCAGGACAAAGCAAAGTTGTTTGAAGCTAGGATTAATACGGGCGGGTCCCACTCCTGTGAGATTTATGCTTTTATTACTATCTTAAATACCAGCACCATTCGTCTTAGAGGCTTCTTTGTTTAAACGGACTTCAAAATGGCGATTTCTCTCCGTTGGTGACTGATAGGGGATGTACGTAGCCGGTTTTACCTTCCTGCAGACCGCTCCTTAACAAAATAAATTTTTTTTTGTTTTTTTTTGGAAACAGAGGGGAGCGAAAGCACTGTTTATTTGTTGATTTATAATGGCACCCAGGTCAAAATCGAAGCGTCTCTCTACAAATGTGCCTAAAGAATCTGTGAAGGAATTTAAAGAATTTACACTGGAATCGCAGCCCTTGTCTCCTACGCCCTCTACTGGAGAATTCTTAACACAGGAATTTTTTTTTCAAATCTTTAATGATTTTAAACAAGAAATTAAGGAATTTGTATTCGAGCTATATGGTGATTTAAAGTCTAAAATTGACCAAATGAAGGCGAATACGTTTGCAGCCGTGTCTGCCCTGTCAGATTATACCGCTGAAATAGAGAATAAATTGGAAAGTTTGGAGGAGGCTAATTCTAATTTGACTACTAATATTCAAATTTTACAACAAAAAATTAGAGACACTCAGGAACAGCTCGTTATGATAAACTTTAATAAGAAGGCATTCGCAATAAGAGTCAGAGGATTCCGCGAAAAGGAGCGAGAGAATTTGAAACAGACCTTTGTTGAAGCCATCAGCCATGGGGTGGGAAGCCCGGGACTTAACCTTGATTGGCAGATTCGGAAAATCTATCACCAGAATTCGTTGGTAGCGGAACACCGACAGCTCCCGAGGGACATAATTATATATTTCTCCACAAAAGAATCCAGAAACGCGATCGTGCAAAAAATTTTACAATAATAGTTTGAGAATTGATGGCCAGAACTTGATTGTCTTCAAAGAAATACCTTTCCAGATGTTAAAGGCAAGAAGGGACTATACCTTCTTAACTAAAGAGCTTAGAAATCAACAGATTCAATATAGATGGGAGGCCCCAGCCGGCATTACGGTCACATTTGAGAATCAAAAACTTCGTCTTAATTCTGTTTCGGAGGCTCGAGATTTCTATTACAAGACTTTGAAGGCGGGACTTCCTGATTCACTTGGAAAAGAGGAAAGACAAACCGAAGGAGAAGGCAAGCAACAGACCACATGGCTGCAAGATGGAGGGGGTAGCTCCCCCTCCCTTGGAGAAGCAGAAAAGCGGAGTTTGAGGATTTAGACATTCTAAAATATTCACCAAAGTTGTGGATTGAATGGGGGTTTGCGACCTCTCTCCGGCAGAAAAAGGGGAACTTATTGGTGGGGTGATACTGAATGTATATATGTAAAATGCATGCAGAATGATTTATGCTGTTTAAATCTTGTTAGAAGGGAAAGTTTGAAGAGATTATTTTAAAATAGAAGGTAAACTGATTTTTGTTGAAACTAATTATTTTGAGCTAGATTTTAAACTAATGCTTGCATAAATTTGATAGTGGCAAATATTAGAGAAGCAAGGGATGAGGGCAAAATGCATGCGGAATGATTTACGTATATTGGTGGGGTGATACTGAATGTATATATGTAAAATGAATGCAGAATGATTTATGTTGTTTAAATTCTGTTAGAAGGGAAAGCTGGATGAGATAATTTTAAAACGGAAGGTAAACTGATTTTTGTTGAAAGTATTATTTGAATATGTGGAATGATCTATGCTATCTAATTTTTATTAGAAGGGAAAGCTTGGTGAAATTATTTTACAAATTTGGATAAATGTTTATCTGAATACAAGGTTAAGGAAGAAGAACGGGAGAGTCTACAGGAGGTCGGGGTAAATAACAAAGAAGCAAGAGACGAGAATAAAATATAGATAGAATGATTTACACTATTTAAGCATAGATAAAGATGGGGGGCTGAGCTTAACACAAAGAGTTTCTTTTTTTTTCTTTGTTCTTTTCTTTCTTTTTTTTTGGTTTTTTTTTCCTTTAATATATTATTTTTATTTTTAATCCATATGAATATAAGATACTTTAGATAGAAGGCAGTGCCAGGTGTGGGCCCTGGGAAGTCGGGAGGAATAGGGATGGGGATTTTCGGGGGGTGGGTGGGTGGGTGTTAACATAGTCTCAATAAGAACAAGAATGCACTTATATACGGTTGTTCTTTTTTTTCTCCTTTTTTTTTTTTACTCTTTTCTTTCTTTAAAAAAATTTTTTTCCTTGGTTTATTTTACTTTTTATCAGATTATAATAATCAACACTTGAATAAAGGAATACACCAAGGAGGGAGGTAGAGGGAAAGAGGAGGGAGGAGTAAGGAAGGAGTAAGGGGAATGCAAGGAGGGTGTGTTGGGAGTAAGGGGAGAAGGAAGGTTTGAGGGGAAAGGGAAGTAGGAGGGGAGCGTTAGAGGGAGGAAAGGAAAGTTGGAGGGGTAGATGGGGTGTATGGAGGATGGAAGTGTCAGGTGGGGTTGTGAATGATGAGTTGTGTTTTCTTTTTATTTTATTTTTTTTATTTTTTTTATTTTTTTTTCTTATAGCAAATACTCTGTATATAAGTGATTGTAAAATGGAATGTGAAAATGAATAAAATATATTAAAAAAACAAAAACAAAATTGAAGTGATGCAACAAAAAGTTGAAAATACAGAAAAACAAATCGTTATGATAAATTATAAAAAGATGGAGCTTGCATTAAGAATCAGGGGACTGCATGAAACGGAACAGGAGAACCTGAAACAGATTTTCTCAGAGGCCTTCAGTCGTCTGGTGGGAAGACCAGGAATCAACTTTGATTGGCAGATTGAAAAAATTTACCGCCATAATTCTTGGACGGCAAAACAGAGACAGCTCTGCAGAGATGTAATCATATATTTTGCTACAAGAGAGTCTAGAAATAGAATACTACAAAAGTCTCATAATACCAAGCTACAAATTGGTGGACAGGATTTGATTGTCTTCAAAGAAATACCACCCCAAATGTTAAGAGCCAGGAGAGATTACGCTTTTCTAGTGGAAGAACTCAGAAACCGTCAGATACAGTATAGATGGGATGTGCCATTTGGTATCATAATTACACTTGGTGAGCAAAAATATCGTCTCAACTCTGTATGGGAAGCCCGAGATTTCTACCATAAGACCCTGAAGGTGGGACATTCTGAATCATCTGGATCCGGAGAAAGACAACGAGAAGGACAAGATAAACAACAAATTATACAACCACAAGATAGAAAGCATCATCTTTCCTTCCCGGTAGGGCAAGGGATCAGAGAACAAGGACCTAGCGGTACGACTACCAGACGAATGGGGAAATAAGGCAGACTGCAACAACCTTAATAGTTATTGGCCATTGATTACATGGTCAATACTTTGTGACTTCTGTCATGCAAAAGAAAAATGACACAGTTGCATACTGAAGAAAAGATATTGACTTGATGGATAATTATGAACTTTTATATAAATTACTGATGATGATTTATTTTTTGGGGGCGAAGAGGACGGAGATTGTGGTGGGGGTTCTTTTGGATCATGGCCCAGTTTGGATGGAGTTGGGAAGGGTAGTGTAGGTAAGAAGATCTTGGAGGTCGAATGGGAGCTATTTTGATATGAAAAGTATATTAATGATTGTAAAAATTGCTATCTGAATGTCATGTTCGGAATATGAATAAGGGTATATTTAGGGAATTTCTAGGAGACCCAAGAAAAGCATATATGAGAGGAGTACTAATGAATATAAAAATATATATGTATATATATGTACGTATATATATATATACATATATAGGTGTGTGAAGGTGTGTGTGTGTGTGTGTGTGTGTGTATATATATATATATATATATATATATATATATATATATATATATATATATATATATATATATATATACATACATACATACATACATACATACATACATACAAACAAAGGCAAAAAAAAAGAGTTGGAAGAGGAAATCAAAAGAAAAATTCGAAATGTATCTAAATTGTGTTATAGAGGAAGGAGGCACAAAGTGAACAAAATTAATGGGTTTGGAAATAGACAGAACAAAGCAAACTGTTTAAATTTGTGTAATGGTGAGAAGCTGAGTTTAATGTATATGAACAATGTAAACTGCTCATTATGGGACTAAGAAACTCTAGATAGTTTATGTTTAACATTAGTAATAACTTAAACTGTTTAAAATTTGGGTAACAGTAAGAAGCTGAGCTCAATGTTGAGATATTTTAGACTGTGATTGTTAAAATGCTATACCGTGTACGGGCTCTGGGAAGTCGGGGGGAGGGAAGGGAGGTGGGGTTCTGGGGGGAGGGGGGGAGGGGGGAAATACAATATGTGTTAAATTCTAAAAAAAAAAGGAAAATATTTATCAAATGTTCTACAGATGGCATCTCCCTCCCCCAGCGAGATTGGCCAAAATGTACCCAAACATATCACCAGATGCTGGAAATGTAGACCAAATCAGGGAACATTCTACCCTATGTGGTGGACATACCCAAAAGTAAAACAATATTGGAATAGATTAAGAATATGCCTCGAAGAAATAACCAAACAGCAAATAGACATGAAGCCGGAATTATTTTTATTGGGAATACTGACAGATTTTTTTTAAAAAAAAAACATACAATATCTAATTTTACATATCATAATGGCAGCCAGAATTATGTATGCACAAAAATGGGAGAACAATTTTGCTCCATCAGAGGAAGAGGTGATAAGGAAAGTCCTAGAGTGTGCAGAAATGGATAGCCTCATAAAAGAGATCAAAGATAAAGGAGAAACATATTATATCATAAGGTATGGAATGAATGGTATAAATAGTTAGAAAACCGGTGTAAAGTTTAAGGAAAGATTAAACAAAGAATATACAGGAGTTATAAATTACTAATAAATATGTATAAATGGAAACAACATACAATGAATGATTGTAACAAGAAATGAATATATTTGTATGTATAAAGACACTGGAATTACACGTATAGATAATGGCATATTAGAGGGGGGAAATGCACATATAATGGATGTATACAGATATGGAAATGTTGTATAGAAAGAAACTGTTAAAGTTGTTTCTTTTTTGTTTTAAAAAACTGTGTAAAATTATTTAAAAAATAAAAAACCCAAACATTATAGAGACTGGAAGATTAGGCAGAATAATGTCTTTAAAATGGCTTAAAGCACATCCAGGATATGCTTGAGATGGAAGCAGAATTGATCACACAACTTGTGTCCTATAACCATCAGGGCTAAGGGCTACCAGCCACATGCAATAGAGGAAAACAAAAATTTTAGAGATCCCAAAATCTAAAAATATTTAGTTAGTTAGTTAGTTAGTTAGCTAGCTAGTTTGTCAAACATGTACGAGATAACAGGTATAAGTATAAACATGGAAATGAACACAGGAAATGAGTACAAATAAATGGGGACAATAGGACAGGGATAGTATGTACATTGGTGTGCTTATGCACACCCCCTTACAGACCCCTTAGGAATGGGGTTAGTTCACGCTAGACAGTTTAAGGTTAAAATTATGGGTTTTGAGGATGTAACAACAGACTTGGATAGTGCATTCCACGCATTGACCACTCTGTTGCTGAAGTCATATTTTCTGCAATCAAGTTTGGAGCAGTTTACCTTGAGTTTGTATCTATTGTTTGCCTGTGTATCATTGCAGTTGAAGCTGAGGTAGTCATTGACAGGTAGGATGTTGTAGCAGACAATTTTGTGTACTAAGCTTAGGTCAAACATTAGTTGGCATAGTTCTACATTGCCCAGGCCCAAAATTTCAAGCCTAGTGGCATAAGGTATTCTATTGTGAGGAGTGGAGTACTTTTCTCGTGAAATACCTTTGGATTCGTTAGATTGTATTAATGTCCAAAATACAATGTGGATTCCAGGCAGTCGAGCTGTATTCGACAATTGGTCTGGCAAAGGTTTTGTGTGCCCTAGTTTGCAGTACAATGTTACCCAAGAAGAAGCTTTGCAAAATTAGGTTAACAAGTCTTAATGCCTTTTTGGCAATGCTGTTAGAGTGAGCTCTAGGGCTTAGATCGTTTGAGATGAGTAGTCCTAAGTTTTGAATGAGTGAGAATTGTCTATGAGGTTGAATTCACCCAACTTGTATTTGGTGTTCTGATTTTTGCTGCCAATGTATAAAATAAAGCGTTTGTTGGTTGAGATTTGGAGTTGCCAATTGTTCGACCATTCTGTCACATAGTCAAGGTCGCTTTGTAGGACAGAAGTTTTGTTGTTAGTGTTAAATAGTTTTACGTCATCAGCAAGAGGACACAGCTGCTTATAATATATTGCAAAGGTCATTTAGCAGAAAGAGTGTGGGTCCTAAAACGCTGCCTTGGGGGACACTGCTGTTAACTGGTGCAGGTTTGATAGGGAGCTCTCTATTTTGACTACTTGTTTCCTGTTTGACAGGAATGCAGCTATCCACTTGTGCAGGGATCCGGAAATGCTGTAAGAGCATAGTTTTAACAGTAGTTTGTCGAGTACCATTGAATCAAAGGCTTTGCAGCTCTATCGTTTGCTCACCCCGCCCATCCACACTATCCTAGCCCAATTCAGTGTCAAGTCCCATACCTGGGAGTGGAGGTGGTGAACGGAGAAGCATGGAGAGGTCCAGCGGCACAATTCACAGCAGCGGCAAGCTCAGGAGTTTTCTCCTGGATTCCTCTCTGTCCTGCCTCCTCCAATCTCCCAAAGTTCTTTTCCCAGAGTGTGATAGCTTTCTACTGGATTCCCCTCTGTCCTGCCTCCTCCAATCTCCCAAAGTTATTTCCCCAACATGTGATAGCTTTCTACTGGATTCCCCTCTGTCCTGCCTCCCCCAATCTCCCAAAGTTCTTTCCCCAACATGTGATAGCTTTTTATTGGATTCCCCTCTGTCCTGCCTTCTCCGATATCCCTAATTTTGGTCCTTAATCCTCCAGTTGTCTATTTTCGGAAGGTTTTCCCCTTTCTTCCCCTGACCCCCCCTTCATAGGAGTCCCAAAAAACTTTGCCACATGGCTTGGGGTGGTGGTTATGTGACTGAATGTGCATGAGTGATGTCAAGTTGTCCATACCCGCCAGGCCATATGACTGCCAAGCCCACAAAATAGGCCACACTCACAGAATAGGTTCTAAAAAAATTGAAATCCATCACTGACTTGTGAGCATACTTGTCACAAAGGGAACATTTCATGGTACTCTCGTCATCTTCAAAACATTCTGAACATATTAAGCATGGGTCATTGGTAGAGACCTCATTCTTTTTGGGAGGGAATTTGGCAGTGGAGTGTTTGACTGGCATGGTAGATTTGGTGTGGAGGCACTGGTGTAGATGTTGTTTTTAAAATTATTTATAATTGTGTAGTTGAGCACCTATTACTTGCTTGAATCCACTGTTAAATTAATTAAATTTAATTAATCAATGTCACAGTAATCAATCAATAAATTAATCAATGCTACACTAATTGATCAATTACTCAATCATCAACATTAATCAATCAATCCATCAATTAACCAATCAAATAATTAATCAATGCTACACTAATCAATTAATTAATGAAGGGATTTGGTCTTCTCCTTTGAGTCGTGTCACTTGTTTTTTTTTACTGGTGGCTTCTGGACTGTCCTTTCACGCTACGACTGGAAGCTCCTTTCCTAGCCAGGAAAATTGAGATGTTCCTGTTGGAATTTTTCAAGCCCCGCCTTTCCTAGTCGTTTTTTACTGGTGGCTTCTGGAGTGCCCTTTCACGCTGCGACCGGAGGCTCCTTTAAGCCTGGAAAAAGGAGACGTTCCTGGTGAAGTTTTACAAGCCTCTCCTTTCCTAGCCGGGAAAATGGAGATGTTTCTGGTGGAGTTTTCTGGTGGAGCCTCTCCGTGTAGCGATTTGGTGATCTGGCGGGTTGCAGTGCAGATGGAAAATGTCTTTCCTCTCCTTTCTGCAATCTTCCTGAGATCTGGCGATATGGCGATGGCGATCTGGGATTCAGTGGTAGATTCAGCAGGGATTTGGCGGTAGCCTCTCAGCAGTAGCCCCTCAGTGGGAATTTGGATTTGGCGCTAGCCGCTCGGCGGGAATTTGACAGTCTCAGTGGTAGCCTCATCTTGGGTGGGGATTCGATGGGGACCTTCGGGCGGCAGGATCCTCTCCTTCGGTTGGGATTTGGTGGGGATTCCAGGCATACATACATACATACATACATACATACATACATATATATATATTGTAAGTGGAAATAACTCCACCTACAGTTGCTAGGATTTCTGTGCTGCAGATTGTACTGTGTTACTTGCTAGAAATCAGCAGTTCTATGTATCTCTTTGCTCTACTTGGTGGTATTTTTTTTTTCATTCTGATCTGCTACCATATGATTTCAGCCAGCATAGCAAATCAGGTGAGACTAGTTAACCTACAACAAACCCAGAGCTGTTAAATATAACCCTCATTGCCTTCTGCTCAACTGCTGAGTGCATATTTGCACAATGTTCTGCAGATAGGATTCTCAGTATCATAATACATAAATATAATATGTTGGTATTTGGTGTAGTATTTTGTGGGAATCCTGGCCTTATTATTTCAAAACCATGGTTTATCTTTATCTAGTGTGGTTTATTCAACAAATGACATTAAATGTGTAATGGCTTTACATATCAAACCAGACAATCTAGGTTAAAATCTCCACTTAACTATGAAAATGAAACAAAGCATGTTAAAATCATCAAAACAATCTCTACATGTTTATGCTATAGCTAACATACACTGGGACAAGTTACTGTGGACATAATATGCTAATATCCCCTTCTCCATTGTATTTTTTTGTTTCATCTAAATTATTATCTCTCTATGAAATAGTCCTAAATATCAAAGCAATAGTATCCTTTATTATGGTCATCCACAACAGAGTTCTAGAAAGCAGACTTCTTCTATATAGGTAATCCTCAACTTACAATCATTTGTTCAGTAACCAGTTGAAGTTATAACAGCCCTGAAAAAAATAACTTATGACCATCACACTTAAGGTCATTGCAGCATTCCCACAATCACATGATCAAAATTTGGACACTTGGAAATTGGCTCATATTTATGACAGTTGACGTTTCCCTGGGTCATGTGATCATTTTTTTTGCCACTTTCTGACAAAGTCAATGGTAAAGCCAAATTCACTTAACAATCGTATTGCTATCTTAACATTCCAATGATTCACTTAACAATTGTGACCAGAAAGGTTGTAAAATGGAGCTTAACAACTTTCTTGCTTATCAATGGAAATTTTGGGCTCAATTGCTGCTCTAAGTTGAGGACTACCTGTACTTTAGATTCCCCTACATTTTAAAAACAGATAAAAGCACATTTAAACATATTTTATTTATAGTATGAGAAACATTGAAATAAATAAAGTTCATATTTAAACTTTAAAACCTTTCATTTTCCTATCTCCTTCCAGGATTTTTACTGTTACTGTTAATTATGATTAAGAAAAATCAGTACTGTACTAACATTGCCATTTCCTCACTTTGAATCTTCAGGGGATAATTTATGATTATCAGACAGAGAATTTTGGTAGTGAAAGTTATCTAAATTGAAACTAATTTTATATTAACATTCCCTCCAGGTCAAATTAAGCAAGAACTCAAACAGCAACCAAGCAAATTTTGAAAAGCTCACAGAGCAGAATTGTCAGTACCTCTTCATTGAGTAATTAGGAAAGAAGACCACGAGACTCCATAGATAGAAATCAAGTGTACTTTTACTAATTATAAATGATTAAAGGCGTAGCAAAGCGAAGACTGATTATTTAGGTGCGAAAGCGATTGATATATAGAATAACCCATTCCCCACCCCTTGGCATCCCAGTTACAGTCCAATTAATTCTCCTAAGTGTCATGTGTGAGATAACTTCAAAAGGCATCACTAAGATGGAATGTCGATGCCGTTAACCTCGGCGGGAACTTCCTCCGCATGCGTAGTTCAACAGGCAGCAGAACTCCAGAATCTTCCTCCAGCACAATTAGGAACCCCTCCCAAATACCATGCCCTCCCTCCCCGTTTCATGGCAGCCAAAGCAGCAGCAAAGCAGAGGCTGACATCCGGCCGTCCTCCGGAAAAAGGCGGTTAGGCCTGGAAGACGAGAAAACACAAACAAACAGACGAACAACAAAAAACAGAAAAAGAAAAAGGGGGGGGAGAAAGTCAGGAAGGAGAGTCAATCAGGGTTTGTCAGGATAAGCAGAATAAAACTGTTGGAGCAGCTGGGGAGCACGGACATGGGACTTGTCCACCCACTCGGCATGAGATGGAGGAAAATTATTCCAAGCCACTAGGTACTGTATCCGATGCCACCCCCGCCGAGAGTCCAATATTTCCCGGACCTCAAAATGTTGTTCACCATCAATCAACAGGGGGGCAGGCGGTGGGTCCACAAGTGGATGTAAAGATGAGAAATGAACAGGTTTAATGAGATTAACGTGGAAAACTGGATAAACACAGCTGAGGTGCTTGGGTAGCTGCAAGCGAACCGAAACAGGATTGATGACCTTGATTATGGGAAACGGGCCCACGTACTTAGGCCCCAACTTCTTAGACTTTTGCGTAGTTTGACGGAACTTCGTGGATAAATAAACCTGGTCACCCACTTTGTACTGATAAGGTTGCGCATGTTTCTTATCAGCCTGTTTCTTATGCGCGCGATGCGCAGAATCCAAAGTACTAAGTGCCAAAGGCCAAATATGGCTCAATCGCTCACTCCACTCGGAGACGGACGAAATCTGTGGCTGCTCAAGAGGAACCTCGGGAATAGGAACAAAGTCCTGGCCAGATGCAACACAAAAAGGAGTGAATCCAGTGCTGCTATGTACGGAATTATTATAAGCCACTTCCGCGTGCGGCAACAAGTCGACCCAATCATCCTGCTGGTAATTGATGAAACAATGTAAATATTGTTCCAGAACAGAATTAGTCCTCTCGCAAGCCCCATTAGTCTGAGGGTGGTGGGCGGAGCTTAAAACCTGGGCGGAGCCAATGCGCTTAAGAAAGTCCTTCCAAAAAACAGAAGTGAATTGGACACCTCTATCGGAAATGATGCGATCAGGCACACCATGCAAATGGTAAACGTGAGAAATGAAGAGTTTAGCAAGTGCCTTTGCAGAAGGAATCTTATGGCACGGAATAAAATGAACTTGTTTGGAAAATAAGTCAGTAACCACCCATATAACGGTGTGCCCCTGGCTCTCAGGAAGTTCGACAATAAAGTCCATAGAAATCTCCTTCCAGGGGGCGACAGGGCGGGCTACAGATTGGAGTAGACCTTGCGGCTTCCCTGGTGGCCGTTTAGCGGCTGCACAGACCGGACAGCTGGCAACATAAAGTTCAATGTCCTTTTTCAAAGAGGGCCACCAAAACTGCCGCTTCACCAAATGCAGCGTCTTCACAAATCCAAAGTGACCCGCCAACTTGGAATCATGAGCCCGTTGGAGGACAACAAGGCGAAGAGAGGCAGGGACGTAAAGTTTCGCCCCAATCCACGATAAATCATCCCTTATTGTGCATTCACCTTGATGCTGCTGGAATCAGTCATCCTGGGGAAGGGCCTTTTTGAGATCAGCGAGGAAATCTTGAGACACTTCCACCTTCGAGCGCGCCTGCTGCCTAATAACAACAGGAGCAGCGAGGCTGGACGTGGGAACCACGGGCTGGATAACACTGAGTTTAGAGCAGTTGTATTGAGGAAGTCTGGACAAAGCATCAGCCATAAACTTTTTCCCTCCTGGGATGTACTTGAGTGTGAAATTGAACCGATTGAAATGCTGAGCCCAGCGCATCTGCTTAGGGGAGAGGCGTCTGGGAGTCCTCAAAGCTTCCAAGTTCTTATGGTCAGTCCACACCTCAAACGGGTGCTTAGCGCCCTCCAGAAAGTGGCGCCACGTGGCTAAAGCCCAACATACAGCAAATGCTTCTTTCTCCCAGATTGCCCAACGCCTTTCCGTGTCCGTGAGCTTACGGGAGGTGTATGCGCACAGTTGTAAATTACCTTGGTCATTAGTCTGAAGCAAGACGGCCCCAACTGCCACGTCGCTGGCATCAGCTTGAACGACAAAAGGCTTGTCCATCTCCGGATGCTTCAGAACCGGTTCCGCCGCAAAGAGTCGTTTCAACTTCTCAAAAGCAGCTTGACACTCCATGGTCCAATCCAACGGCTTGCTAGGTTTAGGTTTAGGCCCACCTTTGGACTTCAACAAATTAGTGATGGGAAGCGCAATTTTGGCAAAAGAAGGGATGAACTGGTGATAGAAATTGGCAAAACCCAAAAATTTCTGCAATTGTCTACGTGTACGGGGCGCCTCCCACTCAGTGACCGCCTTCACCTTAGCGGGGTCCATCTCAATACCAGCGGGGAGATACGATACCCAAGGTAGTCAATCTTCTCCTGGTGAAATTCACACTTGGACAACTTGGCATAAAGTTCAGCGGCCCGGAGCTTCTTCAGGACAGTGTGGACCAACATGACATGTTCGTCATAAGTTTGAGTGTAAATAAGGATATCATCTAAATATACGATAACACCCTTGTAAAGGTGGTCATGCAAAATTTCATTAATTAATTGCATGAAGTCTGCAGGCACCCCCTGCAGGCCAAAGGGCATCACCCGGAACTGGAAACAACCGAGGGGGCAGTTGAAAGCCGTCTTCCACTCATCCCCCTCCTTTATGCAGACCCTATAGTATGCTTCCCTGAGGTCCAATTTAGTGAAAATATGGCCCTTTCCCAGTTGGGCCAGCATGTCCTTCATCAGTGGTAATGGGTATAGTTTCTGAGCTGAGATGCAGTTCAGGTTTTTGAAATTAACACATAATCTCAGGGAGCCATCTTTCTTCTCTCTGAACAACACGGGTGCAGCTACCTTGGGTCGTGCTGGCTCAATGAAACCCCTTTTCAAGTTTTTATCAATGAATTTCCTCATTTCCTCCAATTTCCTAGGAGACATTGAATATATTTGGGGCTTTGGAAGCTTTACTCCCGGCAAAATATCGATGGAACAATCAGTAGGTCTGTGGGGTGGAAGCTTATCTGAAGATTTTTCACTAAGAACCCCTTTCAGGTCCCAATACTCTTTTGGAATCTTTTCTTCCCCCTCAATTCTCTCCTGGCCCCTGGCGGCCAATGCGGGACTGGAGCCAGCAGGCTCTGGGGCGTCGGCCTCCCCGTCTGGGGCTGTGCTGGTCCGAATGCGCAGCCACCCCTCCCTCCAATTAATACGAGGGTTCCATTTACGAAGCCAGGGGAGTCCCAAAATAAGGGGTCTGTCCATTCCAGGAGCCACAATAAAAGAGATCAATTCTACATGGGTGCCCATCTTCATCTCTAGAGGTTCAGTGTAGAAATGGGCTGGGCCACCCCCTGCAATGGATCCATCGATTTGGCAAAAAACAATAGGGGTTTTCAAAGTCCTTAATTTCAAGCCCAGTTTTTCAACCATTGCAGGGTTAATCATACATCTCGAACAGCTTGAATCAAGGAGGGCGGGAAGCTGTTCTGTCTCCCCATCGGGTGTCACCCTTAACTCTACTGGGATCAACATGGGGCCCTTATTTGAACTCACCCAACGAGACGAGGCGTCGTCATCGGAGTCATCAGAGGAGCTGGTGGTGACGTCCGCTTCTTCTTCCGCCTCCTGCCTGAAGCGCTGGGGGGTGTTTTCAGCAGCGAAAGCAGCCTCTTTCTTCCTCCCCGGGGTCTTGCTCATCTTCCCTTCCCTCTTGGCAGGGGCCGGGGCGGTTGCAGGAAGTTTAACACGGCAATCCATTGCGCGGTGGTCCCCCTTCCCACAACGGAAGCATGTGAAAGTCTTGGCCTTGCCGGCAGAGCTTCCCTTCCCTTCACCCCTGATGCGGAATGGGGCCTTTTGAATTGGGGGGGGGGTGATCTCTCTGCTTTCTCCTCTTTCACACGTTGAAGTCTAATCAAGTCGAGCTCAACGTCTGCTGCATTTTCATACCAAGCTGTAACTCGCTTGGGGAGGTGTCTGTTAACGCATTGTTGGTAAATGTCCTCATTTAATCCCAATGCAAACTGGTCCAGGAGGGCATCTTCAGACCAGCCTCTCATATAAGAAGAAAGCTGTTGAAACTCCTGAATATATTCAGCCACCGGTCTATCTCCTTGTTTCAGGGCCATAAATTTCACCTTCCCCCATTTCTCAATCAGCGGATCATCAAATCTCCTTTTTAACGCAGTCATAAAGGCATCAAAATTCCTCAGGAGGGGGGAGTTGCATTGGTGTAAGCTGACCATCCATTCGGCGGCTTTTTCCTCCAAAGAAAGTAAAACCATTCGCACCTTCATCTCATCTGTTTCTAAATCGGGCCCATAAATTTCCATATAGTTCCAAATCTGTACAACAAAGAGACCCAGGTCCCTGGGATTTCCGTTATATTTTACTGGCAAGGGAGGGACTTTTGCAATTCTGCGTCTTCTGGGGGGGCCCCCTACTCTGGCAGCAGCCCTGGCTGTGGGGGGAAGCTGTTTCTGGGTTTGTTTGCTTCCATCCCCCCTCGGCCTCTTCACCCTCCCTAAATTTTTGCATAGAGTACCTTTGTTCAAACTCTTCCGTTTGTTCTCTTTCCCGGGACCTCAGCTCAGTCAAGGTTTCTTCCCATTCGGCTGGTTTTTTCTTTTGTTTTCTCCTGGTAACTCCAGCATCCAAACTCTCACTGTCCTCCTTTTGCCCCACACCTAAAGTCCATCGAGGGCGAACCGCAGGCTCCTCTATTCCTAGGCCAGCCAGCCTTCCAGGTAAAGATGGGTCTGCAGTTTCCCTTTCAGTCTCCTCTTCATCGCTCGCTTGCAATGACATTTTCCTCATTCCTTCTTGTGAGTACACCCCCCACAGTAGGTTGAAAACTCCTGGTGGGGTGTGAGTGAGTCTTCGCTTATTGTCAGCACCTTTTCAATGAGTAATTAGGAAAGAAGACCACAAGACTCCATAGGTAGAAATCAAGTGTACTTTTACTAATTATAAATGATTAAAGGTGTAGCAAAGCGAAGACTGATTATTTAGGCGCGAAAGCGATTGATATATAGAATAACCCATTCCCCACCCCTTGGCATCCCAGTTACAGTCCAATCATAATTCTCCTAAGTGTCAGGCATGAGATAACTTCAAAAGGCATCACTAAGATGGAATGTCGGTGCCGTTAGCCTTGGCGGGAACCTCCTCCGCATGCGTAGTTCGACAGGCAGCAGAACTCCAGAATCTTCCTCCAGCACAATTAGTAAACCCCTCCCAAATACCATGCCCTCCTTCCCCGTTTCATGGCAGCCGAAGCAGCAGCAAAGCAGAGGCTGACAAGAATTCTATTTCTAATTTTTGCAATGGAAATTTACAAATAGTAAAATGTATAGCTTTTATAATAAGGTATTAAGAAAGTGATCAGAGAACAAATTTCTTTTCCAGCTGTTGCTATCAATTGTGATATCCACAAGGCACAACACATTAACTGAACTTCAGTACTTATTTCCATCTGGAAGTGGTCAGAGTAGTGGATGAGTAAATCATGAGTGTCTTGTTATAACTTTATTAGGGAGCAGTAGGCAAAGTATAAAAAGACTATACTAGTGTTTCTCAACCTTAGCAATTTTAAGTAGTGAACTTCAACTTCCAGAATTCCCTAGTCACTTGACTCTGAAGAATTATTAGAATTAAAATCTGCACATCTTAAAGTTCCCAAGGGTGAGAAACACTGAGCTAAACTCCTTTTTGGAGAAAAAACCTTTTTACCATTTGTTTCAGTTAGGGTTAGGGTTAGGGTTAGCAACTATAATATAAAATAAGGTAGTAGATATATATATATACAGTATTTCATCCAAAACAAAATTTATAAAAATATAAAAACCTCTAATTTGGTTGTATTTTTATCTTGTTTTTAGTAGTGCTAGTCAGTAGAATCATGAATTTGAGGTATGCAGTAATAAAAAATTAATAATACTTGTGAAACTTCTGAAAGAATATTGGGAAGAAGAAACTTACGATCTAAAATATAGCATTTTTAATCCTTACATATGCTGCAGAAATATTTATTATCTTATGTTACCAGCCTAGATTTTCCAATTTTTTTTGCAAACTTTCCACTTTTTTTTTTGCTAAATTATTTTATGTTTCTCCGACCGTATTTCCTGCAGTTTCTATTTTAATCCATCTAAATTTTACTGGTGGTTTATCTCTAGCCATTTTTCTGATCTAACTGAGCACAAACATCTCTTACATTCTTTTTGCAAGAATGTTTTCTAATTTATGGATTTTTATAAGAATATGGATGTTCAAATTAATTATATCACTTTTTTATTCTTTGTTTAGACTATTGACAGCTGTGCAAAATATAATGAGGTTATCCTGTGAGCAGGGGAAAGTGAAACTTTGGATGCATTGATTTAAAGTTTCATATTGTTTTTGCTGTGTCTCTGTTACTAACCATGATAGATTGTTTCATTGGTCTTCATAATGATTCAAAACTTCTGTAACAAAGAATAAATAAAGGAGCTTTCTCTTTTCTCTGCCATCAATTTCAAGGGTTGTCAGAACCTGTCATGATTGTTTAGTATTTGGCTTCATCTCCAACTAAGTACTGTTAGCAACTTATATGAGGTTTTGTTCCTTTCTACCTCTTGTGCCAGCCTCTCTATAGAGGCAGCAGGTTTTGAGAAATAATAGATTCTATTTTCTGGAAAGATGTGAAGAAATATTTCATTTGCATCAAATGCTTTGAAAATACTGGAATACAGGTAGTCCACAACCTGTGACCATGGAATGTCAATCAGCAATCATTCCTAATTATGACAACACTGTCCTTGGAGTTATGGCCATCCAAGCAGCCCACCACGATTCCATTGTGAGTGCTTGGCAACCCATTTACATTATGATTAGTTGCCAATTGTCCTGGGCCCTTTGTAACCTTTCCTGCCAGTTTCCCCAGAAAATCAACGGAGATGTCTGCAGGAAAGACCACAAGTCCCTAAATGTCTCCTACTAGTGCACCTTCCCTCAATCTGCAGAGCTATTGTTTAGCTATTAATTGTTTAGCTAAATAATTTGTAATGGAGACAAAACAATATTACTGGTATATTTTTGAAAGTGTGGATAGGAAGAGCAGCTATAATACCTTGCTCTTAGGGTGGTGCAATGGCTCAGTGGTTAAGACAATGAGCTTCTCAGCCAGAAAGTTGACAGCCTGTACTCAAAACCCAAGTGCTGCACAACAGGGTGTTTACCATGATTCTGCCCACCTAGCATGCTAATGAGAGTAGATAAATAGGCACCTACAACATTATGCTGGCCACATGACCATGGAAATGTCTTTGGAAAGCACTGGCTCAATAACCTTGAAACGGAGAGGAGTGCCACCCCCAATGTACAATCATTTGTTCAGTGACTATTTGAAATTACAGTGGTGCTGAAAAAAACAACTTACAAACTGTGTCCTAAGGGATGGCCACCCCCACCCCCATAGTCATGTGTTTGTTATCAGGGAATGGGCAACCTCTTCAATTCACTTCGCAATCATATGATTGTCATTTACAATCTTTCATTGGAAGTCTTCATTGAAGGGAAGGTCAAAAGGGAAGGTCAAGAATGCCCAAATCCAACCAGAGTAAAAAAGCAGTGGAGTAAGGTAAGGAATGTGGGGTGCCTTGGTGGTATGGAAGGCCTGGCATAGGTCACACATAAGGTTGTTGGGGGGGGGGATACTGCAGATCGGTTTTACATTCAAGAACTGGAAATCCTCCCTGCCAAAATCCAAGAAGGATTTAAAATCCCTGAGTAAAACTATTTGTCTACAATACTCCTACAACTTGAACATTGCCTGTGCTTAGTCTCCCATAGCATCACCCATCTTCCGGAGGCACCCATACTCCTTACCTGGGAATAATGACTCACAAGATCACTTAACTGCAACTAGGAGTCCTGAGATTATGATTGTTAGGCAAAGCAATCTCATGACATCTTGTTTAACAACCACTTTGCTCAAGATTTTGGCCCCAACTGCAGACATAGGTCGAGAACTACCTGTAATTCTATGTGTTCAGATTCAAAACAACCAAGCAGGATAGAAAATGCTTCATTGGCATGGTATATTATTGAAGAAAGAAATGAAAGGAAGGATTTCCAGGAATTAGGAAAAGAGTTTAAAAAATAAGATTTACTTTTATTATACTTATTAAAATGTAGTTCCTCCAAAAAAGTGGAACCAGATAAAGGGGTAAAAGAGAATTATTTTCATTTCAGCATTCACTTATTTTGGACTGGCCCAGTAAGAAAAGTACAGTATTTTGAATCTGTATTTACTGTTTGTTAAATACATTGTGATTTATCAGTTTAAAGAAGTAAGAATTAAAGCTTGTTGTAAGGGCTCCTCTTCTAACTTAAGAAAGTGAAGACTCTTGAAAGGATTATTTCAAAAGGAACCTTTAATTAAGAAGAATGGAAATCATTAGAGGCAAAGCAACATCTGAATCCCCTTAGGCAATGCAGGTTGAATTAAAGCAGTAATGACCCCTCCCATGCAAATTCTAACCAATACATAATTCTAACCACTATTTCTATTACTAGAAATAGTAATTGAAAGGCCAGTATGTGGTTATGTATTAAACTTTGGTATATTTTATGATGAAGGACGCTTAAACAATTATAGTCAAATGAAAATGAAGATACGATTATGGTGACATATTTAAATATTTGAGTTAAAATTCTTGAGTTAATATGAAGTATGTTTGTTGACCGTGGAAGAGATGCACGAAACCAACTTTTGTAACCAACTGATATACTTTCTACAGCATGTAAAGAAGGATTGTGTTTGTTTTAAATAAAAAATAAAAAAATCCCAATTTTTTCGGGTTCCCATCAAACTTCATCCCAAGGGAAGGAGTTTTTCTTTCTAATTGCAGGTTTCAAGGTTGGTTGGGAGCGGCCCCGAATTCATGCACCAACTGTGGAGGAGGATTTGCTGGGTTCCTAGCTGTTGCTGCTGTGCCAGCTGCTTGATCAGCAGGGCCCAGAGGGGGGTTAGCTCCCCTGGCATCATCTGCGGTTGCCACCCTTCCAACGCCTCTTGGTTGCCGTTCTGACTCCTCCCAGATGTTGAGATTTTCCAAAATCTCCATCACCAACTGGGTTACACCAGACGATCCTCTCTCAGCGAGGCTTCATTTAGTTTCTCCTGGTCAGAGGGGGCCTCTAGCTTGACTTTCCACCCTGATTTTCAGCTACGTTGGGTAAGAGTGACTCCCCTGGTTCTCCCATCGCAGCCATCTTTCGTCATGATGTCAATTGACCAGTGGGGCTTTTTGGGGTCCTCCAGGCTCACCTCATCCTCTCCGACAGGGTATATGAAGCAGATCTCTGGTGGGGGGGGTTGACATTTCCCTCCAGCAGTCAGCTTCCCCTTGTTCAATTTTGTGCTCAGGCATGGTTTGCAAGGTCCCCTCGGTAGAGCAAATGTTGTCTCTCCTGGTTGACTGATTTGCAGATGTTGTTTTATGTAAGGGCTCCTCTCCTAACTTAAGAAAGTGAAGACTCTTGAAATTGATTACTTCAAAAGGAATCTTTAATTAAGAAGAATGGAAACCATTAGAGGCAAAGCAATATCTGAATCCCCTTAGGCAATGCAGGTAGAATTAAAGCAGTAGTGACCCCTTCCATGCAAATTCTAACCAATACACAAGTGTGAAGATGTTTCCTTTATCCTGAGAGCTGAATAAACATACATTCATGTTCTGACCCCCCTCCGTCCGGTGAGTAACGCCGACACAATCTTACTGTTAGCTACGCTTTATTCACAGTAATTACTCACAGACAAGACATTGGAAGCCACCCAGACTCCCACAGATAAGAGATACACACAAGAGCTTCTCCAGCTTAGTATAACGGTTGTGTCCTGCAAAAGGTCTCCTCCCAAAGTCTCTTCCTATATATTCTCTTTGGAGGAGCCAAATCACAACCACCTGGGCCTGATTATCTCCTATGAGTCTGTCTTCATAATTGCTGCCTTCGCTTCTCCGCCCTCCTCTGCCTGGCATCAGGGACAAACTCCCTTTGATTGTCACCACTGCTCCAGTGCTTGATATCAGGGACTAAGATAGCACTAGAACTCTGTCTTCTGGTTCTTAGACCACCACTTTAACCATTACAATAAGCTGGCTCTCTATAGTAACTTCTCAAAGTGAGATAGGTGGCAGAAAATGTAATAAAAATAAATAACTTTTCTTTAACATTAAATCATTATTTGGCTGCATTTCAATATTATGCTTATATATATTTTGAAAGCCAGTTTGGTGTAAGGTGCTGCAGTAGAAACTTGGAGACCTACTCCTTTCTTAGGTACAAAGGTAGCTGGGTGACCTTGGACCAATCAGTCTTCTTAGCCCTAGCAAGCAGTCAATGGCAAACCATCTATGAAAAATGCAGAGATTAGTCCAGTTTCTCGGAGATGAGATTTATTCAAAAACATACACTTACGTACACAAAAATATGTACTTCATATATTACATGAAAATAGAAGGGAAGTTTATAGTTGCCTTGTTGAAGTAATTATGCAAAGAATTGTATTCAACACCCTAGATTCAAGAATTAATAATCAGGGAGAAACCGGAAGCGTCACAGCGAGACCAGTTGAAAATTAGTGAGCTCCGAGGAGGCATCGTGAAATACAACCAGACAAACCGCTATTAAGGGGTTTGCAGGGACAGGGAAGAAGTAGAGGTACCTCGGACGACCAAAAGAAACCAGCAAGTTCCTCGGTAGGTCAGAGGAGAACTCTTCATATCGACAGTGGGGGTGTCGGCCATATCTAATGACCACTTTCAAGCTGAGGCAACTGAACTAAAATTGACAAAAAGAAAGAATTCGGGGGTAAAGTTCCTTTTTTTTTGTTTTTTGAATAAAAGTGGATTTCAACAGTTATTGACAATTAACACATTGGAGTGCACAGTAGAGTGAGGCCATCTGCTGGTGAGAAGAGATCATTACAATACTTAGAGAAGGGCAAAAGACAAAGTACAGCTGGAGAATTTGACCTTGGCTACAGAGAAACATACATTGTAGTGGTGAGAACTTTTAAGGAGTGCTTATTTTCGCAACAGTGTTTGGCTTTGACTGCTTGGGGCTGTGGAAGAAAATAAATCCTCAATTCAGACTGAACTGGTCAATCATGAAAACTGGACTTTAGAATTTGGGACATTAAAGGGAATTTTTAAAAAAAGGATTGCACAGACTTTAAATTTTAATTAAATGTGATACAATTTTTTAAAAAAACCTTTTAAAAATTGTTAAATTAGTTAAACTGACATTATGGAGTTCTGGATGTATGAGAAATTATTTGAGATGTTAAAAAATGTGCCTGAAACTGTAAAAAAAAATCAGAAATGTAGACAGAGTTCTCAGACCAGGACTCTAGGAGGCAAATAGGAGAACAGGGGGTAAAAGAGGGCTCAAATGAAGACCAAGAAGACAAGGTGGAAGAAGAGAGTTTAAATGAAGAGGGAGAAGATGATGTTGGAACTGAAAATAAAAAACAGATGATTTCACTGGGATTTACACTGATACAAAAAAAAATAAACAAACGGGAATGCCCCTCCCCCCAAAAAGAAACAATTGAATAACGAAGAAGGGAAAAGTGGGAATAGACGAGGGAAAACCCTGGGGAAAATTACTAGAACAATAAAAGCACAAAGCAGAGAAAGGACTTGGAAGAAAAGGAATAAGAATTACAAAAATAAGAAAAAGAAAAAGCTAGGAGAATGGGAGCAAAGAAGAAAATTGAAAAGGAATAGAATGACTTTTTTTTTCATCATAGTTCTAGTTCCATTTCCAACCCAATTTATTCTCTTTCCATTTTTTCATCTTAAACTTATTTTCTTCTTAGTATCTAAACAATATCACCAATTTCCCTCTGAACCAGATTATCCTTTCATCTTTCATCTATTAACCTATTTTGATATAAACAACATGCATCCTCAATTTCAGTTTTTACATAGAAAATATTTAGCTTAACAATTCTATTATTTCCCTTATTTCCCTCTTAAGCCTAGTTTCTTCTTAATACATAAACAATATCACCAATTTCCCTTTCAAGATTGAACCACATTATCTTTTCTTCTTTCATCTGTTAGTCTATTTTTATAAGCAATATACATCCTCAATTTTGAATTTTACACAAAGAACATTTTACTTAACAATTTTTAATGTTATTATAATTCCCTTTTATCTTAGTTAACTACATATCATTAACAATATTGATATAATTTTTTTTAATCTACTAATACATCCCTTTTTCCCCGCTCTTCTAGCCATTTTCTCTGGAACTCTCACAGAATTTGTTACATTGGTATCATGGATGTATAATGAACTATTAGAGATGTTTAAAAATGTGTATGAAACTTTGGAGAGCAAGAATAAGCTAGAAATTTAGATGGAGCACAGTCCAGGAAATAGAAGAGAAGAGAGTAAAAGAGGGCTTAACTGAAGAACAAGAATAGAAGAAAAAGGAACTAAAAATAAAAATAACTAGATGGTTTCATTAGGGTAAAATAGATGAAAAGAGGAACCATGAAAGGACAATTAATGGTATTAAGATGGAAAATATGAGAAGAGAATAATAGAGTAGAAATTGGAAATAGAATTATGATGTAAAATAGATTATGTATAAAAGAGAATGTAAAAGGGGAAAACCTGGACAACGCTTTGTTCATAAATATGTTACTTGTATTTAAAAAAACAATAAAAACTTTATTAAGAATAAAATAATTAATAATCTTGTTAAGGATATATTTTGTTCCACTCCTTGTTATGTATTGTACTGCTATTGATCCTCTACATGCAAATGCCAGCTTCCTAGTATGGAGAAGTTGCAGGATTGAAAATAAATAAAGAAAAAACTAAAATAATAGCTAAAAATCTTACAGAAAAACAGAGAAATGAATTGGTAAAGAAGATATACCTCCAGATAGTAAAGAAAGTAAAATGTTTAGGAAACTGTTTAACAGCAAGATGTGTAACAATCAAAGATGAGAACTATACTTAATAGGAACATAAAAAAGCTAATATAATTATAAATATGGTTAGAATTATTCTGTTCTATTATTATTATTATCAGTGTATGTGTTATTTTTTCTTTCTTGTCTTTCGTAAAATGATATGCCCAGACAATACACTGTATTCAAAATATTTATATATAAATAAATAAAAACTTGACTAAAAAAAAACCTGGGACGAATGTTTTAGGAAAACAACTAGCTCAACTTATCAGGAGGGCTTTAAACTAAAATTGAGGGTTGACCAATCTTTAGGATCTCCAGGACCTAATTTCAAGCAAAAACCCCTAGAAAACAAATCAAATAATGATATAAGGAAGGATGAGAAGGAACACCAAATAGGAGGCATAGAAAGCATACCCAGAATCAGACATAAAAATGTCAAATGCTTATATAAAAATGCACAAAGTTTTGGGAACAAACAGAGTGAACTTGAACTTGAAGATGTTTACTTGCAAGTAAAACAACCCCCTATGACAGGGCAGTGATAGTCTTTTATTCACAGGGATTTTTTTAAAAAATAGCAATCATAATTAGTCCCAACAAACCTGGGTTTATCCCAGAAATCCAAATTACTTGTATACTAAAAATCACAACTGGCCACTGCCAAACCTCTCCTATTTCCCAGTCAGGGAGTGGTGCTGACTATCATCTGCGTCTGCCTCTCTCTGAGAGCCGGCTTATTGCTTTCCTTTGCTCAACACTCTTTTCCTTTGCACATACACGCATCTGGGATGGGCCCCATCTGTTCTTCCCCCACACTCAGCTCAGGCCATGAGGAGAGATACCACTCCACGTAGAGCAGGATGGAATGCCCCTGCTCTGCCTCTGCTTCTGATGCTGTTTCCTTATCAGAGCCTTCCAAAGGTGACAAGTTGGCCTTATCCTCTTCTGATTCTGAAGCTATCTCTGTTGGCAGCCAACAACAGAGGTGGAGTTGCACTATATGTAAAAGACCACTATATTGGTACAGAAATGCATGACTCCAAACATGAAAACTTCCCAGAATGCATATGGGTCAATAAAAAAAAAGAATGACATTACCATAGGGTGCCATACTACCCACGCCATCCAATAAAGCAGAAAAAAATGTACTTTTTCTAACCAATTAACAAATATATGTAGGCTACAATATTAATGGGAGACTTCAATTACCCTGATATCAATTGGAAGACTAATTCTGCACCAAGTGAGAAATTGAATAGGTTCCTGACCAACCTAGTTGACAACTTTTTTGTCCAAAAGGTAGAGGAGGGAACTAGAGGGACAGCCATACTGGACTTAATACTTACAAACAGAAAAGAAGTGATAGAGGGAGTTGAAACTGCAGGAACCTTGGGAGAAAGTGACCATGTCATACTAGAATTCAACATAACATAACACAAACACAAGCAATAGAACACAATGATAGAAGAGTCTTAGATTTTAAAAGAGCTGATTTTAATAAACTCAGAGAACTTGGGAAAGATTCCTTGGATGAAAATCCTAAAGGGAAAAACAACTCAAGTATCTTGGGAAATTCTGAAAAATATGATCATAAAAGCCCAGACCAGCACAATACCATTGAAAAAGAAAAAGAAGAAATCCAAGTAGTAATCAATATGGCTGCACAAACATCTCTTACAAATACAAAAAATGGAAAGAGGGACACATAATTAAGGCAGAATATCAGCAGATAGCCAGAATCTGCAAAGGCTAAATCAGGAAAGCAAAGGATCATAATGAACAAAAACTTGCAACAAAAGTCAAAGATTTTTTTTAAAGTAAGAAGAATAAAATCAAGGAAACAATTGGTCCGCTAAAGAGGGAAGACAGCAAAGAAGTAACAGGCAGCAGAAGAAAGCAGAGCTGCTTAATTCATTTTTGTATTGGTCTTCACACAAAAAGAAACTATAGACTATAAACCATAACTGTAAAAGATAGACTAGAAATAAAAGTTAAAATAAGCAAAAAAATGGTAAGAGAAGACCTGCTTGATCTTGATGAATACAAATCACCAGGACCTGATGGATTATATTTCAGAGTCCTAAAGGAGCTGGCAGATGTAATCTCAGAACCACTGTACCATATCTTTCAAAAATTCTGGAGCACTGGGGAACTACCAGAGGACTGAAAAAGAGCTGATCTGGTTCCCAACTTCAAAAAAAAGGAAAAAACCAGATCCAGGAAACTACAGATCAATCAGCCTAACATCAATACCCGGGAAGTTATTGGAAAACTATCTAACTAACTTACTAACAAAATGAAATTCATTGTAGAGAAAAGTAAAGTCTTACACTTAGGCAAAAAAACCCCAAAATACACATATAGACTGGGAAAATCAGGTTTAATAGCAATAACTATGAGAGGGATCTTGGAGTCTTAGTGGACAACCAATTAAATATTGTGCAGAAATATTTTTAAAGCCAAATAATAACCAAAATAATAGTGTGTAGGGGCAGCCAAAAAAGCCAGTGCAATCCTAATTTGCATTATCAGAGGGATTCAATCAAGATCACGTGAGGTACTAATACCATTCTATAAAGACTTAGTAAGACCATACCTAGAATACTGCATCCAGTTTTAGTCACCATGCTATAAAAAAGATGTTGAGACTCTGGAAAGAGTGCAGAGAAGAGCAACAAAGATGTTTAGGGAACTGGAGGACATATGAAGAACAGTTACAGGAACTGAGCATGACTATTCTAGTGAAGAGAAGGACTGGGGAGACATGATAGCAGTGTTCCAATATTTGAAACACTGTCACAGAAAGGAAGGGGTCAACCTATTTTTCAAAGCACCTGAAGGCCAGATAAGGAATAATGGATAGAAACTTATCAAGGCGAGTTTCAACCTAGAAATACAGACATTTTTTTCTGACAGTGAGATCAATCAGCCAATGGAACAGCTTGCCTTTGGAAGTTGTGGGAGCTTCACCCTGGAAGCTTTCAAGAAGAGACTGGACTGCCATTTGTCAGAAATAGTATAGAGTCTCCCGGTTGGACTAGATTACCTACAAAATCCCTTCCAACTCTGATATTCTGTTATTATTATGATATTTTTCTTTTTATCTCTTACAGTACATTTTTTCATATATCTGTCTCCCTACTCTTTGTTTAGTTTTTGTCATATTTCACTAGTTAACTCTTTCTTTCTTTCTGTTATTTTATGAATAATCATCAAGCCATATTTTTTGCTACCTAAACTGAATGATATTTGTACTAAATGACCAGGAGTGGGCTGTGTACAAACTAAACTGGAAACTACCCATACAAATACAGCTAGTGGTGGAATATAAACAATATACTCCCCAAAATAAGCAAAATTTTCAAATAAAAATCCATAATAGATTAATATGCATATTATTCAAAATATTTGATTAAAATCCTGAATCCCACATTTACAAGAATTCTAGCTATATGAATAATGCAGAATAAAAATTCATCATGATTTCATGAGGAGCATTCTATTTTTATGTTATAAATAATTTATGTACATTTATTATAAATAAGCAGCTTAAACAGATATTGTTTCTTTCATCTACTGTATATATGGTTCACATTTTATCTGCATATTGTTGAAGGCTATCAAACCAGATACAGTTTTTTTTCTTGATAGTTTCAGCTAAAAAAATATTTGAAAATATTATCATTACAAGAAAAGAAATTGTATTTGGTTTGATAGACTTCAGCATTATGCAGATTAAATGTGAACTATATATAAATGAAAGAAACAATATCTGTTTATGCTGCTTATTTGTAATTTATATAAATTATTTACAATATAAAAATAGAATGTTCCATCCAATGATTGAAATCATGATGAATTTTCATTCTGTATCATGCATATAACTAGAATTCTTGTAAATAAAGCTTCATTCACATTTTAATCAATTATTTTCTTCTCCAGATGAAAGTTTTGATCGAACTGTTTGTAAATTGTAGCAATAATAATTGTACAGGTCTATGAAAGTAATGATTATTTTTTCTGATTGTTACACTTAATCTCCTCTCCATCCAGTTGTCCATTGATGAGCGTATCAGGCAGCTGCATGAGGCCCACAGAGATTTTGGCCCCACTTCTCAGCACTTTCTTTCCAGTAAGTAATGTGATTTCAGTTGTTGTTGCTGCTGTTAACTTACATAGTAATCCTTATATTTTGAAAAGCCTACCATAGATAAGATATTGTGCTGTTTTTACTGTATGTATTCTATTAAGTGTTGTACAATTCACAATTCAGTTTTGTTTTGAGTTGAAGCATTCTGTATCTCTGCATTGGGCCCTTAAGCTCTTCCTGTTATGTACTAATGTTGGTTGGACTTAAAGCCATCTTAAGAATAGTACAAGCTACTATAGCCACACACACCACTGGATAATTTCTCTGCTGCTGTGTTGTCACAACTTTCCACGGGAGCTAAAAAAAATGAAATTTGCCTTCCTTTCTGTGATTTCATTTCACTAAATATGCAGTGTAGAGTATATGTGTACATTGGTGTATAGGTATGCATAAACAGGTCTAGGACCACCTTGGCCGATTTCCCCCTGACATCTCCTCTGCTTTCTCACCTCTACCCATACTCCACCACCCATACACCACTGGCCCCTGCATCCCACTGTGTTTGGCACAGCCCATTCGCAGAAAAAAGATTTGTCCTGGGTGTTCCACTCCCCAGAATAGTTAGCCCCAACTAATCGGCTAGAGGGGGTGGAAGGAAGGAATTCTTTAGGACCATTAATAGAAATCCAGCGAAAAGAGAGAGGGGTAAAAGAATTTGCCAAAATGTCTTCCTCCCTCTCTCTTTCTCTCCCCCGCAAAGCCTTCTCTAATCCCCCCCTCCCCAAAAATACAGGGAGGAACAGTTGGTTTACTCACAAGTAAGTCTCACTAAAATCAATGCTAGGATTGCAGTGTGAAATATTCACCTAGTATTTTGGTTTACTCGGAAGTAACTCTCACTAAAGTCAAAGCCACCTGGGACAATTAACCCCCAACAATTAATAGAAATCCAGTGAAAGGCAAGAGGCATAAAAGAATTTTCCAAAATGCCTTCCTCCCTCTCTCTCTCTCTCTCTTCCCCCCACCTTCCCCCCACAATCAATACAGGGAGGAACAATTGGTTTTTTTCTAAGTTTGTTTTTGTTGCGATGAAAACCACTCAAGTGACTGGAAAATGATAAAAAAATGTACCATACATTTGTTTTTAAAAAATCTAATGGAATATATAACTCAGGGAAACAAAGATAATAAAAACATTGTACAAGGTTTTGAAGCAGCTATGTTTATGCATTCTCCTACCAGGATATCATTGTCAACAGTTGCTGCAGACTGGAAAATTGATCCAGATGAAGAATAATTCCTAGCTCAGTGGCAATAGTAGACTGAAGAGGAAAGATTTGTCTGGAAGAAACTAAATGTGGCAGACAAACTGTACAATGATACTTGAACAAGAACAAACTGAAACACACTATCAAAAAAGGAAATCGTAGGCAGAAGGTTCAAAGTTCAAGGTTTATTACACTTGTATGCCGCCCTATTCCCGGAGGGACTCAGGGCGGCTAACAAACCGAAGGGGAAGGGAATAATACAGACAAAAAAGCAATAAAAAAACAAACAAAATACAGAAACAATTTAAAAGCAGTCAACAGCCACACAATTCGAGTGGGGATGGGAACTCATCAGCCCCAGGCCTGTTGGAACAGCCAGGTTTTGACGGCTTTGCGGAAAGCCTGAAGGGTGGTGAGGGTCCAGATCTCCACGGGAAGGTCGTTCCAGAGGGCCGGAGCAGCCACAGAGAAGGCCCTCCTCCGGGTGGTCGACAATCGGCATTGGCCGGCGAATGGAATTCGGAGGAGGCCTGGTCTGTGGGATCTGATAGGTCTTTGGGAGGTAATTGGCAGCAGGCGGTCTCTCAAGTACCCAGGTCCAATACCATGAAGGGCTTTATAAGTGACGACTAGCACCTTGAAGTGTATCCGGAGACTGATAGGCAGCCAGTGCAGCTCGCGGAGGATAGGTGTAACGTGGATGTACCGAGGTGCACCCATGATCGCTCACGCAGCTGCATTCTGGACAAGCTAGAGTCTCCGAATGCTCTTCAAGGGCTGCCCCATGTAGAGCGCATTGTAGTAATCCAATCTTGAGGTTACAAGGGTGTGAGTGACTGTTGCAAGAGCCTCCCGGTTCAGGTAGGGACGCAATTGGTGCACCAGGCGAACCTGGGCAAATGCCCCCCTGGTCACAGCCAACAAATGATGTTCTAAAGTCAGCTGTGGGTCCAGGAGGACTCCCAAATTGCAAATCCTGTCTGAGGGGCGTATAATTTTACCCCCCCAGCCTGAGAGATGGAATACATGACCAATTGTTGGGAGGGAAAAACACAAGCCACTCGGTCTTATCTGGATTGAGTGCAAGCTTGTTTACCCCCATCCAGACCCTAACGGCCTCCAGGCACTGACACATCACGTCAACCACTTCGCTGAGTTGGCACGGGGCGGACAGATACAGCTGTGTATCGTCCGCGTACTGGTGATGTTTTATCCCGTGCCGTCGAATGATCTCACCCAGCAGCTTCATGTAGATGTTAAACAGGAGGGGGGACAGGACCGAACCCTGCGGCACCCCATACTTAAGGGGCCTAGGGGTCGACCGCTGCCCTCCAACCAACACCAACTGCGACCTGTCCGAGAGGTAGGAGCAGAACCACTGAAGGACGGTGCCTCCCACCCCCACCTCTCGCAACCGTCACAGAAGGATACCATGATCGATGGTATCGAAGGCCACTGAGAGGTCAAGGAGCAGTAGGACAGAGGCATGACCCCCGTCCCTGGCTCTCCAGAGATCATCAGTCAGTGCGACCAAAGCAGTTTCCATGCTGTAGCCAGGCCTGAATCCAGACTAAAAGGAGTCTAGATAATAGGTTTCATCCAAGGACCGCCAGAGCTGAGAGGCCACCACTTTCTCAACAACCTTCCCGACAAAGGGGAGGTTGGAGACTGGACGATAGTTATTTAGAATGGCTGGATCCAAAGATGGCTTCTTCAGGAGGGGTTTCACCACCACCGCCTTTAGGGGGGGAAGAACCCCTCCCGAAGGGAGGCGGTAACTATCGCCTGGATTCAGCCCCGTGTCACCTCCCTGCTGTTCGCGACCAGCCAGGAGGGGCACGGGTCCAGCGCACACGTGGAGGCACTCACTGCTCCCATGGCCTTGTCCACTTCCTCAGGAGTAACAAGCTGAAAATCAATCCATAGATGCCGCTCAAGACCCACCCACCCCAGTCACATTCATACTGAGCTAGGAGTTGTTAAAATACTGGGTCATCTGGTCCTGCCCTACAATAATCTTTGATGGCCCATACTCATGATTTGACAACATGACAGCAAGGCTATGTCCTTTCTCAAAATATTATACTATTTAATGGAGAAAGAAAATACTCTAGAGATGCATGCATCTCCCTACCCATCCACTCACCCATCCACCCCACAAACCAGGGGTGGGGGGCTATAAGGAAAACTTTTAAATGATTAAGAACCCACAGACCAACAAAGTCCAGTGACAGAAAAGAATAATGCTAATGCTATTTTCAAATTGTTCTACTCACTAGAAAACTCATTCCAAGGGGGAAAAAAGAGGTTGCATGCTAGACAAGGTGTATCTAATGCAACATAGAAGGTATAATCAATCAGGTTTTTTGCACTAACAATAGTTACTTTTATCTTTATTTAGCAGTTAATTTCCAGGTACATTATATTATTAAATCCCTTAAAAAGGAAGAAGAGAGTATTTTTATACAAAAAACTCTGGACGATAATTCTTTTATTATTCCATGTTCTATGTATAAGCACAACAGATTCATATATTGAAGGCATACATACAGCACATTTTGTATGGTCTATAAGAGAAAATAAAATAAGATCAATGACTATTTCATAGAAGCCAATGGGGAGATTTATCTTCCGTTCCCTGAACAGGTAGAATTAACATTTTTCTTTTAGTCCATAAGGTAAAGAGAACAAAGCAGAGCTTTATATAAATCATTGCAGGAGTACATTTTATTGTAAAACTTCTGCTGTGAAAGTGTTCATCTCTCACTTTCATTTAGCACAAGTGTTTCTAATTAGTCATTATATTTGGAGCTCAACTAATCATTTATGTCAGTCTATTGTTGACCAGAAGAAAAGAATGCAGGTAGTTCTCAACTTACGACAACAATTGAGTCCAACTTTTTTGTTGCTAAGTGAGACATTTGTAGTGAGTTTTGTCTGCAGTTGTTAAGTTAATAATCCAGTTGTTAAGTGGATGGCTTCTCCATTGACTTTGCTTGTCAGAAAGTTGTAAAAGGTGATCACTTAGCCCTGGGACTAGAGGTGGTATTCAGCAGGTTCTGACCAATTCTGGAGAACTGGTAGTGGAAAGTTTGAGTAGTTTGGAGAACCAGTGAAACCACCTCTGACTGCCCCTGCCCCCATCTATTCTCTGCATCCCGAGTCCCAGCTGATTGGGAGGAAATGAGAATTATGCATAACCTTCCCCTGGAGTGGGGAAGGAATGGAGATTTTACAGTATCCTTCCCCTGCCATACCCACCAAACCATGCCACACCCACCAAGCCATGCCCACAATACCGGTAACAAAAAAAAATTGAATCCCACCACTGTCTGGGACACTGCAGCAATCATAAATATAAACCAGTTGCCAAACATCTGAATTTTGATCATGGGATGCTGGAAGGGTTGTAAGTGCAAAAACTAGTCATAAGTCACTTTTTTTCAGTGAAGTTGTAACTTTGAACAGTGACTAAATGAACTGTTGTAAGTTGAGGACTACCTATATTCCATTTCAAATTACTGTATAAATTGTTATTTAACAAGAAAATCCAACTCCATTTTTTTCAAATGCTGATGTTATTCAAAATGTTATTGTTTAGACATTTGCAAGGATTTTAAAATTATGTTCAGCCAAGATCAAGAAAGTTTATCCATTCAAAAAACATATGAAAGCATAAAAAAACAATTAACAATCCTTCAGCACAGCACTAAAAGAAAGACACAGTCATGATAAAGTAGAATAAAATATGGATTAAAAATATAAGAATGAAGACCTGGCATAAAAGGGACAGTTAGAAGCTTGCTTAAAAGGACAGGGAAATGTCATCAGCTTCTAACCACAAAATGTTCCAGCCAACGTCTCTATGTCAAAAGTCCAAACCACAGAGTTCAGTTGAAGTTCGCATAAAGACATGTAGTCCGTACCTGTGTCCCAAGATAAAAGGAGAAGTAAGACCTCCATCTACTTATAAGGCTTTTCCCCCAAAATAACCAATAAGAAATGAGTTAAGTGTTTCCATGTTGCGCCGCTTTTGAGAATGTATAAGAACGTGTGCTTCGATAATGAAGGTTGTTCAGAATTTCCAATGCTAGCTACGTGTTAGCTTTCTGAACCTGGCTGCCAAATAAACTCTTCCTGTATCCTGAGAAGTCTAAGTCTGTCATTTTCTGCAACAATTCTGGTGACCATGGCAGGACTTAGAGCGATATTTCGCTGAGGACGGAACAGACCAACCGGTGCCCCATTGAGGTCGTATCGTCCATCTTCAGACGCCACAGAGATCTTTCTCTGGAAGAGGGCCGACGACCTCCCTCGAGCATCTGGAGGACACCACCAATCCAACAATCTGACCAGAGTCAGGATGAGTTAATAAAATTACGCCGGCTGAGAAAGAAGATGCCTGCAGGCAAGTTTCAAGGGAATTGTAGACCCACTCGGTTAGGAGTGGAAGAGTGGGCCCGATCACCCCCCTGAGCCTGGGATAGCATCCCTTTCAAACAGAACCGGTGTATCCTAATGAGGCTCTAGGTTGTGTGGGAGGTTAATCTGCTGCAGTTCCTGTTGATGACCATGAGCCTCCAGGACCGCAGGTCAGCGGAAAGTGTGTTAGAAATAGAACATAGGAGAGGGGAGCATTCCTCAAACTCCTCCCCCCCAGTGCAGGTTGAAAAACTTCAAAAGAGCTTTTAGTGAAGATTATGGAGATCCCAAATCCAACCCTGGGGATCTAAAAAGATTCTGTGAGAACAAGTGGCCAACCTTTAATGTAGGATGGAAACCTGAGGGCACTTTTAATCCAGACATCATTTCAAAAGTACATCAGATCATAACAGATGCTAAAACCGGTCACCCAGATCAATATCAGTATATTGACCAGTGGCAGATAGCAGTAGAACAAAATTCTGACTGGCTTCGTAAATGTAAAAAGGAAGCCATAAAGGTTTGTGTGGCCCGAATAAAAGGAAATGGCAAAAGTAAGGTCAAAAAGAATCACCCTGAGAAAAAGCCTCTCCTCCAAACCGCACCCTATGAAGACGGTCCCCCTCCATATGCCCCCCTCTATCACCCAAGGCAGCCTTCAAATGGCAGCGATGGAATTAACCAAGGGGCAGTAGGACAAAGTGACCAGAGAGAAGAGCAAAAATTGGAAAGTCCGTCTAGCAGACCGCCTTCTCCTATAACCCAACGAAATTCTCCCGTTGCTGCCCAAACCAGAAGTCAGCTCCTATCCCCACTGCACCAAATGGATAAAAGGGTTATAGATGGACAGGAACAAGTAGAGATCCCGACTTTGTTTCAATACATCCTGTTTACCACCACAGACCTGTTGAATTGGAAACATTATGGACCATTGTCCACTAAGCCTCAGGAAGTCATTGACTTGTTTAGGGTCATTATCAAAACCCATAATCCAACATGGCAGGATGTGGAACAATTAATGACTACTCTCCTTAATGGAAAAGAAAGAGAAAGGTTGAGTAGTGCCATTGGAAAAATCTTAAAACCCACAGATGGAGGAAGCCTTCAAGCTGCGCTAAATTTACGGTTTCCACAACAAGATCCACAATGGGATCCCTATAGATACATGGCCTCCCTCCGGGACTATCAGGCACTAATTTTTCAAGGCTTAGAACAGGCTGCAAAGCCTCCAGTAAACATGTCCAAACCCTCTCTCGTGGTCCAAAAATCAGATGAAAGTCCCGAAGCCTTTTTCCAAAGGCTGGTCGATGCATATAAAACCTACACCCCAATCAACCCCCTGGATCCCGAAAATTCCAGCATGCTAGTGATGGCTTTCATATCCCAGAGTGCCCCGAACATTAAACGAAAGCTCCAAAGGCAAAAAGAAGCCTTAGGGATGAATATAAGCCAATTAATGGAAATCGCTCGCAAGGTCTTTGAACAGAGAAAAGGTAGAAGAGAAAAAGAAGGATGACAGAATGCAATGCAAAGCCGAATTGCTGGCAGTTGCATTGCCAAATAAATCCAAAGCCCAGAGCAGAGGTCGATGTAATTGGTGTAAGGAAGAAGGCCACTGGTTGTTAGAGTGTCCCAAAAGGCTAGAAGCTGGGATAAGGGGGCAGGGAAGAGGACAGAATAGAAGAATGGAACCTGGTCACTTGAATCGAAAGGTCAAGATTTATGATCCCCTGGGAGGGAGAAGTGGAAGAGGAATGAAGCCCCATGGATTTCCGGGCAGACGCTGAAGTCTGCTCCAAAATGAGGCGGAAGCTATAAGTTTGGCTGCAATAGATGAAAGGTCTGAAGACTGAAGGGGACCAGGGTTTAGTCAAGCCCCTCCCCTGAACCCTTGGTCCAAATGAAGATAGGGGGTAATAATGTAACCTTCTTGGTAGACACAGGGGCATCTAGATCAGTAATTAGAAAACCTTGGCTCCTGTTTCCAATAATGTACTAAACATCCAAGGGGTTGATGGCCTGATAAACAGCTGACCTGTGTTGAAGTCTTTAAAATATTCCCTAAATGGAAGAGACATAGAACACCAGTTCCTGTACATGCCCAAATGCCCAGTTCCGCTTTTGGGTTGTGATATCCTATGCAAAATGGGAGCTATACTGTCCTTTGAGGAAGATAAAATGGTCCTAACAATGAGCCCCCCCCCCCGATGAGATATGGCGAGTGATGGTAGTTCAAGAAATCCAGATCCCCGATACTTGGCAGGAATTTAAAGTACCTCAGCTGTGGGCAAAAGATAATCCACCAGGCCATGCATCTCATCATGCACCTATAATTATACAAGTAAAGCCTCTAGCTGTGCCTGTCCGCCTCAGACAGAAAAGTTAGCCCCGCTCCATTACACAGGCAATTCAGGATCACATTGTCAAATATTTGAAAGCTGGCATTCTGAGAACAATACAGTCTCCCTGGAATACCCAAATTCTACCCATACCAAAACCTGTTGGCTCTTACAGGCCCATGCACGATTTGATTATTGTGAACTCGTCACGGTCACAGTCCATGCCATTGTCCCCAAGCCCTATACTCTTTTGAGTCTAATTCTGGCCTCAGCTACTTGGTTTTCAGTGGTAGATTTAAAGGACGCCTTCTTCACCATCTCAATAAACAGGGACAGCCAAAAACTGTTTGCTTTTGACAGGTCGTAAGAGGCAGTATGCTTGGACTAGGCTTCCCCAAAGATTTAAAAATTCACCTACCCTTTTTGGTGAAGCCTTGGCCTCAGATCTAGAAAATTTCCAGACTTGTGAAGACAGATGTGCTACTCCAATACGTAGACGATATCTTAGTGACAGGACAGACGAAGGAGACTTGTTGGAAAAATACCAACCAATTACTCCATCTGTTAATGGACAAGGGATATCGTGCTTCAAGAAAAAAAGCACAGTTAGTAAAACCCCAAGTCAAATACTTGGGATATTCCATAAGTGAGGGACAAAGAGCAATAGGACATGAGTGAAAAGAGGCTGTGTGCTGAATTGCAGAACCAACAACCAGGAAAGAGTTGCGGGGATTCTTAGGTGCAGCAGGATATTGCAGAATTTGGATTCCAAATTTCGCTCTTTTAGCCAAACCTTTATATACCTCCACAAAGGTGGGTGAAAAGGAACCCTTCATTTGGGGCTGGAACAAAAACAGGCATTTGAAGCCCTAAAAGCAGAATTATCTCAAGCTCCGGTAATGGGACTCCCCAATTTAGAAAAACCTTTTAATCTCTTTGTGGATTCGAAAGGCAACACGGCTCTAGGAGCCCTGACACAGGAAAAGGGAAGTTGGCAGCAACCTGTGGCTTATCTATATAAGCAACTGGACTGTGTCACAAAGGGCTAGCCACATTGCCTAAAAATTCTAGCCGCCACGGCTCTCCAAATGGAGGAAGCTAATAAATTAACTTTCGGACAGCCTACCACTATCTACATCAGCCATGCAATTCAAAGAATTTTAGAAATGAAGGGACATTTATGACTAACAAACCCTAGAATTTACAAGTATCAGGCACTCCTGACTCAGAATCCACAAGTGACCTTAAAGCAGACAAATGCCCTAAACCCTGCCACCCTCTTGCCAATACCGGGACCCAAAATTGAGCATAATTGTATGAAAACCATTGAGAGTCAGTTCTCATGCAGACCAGACTTGATGGATGTGCCGTTGAAATCTGCAGACTATAACTTGTTCACTGATGGATCAAGCTTCATTACTATGGGAGAACATTATGCTGGCTATGCGGTAGTCTCTCTTGACCAAGTCTTAGAAAGTGGACCTCTCCCAAAAGGCACTAGTGCCCAAGTAGCAGAATTATGGGCTTTAATCCGTGCATTAGAGAGGACAAAAGATGAAAGAGTAAATATATGGACTGGCTCTAAATACGCTTTTCTCACTTTGCATGTTCATGCGGCTGTTTATAGAGAAAGAGGTCTTTTAACAGTCTCAGGAAAAGAAATCAAACACCCCTTCCTGATTGAAAGGCTCATAGCTGCTGTGAAAATGCCAAAGAAAGTTTCTGTTATGCATTGTAAAGGCCACCAGAAGGGACAAGATGAAATAGCCAGAGGGAATAGGGCGGCCAACAAAGAAGTGAAACTAGCAGCAACCAGGGACGATCAGGGATACCCTGACATATCCATTTATGTAACACTAGAAATGCCAAAAGGACTTAGTCCTAGATACTCCAGAGCGGAGGAACTCCAAGCGACTGTAGACTTGAAAGGACTAAAAAAGGGAGAGTGGTTTGTACTTCCAGACAGAAGAATCTTTGTACCCACTAATATAGCCTGGCAAGTAGTGAAGGATTTCCATTCAACAACACATATGGGCAAAACTGCATTAGCCAAGGTGCTTCAACATATAGCATACATCAATTGCCTCCACTCTCTATGTGCTCATGCTAGCAAAAGATGTAATATGTGTGCCCAAGTTAATCCAAGGCAAGGATCTCAACTTCCCCCTGGAAGCCAGCCTAAATGGTATTACCCCATAGATTTGTTAGTTGTTGACTTCACAGATATGCCCAAGTGTGGACTTTATAAAACTATGTTGGTCATGGTGTGCAATTACACTGGGTGGCCTGAATGCTTCCCCACAAAGATGAAGCAAGCCCGTGAAATAGCTAGAATCCTGCTCAAAGACATTGTGTCCCGATATGGAATTCCCTCATTCATATCATCAGATAACAGGCCAGTGTTTGTGCATCAAGTGACCCAAAAGCTAGCAAAATCTTTAGGGACCCACTGTTCTCTTCACCCCCAAAGTGGAGACCACACAGAATGCTCAAACTGCACTATTAAGGAAAAGATAACCAAGGTGTGTCTCAAAACCCACCTTAAATGGGTAGACGCTTTACCCTTAGCCCTTTGGTCTGTAAGATGTACTCCATGAAAAGGACTCAAATTGTCCCCTTTTGAAATGATGTTTGGACGGCCACTGGTAATAAGTTCTAATTTGAAAAATCACATAGGGGATCTGAGACAACTGGGGGCCTCATGGGTGAATCAAATTGTGGGAGAATTAAATAAGCAAATGAAAGAAATCCAACAATATTGTGTCTCCCTTACCCTACTCTTTTTAACAAATTCCAGTCATAATATTCAGGTGGGGGACAGAGTGTGGGTAAAACACTGAAAATGGGAGAACTTAAAACCTAGATATAAGGACCTGTATACTGTAGTTATGTGTTCTCCACTTGCAGTAAAAGTTTTAGAATCCAAATCTTGGATTCATTGGACCCGCATTAAACCAGCCGCTGGGAGGCTAACTCAGACGGATACCGTCCCTTAGTAATACGCTTAAAGAAACACCCTCTATAAGCTGCCCTACCCGGCAAGAGGAAGCTCATATACGGGGCAGAAGAAGCCCTACTGAAGCCACACTGGAAGCTGGTTTCTCGACGTACAGCTGAAGATTTGAAGGAAGGAAAAACAATGTTCCGATTTGTCGGTTACAAGATGAATTAGAAAATTTGAGCATCTGTCAGGATATGGCGGTGCAAGCTTTTATATCTGTAGCTACTATATCTTTTACTTTCGTAAGTTTGATTATCCTTATTATAATTTGTTATGTGTTTCTAGCAAATAAGATTTGGTCTTGTGGAGCACCAGAAGCCGATGCTGTAACCCCCCAAACTATATATAATCCTCGCCTTCTCCCTGATGTGGTGAATCTGTAGGCAGAAAGGAACTGTGTAAAAGGAAGTCTTGTGTGAGGGATAATTATGAGTTGTTTGTGGCTTTGGCTGTTATTGGCAAAAGGCATACTAAGTGATAACTTCCTCACTATTAACTCCCCATGTTGTGAAAATACCCAAGAAACGCCCTTAGCTCTTGAAGAGCAATCTGAGGATGTCAAAGATCCCGGAGAACAAGATAAAAACCCATCACAGGATGGGGAACAGGTCCGCTCCCATCAGCAGTGCATTATTTATGCTTGGGGATGGAACCACAAGCCAATTCCAATGCTTCCAGCCAACTATCTGACAAACCCTGTAAGAAAAAGAGCAAAGCATAGGGAAAATGGACCCCTGCAACAATTGAGAAAAGGGGACTATATGTTAAGAGTGTTGGAATAGGTCAAAGCCTAATCAATCAATCTGACCCTGCCCTGGGTCAAAAATGCTGGTTGTGTTTGTCTTCTGGACCTTCATCTTATCATGTGGTGCCAGTTGAGCCAAATCTTTGGGAAAAGACCAGAGCTACGATAGTCTTTGACAAGGGAGGCAGATGGGGAACCAAAATGGCAGAAGCCCAGCTGCATGGTGATCTGTATGATGCGCTCAAAAGACTGGGGATGGACTTCCGGTCTGGCGTCGCGCCGGAGCGAGCTGCCGACAGATCCTCTGCTCGGTTCGCCCAGTCTTTGCACGAGCGTGGCCGCAGTAGGCAAGGTCCCTTCGAGGTGCGAGGACCTGTGGAGAGGGGAAGCATCGGAGCAGTGGAGGGAGAAAGGCGATCTCCCCCCACGAAGCGAGAGGCTCCCTCAGAGAGCATGCAAAAGAGGTCGGCTGATTAATGGCTGACCAGAAGACGTGACTGCCAGCCTTCAACAAGGAAGGGAGAGACAGCTGCAGGGAACGTTGCGGATTGAATGACGGCAAACATAAGATCTTGACTTAAAAGCCTAAATCTGAAGGGATAAACAACTTAACTGTAATAAGTACAGATACGTGTGTGGGCGCATCTGGTTGAAGCGGCTAGTAAAGATGGACAGGAAAGATTTGAGAGAGCCGAGTGACGGAGCGGATAGAGAAAGACCGAGACTTTGGATTATTTAAATTTGGAGGATTAACGGAGGACGAGACGGAGGAGAGAAAGACAGTCAGTTGGATCTGCCCCCCTCGTGGGAAAAAGGGGAAAAAGCCTATGAGTCGCGAGGGTTTGAACCAGCTTCAAAACACTGAGAGCGCGGTGTCATATTACAGCCAGAGACAACAGAAGGACAACATTATACTGACAATAGGAAGTGATTGATGGGTGAGCTCTAAAATACTTTCAGAAACTCTGGCCTCTCCCGTCTCTTGTCTCTTCACGCTGAAACGTCTTCTCCCTGGCCAGTAGATGCCTCCCAGATATTGTAGAATTAACTGATACTATGCTGTATAGCTCTGCTCTAGTTTAATTATCTTGCATGTCCTCCGGGCACTGTATAATTACTCAGGCAGCAACCAGAAGGTACTAGATTTACAGCTTAAAGGGGGAGAACTGAATTAACGTAGATGGCAACGAGAACAGTAACTTTAACCAAAGGGAGTAAAAAGCAAACGCCTTTATCTACCCCGGTGAGGGAAAAGTCGCCTGAGGGCAGGCAAATGGGAGACAAGACAGCCCCAACTCCACAAGGCCAGGAGGTAACAATGGACTCTTTACAGGAGGCAATACTGAAGATGAGTGAAAATGTCACCAAAGGTCTGGAGGGAGTAAAGAATGAAATGCATGAAGTTAAAAATAATATGGGAAAGATTGAGGAGCATATAGGGGCAATACAAGCAGCGCTGTCGAAAAATGAACAGGAAATTCAAAATGTTAAGGAGAGAATGGGAGTAGCAGAAAAAAGGATATACAAAGTAGAGGATAAACTGGAATCTATAAACTCAAACCTGGAGGAGGCCATCCTTCACTTAGAACTAGAGCGATCAGCATTCTATCTGAGACTACAAAACGTGGAGGAAGCAAGAGATGAAGACCTCCGGGAGCTGATTGGAGAAATTCTGGGACTAGTTCTTGACAGGCCGAAAAATGAGGTCATTAACGAACTGGACGAAGTCTATAGAATCAATACAAGCTTCGCGAGATGTCATCGACTTCCGAGGGAGATACATGTGAGGGTGTTGAGAAGACAACTAAGAGAGGACGTTTTAAGCACAATAAGAGGGGACTCACTAACGTATAAGGGTAAAGAAATCCTCATTTTAAAGCAGATTCCACGGAGAGTCAGAGAGAAGAGAAGGAAATACAACTTCCTCTCCTCACAATTAAACAGACACAGAATCCAGTTCCGATGGCTTCTTCCAGAAGGATTGTTAATAACATGGAGGGAAAAGAAGTACCGGATAGATACTTTGGAAAAAGCTCAAGAATTTCAGGAGCTTTTACTAGCAGATGAAGAGAGGTTTAACAAGGAAGGAACCCTAAGACAGGAGGACACTATAACTGCAACTCAGCGGGAGGGGTGAGAGACGGGAGAGGTCAGGGAGCGAGAGAGATATGGTAGAGAAGATTCAAGAGCAAGGTCACCAATTGGGACAAGATCCAAAGGTGCCAGCAAAGCGAACAATTTGTAAAGAAACGGGGGAATGGGAAACGAATGTACTGTCAGCTAATATAAATGGTCTTAACATAACTTCCAAAAGAAAACGTGTACTGTTGGATCTAGTGAAACAAAAGCTAGATGTAATTTGTCTTCAGGAAACCCATATTAAAGAGAAATATAATAATCTGTTAAATTGTCCAAAATTAGGTAAAACATTTTGCTCGTCAGCACAAACTAGAAAAAGGGGAATTGTGATGTATATAAAGGAATGGTTGAACCCCAAATTAATACATGCAGACAATGGTGGAGATAATGAATGGTGGGAAAAAAAATTTACTAGTGGGAATTTATGCTCCAAACCAAAAACAAGAAAGATTTTATGCAAATCTATACAAGAAGATAAATGAAATAAAGTGGCAAAATATATGTATTCTAGGGGATTTCAACGCAATAGTAGACGGTAAAATGGATTATAAGGGTATACACAAGAAAAGTACAAGAAGGAAATTACCGACTGCCTATGCAAATATGGTGAAGGAATTAGACCTTTATGATGTCTGGCGAACAATGAATGACAAGATACAACAGTACACGTTTTATTCTCAACCACATAATTCATGGTCCCGTATCGATATGGTCTGGTCAAACCCGGAACTACTCATGGATACTGTAAACATTGAAATAACAACGAACAAGTGGGCCGACCACCACCCAGTCTTATGGCAATGGAAAGGGAAGTCAAGGATAAAAGCTAGGTGGACATTAAACCAGAACATATTACAAGAGAAGCAATTCGTACAACAAATAGAAAAGGAACTGGGCTATTTTTTCAAAGAAAACGGTAAAGAGCAGACTTCAATACAAAACGTCTGGGACACGATGAAGGCAGTTGTGAGGGGAATATCAATAGCCTATTTAATAAGAAGAAACAAAATGTATAGGGGAAAACTTAATACATTGAACAAAGAATTAAGAGAGACAGAATTGCTGATTCAGAAAGAGCCAGACAATAGCAGGTACAGGGAAAAAGGAGAGTTAATCAAACACCAAATAAATTTGATCTCGCAAGAGGAAGTAGCACAAAATATTAAGAGAATGAAACAAAACTATTTTGAACATGCAAATAATACTGGGAGATGGCTGGCTCACAAAATAAGAAAAGAGGAGGTCAAAAGAATTATTAAACAACTGTGCGACGAGGAGGGGAATCTGAAACAGGAAATAGGGGAAAAGAAAAAGATTGTACAGAATTACTATAAGAAATTATATAAACCGGACGAAATCAGTAAACAAGACACTAGAAAATACCTAATAAAGCAGAAACTTCCAGTCTTGCCGGAGGAGATGAGAGAGATGCTTGATAAGGAAATCACACAAGAAGAACTGAAAAAGGCCATTCAAAAACAAAAAAATAACAAAACTCCTGGTCCGGATGGGCTTCCGTCGGAAATATACAAAAAACTTCAAAACGCCGTAGAAGACAAATTATTAGAACTATTCAATGAGGCATTACAAAAAGGTAAGGTCCCAAAATCATGGGGGGAAGCTTACATCACCCTAATACCAAAGGAAGAGGCGGATAGTACTAAGATCCAGAACTATAGACCTATATCTCTGTTAAACGCAGATTATAAATTTTTTACATCAATATTGGCGGAAAGGCTAAAAATAATATTAAACCAAAATATCCATCCGGATCAAAACGGCTTTCTCCCAAAAAGACACATTCGGTACAATACAAGAATGATAATCAATACCTTGGAATTCTACGAAACAAGATCCGAGAAACAATTAGCTTTAATTTTTGTCGACGCCCAGAAAGCCTTTGATAACTTAGATTGGAACTTTTTAACCACTCAATTAAAAATGATGAAATTTGGCGATAAATTTATTAAGATCATAGAAGCTATATATTCGCAGCAATCTGCAAACATCATAATTAATGGAGAATTAACAGAGAGGGTACAAATTGGAAAAGGTGTTAGACAAGGGTGTCCGCTCTCCCCATTACTATTTATTATGTCCTTAGAAGTTCTCCTAAATCGGATAAGATCAAACCAGGAAATTAGGGGGTTGACTATAAAAAAAGAACAATACAAAACACAGGCCTTCGCAGACGACATGGTCTTTATTGTGGAAGACCCATTAATTTCAGGACCGTATTTGATGAAGGACATTGAGAACTTTGGGCGTGTGGCCGGATTAAAAATAAATAAGGAAAAAACTAAAATGATTATAAAGAACTTCCCCAAAAATCAAATTGGAGAACTAGAGAAAACAATGGAAATAAAGGTAACCAAAAAAATTAAATACTTAGGGATCTGGCTGTCTGCGAAATGCTCTTCCATAAAAGAAGATAATTATGATAAACTATTACAAAACATCCAAAAAGATTTAAAAAACTGGTCGAAACTACAAATATCATTAATGGGAAGAGTCGCAGTAACCAAGATGAATGTTTTGCCAAAAATCCTCTACCTATTTCAAACGGCACCGGTCAAACTAGGGGAAAAATTTTATAATGACTTAGACAAAATGGTACGAAATTTTGTATGGAATGGCAAAAAGCCCAGGATAAAATATAAACATCTTCAGGATAAAAGAACACAAGGGGGAATGGGCCTACCGGAATGGAAAACATATCATCAAGCAGCAACAACTATGTGGACAAAAGAGTGGGTAATGTTAGCCAACAAAAGAATCTTAACGATAGAGGGCCATGACTTGCAATTTGGGTGGCACAACCTATGGTGCGAGGGAAATAAAATCCACAAGTATTTTAGTAGACACCATTTAAGAGGGGTATTAATCAAGAACTGGCTGGAAATTAGAAGGAAATTTTACACCCAACTTCCCAAATGGATATTCCCGACGGAAGCCCTGATATACCCGAATTTGATAAATTTTGATAAAATCGTTATTTACCAACAGTTGTTAGATGATCAAAATAGACTAAACTCTAGGGAAAATTTGGCTGAAAGGGGAATAAATATTGATTGGTGGCCATACCTTCAAATTCAGAATAAACATAGATTAGACTTAGCACAATTTGGCTTCCAGAACAAGGACCAGGAATTGGATAAAATTTTAATTGGACCAGATGAGAAAGTAATCTCGAAATTATACAACTGCTTCCTGATTCGAAAAATGGAAGCAGAAAGAGTAAAAGAAGTCATGGTAACCTGGGTCCAAAATATCGGCCACACAATAGATCTAGATGATTGGGAAAGGGTTTGGGAGTGGAACCTGAAATTGACAAAATCGACGGCCTATAAAGAAAATATATATAAAATGTTCTACCACTGGCATCTTCCTCCGACAAGACTGGCAAAAATCTCCTCAAAAGTATCACCCAAATGCTGGAAATGTAAAGCAAGGCTGGGCACGTGCTACCACATGTGGTGGACGTGTCCGGTTGCCAAAACGTATTGGAAGCAAATACTACGATGGCTGAATGGAATTTTGTCAATGAAATTATGTCTTAACCCGGAAACCTTCCTATTAGGGATAACAGATCAAAAAATATGTAAAATCAACCAATACCTTCTCGTCCATATTTTGACAGCGGCAAGGATTGCTTACGCACAGTGCTGGAAGAGTGAAAATGCCCCCACCAGCACTATGGTGATGAATAAAATCTTAGAATTAGCAGAAATGAACAAATTGACGATGCGGATTAACGATAAAGAAGACACAGACTTTTATAAAGTCTGGGAGAAATTGTACAAATGGCTTGATGAGACAGTGAAGATTTAGACACAAAAGGAGATAGTTGACTAACTCAACACGATTCAAGCAATAACTCTAACGAACAACATATAAAAACTGAGAGATACGTGAGAGGAGAAAAGTATTAGAGGTGAGGATTCACCATTGACCAACTCGAGACCATAACGTAATCCGTTACAACTACCTGCATGGAATTAGCAACCAAGTTTCATTCTAGATAAGGCGAGATGAGCAATGGGAGATGAAAATAACTCTTCATCTCGCATCCTGTAAAGCTTGCCTTTTTTTTAAATAAGGAAAGGAAAGAGAACCAGGGCGTCCTCAGTAGAGGAAAATATGTAAATGCAACAAAGGTTAGATTGGAGGGAGGGAGGGGCAGTAGGAAAGACAGGATGGAGAGGAGAAAGGAGAGGAACAGGAAAAAGGGAAAGGCAGAAGAAGGGGGAAGGTTAAAAAGGAGGAAGAGAAAGGAGAGAAGGGAAGGGAGAAGTGGAAAGAAGGAAGGAGAGAAGAAAGAGAAGATAGGAAGGAGGGAGGGAAGAAGGTAGGGAAGCAAGGAGGGAAAAAGGGAGGGAAGGAAGGAGAGAAGGAGAGTAGATAGGAAGGAGGGAAGGAGGGAAGAAAGGAGGGAATGTAAGAGAAGAGAAAGAAGGGAAGGAAGGAAGAAAGGAGGGAGGGAAGGTATGAGAGAAGGAGGGGGGATGGAGAGAGGAAAGGGAAGGGGAAGGAAAGGAGGAAAGGAAAAGAAAGGAGGGAAGGAAGGAGAGAAGGAGGGAAGGAAGGAAGGGGAGTGGGAAAGAAGAAACAAGGGAAGGAAAGAGGGAGGGAGGGAAGAAGATACCTAACCTTTGATGTCTATAATGATTTTGATATCACGGGAATGTCTTGAAACGTAGTCAAATGTAAAGCAAAACAGTGGATGTTGTATTGTCTTTTACCAGCTATTGGTTGTTGTATTTTTTCTTTTACTAATAAAAATAATTTAAAAAAAAAAGACTGGGGATGAGCTGTCTCCCCATTGTTGGCCCCATAACCGTCAATGTAGACATTATAGGGTCACCCTCCTTATGTATCAAACGGTATCAGGAACCTGGCATTCCTGTGGGGTCACTGCCGGAAGAACAATGCCCATCTGAAATGTATCTAGCCCCCAGGAAAACCCTTGTGGACGTGAAATTAACACATAGCATGTCTCCCTCTGCTCACAAGCTCTTCCAACAGAAAGTTACCTTCTCGCTCCCGCCTCCACTTGTTTTTAACCATTGGGAGCGGAATCTGACTACTGGAAGGTGCCCAAGGCCATTCCAGCCACCCCGACTTCCCGTTTGGCTTTCAATACAATCCACTATGGGATTTTGTGTTTACTTTCCCCCTTGAAACATCAGTTCCCAGTATCTCTTTGAAGGTCCAGTCCTTTGGAATAAGTTAAGAACCTCAACCAAGAAGTCCTCTTACAACCTATGACTGGTATGTTCCTAGCAGGAACCCTACAAGTCTGGACTAATGAAAGGAACCTCCGAGCCCATGCCTTCTCCATGAACATCAGCGTATGTGTAGGAGAAAATGGAGTTTTATTTCTATGTGGGAGAAATACCTATCTATGTTTGCCCACTAATTGGACTGGCACATGCACCCTAGTACACCTCCTCCCCAAAATGGGGGTGGTAAGCGTGGAACAGGCACTCCCTGTAACCCTCATGTGACATGTCCAGAAAAGAGTGCCACTCCTAATTCCACTATTAGCAATCCTGATAATAGCATGGGTGGAATGATTCACTCCATTACACAGTTCAGGCAGCTGTCGGAAGAATTCCAAAAAAGCCTAAACCAAATTGCTGGCACCCTGGTTGAAATCCAAGACCAAATAGATTCCTTGACAGCAGTGGCTTTACAAAACCGGCGTGCCATAGATCTATTGACTGCTGAAAAGGGTGGGCTATGTGTATTCCTGGGAGAAGATTGCTGTTTCTATATGAATAGATCAGGAGCAGTCCGGGTGTGGTCCAAGAACTATGAGATCAAGCTTCCTCTATTGGTCAAAAAGTACAAGGGACAGATATATGGTTCTCTTGGCTACTGGGAACAGGCTGGATTAAACAAATGCTGTTTCTTTTATTATGTGGAATAGCACGTTTAGCCTTCCTCCCTTGTATAATACCCCTGTTTAAACAACTTGTTTTGAGGTCTGTAAGAGAAATATGGGCTGAAAAGGAGTTAATGCTAATGGAGAACTTTATCCCACATACCCTCAAGGAAGATGAAATTTCAGATGCTAGCTCATATGTTTAAATTGCATGCCTAGGAGTAGAAAACAATTCTACCGGAAGATAAGCCCTCAGAGTTATGTGTATTGATTGTATCCTTGCTTTTTTGCTATTATGTATTCTGCATGCTTATATTGTTAATCAAATAGGCTAGAGTCAATTGTGGGTATTAATAGAGTCTAGAAGGGGGGGGGAGATAAAGTAGAATAAAATATAGATTAAAAATATAAGAATGAAGATGTGGCATAAAAGGGACAGTTAGAAGCTTGCTTAAAGGGACAGGGAAATGTCATCAGCCTTTAACCACAAAATGTTCCAGCCAGCATCCCTATGTCAAAAGTCCAAACCACAGAGTTCAGTTGAAGTTCGCATAAAGACATGTAGTCCATACCTGTGTCCCAAGACAAAAGGAGAAGTAAGACCCCCATCTTCTTATAAGGCTTTTCCCCCAAAATAACCAATAAGAAATGAGTTAAGTGTTTCCATGTTGCACCGCTTTTGAGAATGTATAAGAATGCATGCTTCGATAATGAAGGTTGTTCAGAATTTCCAATGCTAGCTACGTGTTAGCTTTCTGAACCTGGCTGCCAAATAAACTCTTCCTGTATCCTGAGAAGTCTAAGTCTGTCATTTTCTGCAACAATAACAGAAGTTTTGAAATTTTTTGAAAGATTATTGAAAAACCCTGAAAGCAGCAAGGCACAGAGTGAAATCAAGCTGTTTCAAAAGGTCTATCTTCAACCTATTGTATTACAATTATAGGAGAGGAAAGAGCAAAATTATGGTTAAAGGATTGTATCATGAGAGGCAGAAGGAAAGTCTTATTGTTTCTTGCTTAACATATAACAAGAGTAATAGAATATGAAAAAAATATTGCATATTGATGAATCAAAAAGGTTACACTACTGTCACACCAAATCTCATTGGTTTGGTTAGATTTGAGAATGTAGTATATTAGAACTGTTGTTAAAAACATTTTAGCAGATATGTTTTTTAAATGAAATCTTTTTAATATGTCAACTTTATTATTATACTTTTTTGTGGGAGGAGATCATAGGTTACCGCATTCAGTAACTAAATTGTTTTATGCTCTATGTACAATAGACTGGTAGCTAGGAAGTAAACTCTTTTTTATGCACTGGAAATTTCACAATACATTATTTTTATTCATACATATGATTGTCTTTTGAAGTAAATAAATAGATATATGTTAATTTGTACTACTTAGGTTTTAAAAAGTTTATTTATAGCATAGAGTTCAGGCAAATAGAAAAACTAAATAGTAAATTATCAACAAAATTGTTCATATCCATGGAAGGTGGCAACTTTCTAATCTTTTGAATTATGGCATATTTAATTTATATTGAACTAATTCTTAATTTAATTATCAATCACATTTACTTTATCTTTTAGGAATTTAAAAGCGATTGGTTGAAATGAAAAATAATAGTATATTTTCAATCCCCATCCTCAATATACTTGTCATTGTCACTTCTATCCATACTTGTAGAATTCCAGAAGTAGAAGAAATAATATTGCCCCATAATTATGTGTCTATACATGCTTATTCCAGAAAGAGTATATAATACCTGGTTACAAAACATTGTTCTACCTGATAAGCTCTTAGAAGATATTTCTTTTTACCATCAACTAGGCCACTAGATGTGGTGATATTCGTTCATTCATTCATTCATTTTATTTTGGTCATTGACCAGCAAAACAAAAAGACACAATTGGTTAGAATTTTAAAAGGTTCAGAATAATATAACAATATATAAAATTGTTTAAGAAATGTGGCCATAAAAATATAAAATGTGATACAATTTACATAAAATAACTAAATTATTATTTGGAATAACAGAATTGTAAAATTGTCTATCTGAAATATATAGAACCATTGTAATACTATCATTATGGAAAAGTTTTCATTAATATTGTATCTCGAGAAACTATAGTAATTTAATGTAGTAATACATAAGGAATGATTATGGCTTAAAACTAAAGTTAGAGTCCAATTATAATAACTATATTGTTAAAATAATTTTGATAGCTAATGAAATTAAGAAAAAATAAGATTTTATTGACAATAAGGACATAAAGCATTTATAAAAAGTAGAAACTAAATGGACATGTTTATAAACACAAAATATTTAGGAAATATTTCAGTAGAAATTGTAGTGTATTGTACAAACTATGGAATAATATTTGGCTGCAATCAGGAATAAGATGGTGTTGGAAGAGAGACAGAGCAGTTCTAGAATTATAACTTTCCAAAATAAAGCTGAATTCTTGGAGAGAGAGGCAGAAATTAGTTGATTTAAGAACTCTCTAAAAACTCTTAATAGAAATTATTTCGAACTTGTTCAGAAAATCATTCTGATTAACACAAAAAGATGGAATGTAGATTTAAAGATAAGCACCAATCTAATACTTTTGGCTAAGAGTGGAGCCAGTCTAAGACACAATAGAGCAGTAGGCAGAAAAGAATCTGTGTGTGCAATCAAAAGTATAAACCTGTACGATTGAATGAAGCATGGGTTGTTTGACCTGGAATAGTGAACGTTTTAATGTCAAAGGATTGATCCACAGCAGCACTTGTTCTCTGCTCCCCATCTTACCCTATTCCCATAAAGACCTGATATTAAGGTTATGGGAGAAGGCAAAATTCATGATGAAAGCAATGTCAGGAAAAAAAATTAAACGAAAAAATACATTTGGTCAAAAGCTTCAGGAAGAGCACAAGGGTGGGTATTAGATAAATTTTTATAGATTGTTCAAAACAAATGTTACTTTCATCAAATAGTAATTGACCTAAAGTTGACCTCCAACAGAAGCACTGTCAATTTCATAACATTACATTATGCTGTTATACAATAAGAGTTTGATTCAGTGGTGAAATTCAAAATTTTACCCTACTGATTCTGTGGGCCTGGCTTGGTGGGTGGGGTGACTGGGTGGGCATGGCCAATTTTTTTTTTTTTTACTTTTTTTAGCATTTTGTAACTACCGGTTATCCCGCTGTCTTCCATTAAGTGCCCAAATGCAGCCAGACTCACCGTTTGTGACAAAAGCTGTGAGCATCTCCCTGATCTTGCTTCATCTAATTGCTTGGTTAGGTTATTTGTGCAATATTGCAGTTTAATTATCTGCAGGGGGAGGGGTTCTAACAAACATTTTTGAAAAGTGGTAGCTTGAAAGGAATCATTTGATCTGAAGAAAAAATACACCTGCAGGCAGAATTGATTCATACCCCAAGCCAAACAATGAAGCTGATGTATTAAGGTTGATTTTGTTAGAATCTCAATCAGAGCAGCTCTGGGCTTGGGGACTTCCCCAGCTGTAGGACTACAATCCCAAGTCAGAGGGGCCAAAACTGAGGGTGTGGGTCCCCAAGCCTTACCACAATGGGAAGGTGTCCTCAGTAAGGTCAAAAATGTCAAAATGGCAGGTGCAAATGTGATAAAAAAGACATCTCTTCTTTTTTTGAATAAAGTTTTTTTTTATTTTTAAACATACACCAATATCATCAATATCATCGCATGGACCCTGTGGTGTATGAGCATCATTCATTTTGGTACTAAACCAATATTAATACAAATTAAAATTACTCTATTAATCAAATGATCATAGTCTAGTGTTGTTATATGTATTAATATCAGCATGTACTCCTTCATTTTTCAATTAATCAATATTTACTACATCCTAATAGTCATAACACTATTCTTAGTCATATCTAATATCATCCTTTTTCAAAATCTAATCTTAACCTCTAACATTCACTTTAGGATATGTTATACTAAAGCATGTATAACTATATTACCCCTAATTCTAATTTTTTAATCTCTTTGATCTATTCTCAGTACATCCAATGTTGTTGTTGTGGTGGTGGTGGTGATGATGATAATGATGACAAAAGATCCTTTTTATCCATCTTTTATCTAAAGGCATCTTCTATATCCCTGGCATAAAGCTGTTGAAAAAAAATCTAAGCTGAAAAACTCTTTGCTGCCATCTAGTGGTCATTTAGTTTAAAAAAAATCCTTTAAAAAGAAAAAAAAGTTCCGACACAGCTGATTGTCTGACAGCTGACAGATGAAAGATTTTTTTACTTTTTAAATGCTATTTTTTAAAAAAGTTCTGAATCAGCTGTGTGACAATCAGCTGTGCCACACATGGAAACTTTTTTTTTTTACTTTTTAAAGCATTTTTTTAGTACTAGTTTGGGCAAACCAGTAACATTTTTATTTCTGGTTTGGGTGAACCAGCCCAAACGGGTAGCATTTCACCCCTTGTTTGATTATAGTTTAATATAGACGGATCTCACTTACAAACTGCCTTATGCAGCAACCACTCAAAGTTAGAATAGTGCTGAAAAAAATGACTTTGTAACCAAGGCACTTATTTACAAACTTCCCAGACTCACTCATACATGATTTTGTCATTATAATTAGTTCATTTTGTCTTGTGCCTGACCCATTTTTTATTTAAAAACTAGGTACACATAATCCTCACCTACAATTGGTCACTTAGTGGAAGTGACTGGCATACAAATGGGAAGTAGGTGTTGCTCTACAGACTAACTCAGTGGTGGGATTCAAATTTTTTTACTACCAGTTCTGTGGGCATGGCTTGGTGGGTGTGGTAGGGGAAGGATACTGTAAAATCTCCATGTGTGCATACTCAGTAGGTAAAAAATGATTCTGTGCATGCACAGAAGCAAAAACCAAGATGGCAGCCAATAGAACCGGTTCGGAGGCGTGGCCGGCTGAGTTACTACCTACTTGGCCAAACCAGTAGGAACCCGCTCCATTATGGCTGTACATCGAGGGCTACCTGAATGCACAAGCATACCCTGGAAAGGGACACTCCAAAATAAGGTATTGTTCTGCCTCAGGTTTCAAATACTGATTCAGGCATTGTTGCTATGGTAGCTCATGGCATATTCAAGGTCCAAGAGATAACCACAGACAAAGCATGGAAACCAAACCAAAATATCTGGCAGGCTTGTCTGAATGATTTGCTTTCAAAAGGAATGCACACAAAAATACTCCAAAATCAGTTCAAGATTGTAAGAGCTATGTCAGGTTTGTAACGCAGTCCAGACTTTAGAGGTTCAAGGTTTCATACATGAAACAGGATTCATAGGAATGTCACACAACAGCCAGAACTCAGATATTATTTCCAGAAAAAGGAACATGGTTCAGGGCTGTCTTTTAAATCAAATTGTAGCCAGTTGTCACTAATCAAGATATTGGGTCTTTACTTAGCAAGAAGCCTCATAGAGTGCATTTCTACTCTACTTGTTGGATTTGGAGGCCTTACATCATCTTTATTTGACTGCATCAGCTGTCCAAGTAATGCTTTTTTTTATCAGATTCATGTGATTCTTTGTTTGGTGTCTCCTGACATTACACAGGTTTAGCTGGAACAACTTTCTTAGATTCAGACTCTGAGCCATGAGAGCTACTGAGTATTTTCTAGATTCTTATGTGCAGGAAGTGATAATTAATTAAAAGGAGTAAAGGAAAAGTATAAACACCATTCCCTCATAATTGGAATTTGGGGCCTCTAAGATAATGATAGTAGTTTACCATAGTGATAAAAGGCTATGCTAGACAATAGCTAATGCGGAACATATAAAGGCAGAGAAGTAAGAGATAAATCAAACCCACAAGAAAGCAGGGAGGGGAAGGATAACAAGAAGGAAGAGACAATCAAAGAACATCCCAGTACAGGCTAAGAACAAGCCTCGCACTTAAGCCCATTCAACACTTTAAAAATTAGATGATCTGCTAGAATCTAAAATTTTTAAACCAGACAATTTGTACTATAGAACTTTAAATCCTTAAACTAGGCATTCTTTAAATGTTAGACTTTTAGCTAGACTTTTTTAATTTTAAATTATATTTTAGAATATCTATATTCCAAATTGGACATTTTTCCTTTTAAAAATCTGTGGTAAAACCCTCTACACTTTCACTCTCAAATTCTTTTAAAATCCACTCATGGAAGAAGGAACTGATACTATTGTGATCTGCAGAACATGTTCCATGTATATACTGATGCCCATAGAATATCCAAAATACATATGTACCAAATGTAAATTAATCAAGTTACTAGAAGAAAAAGTAAAGGGTCTAGGGGAAACTCTAACCACTCTGAAACACGACCTACAAAATGAGAAACTCCAAACCTTGCTAAAAGAATATGCCCAAATTGAACATAATAATGACCAAACAACTTCTAAAACAGTTGACCTCTTAGAGGAAGAAGACAGATGGAAACATGTCACTCATAGAAAAAAACCCTGTCCAAACCAACCCACTCTGATGCAGCCCCACTGCCAGTTCCAGTGACCCAGGCTGCCAAATTACTAGTGGTTCAGCTGAACCAGGCCAAACTGGTAGGAACCCACCACTGTAACAGAACCTGCCATCTGTAGATCAGACAGTCAATCCAGAGAGATATGTTGTTTCCCTGGAGCTAAAATCAAAGATGTGGCTGCCAATGAAAGGACAAGATCCAGTAAGAGAACAAAGAATTCTAGAAGTGAACCACTGGCTAAAGGGTTGGTGTCGCCAAAAGAATTTTGGATTCCTGGACCATGGTCTGTACTACTTCCAAAATGGGCTTTTGGCAAGGGATGGATTGCACCTCACAAAGACTGGGAAGAATGTTTTTGGGAAATGACTGGCTCAACTTATCAGGAGGGATTAAAACTAAAATTGAGGGGGGAGAGTGACCAGTCTTTAGGGTCTCCAGGACCTAATTCCAAGCAAAAGCCCCTAGAAAGCAAGGCAAATAACAAAGCAAGGGAGAGAAGATGGCATGGAAGTAACAGGCAACAGAGAGAAAGCAGAGCTGCTGAATCATTCTTTGCATCAGCCTTCACACAAAAAGAAAATATAGCCCAACCTATCAGAAACATAACTGTAAAAGACAGACTGGGGGGGAAAAAGTTAAAATAAGCAAAAAAAAAAAATGGTAAGAGAAGACCTGTTTGTTCTTGATGAATACAAATCACCAGGACCTGACAGATTACATCCCACAGTTCTAACGGAGCTGGCAGATGTCATCTCAGAACTGCATCACATCTTTCAAAAATCCTGGAGCACCGGGGAACTACCAGAGGACTGGAAAAGAGCTGATGTGGTTCCCATCTTCAAAAAAGGGGAAAAAACAGACCCAGGAAACTACAGACCAATCAGCCTAACATCAATACCCAGGAAGGTACTGGAAAAGATAATAAAAAAACAGGCCTGCCAGCACCTAGAAATGAGTGAAGTAATAACTAGCAGCCAGCACAAGTTTGTTAAAAACAGATCACGCCACACCAATCTTATTTTATTCTTCAACATAGTGACTAAATTAGTAGACCAGCGAAATACTGTGGACATAATATACTTAAACTTCAGCAAACCATTCGACCACAATCTACTTCTTCATAAGCTAGAAAAAAGTGGGATAGATAGCTTCATCACCAGATGAATTTGCAACTGGCTGACAAACTGTACTCAATGAGTACTTAAACTGTACTTAATGGGTCTAAGTCTACATGGAGATAAGTAATCAGTGGAGTACTACAAGGTTCTGTCTTAGGCCCAATACTCTTCAATATCTTCATAAACGATTTAGATGAGGAAATAGAAGGGGAACTTACCAAATTTGTAGATGATACTAAGCTGGCAGGAATAGTTAACAGCTATTAGTCTGAGCCTAGAAGGATCTTGACAGGCTTGAACACTGGGCCCTATCTAACAAAATGAATTTCAATGTAGAGAAATGTAAAGTTCTACACTTAGGTAAGAAAAACCAAAAGTACACATATAAATTGGGTGAAACCAGGTTTAATAGCAATGATTGTGAGAGGGATCTTGGAGTCTTAGTGGACAACCAGCTAAATATGAGCCAGCAGTATGCAACCACAGCCAAAAAAGCCAGTGCAATCCTAAACTGCATTAACAGAGGGATGGAATCAAGATCAAGTGAGGTACTAATAGCACTCTATAAAGCCTTAGTAAGACCACACCTGGAGTACTGCATCCAGTTTTGGTCACCACACTATAAAAAGATGTTGAGACTCTAGAAAAAGTACAGAGGAGAGCAACCAGGATGATTAAGGGACTGGAGACTAAAACATAGGAAGAACAGTTATAGGAACTGAGCATGGCTAGTCTAGTGAAGAGAAGGACCAGGAGAGACATGATAGCAGTGTTCTAATATTTGAGGGGCTGCCACAGAGAAGAGTGGGGTCAAGCTATTTTCCAAAGCACCCGAAGGCTGGACAAGGAATAATGGATGGAAATCGATCAAAGAGAGATTCAAACTAGAAATAAGAAGGAACTTTCTGACAGTGAGACCAATCAACCAATGGAACAGCTTGCATTTGGAAGTTGTGGGAGCTTCATCACTTGAGACTTTCAAGAAGAGATTGGACTGCCATTTGTCAGAAATGGTTTAGGGTCTCCTTCTTGAGCAGGGGGGAGGGTGTTAGATCAGATGACCTATAAAGTCCCTTCCAACTGTTTTAATCTATCTATTTAAAGAAAAAGGAGAAATGCCATAAAAATAGAATTTAAGCACTGTGTGGGATTATTAATCAAGTTTCTGTCTGAGAGTAGTTTGTAACATGCTGTGTCTGTTAACTGATTAAAAAAATGAAAAATAGTGATCGTCCAATGGTGTTCACAATAAGATATGACACAGTCTTATTTCAAGGCCTGGCACACTCCAGGATTCCAAGGAATAAATTAATGTTTAATATATAATTTGCATCAAAAAATCCTGGCCTTTTTCTTGACAGAATAAATCATGAAATATCTATTTATTACCAGAAATTCTGGAGTTCTACTACCAGTCATAGATATAAATCTGATGCTGCTGTGTTTTGTCTTGCCACAATGTAAAGTCTGGGGAAAGAAGGATATAGTAGCTTGATATGGTGCCTCTAGATGAAAGTTAGAAAATAGTGTTATGATTTTTTCTAAGCCAGTGTAGGAACAATCTGCCTCATTTCATTTGCCTGGAATTGTGTTAGACGTTATGTCTATGAATCCCTGCTTTGCAACTTTTCTTTTCCATTGCATATGATACTGATGAAAGCCGATTTATAAGCAAAGTATTAGATCTTGATGAAAGAAATATCACTACTCAAGTGATATCTCTTAGTACCAGTGACGTGCAGTCAGGGGAGGCAGGGCCTCACCGCTGTCATCATGAAAAAGAAAAACACATTTAAAAGGAAAAAGACAGAGGTAGTTGCTGCCAGAGTCACAGTGGATAACTTTGCTTAGTGCTTAACTGCAAGAGGAGGCGAGAGAACCACGTGCCTCCTTTACTCTATCTTTATGATCACTTGAGCAGAGTTAAGCAAGGGTTAAAAGGCAAAAAATTCCTTATGCAAAGGAGGCACGTGGTTCTCTCGCCTCCTGTAAAGGGCATTTTTAAGAGGCTTTTTGAGTTCTCTGGGAGCAACTAGCTCAGTCTGACCTCAGAGCTCTTGCCTTTCTCCTTTTATATTTTTTTTTTCATGATGGCAGGCAAGAGCAGAGTTGAAATCCTCTCTGAAACAGCTGGAAAAGGTCCGTGTGTGGGGAGGGGGGAGGAATTCAAAAAGTTTGATTGCATGCAGAGCCAAATTGCCTTTTCAAACACACACACACACAGACAAACACACACACACACACACACACACACAGCTGGATAAAAGTATATAAGCCCAACTTCACTGATTACAAGTTTGAAAATGCAACATGGCTCCACCTGCAATCAAAGGCTCGGATTGGAAGGCAGCAGGGGAATGGGGGGGGTATGGCAGAGGAGCTGCTTTCAAGCCATTGGAAAATATATCCAATCCAACTTCTGTGTTTTTGTTTGTTTGAGAGTGAGTGAGAGAGGGATCCAACTTCTCTGTTTGTGTGTGTGTCTGTTTGAGAGGGTTCCACCACAAATCCGCGAAGCCCTTATCTGCGGAGACATAAGCGCGAAGACTAATTCGCGCCGTTCGAAGCGCTAAGGAAAAACGCGACCCTACCGCGATGACATAATCGCGGAGGGCAAATCCGCGCATTCCCAAGCACTCAGTACCCTAAACCTAACCCTAAACCTAACCCTAAACCTAACCCTAAACCTAACCCTAAACCTAACCCTAAACCTAACCCTAAACCTAACCCTATACCTAACCCTAAACCTAACCCTATACCTAACCCTAAACCTAACCCTAAACCTAACCCTAAACCTAACCCTAGCCCTAACCCTAAACCTAACCCTAAACCTAACCCTAAAACAAACCCCTAAACCTAATCCTAATCCTTACCTTAATTGAAATCAGCTTTCTGCCGCGGTGCCGTTTTAAAGCGCCCTTCTGTTGCCGCGCTGTTGTCGCAGCGGTGATGACACGCGGTGATGACATCGCGGCTTTAGCAACGCGCTTATGTCTCCGCGGATAAGGGCTTCGCGGTTTTGTCGTGCCACAGTTTGAGAGAGGGGTGAGGGAGGGAGAGAGGGAGGAAGAAGGGGGAGGGAGAAGAAAAAGAATGAAAGAAAACTTATTTTGCAAGGGGAAAAAATGCTGTCGCTTTAAATCGGAACTGAGCATGCCTGGCTGTGGAATTCTGGGAGTTGAAGTCCACAAGTCCAAAAAAATTGCTGCCTCACCAGCCATAAAGCTCACCACACATCATTGCTTAGTACAGTATTTGCAAAATCTACTGAAAGAGCATAAAATCTAATTATGCAGAATGTCAAAAACTGTTGTTACTTCAAAAGCATTTCATTATAGCAAATGTAATTACATGACTTCATTTTGGAAAGAAATAATTATGGATATAAGATTCTGGAACCATATGTTCAAGCTAAAATGCTATTACCAATATGAATTCAAAATCATGTAATTATTGGGCTTCCGAAGAGCTGTAAAGACCTGGCACTTTAGGAAAGTATTTGTGGAGGTGGGGATGCTGGCATTTGCCAAAATTGCACTATCCATCACTAACTTGTTAAAAACCAAGGATGGGTGATAAACCCAAACCGAGGCAACCACTGAACTGCACCATGGAATGCCAAACGGCATTTGAAAAGCTAAAGAGATCATTTTTGGCAGAACCAGTGTTAAAGCATCCAGAGAAAAACCTTTTGTTATTCAGATGGATGCCAGCAATGTGGCAGTCGGGGCAGTTCTTCTCCAAGAGAATGAGTAGATTCTGTGCATACACCTCCAAAAAATTAACAGACACTGAAGAGAGGTGAGCTGTTTGGAAGAAAGAGGTGTATGCAGTCCACTGGGCCTTTCTCACATGGAGGAATTTTCTGGAAGGGAGTAAGAACCCTTTCCAGGTATGGACTGATCACAAGAATCTAGAGGCTCTTAAAACACCCACAGAAATGATCCCCAAAGAGGGAAGGAGCCAACGTTGCGATGATACATCATGCAGTCTTGACAGTCTGAGACCACCGATGACCCTTTTGCCTCTGGATGGTCCAGCAGGACCTAAACCATCCCGGAGAGATGATGACCAGGAAGAGAAAGCCTTGCTGGTCTCAGGGACACCGCAAAATCCCTGATTGATCCAAGGGAAGCACTTCAAACCGGCAGCAAATAGGCAGCCCTCAGGCTGACGAAGTTGGAGACGGCTCTGGAAGGAAGGAAGTGAAAGTGAGTCCATCGGGTGAGGTTTTTTTTTTACTTTGAGAAAGATTGCCCAAAGAAACCTTTATTTAAAAAAAGATAAATTAGTCTCTAAGTAAAGAATAAAGTGGTGAATTTAATGCTTACTGGACTGCCTTAGACAGTTTTTGTTTTTGCTTGCAACAATGTTTTGTGGATTGAAGTGATTGTAACGTTTCCTGTTTCTCCACTTGAAGTGAATGGACTGATTTTTTCCTTTATTTTCCACCACTTTATTTTTTGGGGGGGCTTAAATTAAAACTCTTTTTTATTTTAACAAATTCCTCTTTATATTTGCTATGAAATTATATTAAAGATACTTAAAGATTTTTGTTTTCCATAAAATTAAGGGAAAGTATAAAAAAGTTGAATCTGCCATTCAGAAGCCTGAGTTTGAAGTTTTTTCCCCTTGAAACAATGTATCCTTTGTTTCACTCTTATTTGATTTCACTGACTTTGTAACGGAAGGGTTTGGAACTTGTTTATAAAACCGGATAAAGACTCAAGGGCACGAATTGCATTTTGCAGGTGCTCTTGGAAAATATTTTGGCAAGAGAAGGAAAAGGAAAGAAAAAGATAAGAACCCTTCTACTTTGAAAAATATAAAAGAACTTGTGCTTATGACTCAAAATAAATATAGATATATTCAGAAAAAAAGGCTAGAGTGGCAGTGATTATTAGACTCATTTTTTTCTTTTTTATATTTCTTTTCTTTTGGAAAGATGTATCAATATTCAGATGAGGAAAACTTAAAATTTCAAAACATCCTGGTTGAAATTCAAAATATTTTAGAAGGATTTGAGAGATTTGAGAAGAAATTGGATAGACTATTGTTTATCACAGCAAAAGATGATGGGGTTGGAGCCCCAAAAATTAAAGAAGAGAATGAAAACACAGAAGATAAAGACAAGATAACAGATGAATTCATTAATGGAGCAAATGTGGGTGAAAGCGGAAAGAAGGGAAGACGGAAAAGTGAATTTGACAATTTGGAGCTTTATCCCAAATTTCAAGATACAGGAGAAAAAAAGAGCAAAAAAGATGAAGTTAAGAAGACAAATCTATTCAGAAATAACTTTGACAACCAAAGATAAGCTAATGTTAATAACAATTCAAGGGCAACGAGAGTACATGAGAGATTTTCTAAGCAATAAAAAGTGGAGAGAATTTCATAACTTTGGAAAGGAGCTGAAAAGATAATTGACACAACAACTGGCAAGAGAGATAAGACCATTTTGCTACTGGAAAGATACAGGTTGATAATGATAGTTGGCAATAAAAAGTTAGCTAATCCTTGGTGATTAATAAGTAGGGATTTTAGCATTTTGTAGACTGTTTTAGATTATCATTGAATGTTTATTCGTTAACATATAATTAACTATGACATTAATAATGAAATGTTAACCTTAATTAGGATAAATAACCTGGCCATAAATTGTAAATTGGGATTTAGCGAAAAGACCTATAAATCTTATTAATAATTTTTTGTTTAGATCTTGTTATGAAGGTATAATTAATTTGGGTCTGAACAGAGGAGATGCAATACAAATAGTAAATAATTGATACTTGTGGTGATTAATAAGTAGGAATGTTAGCATTTTTTAGATTGTTTTAGATTTTAAATATTTATTTTGTTAACATATAATTAACTACGATAATAATAATGAAATGACAACCTTAATTAGTAAAAATAAACTGGCTATAAATTGTAATTTGGTACTTAGGGAAAAGACTTATAAATCATTAATAAATTTTTTGTTTAGAGCTTGCTATAAAGGTTTAATCTTTTTTGGGCCTGAGGAGAGGAGAAGTGATACAAATAGTAAATAATTTTTAGTTAACTACAATGATAACAAGGAAATGTTAATGGATAATGCTTAATGATATATATATATATGTGTGTGTTGTACCAGTAAAAGCAAATTGGGCATAAGCTTTAATTTGTGAGTTGGGGGCAAAAGGGGGGAGGGAATGCTTAGATATCCTACTAACTGACTTTATTTTAGAATATGTTATAAAGGTGTAAAGTCATGGGAGATTTATTGAGATTGCGAATGTATGCCAGTAGGTGGTTTGTCTTTAAATACAAATGATTTCAGATAAAAGCACGTTTAAGTAACTGTAATCAAATGAGAATTGTGGTATAGTGATAGTAAAATACATAAATTTTAAAATGTACAATTCAATTCGAATGAAGTATATGTAATGATTGTGGAAGAAACACACAAAATGTACCTGTAACCAATCAACACGCTTTCTGCAAGATGTAACGAAAGATGATTCTTTTTTTGTGTTTTTGTTTAATTAAAACAATAAAACTTTTCAAAAAAAAAAAAAAGAAATGATCCCCAAAGCAAGTATGATGGGCCCAATATGCCAAATGCTTCAATTTCACTCTCAAATACCTTCCTGGGGGGAAGAATTTCCTAGCCAATGCCCTATCCAGACTGCCATAATATAATAGCATAAAATCAGAAGTAGTCAAACCCTTGTTCCCTGTCTCTCAGCTAGCAGTCAGAGTAATGACCAGAGCAGAAGCAAAAACAGATCCCCAATGGACAACACCACGACTCAAGTGTTTAAGGAAGCCCTGCTCACTGACAAATGGTTCCAGGCTCATAAAGACACTTGCTTACTAAAAGGCGGCCTAATGTGGCAGGGTGGGAAGTTGTACATCCCAGCTAGCCAAAGATTGGACCTTATGAAAAGCTATCAGAACTCAAAATTAGTTCACCAGTTCAGATTTGTAAAAATGCTACACCTAATAAAGAGACAGCTCTGATGTCCATCTTTAAAAACAGACTTAGAAAGCTACGTGGGCAGCTGCCCAATCTGTGCAGCAGAAAAAAGAAGGAAAATCCCAGGACTATTACAAGCAGTAGCTGGGCCTTCAACACCCTGGAGAGAGATTTTATCGTAGAACTGCCCAAAAATGCAGGAAACACTGTCATCTGGGTGGTGACTGACTTATTCTCCAAGGACTTTATACCATGCCAGAAAATCCCTACTGCAAAAGCCCTAGCTTAGATGTTCCTACACCATATGTATTGTCTGCATGGAGCTCCCCAAAGAATTATCTCCGACTGGTGGGGTTCAGTTCATGTCAACATTTTGAATGGCTTTTCTAAGCCCCCTGGGTACGGATCAAGGTCTGAGTTTGAGTCACCATCTTCATACGAATGGATCAGTGACGTGCGGTGAGGTTAAAGGCTGGTGAGGCAAAAAGAAAGAAAGAGGCTTTTGGCCACTGCGGTACTTTGTCCAACTCCGACATGGAGTTGGACAAAGCGCCGGAGCGGCTAAAAGCCTGTTTCTTGAAAACGGGCACAGGGAGGGAGATTGAAAAGGGCTGGCCTTGGTGAAATCACAATGTAAAGTAAAATCTCCCCTCCACATTTTCAAGCCGTTTGCAAAAATGCCCCATTCCGATCCTTCAAATGCTGCAATCCTGGAATATGTGGAAGGCTCGAAATGGGGCATTTTTGCGAACAGCTTGAAAATGTGGAGGGAGATATTCCTGCCTCTCACCCTGTTCTTAAGGTCAGCACAGACTGAAAACAGGATAAGAGACAAAATCCCCCCTCCCCATTTTCAAGCGGTTTGCAAAAACGCCCCATTCCATGCTTTCAATCCTGCAATCCTGGATAATGTCAAGGATCAGAATGTAGCGTTTTTGCAAACGGCTTGAAAATGGGGAGGGGGGGATTTTGTCTCTGATCCTGTTTTCAGTCTGTGCTGACCTTCAGAACAGGGTGAGAGGCAGGAATATCCTCCTCCACATTTTCAAGCCGTTTGCAAAAACACCCCATTTCGAGCCTTCAGTGTGAATATGCAGATGAGAAGCCACCTCTTATAGGCATGAAAATCCATACACTTGGGACATCGGAAGAAGCCCTGCGAGGAGACGCTGCTGCCGAAGTGCAGGAAATCTCCCCCTCCCCCACCTACAGATCGTCCTTTCAAAGAGGAATTTCAGTGGTTCTTTAAAGAAAGTCAAAGACAAAAGGCTCTTTTTGCACCATCGAGGAACGAGTCAAACGACTCAAATCCCGAGTACCTCGCGGGCTCCTTCTGACATCCCCCCGCCCACAGCCTTTTGTTTAATAGCGATTCCTTTCCCCGATGAACTAATTGTGAAGTGTACCAAGCGGATAATCAGCACACCTGTTTTTAAACCTGGGATGCCTTGTAAACTTTAACAGTCATATGATACGCGCACACAAACACATCAGTTTTCACCCGCAAGTGGTTGAAAGTAAACAAGATACCACCAATAGTCTTCCCCATCCCCCACCCACCCCATACCTAGTGACTCGAAAGCCCCGGCGAAGCCCTGAAGCCCCAGCATTTGGATCTTCACTTTCCAACTGCTTCTCGCCACCGCCGCACTCCACCAACTCTTGCCCCCCCAGTCCTCTGATGAACAATCCTCCGCTTTCTTCAACTCGGACGGAGCCGGGACACCCAAGCTGCTGGCGGGGGGTGGCAGCATGCACTTTAAAGTGCATGCCGCCCAGCCACAAACCAGGACATTTTTCACTCTATGGCGCACCGAGGCGGCATGGCTTTAAAAAATAAAATAAAATAAAAAAATAAAAAAATGAAAAATAAAAATAGATTTGCCAGCCCTCGCGCCAGCAGTGTCGGGTAAAAAAAAAACCCACACACACACACATACACATAATAAAAACAAATTACAATTACTTAAATTACAAATAAATCGAATCCCTTCCCCCTGCCCCCTCCCTCTGACCCACATACCTTCCAGCTGCGTCAAAAATGCAAGATTTGGTCTAGCCGGGGCCAGGCAGGCTAGGCTAGTTGCTGCTAGAGTCACCACATGGATGACTCTGCTTAAATGTTTTAAAATAGGCTCTAAACAAAGTGCCCTCTGCAGGAGGAGGCGGGAGAATCACATGCCTCATTTGCATACAGAATTTTTTGTTTTTTAACCCTTGTTTGACTCTTAAAAGGCGAAAAATTCCTTATGCAAAGAAGGCCCATAGTTCTCTAGCCTCCTCCTACTAACTGCAATAAGCAGACTCAGAGTCACTGTGACTTAGAGTCTGGGAGCAACTACCCTGGCCTTTTTAATTATTTTAAAAATTGTTTCCTTTTCCTAAGGAGACTGGTGAGGCCCCGCCTCCCCTGCCTCTAGTGACTGCACATCACTGGAATGGATGTAGTGTATGAATTCAGTACTGGAACAGTACCTAAGATGCTTCATCAACTACCAACAGGATCTGCCCTTCTGCCCTTTGCAGAGGTTGCCTACAACAATGCAATCCACTCCAGTACCGTTTTCACCCTGTTCCTGGCCAGTAGTAAGAAAAGTTCTCAAGCCAGAGCAGCCTTTAAAGCATAGGCTGACAAAAAGAGAGTAGACCCCAAGCCATTCAAAGTAGGAGATAGAGTAAACTTGTCCACTAAGTTCATACAGTCCTTACAACCCTCAAAGAAACTAGGACCTAAATTCATAGGCCCTTTCCCTATTAAACGCATCATTTTATTATTTGAACTGCCTGAATCTCATGATTTCCCCAGTGCTTGACAGCCACTATACAGGCACCACAAAAACTATTGTAAAATTTGATTGGTCACATAACTGATTCATTTTATGACCATCATGACTAATGACTGTGATGGGAACACTCCATTACAATCATAACTTGAGAACTTTATATATAAACTGAATTATAGAATACAAATATAAATCACATGCTGCACAATATACTTCTTTCATGGCATTATTAGATTCATAACAATGTGAAATTACAACTGCAGTTATTTACCTGGTGTTGGCCTCTATTCGTATCAAGTTCTCAATACTATTATTATTAAAGCCAGATGGCTAAAATAGTTTTGGAATTTTTATCCACCTATCAAGTTCTTCCCAAGGACCAGTAATAGCGAGATATTGTTCTTTGTTTCTTTTATTTAATAACTGAAAAGGTTTTGCATTTATCTTTGCAAGTGAATAAATTCAATTTTACTAAGATTAAAACAGAACACATGTTAGTGCTTCCTGTCTTCATGGACAACTGAATAAAGAGTGAACTAACATTTTAATCATAAAGATTAAGATAATAATTAGTAATAATAATATTTGTTTTGAACTTGAACTAAATACATTTGTGATTATTTTATGTTCCATTTTTGTGTGTGTTTTTTTAATTAACAGCTTCTGTCCAGGACCCATGGGAAAGGGCCATATCACCAAACAAAGTGCCCTACTATATCAAGTAAGTATTAAACACGCATAATGCTTAACCTTCGGGAGTTTATCAGGTAATTAATTTAATTTACTTTGAAATCACGAGGGTTCCATTCCTGTGAACAATACTGGTTGATACCTCAGTTGCCGTCTATTATCATCATGAGCAGCAAAGTTATTATTTTAAAAAATAAAGTTGTGAAGATTGCTTGCTGTTAAAACTCAACTATGTTTTCATTATACAAATCGTCATGTACCTTAAACATTTTTCAGTGGTAATCAGCCTATGATTAGGCAGAATGCAGTATCCACATTAAACTGGCTGTCATGAAAGATCAACAAAATGTTAGTTAATGCATTATGACTGTATTTTTATTACTAGAAACATTATATTTTTTTCCGTGTTAAGATATCAAACTAATTTGGCCAAACTTGTACATATTGCATTTTATTTTGTGGGCATATGTCCTATAGCACAGGACAGGGTGTGTTTGGTAATACTGAGCATGTGGTGCGTTTCCTGCTGAGTAAAGTCTGAACAGCATGCAAACATCTTCTTTTGCTGACACTATGGTTAGGAGCAGAATCTACTGAACTAACAATTTTATATAAGCTTTATTTCTAGAAAAAAGCTACTTCTTAAATCTGTTTATTACATTTGGAATACAATTATACTAATATTAAAAACATATTTTATAAATTGAATATGCAGAAGTTTAAATAAGGTTATTTTAGAGTGTTGCAGAAAAATAATATGCTTCCCGATAAAATGTTTTGGTCATAAAATGGATCAATCAATTTATTTAAGCAATTTTTAAACTTTATAGCTGAAAAATATATTTTGGATTCTAGATTATATAATATTGCTTTGATAATGAAAAACAGATGCTACCTAGCTTGGTGTGACGTTCCCAGAAAATGACCTAATTAATTTACAAGCCTCAAGACAAAGTTCAAAAGAAATCCATTCATTTATTAGGATCAACATTCTGGCATATACTCCTGCGGAGCCAAAACTGGCTTCTGCTTAATTGCATTTGAACTTTACCCCTTTATCTCCTCCGTTCTATCATGCATCATAAAGAATGAACATACTCAAGAAGAAAGAACATACTCAAGAACTAGGTTGTAGAAATATGAGATCCGATTCAGGCGTGCATGGAATCCTCCCTTGAATGCCAACTTGATAATAGTCATGGCAATGCTTTACAAGTTGACATCCAGCTCCCCTCACTTCCCAAAAGCGACTTGTGTGACACAAAGACAATTTGAGTACAGATATATAATTTAAGGATGCGTTCCTCCTCCAGGCTTGCCTAGATTTTCTTCATGGAATTTTGCTATAAAGCAATCAGCCTGGATATTACTACTTTTTACCCAAGATGTCTCTGATAAGGGGTAGCCCTTCCACTTGATTAAGTATTAGAGTTGTCTCCTGTGCCAACTCAAATCAAGGACTCATTGAACTTCATAATGGGTTTGGTCTCCTATGACCATAGGGCCTGGGGGCTCCCAGAGTAGTAGTCTCAGAGTGGATCCAATCACGGGTGTTAAGAGGCTACTATGAAATGCCGGGTGTATCTTCCCCACCAAACAAGGCAGTTTCAATTGCACTGTGACTGGGTTGATGATCTTTACTATGGAGAATGGTCCCATAAACTTTGGTCCCAGTTTCTTGCTAGGCAGTTTTAATCTCAAATATTTTGTGGAGAGGTAAACCTTCTCTCCCACCCGGAATGGCCGTTGTGGAGCCTGGTGTTTATCTGCCTGTTTCTTATAAGTTTGTGCTGCTTTAACCAGTGCCTTTTGGACATTTCTGCAAGTTGCTTTCAGCATCAACATCCAATCAGTCAAGCTGATTGGGGGGTCTCTTGGATACTCAGACATTGGGACGCAGTCCATGCTGCTCACTACTTTGAATGGTGTGAGTCCTGTCCTACTGAACAGCATTATTGTACGCAACCTCAGCAAAAGATAAAAGATCTGCTCAATTGGACTGCTGATAGTTCACATAGCACCTCAGGTACTGCTCCATCATGGCATTCAGTCTCTTTGCTGCACCATTGGTGCTCGGATGAAAAGCTGAAGTAAGACCCTGCAATGACCCAATTAACCACAGGAACTCCCTCCAGAACCTAGCCGTGAACTGGATCCCTCTGTCTGAAATAATTCTTCGAGGTACTCCATGCAGTTGGTAGATATGCTTCACAAACAGTTTAGCCAGCTTGTGAGCCGAGGGTAGTCCTCTACAGGGTATGAAGTGTGCCTGTTTAAAGAACAGGTCTATTACAGTCCAAATCACCGTGTTTCCCCCACTTTTTGGCAACTCTACTATAAAGTCCATTGCGATCTCCACCCATGGCCTCTTTGGCTCTGCTACTGTTTGCAGCAGCCCAGGGGAGTTTCCCAGTCATCTCTTCATTGTGGCGCAGATGGTGCAACTTTTCATGTAACTATCCACATCTTTCTTTATGCCAGGCCACCAGAATTGCCTCCGGGCTAAGTGTACAGTCTTTAGGAACCCAAAGCGGCCTTCTGGTTTGGCGTCGTGGCTCCTCTGGAGAACTAGGGTGCGTAGGGATTCTGGGACATAGAGTTTCATCCCCTTCCATGCAAGGTCATCTCTTTTCATCAAGTTGTGTTGGTTGTTTTGGAACCAGGGGTCTGCTAGCAGTTCGGTTTTTAGCCTTGTGGTTAGGTCACTTGCGAGTTGGTCTTGCTGGTCTCGGCATTGCCACCTGGTGGTTGCTTGGGCAGCAGTTTGAGTAGAGGGAATGATGGCATCCACTACGTGCTCCTGTTTGCATTTGTACTGGAGCATGCGGAAGAGGGCGTCAGCTAGAAAATTCCTCTCCCCTGGAATGTGCTTTAAAACAAAATCAAAACAGTTGAAGTATTGAGCCCATCAGAGCTGTTTGGGTGGTAGTTTCTGTCAGGTCCTAAGTGCCTCCAGATTTTTGTGGTCAGTCCCGACTTCGAACAGTTTCTACCCCCCTTCCAACATGTGTCTCCAGGTTAGCAGTGCTCATCTCACTGCTAAATCCTCCTTTTCCCATGCGGCCCATCGTTCCTCTGTGTCTGTGAACTTGCAGGAGGTGTAGGCACAGGGTTGTAAGTTTCCTTGATTGTTTCTTTGGAGTAGCACCGCTCCCACTGCCAATGTTGCTGGTGCCTCCCTGGATCATGAAGAGTTGCTTGGTGTCAGCTTTGTAGCTGTCTGTGGGTATGAGGGGGTTGCCAACCTAAGACGGCTTGTACTTTGGCTGGGTCCATCTCTATTCCCTCATTTAACACTCGGTAACCCAGGTAGTCTAACCATGCATGGTGGAATTCACATTTTGATATCTTGACGTACAGGTTGGCTGCCAGAAGTTTTTCCAGTACTTGGTGGACCAGGGGTATGTGGTTGTCCATCGTCTCAGTGTAGATAAGGATGTCACCAAGTAGATGAGGACCCCCTTGTAGAGGTGCTCGTGCAGCACCTCATTTATTTACTACATGAATACCACTGGGGGACCCTGCGGTCTGAAAGGCATCACTTTGAATTGAAAGCTCCTTAGGGGGCAGTTGAATGCTGTTTTCCATTCATCTCCCTCTCTGATATGTACTCGATAGTATGCTTCTCTGAGGTCTAGTTTGGTGAAGACTTTTCCCTTGGCTAGATGAGATAGCATGTCCTTCATGAGGGGGACTGGGTGTAGGTTCTGTACGCAAACCCCATTTATTCCTTGAAAGTCCACACATAATCTCATAGTTCCATCTTTTTTCTCTTTGAAGAGGACTGGTGCCGCGACCTGTTGCTTGGCTGGCTCAATGAGCCCCTTGCTAGGTTTTTGCCTATGTATTTATGCATCTCTTGCATTTCACGGGGTATTATGGTGTACAGTTTGGGCTTGGGTAGTTTTGTTCCGGGGATGATTTCGATGGCACAGTCTGTCTCATAGTGAGGAGGCAGAACATCACACTCAGCCTCACTGAATACTTCTGCGAGGTCCTGATATTCCATTGGAATCAGTTCAGCCTCTGGGGTTTTGTCGGATGTGGCTGCCACTTGTTGTGAGCTCCATCTCCTTCGATCAGGTAGGGGAGGGGAGCTGCACTCCAGTCTGTGTCTCCTCCCTTCAACAGGATCAGATGTCCCTCCCCTCTCTTTTGGGCAGCATGATGGGCCCCCCATCATGAAGGGTGGGCCGGTCAAAATTCTCCCTCAGTTGCTCTATTGCACTCCCCAGGGATTCCATCTGGGGCTTTGGGAGCCTGGCTTGTGCCCAGGCCCACCTACAGTCCACCCTTGCCAGCTTGCTTGAGACCCTTCCCTGTATCTGGGAATTGGGGTAAGGGAACTCTACTTCAGCTGCCTTAGGGGCTAATTTCCACCAGTACTCATCCTTTCTTGCTTCTGCTGCTGGGAAAGACATCTCTGTGTGGACGTCTGGAGCTCTGAAGTTAGGGGCTGGCCAACTTCCTTCAACTGAAATCAGGCTTTCTTCCAATAATCTACCTTCTGCCATGGTTGCCTAATTTTCCTTCCAAGCACCCCAGGTATTGGGGGAGTGCTTGGAGAGCCCAGAATTCAGGAAGCCCGGAAATCTTGATAGATTTTAAAAGTCAGGCTCTCTGTGAAGTTCCCAGAAGATGACCTAATTAATTTATGAGCCTCGAGACAAAGTTCAAAAGAAATCCATTCATTTATTAGGATCAACATTCTGACATGTACTCCTGAGGAGCCAAAACTGGCTTTCACTTAATTGCATTTGAACTTTACCCCTCTGTCTCCTCCCTTCTGTCATGCATCATAAATTGTATTCACAAACTAGGTTGTAGAAATATGAGATCTGATTCTGGCCAAAGATATGCATGGAATCCTCCTTCAAATGCCAATCTGATAATAGTCATGGCAACGCTTTACAAGTTGACACTTGGATAAATACTCATTTCTTCCACATTTATAGTTTTATGTCATTAAAAGTTGCTGAAAATTAAATATATAAAATATTTAATTATATTCAACCACAGCATGATACAGACCTAACCTCAAATTTTTCAAATTGTTCTTTGATTATCAAAATAGTTATTTTAAGATTACAATCTATATAGAAACTGTCAATCTGTCTTACCATTTATGAGTTTCAGAGCTGGGCTTCAGCCAGTTTGCACCAGTTCTGGCAAACCAGCAAATGCCACCACTGGCTGGCCCCACCCCTCCTAGACACTCTTATCTCGCCTTGCCTGCCTTGTCCAGTGCCTAAATTCATCCTTGCAGCCCAGCTGCTCTCTGCTCCTTCGCTCACTTGCCCAGACCACGCGTTTCCCTTGGCCCAGCTGATCTCTGCACCTTGGTCACTTGCCTGCCTTTGCCATGCCCTACCACACCAGCTACATGGCCCAGGTGATCTCCATGACTTGCCCACTTTGCTCACCCACAGTTGTCCACAAAGGTAAGATGCTTGGCTGAAGGTTCCCCTCAGGTTGCACACAGCAAGCCTCGGCCATCTTTTGCACCTAGCTCTTGCCATCCTTCCACTCACATGCTGCCTGCTCACCTTCTGAGGGGCCTTTCTCCTCATGCCGCCTCATTTTGTCTGCCTCGGGTTCCACATTTAGGCCGTGATGGGGAGACGCATTGGTTCTGGGAGATTGCTGTGCTATTGCTGAGACTGCTGATCCTCTGCAGTGTGCATGTGCAGCCCTGGGACATCTGCCTGCCCATGATCCCGCTCACTTATAAACCTCTTTCCTTGCCAGTGCCCTCCTTGGCCAGCTGTGGAGAGGCCATGTCTTCCGGGAGCAGGGAAGGCAGTGCTCTGGCAGGCTGGAAAACCAACAGGAGGGAGCAGGGCAGCCAACAGCAAGGTCCCCCCTCCCCTGCATCACCAGGCTTCAGCATGTGGAGTGACCGGGACTGGGAGAATCGAGCCCTTTTCCTTTGGCAGCAGTGGCCTTGCTTGGCTGCCTTTGCACAGGGCCAGATGGCAGGCAGCATTGAAGTACCTTAAAGGGACTGGCTGGGGCAGCAGCCTTCTGAGCAGCTGTAATGTGAAGGGAGGCTGAAAAGTTTGGCCAAGTTGTCTCCTCCTCCTTGGCCCCAAACATACATACAGAGCAGACACGCACATTTTATGGTTCCGGGACCTTCTGCAAGGGGATGGCACATGGGGGAGTCACTCTAGTGCCATTAGATGTGTGTTTGTTTGCTCTGTATGTACACTTGGAGGAAGAAAGAGGTGGTTGTCCGGGATGAAGCAGGGAGAGTGAATAAGGGGCCTGTGAAGGAGGGGAAATGGGGTGGAGGTAAGTGAGGTGATCCGGTGAGTCCGTGGTGGAAGCAAGCAGGGCAGTGGGGAGAGGTTTCCTTTTAGAAAGGCAGGAGGTGGACACATGGACTGTGGCTTGTTTTTAGGATCTAGAGCTTAGCAAGCTCTTCTGTTATAGAAAGCAGGCTGCACCCCTTGCAATGGAGTGAATTTTTCTTTGAAGCCTGGAGCGCTGTGCTGCACCATTGGAGAGATCCAATTGTCCTTTATATTCCCTGCCACCACCACCCACTGCCTTTTGCTGGTCCATGCTAAGAAACTTGAGTGTACTTCATGGACCTCGCTCTGCTACCTTTCTGTCCTCCCCCCCCCCCACATTACATTTCTCATCCTCCCTCAGACTCTAAGCTCGATTTAGCAAGACGAAGCAGATGTGCTGGGTGGGGAGGGGAAAGCTGTTTTTTTGGCTTGGAATTGGATCTGGCCACCGCATTTGATATTTCATTAAAAATCCTTTTTAAAAAGTGCAGCCGCAGAGGCCTTCTTCACATGGAATCATCTGGCAGTGAGGAGAGAGGGAGAAGGGGGCAGCTGCTAGCACAGAGGGGAGTTATTCTGGGACAAGGGGAGCCAGGAAGAGAAAAGGTAGCTTGCAAGAGCGGAGGCAGGACAGCAAACAAGTGAGTGAACATTTGGCCTGCTGGATAGCTTCTTTATTCCCTCTCACTCCTAAGGCAGCCAGGTAGAACCCATCTCCTCACATGAGAAGTGACTGAAGGGCCTTCTCGCCAGGAGCGCTGCTCTTGTTCAGATTCTCTGCCTCTCTCTGGCAACCCTCAGTCGAGTATGGCTGCCCCATCAACTGACACCAGCTTCAGCAACACCACTTGTGCCCAAAATCTTTCATCTTGAAATGTTTCTTAAAAGTCACCCCAAAGGGATGAGCAAAGTAGGCTCCTTAACCTACATTCTCATTAGTGGTAGTCCTTGATTTATAGCCACACCTGAGCCAAAATTTCCATTGTTAAGCAAGATTTAAGTGACTTTTGCTCTGTTGCTCTGATTTTTCTTGCCACCGTTCAATAGTAGTAAATAAATAGAGATTGTATCTTGTTGAGGCCTTTGAGGCAAGCAGCCAGGAGGAGGGGCCTGCAATTCTTGTTACCAGGAGAGGCTAGATGTTGCTTCTGGGCAGGGGAGTGTTGTGGCCTGCCAGTTGCCAGTGGAGCTGGCAGCAGACTCATACGATGACGAGATTGGGGAGAAACTTGGGCCAGTGCTGGAGTCTGGAAACAGCTCTGATGGATGCTCTGTGTCGGATGCAGATATAGAGCCAAGGCCGCCCAACATTTCCCAGCCACCAAAGAGGCAGCTGCCTTTGGAGACTGATATGACTGAGGAGGAAGAATAGCTGGAGCCTATTCCAGATGCATGTATGTGCAGAGCAGTTAGAAGAGGTGAGCAACAGAGGACAAGGAGTCAACTCGGGAAGCAAAGTATATGTGTATGCTGAAAGGCCCCTCCTTGGCTGGGGAATAAATAGAAGGAAAGGGGAGTGGTTGTTATAGGAGACAACAGTTCATATTTGTGAAGATTTTGCTCATTGTGTTTCATGCTACAAAGACTGCCAGAACTTAATTTGCAGCCTTTCAGTTGGGAGCTCATGGCCTTCCAATTATTGCAAGATACTAATAAGGTCTGTACTGCTATTAACTCCTTGAAGGACTATTGCCTGGACTTTTCAGTGGGTGAATGCAATTAATTCACAAGAGGTTAAATAAAGGGGGGTGACAAGGAGTCTGTTTCTTGCTTCTGCTAAAGCTGGGTCAAAACAGGGAGGATTGGTCCCTTTACCCAGTTCCTGGTGAAAAGTATGCGACAGAGCCAGGTGGAGCCAGAGGTGATCCCAATGCACCATCCATCTTCCAGCTTGCCGGCAGAAATAACATGCAGCCTCTCCCAATAACATGAATTGCAGGCATCATTGTCTCTTTCAAGTGATCAAATCTCTCTCTTACACACACACACAAAAACCCACCCACCGAGAGAGAGAGAGAGAGAGAGAGAGGGAGGGAGGGAGGGAGAGAGAGAGAGAGAAAAAAAAAAAAGAGAGAGAGAGAGAGAGAGAGAGAGAGAGAGAGAGAGATTTGATTGCTTGCTTGAAAGGGACAGCATTGCCTGCAATTCATGTTACTGGGCGAGATTACGTGTTGCTTCTACCTGTAAACTGGAAGATGGGCGGCCTGTTGAGATCACCTCTGGCTCCATCTGGCTCTGCTGTTCACTTTTTGCCCAGAGGGAGATGAAGCTTTGTCTCCCTCAGGGTGAAAAATGCTTGGGCACCCCATAGGCGCCAGCCTCCATTGTCAAGTGTTTGGGCTGCTGAGCGCCAGCCTGCACACCTACTTAGTGCTGTAGGTGCCAGACTACAGCTACACTGAGCCCAGCACTCTTTGGGGCCTGGTCCTGGTGGATGCTGCAGCTCTCGTGCTGGCTGTGCAAGGCAGGCAGGGGGCTGCCCCTGGTCATCTGTAGTAGCTCTGCAGCCACCTGACCTCCCACTAGTCCCAGTCCAGGCTGCTACCTAGCAGCATCCATTACATCCCACTGGATTCACCCCATGCACAGCTGGCACGAGAGCTGCAGCATTCACCAGGCCCAGGGCCCGAAGCCCGCAGGGCTTGGCATAGCTGTAGCCAGTGCTTGCAGCACTAAGTAGCCATGCAGGCTTGCACACAGCATTCCAAAATAGGCTTCTTCCAGCTGGAGTTCTTTGCCCAGCCAGGGAGCAGTTCTCATTGACTGCCCTATTCTCAACCAGCCGGCTGCATGGTGGGACGGGGTTTCTGCCTACCTGAAAGAGACACTAGTTTGTATAAAGGGACTCGCCCGCAAGACCCTCATAAGTGCTGGGCTGTGGGCTCTTCCCTGGGCAGCCTGAATCATTGCCAAGCTCTCAGCATGCCTCGGGCTCCACTCACCATGCCAGAAGGGCAAAGAGTCCCAGCAAGGCCAGCAGCAGCACCTGCCACAGCCAACAAGTATCTCAGCAGCAGCTGGGCTTTTGAAGTTGGCTACATAGCCACTTTTGTTTTTTCACCAGATATTTTTTTTTTAGATTGGAGCTTCATTATTGTAATGGGTAATTTGTTTTTCCTGGCTTGGGGGATTACTATTGATACATATAGTTTAATGACGCTTTTGACTTCAAGCAAAAAGTTTTTATAATGGTCTTCAGCAGTGTTACAGCCATTAAATAGAATGTGCCAATCAAGAGATTAGAAGTCGGCAGCTATAAGATTGCAGTTGGCTTTTTTAAAGTTGTAATTTGGAGTCCAGTCATTATGGCTGTCAGCCTCCGCTTGCTGCTGCTTTGGCTGCCATTGAAACAGGAAGGGGGGGGCATGGTATTTGGGAGGGGAATCATGCTGTGCTGGAGGAAGATTTTAGACACTCTTTGACCATCTTACTGCGCTTGTGGAAGAAGGGAGTTTCCCGCCAAGGTTAACTGTCCAGCATTCCATCCTGGTGATGCCTTTTGAAGTTATCTCCCACCTGACAGTTGGATGCATTATAATTGGACTATGGACTGGGGTGCCAAGGGGAGGGGATTGAGTTATACATGATATTATTCGCTTTCGCGCCTAATTAACCAGATTCAGCTTAGCTTTGCAACTGTTCGTTTATAATTAGTAAAAGTACACTTGATTTCAATTCAAAAGGAGTTGAGTGGTTTCTTTCCTGATTACTAAATGAAATCAATGCTGACAATGGTCTTCTTTGCAAGGATGTAAATTGGGACAAAATCCAATCATGCTGTGGTCACTGTTAGAAAAAGGTTCTTCTCCATCTTGGTGGAGATAGCATACAGGAATGGGTTGACCTCATCTGCACTGATTGGACTGAGTCTGTCAGAGCTGTTACATGCCCCTGTTGCCAGGGCTACACAGCTTTTGACTCAGTCTCACTCAACATGGATGGATGTGTCAATCCTTCTCCTTGCTATTTTATTCAAAAAGGACATTTATTCAATTCAAATTAGACAAATTGGACTTTTATTTGGTATACATGTCAGCTGACTCCCTCTCCTAGGTTGAGTTGCTGGCCTTCCCTCAGTGGCAGAGTTTCGACTCAAGGCCTGAGTGGTTTTTCCCTTGATATTGACAGTTGGACTAAATATAGCCAGCAGAGTCTAGCACTCTGCTTAGCTAGCCATCATTACTAAGCAGCAGGAACTTTTCGGTCGATTTTAAGCCTTTCGAGGACTGCATTTAATTATTTTGGCTGCCTGGGCTTGTATCAAGACGGTTGAAAATTTGAGGCTTCATGCCATTTAGTGTCTCACCTGGTATTGACACTGACAGTGGCAGCCATTTTGATAGCTTTCACTCTCTTTAGCTTTTAGAATGATTGCAGGAGACGGTGGTTAATTGCTTTACTGGCGCTGATCTCTGGAGGCTTGAGGGACAACAGTTTCCATGTTGGAGAAGATTTTTAGCCAAGAAACCCCTCCTTTGAGCCTCAGCTGCCTGAGTCCACAGCCAGGCCACCGTGCTAGGGTTTATCAGTCCTGCAGCATTAGCCTCGCCCCTTTGAAGTCTCAAAAGAGCATGGTTTGGAGAGCTGCCTTGCCAGTGGCAATCAGCTTCTTACAGCCTCCCAGTCAAACATGGAGGCTGCAGGCACCAGCACTGGGTCAGAAACAGCGGCTGCAGGAATTGAGGCTGAAAATATTGTAGCAGGAATGTCCACTATGGGGCTAGGAAAGAGGCAAGCCTCCAAGTCTATTAAGAAGGATAGCTCCAAATCAATTAAAAAAGCTGGACAAGTCCTCAAAGGATCTAAGGCTGCCCCAAAAGATGAAAGTAGGAGGCAGAGGGCTCTAGAGAAGAACTGCATTAGAGCAGACCAAAGGCAGCCTCTTTTACCAGAAGGGTGAGCAGAGCCAAGCCAATCAAGCTCACTAGCTGCAATTCAGTTGTCACCAGAGGGAGTCAGAGAGCAGGAATCTACCCTCTGCTCTATTCTGCCTAGCAACAGTGCAGCACTCTGGAGATTTGTAGCTGATCTGAGCATCTCTTTACCTCTTCTAGCCAGGCCACTGGAAAGGACAGAGCTGCTCCTGAGCCAACAGTTACTCCCACAACAGTTGGGCCTCAGCCTGAGATAAATCCTCTGCACTCTGCTCCAGGTGACATACAGGCCATCATCACAGAAGCTATGAGGCAGGTCAATGCGCAGGACTCCAACAATCTAGGAGGACATCAATGGGATCAAGTTCCCATTTCGACCATAATGCCAGGCTTAAGCCCCATTGCCAGAGAGACTTTGAGGGCTGTACTGAGCCAGTAGCTTCTCAGATTTCTGAGGAGGAGGAAGGAGCTGCAACTCTCAGATGATGAGTAGATGGGGCCAGATCAGCTGGCCTTTACTGGACTATTTCAGCATAACCTGTTTCGGTCACTTCTCTTTAAGGCACGTAACTCAGCTAAACTGGGTTCTACTTCCATACAGGCAGATTCTACCAATCCACCTGATCCTACAACCACTCTCTTCTCAGAGCCGACCACCGCAGCAGAGGTTATTCCATCTCTTCCTCTATTTATTGATGTGGTTCAGCAACAGTGGTCCTCTCCGGGGATAGCTGTTAATGCATCGGCTCTTGACAAAAGGTTTTATAATGTGGCTCCAGATTTGTCTAAGATCCTCCAAATCCCTAGAGTGGATGTACCAATGGCAGCCTTGCATACCCCAGCCACTATGCCAGGAGAGACAGAGGAAACCCTCAAACCAGAGGATAAAAGGGTGGAGCAAACATTCCAGAGGGCCCATTAGGCAGCTGCGCGCTTCAACGACCGCTTCCTTCTTTAACAGGGCTTCCTTGCTTTGGATTCACCAGATGCAAGACAGAATTCCAGCAGCAGATGTCAGATCGCATCAGGACTTGAATAAAGTCACCGCTGCTGTTCAATTCTCGGCGGACACCACACTTAACACCGCCAGATTTGCTGCTAGATCCATTGGCTCAACAGTAATGACTTGGCACCTGCTCTGGTTGCGTCAATGGCAGACTGATGCCTGACACAAGTGGCATTTGGCCTTGGCACCATTCAAGGGAGAGCTCTTTTTTGGAGAGACCCTCAACCCGTTCCTAATTGAGACCAAAGACAAGAGGAAGTTCCTACCATCCATCAACAGGAGGGGCTCCTTTCATCCAGTGCCATACTTCAACCGGCCTTCCTTTCAGGGCCCAGGCCTGTCTGCCCACAGGAGGAATTCCTCCCCAGGCATCGACAATACTTGGATAGACCATACAGAGGTAGACAGGCATGGCGGCCATTTCGAGGCGCAGGATGATTTTTACAATCACTCTTTCTCAAAATCATGCATGGTCTTTGTGAACATTGTGACATCTTCTAAAAATTCAAAAGGTTGTAAAGATAACTAGTGAAGCTTGTGCTAAGAATGTCAGTACATGAACTGATTACTAATCTTAAGTTATCACATGCTATTTCTCCATTTCTAACATAGAAGATATAGATTTGGAATGCTATAGGTTGACCTGCATACTTAACAGCAACTTTATTTTCTATTTTGATATTTGACATTTATTTTTGGGAACCAATATAATTATTTCTTTACTGTGAAATCCTGGGTGTGGGTAGAAATGCCCATTTACCAGTGGGATATGCTACACAAATGACTTAAATAAAAACATCTTGCATGTTTTTCATAAAATATCCTAATATATTTCTTTAAAAAAAATAACTAAGTATCTTGTCATTGGTAATTACCTGTGATAGTATAGGCCTTGTCACAGTCTGCAGACCTGTAGTTTTTGCATCAATGTTCCTTATTATACTAATTAAAGTGGAACATTGCACCCTTGTGAGTCATTAATGGATTTTCATTTCATGAGTGACATTTGCAGGAGGTAAAACAGGCAGTTCATTTGAAATCCACAGGCTACTGTGTTAGAATTAGCTTTACCATAGCAACAGTCTTCCATCATTAGTATTCAGGTCAACAGAAAATGTTTTGGTGTGCTTTTGTTTGCAAATAAAAGGTTTTTCTCAGACAATTGTACTAGAGGCAAAAAACAAACAAACCCCAAAATCCTAGCAAAATATGCTTCCTTTAAAATAGTGTGAAAGTTTTGTTTTAACCATTTCTTTTCCTCAGCTCCTGACTTACACTTTGTTTTTTCTATAGCTGTGTATATCTAACCTTTCCAGTTGTCCTTAATTTAACAACCGGCCCTAATGACTGGCTGGGTAGGCGTGGCTGGGTGGTCATTCGACTGAGTGGGCATGGCCAACTTGACATCACTCATCACACCAAGTCCTGCCTCCCGGCCACTCACTTCAAAAGCAGAGATAGGATTCAGATGGTTTGGACTGTTTTGGTCTAATCCCACCACTGGCTGGCCCCTCCCATTTTTCGGCACGTTTTGAAGTCCACAAGCCTTAAAGTTGCCAAGGTTGGATACCCCTGATCCGATAGATCAGTGTTTTTCAAATTTGGTAACTTTTAAGATGTGTAGACTTCAACTTCCAGGATGCTGTCTGGGCAATTCTAGAAGTCTACACATTTTAGGATTGCAAGTTTGAAAAACTCTGTCAAAAATGGGCAAATTAAGATCCTTTGTTCTCCTTAAAAAAACATATTACAGATTATCCTGAGCACTTTATCTATGAAGGAAGACTCTAATAGAAACATGCTTTATGCATAAAAATATAGAAAGGCATCTAAGGATCACTAATCTCCCCATCTTCACAATGATCTTAACAAAAGTTTTTCTCAGCTCTGCTTTGCCTGAATATGCAATATATATGCTCTGTTATTGAGCTGTGATCATTCTGGCCCTAAAAATAGACACAAAGTTCTCTCAATCACAAGAATTGTCCTCCATTCTTTTATTTATAGTATGGGACCCTCAAAATAGACACAAAGTTCTCCCAATCATAAAACTGTCCTCCTCTGTTTTTATTTATATTCTGGAATAGTCAAATAATGAGGAAAAGCTAAGTAGGAGAGATACATGGACAGGCATTATTATTGATCTGATTTATTCTAGAACTGCTATTGTTGGAAAAAAGGCACTTTTACCCTGATACTTAAGATTCCTTCCCTGCCCCACCCCATTACTTTGGAGGGGTCTCTTGGTTTTCCTCCCTCCTTTCCTTGATTTCTTCCCAAAGAGTCGACTTGTTGTCCAACTAAATGTGCTTAGAGACAGATGTGTGTTTTAAGGCACAACCTTCTTTTGCAAAGAGATGTACTGATATGAGGAAAAGGTCCAAGTGGGTGGAAGGATTTTTGACTCTCTTTCAAGCTTATTTTCTCAGAATTGATCCTAAAATTGGACATAAAGTTTATTAGTACAGAAATTGTAATTGGAGCAAAGAAGGAAGCAGGGGGCTTTAGGAAGACAATGTTATGGCAATTCAAGTTTTTGATGAAGTTTTCTTGTTTTCCTTATTTTCATATCTTGGCTTTAAATCAATGTAATCAAAGACATTACATTTGTTCAACATAATCCATGATTGTTGTACAGTTTCAAGAGAGGTAATTGAAGATTTAAAATCTTCATTTTTGGCCCCTTTTCAGTCATTTTCAGGCTGTTTTTTGGCCCATTTTGGGGCTGTTTTGGGGTGTTTTGGGGGGATGTTTTGGGGGGCATTTTTCAGCAATTTTCAGGCTGGTCTCCAGAACATTTTCCGGGACTTTTTGGAGCCATTTTGGGCTTTTGTTTGTCTATTTTCAGGCAGTTTTCAGCCATTTTTCGGGCTGTTTTGCATGTTCGGTAGTAGTAAATAAATAGAGAGGGAAGTTGTACCTTGTTGAGGCCTTTGACTCAATGTCCCTCTCTATTTATTTACTGCTACTGAACATCCAAAATGACCCAAGAAACAGCCTAAAATGACTGAAAAGGCTCAAAAAATGGTCCCCATTGTGCCTGGATGAATCCTTTGTAATCAATGCAGTTGTCTTTTCAGGACCAAGCATTATGAACTTACGATCAAACAGGAAGAATTGCTATAATTATTACATATCTGAAGAAAACCTAATCAATAAATGGTTTATGCATTTGTATCTAATTCTGTGATCTTTGAGAAGTTGTACTAGGGAAAAATTGGCTAGTTCTCAAATCTGGATTTGGACAAAGAATTCCAATCATGTTTTAGGATTCTTCAATATAGTCCAAATTTACATTCTGGGTTCTTCTTCCTATTATCTTCTAGTCTGTATAGGTAAAAGTCAAGATCTGACATATTAGAAGAAATGGGGAAACATTAGATACTTGATGTCAGAACAAATGGAATTTAGGCAGAAAATAATCTAGAAGAATACAAAGACCATTGCCAATTCATGTTCCTTGACTATTGCCAAGCATGTGTAAATTTTTCAGCTGCTGTATCTTTTCTTCCAACATTGACAAACAAATACATAAACATGTCTCTCCATCCTTATTTCTTTTTTGCCAATCTATAGCTAGCAAAGCAATAGGAACATCGGGATAATGGAGTAGGTTTGCTGTGCCTAAACATTCATTAACAATATGAATAGACAGGAATAAACTTGAATTCAGTTAGTTTCTTTGAGGATAAGCAAATAAAAAATTTTAGTCTACTTCATCAGTCTTTAAGAAACAGAGCATACTTCTCTTTTTCATGGCTACCTCTACATGTGTCACTCAATTCAGATATTTTATAAGAAACAACTTTCTTTTCAACTTAATTAGGTTCCTTGATAACAGTTGCACTCTCTCTAGCATTTGTAATTTTCTATTTATTTCTATTTTCTATATATGGTTTACGTGTGTGCTTGTTATTCAAGTTTTCTTTTTCCAGTACTGAATTATCTGATTTATCTGATGAAACTCTACGGCCTTCTATTTGGGAGTATATTGTTCTTTGTGCATGCAGCTGCTTATTGAAAGTACAGAGTGGGTGGAGGGAAATTCAAGAAATATGCAGATCCTTTACCCAAATATTTTCCATAAATAAAAAGAAAGCTTATTTGGTTTACACTGCTTCTGTACTACTTATGTATTTTTAACCCCCCCCCCTTTTTTTTTTTTTTTGCTTTAACACAAGTCCACCACATATGATAATATGTGCCTGGTTTTTTTTTATTACATTTCCAACATTTACTAGACATATTTTAAAACATTTTAGCTAACATAGTAGGGTGGTAAGTGCCATCTATAAATATTTTATATAAATTTTCTTTATAAGAAGTTGCCAGTGTCAATTTATAGTTCCTTCCCAAAGTTTTGCCATTTCTCTAATTCTATATTATCACCAAAGTTTTTTACCCACTATGTCATTTTGTCTTTACTTGTTCGTTCTCCAGTTTCCAGTTAGTAAGAATTATATATTTCTTAATTAATTTTTCATCAAGAGTTCAACAATATCTGATCAAAGACTATCCTTTATAAAAGCCATACTTTTTTCATGTCTTTATCGTATCTAGATTGCATTTGCAATTTAGGCCATCATGATAATAACAATGCCCTAGTCTTCAACCTCTTATTTAAATTTTATTTTCCCCTCGTGTCCAAAATATCTTTATAGTCACATTTTTTAAAATATATTTTTATATTTTTACATTTAAAACAATGCAGTACCGCAGAGTCGAAGTAACCATACATTCACATTATACACAATTAGTCTCAACAATTAACTATTAGTCTACTTAGTGCATTATCTATCCTTCTGTCCAATCACAATACAGTTTGTTCCAGTCTTGTCACCTTGTCTTATACCAATAATAAAATCTGTTTCCAGACTTTAAAATATTCTGATTCCACTTTATTTTAAGTTCAAGAGTGAGACTATCTGCTTCCGCACAGGCCAACACTTTCTGATTATATCTAGCTCTGATGGTGTATTTTATTTTTTCCAACACTGCGCACAAGTTATGCGCACCGCAGTTAGTACATGTATAATTAGGTAGAGTACAGTTTTATTAAACCCCTCCGGTATTATGCCTAGGAGAAAATTTCTGGTTTAAACAAAATTTGGTCTCCCACCATTTGTTCCAACAATGATTGAATCATTTTCCAATATCTTTTGGCCTCACGGCATGTCCACCACATATGATAAAAAGTGCCTGGTGTTTTTTACACTTCCAACAATTTGGGGCCAGATTTTTAAACATTTTGGAGAACTGTCCTGGGGGAGATGCCATTTGTAGAATATCTTATAAAGATTTTCTTTATATGCTGTAGCCAATGTTAGTTTCCGATTAAGTATCCAAAGTTTTTCCCACTTAGCCAATTCCACATTATAACCAAAAAATTTTCGCCCGAGGCGATCATAGTTCTTCTTTGACATGTTCTTCCTGGAGTTTATATTCCAATAAAAATCTATACAGCACTTTGATCAACTTATTTTCTGTCTCTATCAAAATTTTATCTAACACTGTGTAATCTTTAGCAATATCTTCCTTCTTCCTGTCCTGTACAAACCTTGATTGTATCTGAAAATAAGACCACCATTCTACTTGTACCCCTTATGATGCCAATTCTAATCTAGTTTTAATCTCCCCCTGTCTGTTCAATAACTCTTTATATGTAACAATATTTTCCATATTAATTAAATTTGGGTGTATATATGCTTCCATTGTAGATAGCAAAATGGGTATTTTGGTATAATGGTTGTGTTTAATTTTGTTCCATATTAATCAAAGGGACTATCTGATATAGTGTCTAATGAAATATTATGTGCAGAACCTTTTTCATACCACAGGAAAGGCATGCCATCCTGCTTGGAGGTCATGACCTTCCAATTGGAGTAATATTTTATTTCTCAACATTATCCATTCTTTTAACCATGTGAGGGTGGCCGCAATATAATAAAGTTCCAATCTGATACGCTAAATCCTCCTTTTTCCTAGTATCTTGCATGGCTTGAGTTTATTCTTGGTTTTCTTCCCTGCCAAATAAATTCAAAACAATTGATTCAAATCCTTAAAAAAACTTTTTCTAATTTAATTGGAATATTCTGAAATAGGAAAGAAATTTTGGTAGTACATTCATTTTTGACTGTGATCCTACCCATCAGTGACAATTGTAGGTTTTTCCACCTTTCTAGGTCTTTCTTAGTTTTGTTGATCAGATTAGTATAGTTGTCGTCTTTGATGGACGCACACCTCGCAGATAAGTGTATACCTAGATATTTCACTTTTTTAACAATTTGGATACTCAATTTCTTCATTAACCTCCTCTTTCAATGTGGATGTCATATTTTAACCAGCATTTTAGTCTTTGTCATATTTATCTTTAACCCACCACTTTCCCATATTCGGTCAATTCCTCAATAAGTTTCATACCAGACTTTATAGGATCCTCTAACACAAACACTAGATTGTCTGCAAAAGCCTGTAACTTAAATTGTTCCTTTTATTCCTGGCTAAAATTTCTAAGGTTAATATAAACAGCAGCACGGATAGGGGACAACCTTGCCTTGTACCTTTCTGGATTGCTATACTTTGTGTTAATTCACCATTAATTATTACTTTGGCTTTTTGATTTGTATACATTGCTCTAATTGTGTTTGTAAATTTATCCCCAAATTCCATGTGTTCCAATTGTTGATGCAAGAATTCCCAGTTCACATTGTCGAATGCCTTTTGGGCATTGAGAAAAAGATAGTGCAACCTGAATGAGAATGTCCAATATAATTCTCATATTGTTTTTAATTTGTCTTCTGGGGAGGAACCCATTTTGATCTGTGTGGATAAACGATGTGAGGAATTTTTTCACCGTTCTGCCATTATCAGAGCAAAAATCTTGTAATCTGCATTTAGCAGTGAGATTGGTCTGTAATTTTGTATGAACATCTGATCTGAGTGCCCCTTAGGTATTAATACAATGTTAGCCTCCATCCATGATAGCGGTGTCTTTGCCTTTTTCAACACAGCGTTATAAACTTCCAACAGCATTGGAACAAGCATATCCTGAAATTCTTTATATATTTCTACTGGCAGTCCATCTGGCCCTGTAGCTTTATTAGTCTTTTGTTTTTGTATGGCCTCAATTATCTCTAATGCTTTAATTTCTTCATTGAGCATATCTTTTATTTGCTCTGGAATCTTTGGCAGATCTGACTTTTCCAGATATTGTAGTATTCCTTCCTTTATATAGTCTCTGTTTTCTCTATATCCGGGATGGCGAACCTATGGCATGCGTGCCACAGGTGGCACATGGAGCCATTTGTCAGGACACACGAGTCACTTCTGGTTTGCTCGGAGGGTTGTTTTAAGTGCTCCGGAGGCTTCAGGGAAGCCTCCTGAAGGTCCCTGAAGCCTTCAGAGTGCTAAAACAACCCTCCGAGCAAACTGGAAGTCGAGGAACTGGAAGCGACTTCCGGTTTGCTCAGAGGGTCGTTTTGACTGCTCCAGAGGCTTCAGGGAAACCTCCTGAAGGTCCCTAAAGCCTTTGGAGCGCTTAAAATGACCTTCCGAGCAAACCGGAAGTGACTTCTGGTTTGCTCGGAGGGTCATTTTGAATGCTCCAGAGGCTTCAGGGAAGCCTCCTAAACATCCCTGAAGCCTCTGGAGGACCTCTGCGGGGCGGGGAGGCTGTTTTCGCCCTCCCCAGACTTCTATAAAGCCTCTGGAGCCTGGGGAAGGCAAAAAAAGCATGCAAAAAATGGGGGGTCATGCCTGTAGTGCACACATGTGCACTGGGGGGTTGCGCATTGCATTATTGGTGTGGCACACCCACACACAACCATCCTGCACTCCCCTACTTATGGCACACGAGCCAAAAAAGGTTCACCATCGTTGCTCAATATAATTGTTCATAAAACTCTTGGGTAATCCTTTTCTTTTCCTCTAGTTGATAGCAGATCTCGCCTTTTTCATCTTGTAGTTTATTCACCCAGCTTCTGCTTCCTCAGCCTATAGGATAGCCACTGCCCCAGTTTATTTGCATTCTCAAAGAAATTTTGTTTTGCTTTTTTTAGACTGTGCCAATTTTGCTTTTTCAAATATAGCCAATTCATGTTTAATCAGTTCCATACTTCCTTTTATACTTCTATTTGTGGTTTCTTTTGAAGTTCACTCTCTAAGATTCTATACCTTTCTTTCAACTCTCTTATTTTTTGATTCTCAATTTTTTCTTCCTTGCTGTAGCTGATATCGTGACCCCTCTTATAAATGCCTTAGTTGTATCCCATAGCTTTTGTATGGATGTGTCTCCTGGCCAGTTTTCTTTGCAGAAAAAATTCTATTCCTGATTATCTCTTAATATATTCCTGATCCTTTAGGATTATTCTATTGAATAACCAATGATAACTACCCTTTTGTTTTTTCCATGTAATCCTCATAGGATTATGGTCAGCCCATAAATTGGGTTCTATGTCTATCTCCTTCACTTCCAAGATTAACTCCATCGACATCCATACCATATCTATTCTTGACCAGAATTCAAGTCTATTCGAGTAAAAGGTGTATTGCTGTCCCTCTGGACATCTTTCTTGCCGTACATCATAGATGTTTAATTCTTCAGCCATTTGGAAGAATGACCTGGGCAAAATTCTCCTAGCTCCTTTTCTCCTCTTTCCACTTTTATAGTCCCACTTCTGCTCAACTATAGCATTGAAATCACCCATTAAACAGACATTTTCCTTTCCCATCTCTCGAATAATGCTATGTAGTCTACAATAAAATTTTCCCTGACCTTCATTAGGTGCATAAATTACAATCAATAACACCTTTTTTTGGTTTAACATTATTTCTACAATTAATATTCTCCCATCCTCATCATGATAAATTAATTTAGTCTGGATCGTGTCTTTAACATATAGTACTATTCCTCTTTTCTTTTGATCAGCTAATGCCATGTACAGTTTACCCAATCTAGGATATTCCAAGGTCTGGATCTGTCATTTAGTTATATGAACATCTTGCAAAGCAATTATATCCTAATTCAAATGTTTTAGTTTATTAAAGGTTGTTTTGCTTTTCTGGGGCAGGTTTAGACCATTGATATTAAATTATAAAATCTTGATTTCTCCTGACATGATTCTATGTGTATTTAGGTCATGTGCTTCTTGTTGCCCTTATCTCTCACTTCTCTTGGTTCTTCCCCTTTTTTCTCTAAAACAACTTCTTTCTCTTTTCTTGTCTCTGCTAGTTCCTTTTCTCTTCTTATCTGTGCCTTAAGTCCTTGCATCCTTGTTTCCAACAGTTCTCCTTCATCTTCCTCATCCTCCTGCCCAACCAGATTATTGTAGAAATCTTCCGCTTGTTCCACCATGTCTATTCTGAATCTTCTATCTTTCCAAGTTACCAGTATACCCTCTGACATCAATCATCTGAAGTTAATTTCGTATTTATTCAGCACAGTTGTTAAAAATTGATAGGGCCTTCTTAGTTCTCTGATTCTCCTCTGTATCTGTTTTAGGACTGTTAATTGTCATTGATTATGTACTATCGGATCGTCTCTTGTTCTATTCAGCACCTCATCAAATATTGATTTTTAACAAACTTTACATGGACTTCCCTCAGGAGATTGTTCTTTTTGCATAGTTTGTCTGGATTCTATATGTCTCATCGATCTCACTTGCCATCTCATCATTTCCTATTCCCAAAGCCTTTGCCATAAGGTCTGCCATCATATCTGGTAAATCCTCGCCTTTTTCTTCCTTTACATTCTGAAACCGTAGAAATTGGGCCAGTTTCTCCGATTCTAACGTAAAGACAGTTAACTCAAGTTTTTTGTTTGCCTGAATCAGCCTAGAACTCAGCTCTTCCATTTTTTTCTCCTCCTTCTCCATCCTTCTTTCTATTACGTTTATTCTTAGTTCATTTTTATTGATCTATTCCTGGAACTCCTCAAATTTATCATCCATCTTCTAGATCCTCTCCTTTAGTTCTCCAGTATCATTTCTTATTTCACTGATATCCTTATATTATTTGAAGCTCCTTGGTTGAATTAGATCTTTCTCTCTGGAGCATATCCTCAGAGGAACTTTGGTTCGAAGGACTGGCAGCCGCTAGAGACAGCTGGGATGCTGGCTTCCTCCCATGCCAATTTTTGTTAGATTTGTAATGCTTGTCATTTTTTGAAGAATTGGATCCCTAATTTAGATATTTTCCAGAACTCCCACTTTCTTCTTTCACTCGTAACTCCTTCCTTCCTTCCTTCCTTCACAATTTTTTTGAACTTCGCCAGATTTGGGTATGTAAAGTCTTCCATCATTGAGACCCATTCTGGGATTTTTGAATAAATCTTAGCTTTTATTTTTTCCCCCATACAGGTAATAATGAGTTTCTTATATAGTGATTTTGAAAGTATGTGAATTTTATTCTTCTCTTACTATAAGAAGGCCTGCCATCCCAGTTGTAAATCTTGTCCTTCTAAATATAACAGTCTCTTATGCCTGAGGGCTATCCATTCTTTCAGCCATGTTATCACACATATTTGGTGATATAAAAGCTAGTCTAGTGATCCAAATCCTCCATTCTCTTTAGATTTCTGTAACATTTTCAATTTAATTCTTAGGTTTTTTCCTTGCCAGATAAATTTCAGGATTATTTAAATCGTCAAATAATTTATTTTCAATTTGTATAGGTGCTGTTTGCAATAGGAAAAGCAATTTTGGTAGAATATTCATTTTTACAGTAGCAATCCTTCACAATATTGATAGATGGAGATTTTTCCAAATCTAATTTTATTTGCTTGAATAATTGTATATAGTTGTTTCTTTTTATGGTTGCACATCTTGCTGCGAATTGTTCCTTTTGTTTTGTGTAAGGTTTTTGACTATAACTTTAGTTCTTTCTCTATTTATTTTCAATCCTGCTACTTCTCAAGCTCCTCTATCTTTTTTAATAGTTTAGGCATAGTCTCCAGTGGTTCTTCTACAATAAATACCAAATCATCTGCAAATGCTTATTATTTATATATTTCCTCTCTTATCTCCATTCCTTTAATTTCTGGATTTTGTCTAAAATTCCTATTCAAGACTTCCAGTGTCAATATAAATAGTAAAGGTGATATTGGACATCCTTGTTTTATTTCTTTCTTTATATTGAAATTCTCTGTGTGGTCCCCATTTATAATTACTTTGGTGATTTGTTTATGGTATATGTCTTAATTACATTTATAAATTTTTCTCTAAAGTCCATATAGTTTAGTAAATGCATCATAAATTACCTGCTTACATTATCAAAGGCTTTTTGAGCATCTAAAAAGATTAATGCCATTTGTTTTTCTGGATGCATTTCATAGTATTCTAATGTATCTAGGATAATCCTGAAATTGTCTTTTATTTGTCTTTTTATAAAAAGTCATTTTGATTTGGTTGAATAAATTCAATCAGATTTTTTAAAAATCTCTCTGCTATTATTGAAGTAAAGATTTTATACTCCACATTTAATAAATATATTGGTCTATAATTTTTTATCTGTGTCAGATCTACATCCACTTTTGGTATTAAGATAACATTGGCTTCTGTCCATCTTTGGGTCAATAAATTATTTATGGTAGAAAGTATTAGTAGAAACATTTTGTAGATAAATCTGATAACAGTAGTTTCCAAAAGATATTCATTTTTTTCAGTCATTTTAGCATCTCTATAGTTATTACATTGTAACAAAACCATCAAAGAGTCTTCTACAATAGCATGTAGGAAGTGTATGCTATTTTCAAAGCACAACTCTGCAGCAAAAGCATATCCTAAAACACCTTGGGCTTCAAATAGCTGAAATCTGTTTGACAACTTTAATTTTGTATTATCTTTCCAAAATTTAATCTGTCTTTTCCCCCCTTCTGATTATATTTGGAGGGCATTTTTCTTTGATAGCAATGATAAATCATTTTTCTTTTATTGGAAGCCTCATCATTTTTCAACCAATTAAGGACAAAGGCAACATGACAGTAACAATGAAAAATATTAGCCAGTCACCTTCTACCTGCAGTTTATAGCTGCTATTCCCTTTGCATTGCAGATCTCAGGAATGCTTTGTTTCCTTGAGCAGTATCTAAAAGTAGAGATCTGTGAGCAAGCCTAGGTGTCATAGTTCTCCATCCCAAGGCAGCAATTATGTCCTTCTCCCCAATCCCATAATAGGATATTATATATTATAAGTCAATAGAAGTGGTTAAAAATTCCCCTTCTCAAGGAAACCCGGTAGACCTTTGGCCTGGCTTCTCTCCCTTCCCTCTCCGTGGTATAATGGTCTTTGCTCCTTTGAACACACCTTTCTTTACCTTTAGCCAGGCAAAGGTTGGAGATGCATATAAGCAGGCATATTTCTCTTTGGGATCCTTACTGAGGACCCTAGCTTTATGATTTAATGAGAAATATTTTTATTTCTAAGTCAGAGGTCATTGTATAATGTGCAAGCATTTGCTTCTCCAAAGAGCTTTCTTTTCATGTAACATAATGTATGTTTTTAATGTGGTAATAATGTTCTGGTGTATACACTTAGTGCAGTGGCATCAAGTTGGCCACGCCCACCAATCACAATTAGCTGCCCCTACCCAGCCAGTCATTAGGGCAGAGAACCAGTTGTTAAATTGTTTGAATCTTACCACTGGAAAAATTTCATAAAAGATACTAGCAAGTCATTTCTTTTTGTTATCCAAAAACTAATTGTGCATGCTCAAATAGTCAGAGCAGGAGTCAAAATCAGTTTTAAAATGTCTTTATCTTGTCTTCTTTTATAAGACAATTTGTTATAAAATATGCTCTTGTGCTTATGTTCAGCTTTTCTCCAAACAGAGAGTTTTGGAGAATCCACCCAAACATTGGTGAAAAGAATAGTTTGGGGATTTGTTTTATCTTTTTGGCAAAAAGCCCAATGTTGAAGTTATTAGAGACGGAAGAATATTGAACTACAACCCTTTGTCTCTAAAGGACAAGAAAAAGTTTCACAGTTAGCAGGGCTGGGTAGCAGAGGATGCTAAAGTGTCCAAGGAGTTTTTGTAAAGTAATCTGCAAGTAGGAGGTATCAGCGTCAAAATTAATTATTATCCTTCTTATTTCTGGGAAAATGATCTATTTAAAGAACAGGTTTTGCACATTGTGTTAAGTGATAATATGCCTTTAGTTTTGCTTTAGCACAGATGAACCGAATGATTGTGTTTTTGTCACAGTCAATTGTTCAATGTAATATATAAACCAGTTATGGTTTACTGAAGAAACCGTTCTCAAATGATTTAATACGATTAATGAACCATCTCAATAATAAACAAATTCTTCCATGTTTTCTTTTATTTCTTTTACTGATACCATAGTCTGATTTGTTGTTGCTCTTTAAATTTAAGACTATTTTGATAATTAATTAAATTATTTGTAAAAGATGGTTTAACAGCTGGCATTTGTGTTTTCATTATTTCTTTAAAAACTTATTTACAAGCACATAATTAAACATGTGTTTAACTTTCCATTAATCAGAGGTCAACAAATTCTTGCTTCTCTCAGAACATCTCTTGCTTCTATTAATATATAATGAAGCCTGTAATGTAACATCCTTCATACTCTGATAACTTTCTATATCACCATGAGCTTCATTAATTCTACTTGCTATGTATACAGCATTTTACACTTCTTATTGTTTAATAAGCAACCTAAGTATCAATTTCTGTATGCTAGAGTCTGAAGCTAGGGAAAACCAAAGGTTTGAAATTATACAAATATAAATTATATCTTATTGGTGTTGGCGAAAGGTCCATAACAGGAAAGTTTAACATTGTTATCCCTTCTATAAGCAGTTCAAAAAATAAGATACCCCAATATTCTTTTACAGAATTTTGATACTATGTTTATTGAAATTGTATCCTATAGCATTAAAAGGGATAAATTAGAAATTACTTGACATCACTGTCAAGCTTTTACTATATGTACCTTGAGAAATTGTTCATCATACTTTAGTGTGTCATCTTGGAGCCAATCCAGAAGAAAGGGAAAAAAGATAATGTTAATCAATATATTTTGATATTAGTGTACATTGCAGGTTCAACACAATTTGTACCAGTTTCTTGTCAAAGGATCCCATTTGGGACAAACTGGCATACTTGAAAAATGTTTCTCAAAAACAAGGATTCCAAACCTATACTATTTATTATTTATTTTATTTATATAGCCAGCCCACTTACAACAGCAACACCAGGCAGGTTATACATAGTGAAAAGCATAAAAACAAAGATATCTTGGGAGAAACTGGAGGCGTCGCAGCGGGAACAGCTGAAAAAATAGCGAGCTCCCAGGAGTCTTGCGAAAAACCCAGCTGGCGAACAGTCATTGGAGGCCTTCAGGCCAAAACCATCTTGAAGGGATGGTGAAGAAGGAGAGGCATTTCAAATGACTGCAAGGAGCAAGGAGAGCTCCTTGGCAGGTCTGAAACAAAGCTCTCCAGACCAGGGGGGGGGAGCAACTATCTTCAATGACCGCTCTGGAGCGGGGGCATCCAGCCAAGTTTGGAGCAGGAGCAGTGATCGGATGGACTGTTGGGACCGGGAGAAAGGCTGACTGACCCAAGAGTAAAGAAAACTTTAAATTTGGGGCTTAAAAAATTATCCAGAGATTTAAAACAGCAAATAAGTGTCACTTGGAAAATGAAGGGGGAAAAGAAGTGGGGGAATGGTGACTGTCCAAGACGATTATGCTAGTATAATTGGAACTGGAATACTTAAAAAAGTGGGGGGAGGCATGGAGAAAACAGAAAAATCTTTACTGAGTGGATTTGGAACTTTTGGCTTTTGAAAACTGATTTGACTGACTGTGGGATCATAAAAGCCATCTACTGGAGGAAAGAGAGTACAACAACATCTGGAAACAAAGTACAGAAGGAAAACTTGACCTTGAATGCAGTAAAGATAAATGGAAGATTTTCTAAGGAGTGTACGGGTATTTCCTGTTGTTGGACTTTTGCCACGGCTGACAAAGAAAGTTAAAAATCTTGAAACGAACTCCTTTACTTTGGGATTGGATACCATTGTTAGAAAATTTGGAAATAAGAAAGAGTCTTAATTAAGCATGGTAAAATACATAAACATTAAAAACTTGTTAAAGTTGAACATGGATTGTGGGATGTATGAAGAGTTACTCAAAATGTTAAAAATGTTAAAAGATACACATTAAAAGGTATTAAAGAACCATAAAAATCATTGAAATATATAGAACAGGAAGTAGGAGAGAAACAAAAATGAGAGGCAAGAGGTTAATATGGGTGAAAAAAAAGCTGAAAGTAAAAACTAGTTAGAAAATTCTATTGAGATTTATAGAGACACAAAAAGAACAGAGAGGAAAAAAGGAAAATGCTATCCAAAAAAGAACAACGTAAAAATAAAGAGAGAAATAGTGGGAAGCGAAAAAGAGAAATCCTAGGGAGGGTTATTCAAATAATTCTAGAAGAATGATAGGGAAAATTCAGAAGAAAAGATATAATACATATAAAATGAAAAAAAGGAACTTAAGAGTAGGGGATAGAATGACAATAGAAAACTGATGAAAAAGAGTAAGAGATGAGTCAAAGAGTAAGGATGGGTTAAGAGAAATGGCTAGGAAAGGAAGAAGGGAAAGAAAATGTTTTAGTAGAAAATGAAAATGTTAATACTAATGAATATAGTTAAATAAAATAACATTGTTAATTATGGATAACCAATTAAGTAAAAGGCCTGCTAGATTAAAAATTGAACTTGATGACAAATGCTACCTATAGAAATTATAATAACAAATGGAAAATGAAATGATAAATTTGGTATATTTTTCTGAAAGGATGAAAAATTGATATTGTCTACATGTTAAGAAAAATTTAAATTAAGATGGAAATATGGAAGAAAATAATGGGGCTGAAATTGGAATGGTAATGATGCAAAACAAATTACGCATAAAGAGAATGTAAAGGGGGGGGAAAACCAGACAACACTTTGTTTGTATAAAGAATTTAAAACTTGTAACAAAAAAAAAAAAAAATTATTGCCCCTGAAAAAAAGATATCTCCCCAAAAAAAATCAAGCATATTCAAAACATTTCATTTCTAGATAGGTTCATCCAACACTAAGGCCCAACAGCCAGGGGGAAAGGCAAATTTTCAGAGCTTTATGGAAAGCCATTAGATTTGGAGCCCGCTAGCAGCCTTAGCAAGTAGACCAGACATGACCATAGTAGCTAATTTTTATTAGTGATATATGCATTACCTAAATTTGGCAAATAAATAAGTAAATAAATATATTTTATTGTAAAGCTGCATTAACAGAAACTTGCAAACTTGAAAATGCAATTCTCCTGTCATCACCTCTATACTCCAAAAAGATAGGGAGGACCCCTGGTGAGCCTCTTGCTCTACCCTCTTCCCATGCAGCTGCAGGCTACGCTGTCTCTTAGCAGTCTCTAGGAAGCATCTGTTTGACCTGTCTCCAATGTCATTCCCACATACCATTATATTATCCAATTTTAAGGTGACCAGACGTCCCGCTTTCAGCGGGACAGTCTCGCTTTCCAATAATTTGTCCCGCGTCCCACGGCATTTTTAAAAAGTCCCGATTTTGGCAAGTAAATTTTGGCAAGTAAATACATCGTTTGCTGGACACGGACTGCAGTCTCTGTACTCTGCAAAATGGCCGTGGAATCGTGAATGAAACCCCCTCCAGCTAATCGCAAACAGAGATGAACGTTGTCCTATCAGTCAATGCTTGCCAGCTTTCCATTGGACTTGGAGGCATCACCGCATAGCCTCATCCATCGCGTGTTGATGACATAGGCAGCCGCGCACGTGGAAAGTAAACACATCGCAGCATTTCCAACTGCCTTTGTTTGCCAGACACGGACTACAGTCCGCAGAGTGGCTGCACAATCGTGATTGAAACCCCCTCCAGCTAAACAGGTGCAGCAGGGCAGCAAAGTGACTAGGTTGAGGCCTTGTGGTGGCTCGGGCTTCCTGAAGCAACTATTTAGAGGGAACATTGCCCACAGCTGCCTTCACACAAGTTTAAGAGGGCTAAATTTACCTTATTGGGTGGGGGGGAGGTGATTGGCTGAAACTCACTGAAAGTAAGTTCCATGACTTTCTGACCTGTGTGATTAATTCAGCCTCTGAGATAAACGTATTGTGTGAAAGCAGCTGGCTTCCCTTCCTCTCCATCATCCGTACCTCGATTAACACATAAAAGCCCACAAGCGGTGGGGGTTGGGGCTGGTGGTCGCGAACCAAGAACGAGCTAACTAAGCCGAGTGACCTCTCCGCAACGAGGTAGAAAGTGAAGGCAGGAGACTCACTGCCGCCGTTTCTCTTGAGGCTACCCATCTGAGGCTCGCATTGGCAAATCCAGGGCGGTGTGGCAGCGATCCTAACTCCCACCTACATTGCCCACAGCTGCCTTCCTTCGCACAAGTTTAAGAGGGCTAAATTTGCCTCGTTGGGTGGGGGTGGAGGGAATGATTGGCTGAAACTCACTGAAAGTAAGTTCCATGTCTTTCTGACCCATGTGATTAATTCAGCCTCTGAGATAAATGTATTGTGTGAAAGCAGCTGGCTTCCCTTCCTCTCTATCATCTGTTCCTCGATTAACACATAAAGGCCCACAAGGGGTGGGGGTAGGGGCTGGTGGTCGCGAACCAAGAACGAGCTAACTAAGCCGAGTGTGGGTTGCTCTCTGCGGTTGAGAGAAACGGCGGCAGTGAGCCTCCTGAATTGGAATGAAACTCTGAATTGTCTAAATAAAATCCTCTGATGAACTCTAGAAAATTATGAAGACGGAGACTTGCAGGGTGCGAAAATTCCAGGTCGGCAAGACGGCAGCATACAGCAAACTCTTTTAAAGATTGCTGGTGCTTACTGATCATTTTTAACTCAAATATAGTAAGGTGGTCTTAACATATCGCATGAACAGCAGGTTCGCGGCAGTATTATATGCCTGTGAATTGGAATACATGACATTAAGTTTAGAATTGTTTTATTTAGTTATGCAACTAAGTATATTTCCCACTGGTAATTTATAATGTCTTCTACAGTCATCCCATAATAATTTGAAAGATCAGTAATGAGCATGGGTTTATGTTTCTTCAAAATTGGGTGGATGGCCCTGAAGGCTTACAATTCATTAGTGAGGAAATGAATTTAATCTTTGAGCTTTAATACTCCCTTCATTCAAAAGCTCAAAGCAATGAACTTTGAACTCCCTTCTAAGTTTCCCTGCAGCAACCACCCTGCAGGGTAGGTTGGAATGAAAGAAAGTTAATGGGGGTGCTAACGGAGGCTAGAGATTCTGAAATATTTGAAGGGATACAAGTAGTGTTACCTGAGGCTCCAAATGTAAACTTTTACTAAACCAGAGAATTATGAACAATAATTCTCAATGATTCTGAATTGAACAATAATTCTCATCAATATTGAAAAATGGTATCAGATAATGTTTTCAGATTCCTGTTTGGTTTCATTAGGGACATAATCTTTCAACAATGACATGATTTTATCCTTTATTTTAGGTTATTCTTAGCTCAGGTTTTAAGTGTTTTTAGCTTATTAATAGTGGTATGCTAAATGCTATGCACACATTCATAGAAAATCATTAAAATGATGTTTTCTTTATAGTGCTATTGTTTAATCACTACTTTTAAGCTTTCTTTGACGGAAATAATTATATGATTGATTGAAGGCTAAGAAATGGATAACATATCCAATATAGAGAGTTTTATTTTTGGGCCCTGAAAATATTGTCACTGAGTCTAGTAGAAATTTCTTCATCACTGCTATTGGCCTCAAGTAGTAAATAATTAAACATGGTTTTTAGTGTACTTAGTTAGCCACCTGCTTTTTAACATTACATGGTATCAGTTTCAAGAATGCATGCATTCCTGAAAACTTGTAACAAACTTGTTGAAGGGCCTATGAAATATTTTCTAGTTTAATGTAGAATAAGTATTCTTAATAAAAGAAAAAGTCATTTTTATTTAATCAATTGCATTCCTTTTTATAATGACATTAATTAACTAAACTGGAAATAAATCTATATTTTGCTAGAGTTTTAAAATTAAAAAACCTTACATTTTGTTGCTATTATTTTAATCAGAGTTTTGCCAAGGGAAATTATATAATGGTTCCTCATGTCTCTGTAATTTTCTAAGTTTCATCCAGAAGTACCACAGAATCTGGCATTTTCAGCAGAACGATGCTGATGCTAATAAAACATCCTGATTTTTGGTGAAATGTTTCAGATTGTCTTCTTCAGTATTTTTTAAAAGGTGGTGTGTGGGTAAGAAAAAAAAAGCCAAGAGAATGTATACACTAATTGGGGTTTTCACCTGCTGTGAATCTAATTGAATATAACACCTTTTTTGTTACCAAAGGAGAAATAAGATTATGCAAAGTATCAGAATCTCAGACCTCTTTTTTCATTTACTCAGAACAGAACAGAGTTGGAAGGGACCTTGGAGATCTTCTAATCCAACCCCCTGCTCAAGCAGAAAACCCCATAGCATTTCAGACAAATGATTATCTAATCTCTTCTTTTTTTTTTTTTTTTTAAGAGAACTTTTTATTTTTCTTTAAAAAAAAAACAAACACAAATATGTCATCATTTGTCAATCATTAAGACATTGAAATACAATTTTTTTTGTTTGTGTGTACCCCTCCCTCCCTCCACCCCCCCAATCCCCCCTCCTCCTTCCCCCCCCGACTTCCCAGAACCCGTACACGGTATGGATTTTAACTAACACAGTCTAAAATCTATTGAGAAAAAAGAAATAAAGAAATAATGACATTCTAGATTGAACTTAGCTTCTTCTTACTGAACTAACTTTTAACAGTTTAAATCATTTCTGATCTTAAGCATAGGCCTAACTGGAATTCTTAGTCCCGTATTTATTTTGTATATAGTCAATCCATTTTTCCAGTCTCGTTTATATCTCTCATTGGAATGATCTTTGAGATATGCCGATATTTTAGCCATTTCAGCTAAGTTTGTTACTTTCAATGTCCATTCTTGGATTGTAGGCAAGTCTTCCTTCTTTCCAATATTGCGCCACCAACAGTCTTGCTGCAGTTATCAGGTGCAGAATCAAATTGGTCTCTACCACTGTAAAATCCAGTACATATACCTAGTAAAAAATACTGAGGAATAAACTTTATCCTTTTTTTAAAAACATTTGCATGACCCACCATATTTTTATCCAAAATGCCTTAACCTTTTGGCAGGTCCACCATATATGATAATATGTAGCATCGAGAGAACCACACCTCCAACATTTAGGCTGTACATTCGGATACATAGAAGCCAACTTTTTAGGATCTAAATGCACTATAAAACATCTTGTAAAAATTTTCTCTCAGATTTTGAGCTTGTGTAAATTCACATTTCTACCCAAATTCTTCCCATGTATCCAACATTATTGGTTCCTCAATATTTTGAGCCATTTATCATACAATCTTTAAACTAATTTCTGTTTCCGAATCAATCTGTATTAATACATTATATATCCTCTTTATATGCATTAAGCTTTGATCTCTTATTGTTTAAACAGATTATCCTCAACTTGAATAAAGCCAATTTTTTGATCTATTTTCCACCTAGCCTGTAACTTGCCCATACTGGAACCATGTTGAACTACCTTCTCCTCTTTTAATACCTCTAAGATTTTAATTGTAATACCCCCCTTTCCGAGGTAAGAAGCTGTCTGTAAGTAAATCTGTCCTGTTTTTGTGCTGTATTCATATTTTCAATTGCATGTCTAGGAATTGCCCACATGGGTATCTTGTCATTTAATTTATATTGGTATTTCTTCCAAACCCGCAATAAAGCATTTCTCAAAATATGACTTTTAAAGTTCTTATCCAATTTTTGTTGAATAACAGATAAGCATGCCAACCAAATACCAGATCGTGTCCCTCAATGTTCAATATTCTATCATTGGTTAAATGAATCCAATCACTAATTACAGATAATGCCACTGCATCATAATATAGTTTTAAATTAGGTAGTTTCAATCCTCCTCTCTCGCGTACATCTTGCATTATTTTCATCTTTACCCTCGGCTTCTTTCCTGCCCACACAAATTTGTTGATACCCTTCTGCCATTCTAAAAGGTTCGCATCTTTTTTAAGTATAGGTAACATTTGGAAAAGAAATAAAAATTTTGGTAAAATGTTCATTTTCACTGCCGCTATCCTGCCCAGCAAAGATAAGTGCAATTTCTCCCATTTTTTCATCTCTGTCTGTATGCTATGCCAAAGTGGTTCATAATTATGCTTATATTTCCCATTTGAAGTTAAAATGTTAACTCCAAGATATTTGACTTTTTTAACTACCTCACATCCTAGCATCACTCCTAATTCTTCCTTTTGTTTAATATTCATATTTATAGCTAATATTTGGTTTTTCCTAAGTTTATTTTAAAGCCAGACACTTGACCATATTGATTAATCGTATTCATTAAAACCATACTGGATTCCTGCGGTTGTTCCAATATTATGACCAAATCATCCGCAAAAGCGCGGACTCTATATTCTTGCTGCCTAATCTTGATCCCTTTTAAACCATCCAAGCCCCGTATTTTATTCAACAATACTTCCAAAGTTATAATAAACAATAATGGGGACAAAGGACAACCCTGTCTTGTACCTTTTCCAATTTGAAAAGAGTCTGTTAAACTTCCATTGACTATGATTTGTGCTGTTTGCTGTTGGTATATTGCTTTAATTGACTGTAAAAAATTATCTCCTATCTGCATTTTTTGCAATATCTTCAGCAGAAATTGCCAGTTAACTCGATCAAAGGCCTTCTCAGCATCCAAAAATAAACGCAGCAGGGATCTGGTTGTTCTTTCCCAAATATTCTAATGCATTAATAATTAATCTGACATTACTTTTCATCTGTCTCCCTTGTATAAAACCTGTTTGGTCCGTATGTATCAATTGTTGAATGACCAACATTAACCTATTTGCTAATATTTTAGTAAAAATTTTATAATCTACATTCAGTAATGAAATGGGTCTATAATTTTTGGGTTGAGTAGTATCTTGATCTTCTTTGGGTATCAAAGATATAAACGCTGTCTTCCAAGATGGAGGGACTTTACCTTCCGTTTGAATCATAATAAATAATTCTCTAAGAGGTTCTACCATTTCTAACTGTAAGTTTTTGTAGTAAACCGCTGTCAAGCCATCTGTACCTGGTGCTTTCCCTGGCTTTAATTGCTTAATTACCTGCAGGATTTCCCCCGAGGTTATTGGTTGATTCAATTTTTGCCTGTGTTCTTCTCTAACTGAAGGTATTTTCTCCTTGTCTAAATTTGTCTATGTCTAAACCATTAATTTTATCCCCTTTATACAGTTCTGTAAAAAATTCCCAGAAAGCCTTTTGAATCTCTTCCTGTTGGAACACCTCCTTCCCTCTGTAAATCAGTTTAGATATATTTCGAGTTTTCCTTTTTTTCCTAATCTGATAAGCTAACCATCTGCCAGGTTTGTTTGCATTACAAAAAGTATTGTGTTTTGCATATAATAAATTAGTAGCTACCTGGTCAGAGATCAACATGTCAAATTGAGATTTTAATATGTTAATAGCTTCCTTAACCTTTGTATCGTCTGGTTTCCTTGTTAACTCCAGCTCTTTTCTCTTAATTTCCTCTTCCAGTTCTGTTCGTTTTAGCCCTTGCTTATTTCTATGTGTTTTATATATTCATCAAACTCCTCTCATATACGCTTTGCTTGCATCCCATACAAATTCCATAGATGTACCCTTATTCATATTCAAAACAAAATATTCAGATAGTAATTTTTTACAATCATTAATATAGTTTTCATATCTAAATAAATTTTCATTCAGTCTCCAAAACCTTCTTGCCTGCACTACCCTTCCCAACTCCATCCAAACTGGGTTATGGTCCGAAAGGACTCTAGCTGCAATCTTTGTTTTCTTGACCCTAGAAAGCAAATCATTAGTGGTTAGAATAAAATCGATCCTTGAAAGGGATTGATGCCTGTCCGAGAAGAAAGTGAAGTCATATTCCTCTGCATTTCTTTCTCGCCAGATATCTCTCAATTCAAAATCATCCATAATGTCAAAGAAGATTTGGGTAACTTTGCTCGCATCTTGGTATTTAGGCGGGAAATCTTCTTATCTCTCTTAGTGTCTATCACTCCATTCCAGTCACCCAATAGTATACAGGAACTATAGTCCCACTGTACTAATTTAGCATGAAGATTTCTATAGAATCTATCTTGCTGTTGATTGGGAGCATAAATTCCCAAAAGTAATGTCTTTTTCCCTTCTAAGATTAAGTCTAAAGCAATATATCTTCCGAAGGGATCTGCTTCTATTAATTCAGCTTTCATATCTTTTCTTAAGTATACAACTATACCATTCTTCTTTCCATAGCAGAAGCTGCAAAATGTTGACCAAGTTTTGAGTTGATCAAATATTTTTGATCAGTTGACTTGATATGAGTTTCTTGCAAACAAATTACATCGTTCTTAAACTGTTTAAGATAATGAAATATTTTCTTCCTCTTCTGTGGAGAGTTCAGTCCGTTGACATTCCATGTTAAAATCTTAGTTGTCATCTTTGGTTGGTTGAAGCATTTTTAGAGCTTCCTGCACGGCCTGTTTAACCTTAGGTCTAGCTCCTCCCACTGCTTCCAGATTTGTTGTTGTAGTTCCTTGATCGATGGCCGATGATTGTTGATGCTGTTGCCTCTTAGCTTGTTTCTCCATACGTCTAGTAGTCATGCGGCTAGGTCTTGGTTCCATAGCACCTTGCACTTCTAGAGAAGAGAGATGCTCCATCTTGTCTGGTGGTTGTGTAGTTTGCTGTCTATCCTGTCCTTCTTGTGGTCTTTCTCTAGGTCCAGATGGTGCAGGGTGTCCGGCCTTCAATATATTATAATAAAAATCTCGGGCTTTCCATACAGAGTTGAGGCGGTACCTTTGCTTATCAAATGTAAATATGATGCCAAATGGTGCATCCCATCTATACTGTATCTGACGATTTCTGAGTTCTTCGACCAAAAAAGCGTAGTCTCTTCTGGCTCTTAACATTTGAGGTGGTATCTCTTTCAAAACAGCCAGGTCTTGACCGCCAATTTGAAGCTTAGTGTTATAAGACGCTTGCAGTACCATATTTCTGAACTCTCTTGTAGTAAAATATATAACGATGTCTCGAGGAAGCTGCTTCTGCTTTGCCAGCCAGGAGTTAACGCGGTAAGCTTTGTCAATTTGCCAGCCTTGGTTGGTCCCTGGTCTTCCCATCAGGCGGTCAAAAGCTTCCGATAGGATCTGTTTCAGGTTCTCCTGTTTCTCCTCACGCAGCCCCCTTACTCTTAATGCGAACTCCATTTGTCGGTACTGTATCATAATAATTTCTTTTTCAGCATTTTCCACTTTTTGTTCCACCACCTCTGTTTTCAATGTCAAGTTAGCATTGGCATCATTAAGAACCTCTAGAGTATCTTCCACTCCAGAAATATGTTCTGTTAATACAGTTACAAGACTCAGCATGTCGTCTCTAATTTTATCAACCTTAGCCTCAAATTTCTCATACAACTCCTGTTTAAGTCCTTTTATTTCACTTTTAATTTCACTTTTAATTTCTTCTTTCATTTCTTTTATTTCCTCTTTTCTCTCCTCTCTATTATCTCTAAATTTATCTTCCATTTTAATTGTCTGTGCATTAAGAGCCTCGCTTAGATTACTCAGAAAAAATTCTTTCGTTAACACATCCCCAGCAGGGGGCGTAGGAAGCGGAGGCTGCAGCTTTGTACCAGGCACTGAGGATGTGCCCCTGTAAGTAGAGGGTGACGACTTCAAGTTAATATTTGGTTTTGAGGCCATTTCAAAATTTGTCTGCCTGCAGTTAATAAAACTCTATTGCCTAAATATGCAGCTTTAAGTAAAGAGGCTTTTATTTTGAAGTTTGAGGCTTGGCAAAAGTTTCAGTGAGTAAACATTGTAACAAGACCGTTCAACAGATTCATCACCATTTAACTTCCAAATAAGCAAAGTTAATGAAGGAGTAAAATTCTTCTATTGTGAAACCAAAACATGTGATAAGCTATCTCTTTTGTTTTGAATTCTTTTGAAGTCTTGTGAGAATTAGCAAAAAGTGTTCGTTATTACCGGAGAAACCAGCCTGCTCGGCGCCATTTTAAAAGCCTCTGAGTAAATAATTTTTCGGAGGAGAAAAAGAAGAAGCTAAAATGTTGATAAGCAATTATTGTCCTCGCAGTAAACGGATTCAGCTCGTGATAAGATTAAATCAAACAAAACTTAGAGCAGAGTGGGAGAGACCTACTTTGTCCTGCACAAGGCAGTTTGAAGTTCCCAGCACGGACAGCCGTTCTGCCTTGGGCTAGCCCCCCTTTCCTTGCAAGCACAAAAGCTGCAAAAATCGAAGAGCATTTGCCAGCAAAACAGTTTCTTCTTTCCCTCTTGCCTGAAGGATAAGAAAACCTGATAAGACGTCAGATGGAAGATCCTCTAATCAGGTACGTAGCCAGGAATTCGGAGGCAGCTGATTTTTTGCTGCTTCCACCAGTAAGCTCCTCCCAGGAAGCCCCCCAGTAAGCTCCTCCCAGGAAGCCCCAATGCTGTAGATATTGTAAGTTTAATGGTCTTACTCCATAGATCTAATCTCTTCTTAAAAACCTCCAGTTATGGAGCACTCACAACTTCTGGAGACAAGGTGTTCCACTAATTAATTATTCTCACTCTTAGGAAATTCCTCCTTAGTTCTAGATTGTTTCTTTCCATGACCCGACAAATGCGCGCCCGACAAATGCACGTCAACAAAACCGCCGTGACAAAACGGCGCCGACAAAACCGCACCCACTAAAGCGCCGACAAAACCGCGATTAGGGTTTTTAGGTTAGGATTAGGGTTAGGGTTGTTAATGTTGTTACCATTGTTTTCGCATTGTTTTCGATGGCGTGCTTTAGTGGGCGCCGTTTTGTCGGCGCCATTTTGTCACGGTGGTTTTGTCGGGCGCGCATTTGTCGGGCGCGCATTTGTGGGTGAACCGTTTCTTTCCTTGATTCATTTCCATCCATTGCTTCTTGTCTTGCCTTCTGGTGCTTTGGAGAATAGTTAACCCCCCTCTTTGTGGCAGCCCCTCAAATTTTGGAATGTTATCATGTCATCCTTAGTCCTTCTTTTCATTAAACTAGATATACCCATTTCCTGCAATTGTTCATCCTATGTTTCACCCTCCACCCCTTAATCATCTTTGTGGATCTTCTCTGCACTCTTTCCAGAATCTCAACATCTTTTTTGTTTTGTGGTGACCCAAACTCGATACAATGCATTGTCCAAGGCCCATTCTGGCTCGGACCAGGGCCATTTGCTGGATTCAGCTGCTTCTATCTTGGCTAGCTCATTGAAGGAATGGAGAGTACCCCCAAATTTTCTCTAACATTAGTTGATATTCAGACAAATAAAATTCACTTTCCTAAAGCATGCCTTTGTGTTACATTTATAAAATGTTTGTATGTGTATGTATTTATTTCAGAATAAAAAAATCATAGGAAGAATTTAGGCTGCCATCCTGTATATGGCTTACCGTATATACTCGATAGGCCGACCCGAATATAAGCCGAGGCACCTAATTTTACCACAAAAAACTGGAAAAGTTATTGACTCGAGTATAAGCCTAGGGTGGGAAATGCAGCAGCTACCGGTAAATTTCAAAAATAAAAATAGATACCAATAATGTTTTTGAATATTTATTTCAAAGAAAAACAGTAAACTAGCGGTGTATTCAATGAAATACTTCACTCACCTCATGATGCTGATGTCCCGCTGTGATGATGATCTCCCGTGCAGCCGCGGGAGCGATGTCCCGCCTCCTATGACACACAGCACAGTGATTCCTATCATTGGATCACTACCAGAGGAGGTGGGACATCGCTATGTGGCTGCTTGCCATAACAAGGAGGAGGTGGGACATTGTTGCAGAGCGGCAGGAGGGGAAGGAAGGGGAATCGTAAGACAGCCCTGCATTACATTAGAACGTGAGGAGGGGGGATGGTGCGGTGCGCGCTGCGCGGCAAACTGACACAGAGGGAGGGGAAACTCACAGGGGCACTGGGCCATTCACGAGTGTCACCCAGCGGCATGGCCCCGCCCCTTTTTCTCCTCCATTTCGGGCAAATTTTTCACTGACTCGAGTATAAGCCGAGGCGGCTTTTTTCAGCCCAAAAAGTGGGCTGAAAAACTAGGCTTATACTCGAGTATATACAGTAAGTAGTACTGATTTCAGAGTGGATGCTTACTGAATCCCTGCTTTGTGAGATAGAAAAGGCTGTGATATGAGATCTCCTTAAGTGGTTAAATCATTAAACTATCCATGTGTTAATATTAACCAAGTGTAAATATGGAAAAGGAAGGAAAGTGGTGGAGAAAGATAACTGGATAGATCTGGGCATGGAGGAAATCAGAAGGGAGTTATTGATTTATTACAGACTACCTTTAGTAATACTTGGGGGTGCATCTCATGGAGTGGAACTAGTTGGAAATAATTAGATCCGGAACAAATTTACTTTAAAACTATCAGTTTTTCTATGTCCTCTGAAAAACAAGAAAATAAACAGGTAACCTAGTTTAAATGCAAAGTCCGTAAGCGTTCGTTAGATTCCATCATTCGTACTCAGCCTTTGTGAATATAAATGGGTGGTTCCGCGAAATGCTTTGCGGATTTGGGCCACATTCTGCTTATCTTGGTAGCTCTAAAACGCAGGCTGGCTCAGAATTTCTGGTTGTACCTTAAATAAACAGCCACCATCACACATACCACCCACCTACCCCCACATTATTTTTGTCCCAATCGCGCCGTCCCTTCGGAGCTCTTCAATTGTTTGCAGGTTGAATAGGTGGAGCCGAGGCAGTGCGGGCTCCGCCTCGTCTAGCCCTCTGCAGCTTTCCCAATCTCTCCAGCAGCTGGTCCACGATTGCCGCCCTCGCTGCAGTGCTAGTCGCTCTTAGGCGCAGCGGTTGTTTCGTTTTGCGTTAGGCTGCCGCATTTTTCTTTTCCTTCCTCTGTGGTCATTGAATCAAAGATATTAGGCGATGAAGGAACAATCGAAAGGGTAAGTTTAATGTTTATATCTCCTGAATAAATAACCCGTCAAGTGGTAAAAGTCATTAGGCAAGCAAAGCAGTTAAAGCTTCATTAAACTTCCGTCTTTATATAGGGAATTTAATTTACAGCTTGAAAATCTTTCCTGCCAATTGTTTTTCTTTTGATTCATGGTGGAAGTATGCTTATTGATTGGCACACGCCTAATTACCCTTTCATTTAAGGCTGTATACCTTAAGATTAAAGTTTCTTCCAATACAGGAAAGCCGGGATTTTTTAAAAAAATTATCCCTATTTTGTTTGTGTGTGTTTATGTATATGTATAATAATTTTCCCGAGCTCAATCCGAATTCTTACTTCTCTGCCATACTGTGGATTTTATGTTCTTAAGTCTTATATTTTTTAACCTTGCTTTTTGTAAACTCTTTTCAAACATGATGTATGTATTGTGTATCTCCATGCGTTAAAATAACCCCCGCCCCCCCTCCGAAACCATCCTGTTCAATCTCATTTGTGCAAAGACCCTGGAGAAAAAAACACATATGCCTTTCATTCACTATGGAAAGGTCACATTTCTGCTTGATTTCTTTGGGAATAGGAACTGACATTTAATTCAGTGCATTCTTTCTCTGCAATGTGCTTTCCTTGTCTTGATAATGTGGTCTAGTTAGAACATGCTGGCTGTATAGGAATGAATGAACATGCAGGTTGGAAGAGCTGAGCAGGGAATTGGAAACAGGAAGCAAGTTGGTATCGAATGTTTGTCAAATGTGCCATTGGAGAAAGCAGTTAGCTATTCTCAGAGTGCATAAAAAAAATGTTGCACAACAAATGAAGGCAGAAATATTACCATATTATAAAGCTGATAGTTGTTCTCCTCTGTTTCTACTTGATGCTAGTGTAAAATTTTTTTAAATGTATTCTGATCTAGAGTTGGAATTCCAGGAATCCTAGATAAGCTTACTCCAAAAATTAAAATTAAATAATTTCAGTGTGTATATGTGTAATCCTTCTCAGTGCAAAAACTGCTTTCTCCCTTACTACTTCCATTTCTCCAGTAATACAATGGATATATAGAAAAGCAGATTTTCAGTTTCTGCTTCCAAAATAAACTATAAAGTATCTTTACTAGAGGCTTTCTAAGTATGTTGGATGCCATTCTTTAGTTTTCTGTTCACTCAAGCCTTCTCAATATCTCAATTTCAATTTAATTTTGGGATGGTAGAATTTTATCTTTAATAATTTTTGTTTATGACTGCGAAGATTTATTTTTAAATGGTTTTCTGCTTATGGTAAAACTGCACAAGTTCTCTTTATTAAGTAATATGTTCCTGCTTAATTTACATCAGAGACAATAACATATTAACTAAACAGTTGTAGCAGCTGTACAGTTTAAATCACTTTAATTATGCATTGTAAAATTATTCCTTAATTTTTAAATTATTATTAGATAGGTATTGTCGGTTGCCCTCTCACAACATTATCTTATTGCAGTTTTATGTGTTCAATTTTACTGCCCTTTTATCACATGGATTTGGGAGTGGAGGACACATTTACTCCAAGGCTATGGCAAATAAAATACAATCTACAGGGTGAATTTATTGTGGCTTGCTTATTTTTCAATTTCATTTTCAGCTTCTTAGAAGAAACGTGTGTGTTTCTTTGAAGAATATAGATTAGTCTTGAGTTAATGTATTTTAAAGCAAATCATATAAAGAATGTGCAGTAAAGAAAATTAAATTGAAGGGTATAATGGATTCAATTAAAAAGAAAACACTAAGAATATATTTAATATTTTCTCATAAAATGTTTAATTTTTAAAAGACCTACTCTGTAATTTTTCTATAGAAGAATTACTAATGTAGTTTGACACAATACTTTTTTGTTTGTTTAAATTGTGCCTTTATCAACTGAAATTAGGTCATCTTGCAGAGTCTATATTGTGAGTGCCAATAAAATTTAAACTATATTCCTGGTAATTGATCATAATTAATGCTCTGTGAAATTATTTTTTCTCTGATTTTATATGAGGAACCTGATTTTGAATAGCCATGTTGGCCAGTTTGATAATTAAGATGACGGAAGAATCTTCATCTGCCACAATTTTTCTGGACATGTTGATTATTACTTTATATGCTATGTATTAGTAGTTACCCAGATTATTTCACCTTTTTTTTTTCCTTTTAGTGTTTTGGCTAAGTGCAGAAAAGTGTAACAGAATGTATTTTTTTTCTTAATCAGACCATTTGTCTATATAACTCTATACTGAAGTATGTTAAACTAAGGGAGGGGGAGCATTTTCCTACTGTTGGATAAAGGGAAAGATATGATCTGATGATATATCACACCTTAATTTTGGAATTCTCAATTTGCTTCAGAACATTTGAGCAGATTGGTGGTTTTCCCTGAAGTAGAGATGGATTGGTTTGAGCAACACCAATTTTCTTCCACTATCCTTTAATTGTTTTCACCTAAGAATTTATCCTTTCTATTCCTATGCTTTAAAATACAGAAATCAGATTAATGAAATATTAATTTATTAAATAGTGAATATTTGAAAATAGTAAAACTATTTGATAATATCCATTTAATTAAAGCAAGTACTTAATGTGTGTGTCAAGTTCCAAGTAACACTCCCAATGCAGTGCTGGGTTCCGGATCCCATTCCAACCGATATGGTTTGAATGGGTCCGGCGTCACCCACATGGACGCATGCAGTGCACGAATGCATCGTTCCTGCCTGTGATGCCTGCGCAAGCCTTCACGACACTCCAGCTGCTCAGAGGAGCGTTGTGCAGGCTGCGTATGCACTGTGCGCAGAAGTGCCAAAGGCTTAAAGGACCGTAAGGAGCTTGGGCAGGTGGGTAGGCCCTCCGGAGCACCGTACTGGAACGGTACCTGGTGCTCCAGCCAGGCTCTGGTACGCCCATACCCGGGCATACCACCTGCAACCCATCACTGCCCCAATAAAATAAGACTCATCTGATGATTGAATGCTGCAATGAGAGCAACATAGAGGGTTAACCAATTTTCCTAACCACTTCTTCCTCCCCCCCCCCCACCCCTTTGATTTATCAGGATATTTATCATGGAATTGCTTCACTAATCCATCTGCCGTTAAGTCTTAGCTTTTAACTCAAGTAGATTCAGACAAACGTACCCCTTCCAGTGAACATAATATAATTAATATAATATATTATATATATATATATATATATATATATATACATACATACTATACATATACACATCATACATAATACATATATATATTATCTATAATATATATATATAATATATATTACTATAATCGTCCTCTAAATAATCTAGTCTAGAGTCATCATCAGCACTACTCCCCTTGGCAGAGCTTGGGGGAGGATGTTCTCCAGCTGGGAATCCCTCAACCTCATTGGGAAGGAGCGGAACCTCAACAGCCTGTTTGGCAATTTTCTCTTTTCTCCATAGTGAGGGGGGAGGAGTATCCAGAATGGGTTGACCTTATCCTCTCGTGATTGGTTTGAGTCAGATAAGCTCTTTGGGCTCCGCCCCCTGGAAGTGAGCCTGCCCAGTTTTCTGACTCAAAACCATCGTGAGAAGTTGCTCATTCGAGAGCTCCAGGAATTTACTAGGATCTAAAGGAAAATTCATTTGGACCCGTCGAGTTTTGCCTCCCTGCTTCACTCCTCCTGCAGAATTGGGACTGCCACTAGCCCCCCTGGGGCGGCAGGCTGCCCTGGACATGAGGACATCCGAAGACTCTCAGTGAGGAGCTTGGCCGGGGCAGCAGAAGGAAGGGCAAAAGCCTCTAGCAGGCAGCCCTAACCAGGAGGACGGGCAGAAGCCTCTAGCAGGCAGCCCTAACCAGGAGGACGGGCAGAAGCCTCTAGCAGGCAGCCCTAACAGCTGAGGCTTGTAAGAGCTGGAGATTTGACTCACCCCAATCAAGGGAAAGGTTGCACCTCTCCAGACCTCCAGTAATTTTCAAAGGATTAAAGAAAATAAACTTGGACCCGGCGAACCCTGCCTCCCTTCATCGCACACAGCCTCCTCCTGCAACGACCGGATTGCCACAAGCCCTCTGGGGCGGCACGCTGCCCTGGCCATTGAGTGAGGTGGAGTCACTCTGTGAGGACCGTTGCCGGGCAAGCAGGAGAACCGGGCACACATGCCTCCCAGAGGCAGCCCTTGATGAGAGGCTTCTCAGGAGCAGAAGCGCTCCTCCGCTCCCTCAGCCACGAGGGTTTTTAAAAAGGAAAACCTGTGCTGGCAGCTATCACCAGCGGACAAGGTGAGAGCCGGAAAGGCTCTAAAACAGCTGCGGGAGATGAGCGGCAGCCGCATGGCAAGCCTGCAAAGGCAAAAGCCATTCCCATGTGCTCCAGCAAACAGGAGCCTTTTGAATTTGGAGCCGGGGGCCATCTTGAAGCCACGTGGTCCAAGATGGCGGCCCCCAGCAGCTCAGGAGGCCGGCAGGACAACAACCACCACTTGAGGAGACCTACAAAGGTGAGAGACGATCGCAGAGGCATTAGCCAAGAGCGAGGGAGGCAGCAAAGGGCCAGAAGGAGGCCTATCAAGGAGTTAAAGAGGCAGGTGGTGGATCAACCCCCCCCAAGCCTACTTCCTTGTTGAATCACAAAGGCAGCTGCACAAGGCTTGCAGGAAGAACCCCCCCCCTACCTTTCTGGCTGCCAAGTAACAGGAGAAGGCTTCCTCCATAAGAACATTCTCCTTTAATGACCGGCATCCGTAGCAAGCTGTGTTTGTCATGGCTATTTCTTGATTCCCCTTAAGAAAACTCTCCTTTAATTAGGAGACAGAGCGGGGGGCGAGAGGCTGACCGGCATCCGCAGCAAGCTGTGTTTGTCACGGCTATTTCTTGATTCCCCCTTAAGAAAACTCTCCTTTAATTAGGAGACAGCGGGAGGGGCGAGAGGCTGACCGGCATCCGTAGCAAGCTGTGTTTGTCAGGGCTATTTCTTGATTCCCCCTTAAGAAAGCTCTCCTTTAATTAGGAGACAGAACGGGAGGGGCGAGAGGCCTACTGGCCCCAGTAGCAAAAACTGTGTTTTTTTTGTTAATCCCAAGCCGGCAGCCCCTGCAGCCTGGAAAAACGCAGGGGGGGGAGAATATTCAGCCCAGCTGCTAAAGTGCAGCTCCCAATGGAGCCCCCAATCAGGTTACTGAAGACCTTCCAAGGGTGGGGTGACTAGGCAAACGGCTAATGCAATACAATACAATACTATGCAATACAATAGCAGAATGGGAAGGAACCTGCAGGCTTTCTAGCTCAATCCCCTGCCCAGGCAGGATATCCTATACCATCTCAGACAAATGGCTTCCTATGTTTGATTAGGCTGACTCTGTAAACCACCTAGAGAGGGCTGAAAGCCCTATGAAGCGGTATATAAATCTAACTGCTATTGCTATTGTCATTGCCACCCAACAGCTTCTTAAAAACTGTTGGGGCTCTCACAATGTCTGGAGGCAGGCTGTTCCACTGATTAATTGTTCTAACTGTCATGAAATTTCTCCTCAGCTCTAAGTTGCTTCTCTCCTTGTTTAGTTTCCACCCATTGCTTCTTGTTCTGCACTCAAGTGCCTTAGAGGATAGTCAGGCAGCCTCTTCTCTGTGGCAACCCCAGAGATATTGGAACACTGCTATCACGTCTCCCCTAGTCCTTCCTTCCAGTAGACTAGACCTACCCAGTTCCTGCAACCGTTCTTCATAGGCTTTAGTCTCCAGTACCCTGATCCCCTGTTGCCTTCTCTGCACTCTCCTTAAGAGTCTCCACTCTCTCTACATCATGGGGACCAAACTGAGCGCAGAATTCCAGTGTGGCCTCCCAAGACCTCAAAAAGTGGGATTAACACTTCATGGGAGCTTGATTCTATTCCTCTGTTTATGATGCCAAAAACTGTGTTGCTCTTCTGGCAGCTGTTGCACACTGCTGACTCACATTAAAGGGGTTGTCCACTAGGACTCCCAAGATCCCCTTCACAGTTACTACTGTGGAGCAAGGTATCCTGTACCTGTGCACTTCACCTTCATTGCCTAAAGGTAGAACCTTACTTCCTTGAACCCCATTTTCCCTAGGTAGTGCCCAATGTTCAAGGGTATCAAGATCCTTCTGTAGCTTTAGCCTGTATTCTGAAGTGTTGGCTATTCCGGCCAGCCGGGGGTCATCTGCTAACCTGATGACCCCCCCCCCCCCCCCATCAGCCGTTAACAAACAGAGAGCTAACAGTCATTCCGGCTCCTTCTTATGACCGCTTGAGATAACAGCAGTTCTTAAAGAAACAGTACTACTATCATGGCATATATTTTGCTATCCCAAATGTTAGCTTACACACCTAACACCCTCATTCAAATCACTGATGAAGATGTTGAAGAGTACTGGGCTCAACACTGAACCTTGGGAGACTCCCTGCACTCTTCCCTCCATGAAGAGGCAGTTCCATTGAGGAGTACAGGTGGGTGCACCAGTTACCAAGGCACCTGGGGTGACTAGGTCTAACCCACATTCTTCTACTTTATCTAATAGTAGGTTATGGTCTACCTTATCAGGACTTGCTGAAGTCCAAGTTAACTATATCAATGGCATTCCTATGGTCCACTAGGGTGGTCACCGTAATCTAATATGGCCAGTCTGGTATGATGTGTTTTTGACAAACCCATGTTGGCCTTGGGCTCTCGAGACGGTTTTTCTTCCTTTCTGAAGGGGGGGAATCACATCAGCAATTCTATAGTGGTTCTCCAGTACTCCAGGATCTCTGATAGATATAGTTTCAGTTGTTTGGAGATTTTGTCCGCCAGCTCCTTCAGACCCCTGGGTGTAACCCACCCGGTCCTGGGAATTGGACCTTGCCTAAGATAGACAGGCTACCATTTCTTCCCTATCTCATCTTGGGTTCCTAATCTGAATTTGGGATGCGGTTCTTGATAGGTTGGATTGTTTATCCCTTCGGGTAAAGACAGATGCCAAGCACGAGTTAAATGGTTCGGCTTACCCCTGCTGCTTGTCACCTTCGGGCCACTTCTCCCAGCAAGGGACCAATCGTTTCCTCAATCTTTCTTGGTTTTATCAGGCGGGAAGATGCCCCTTTTGTATTTTATTCTAGTTCATTATTATTATTGTGGTTGTGGTTCTTGTTGTTATTATTAAATTTACCTTTGCGGCAGGCCTTTATTGTGAGCCTTAGCTCCCCTCACTCCATCTTTACACACACTCTAGTGGCCGCCCATCAAACTCCGTCTGTGTTTACATTCTGAATATCTCTGCGCTAATCCTAGCCATAGAATCATAGCACCCTTATGGCCGGGGAAAAAAAAAAAAAAAAAAAGGGTCAGACAGGCTGGTCCCCATGCCAGAACCCACCACAAACTCAGAATGGGATGCCCGACTGAGAGATCGCAGAAGCACCTCAGATAGCCTATGAATTTAGACAACATTCGCTGAGGGCAGAACATACAGCAGGGGTGGGTTCATCAGAGCCGGCTGGCTCAACCGGACCAAGGGGACAACTTGGAGCGGAAGCTGCAGCCAGTTGACCGCTTGGCGGTGGAGCGGAGCATCCTGAGGAAAGACCTCTTCTCCCCCAGGGTGATAAGGACTATCCAGGCCGCCCGCAGGCCCTCCACAGAGCGCATCTATGGCTCCACGTGGCGGGCCTTTGACTCTTGGTGCAACTCCCGGGGGTTCAACCCCATCCAGGCTACGGTGCCTCAGGTTCCGGACTCCTCCAGGCGGGCCTGGATAGAGGGTTAGCTCCTAACACAATTAGGAGACAGGTCTCAGCCATCTCATCAGTTCTCCTGTGTGGCAGAAATCAGAGCCTGACACACCACCCCATGGTCAGGCAATTCCTTAAGGGGGCCTCCAACCTCAGACCACCTACGGTACACAGGTACCCTTCCTGGGATTTACACAGGGTATTGGACGCTCTAACGGGCGCCCCATTTGAGCCATTACAAACAGTTTCCCTTAAGTTCCTGACCCTGAAGGTGGCTTTCCTGGTGGCCATCACTTCCGCCAGGCGGATATCCGAACTGCAGGCGCTGTCCACCAGGGAGGATCTCTGTGTCTTCCACCAAGATAGGGTGGTGTTACGGCTGGATCCATCCTTCATTCCCAAGGTGTGCTCCTGCTTCCATCGAGCCCAGGAACTGATTTTGCCCAACTTCTGTCCAGACCCTTCTCACCCATTGGAGAGGAAGTGGCACACTCTGGACGTTAGGAGGGCTCTGAGGATTTACCTCAGGAGAACCAGGCCAAACAGGAAATCCGAAGCCCTGTTTGTCTCCTTCCAACCAGGATCCCTGGGTAATAAGGTAACTTCCACCACTATCGGCAGGTGGCTGCGAACCTGCATTGCCACTGCTTACCAATCGCAGGGGTTACAGACACCAAATCATATCACAGCCCACTCCACACGGAGTGCAGCCACATCCACGGCCTGGGCCACACAAGCATCCCTGGCCGAAATCTGCAGGGCAGCCACATGGGCTTCCCCCTCTCCCTTTGTTAGGAACTATAAGTTGGACTCCTTTGCCTCGGCAGAGGCCTCGTTCGGCCGCAGGGTGTTGCAGGCGGTTCACAGGGCAGGACCCGTGCCTCAACAGGCCTGAGTGGGGGACATAGGGCCTCAGGGATCTCCCTCCCTAGGGACGTGCAGGCTTTGGTACGTCCCATTCTGGATACTCCTCCCCCCTCACTATGGAGAAAGGGCGTTGGTACTTACCTGATACGCCTCTTCTCATAGTGGGGGGAGGAGTATCCAGTCCCTCCCTGACTGTTTGTACAACTAAGTGTTATGTTCTTTGTTTATATTGTTATTTAATTATTGATGTTGAAGACAATAAAAGCAAAAAAAAAAAAACTGAATCAAGAGTCTGGAGCGAATGATGCAACGAGTCGGAGAGAGCTCTTCGTCATAAAACTGGGCAGGCTCACTTCCAGGGGGCGGAGCCCAAAGAGCTTATCTGACTCAAACCAATCACGAGAGGATAAGGTCAACCCATTCTGGATACTCCTCCCCCCACTATGAGAAGAGGCGTATCAGGTAAGTACCAACGCCCTTTTCTGGTGGCTTCCACAGGATCTTTCTTACCTGGAGTGTAACTGCAAACTTGGGAAACAGGAGCTGGAGCCAGATATTCAGATGCCCTGTGCCTATGCTGACCACACTGGTAGCATTTAATAGTCCTGGACAGCAGTTCAGGTGGTTTAGCTGGGATTTGGCGACCTCCGGGGTCTTCTCGGTTTCTCTATTGTCACCTTCCTATGGTGGTGGATCTCCAGATCCATGGCCACTGCTGTGCTGTACCATGCTTGTATGTGTTCTGGGACTCCCTAGATGCCACAAGCTTGTTGGAGGTCTGGCTCAAGGGCCTCTTTGAAGTGGTGAACAAGGAAGCGCTCTACCCAAACACTCAGTTTCCCAGCCAATCTTTGAAACTCCCACACTATCACCTTGGGAGGTTGGCCCACTTGTTTCAATGGCTTTATTTTGGCCTCGCCCTCTACTTGATGGGCCATGTCTTCGAAGTGGCCTTGGAACAGCTGGATGAATTTGTCCCCATCGTTTAGCTTGGGGGCTTACTCGTCATGGAGCTCAGCTGTCCACTCTGCCGCTTTTCCCTCATTCATGCCATCCTCAATCACCAAAATCAAATCACGATTGGTTGGGTATTGATCCCCATAATGATCAATGTGCATCCAGACTCAATTAAGGAAGTAAGCTAGCTGGCTCAGGGTTCCATTAAAGGGCACTCTAAATTGCGGAGGGGGGAGAGCTGGCAGGGCTGGTTGTGGAGTTGCCATGGGCAGTTGGGCTGCCACTGGTGGCAGGGCCACCGTCGGTGGCTGGAGTTGTACTGGCTGCTGAACCTGTACCAACTGTGGGGCCTTGGCCAGTAGCAGGAATTGCACTGGTTGCTGATTGGTACCGGCGGGACCATGTCTGTTGGTTGGAACTGCATTGGTTGCTGGGCCGGCATGGGCTGCAAAATTGGAGCAGGCATCAATTGGTATTGCACCCATCCCTCACTGGGGTAGAATGCCCACCCTGGTGGGATTTGGTCAGCTGGGGGCAGTCTGAGGACTTGCTGCTGTGGTGGAGTACTAGGTCCCAACAGCCCCAGTGGGGTACTTGTAGAACTGGACTAGGATGACCCAGTGGGCTTTTCTGCTGCCCCATTCCAATTCCAGCACATGCTGTCCCCTCAGTGGATCAGGCACGATGTGTGAGACTGTGGTATGATCCGCTTAATGCCATATAGAAGGAGGCAGACACTGTGCTCAGTGATGCTGCGACTTTGAGGTTAGGAAAATTGAATGTGGCTTGAGCCAGAGTTCCCTGGGGTTATCTAGTCCCAGGGAGCTGAGCTGAGTTGGCTGAACTGCTCTGGGAAGCCCGCTAGTAACTGGCTGCATGATGGTGGCGGGAATCCCTACTCCTGATAGCGCCTGGGATCTGCTGGTCCTGATGCCCACCATTCACAGGCTAGGGTCTGCTCAGTCCCATCCGCTGGTTGGGTAGCATTGTTCCGGCCATTGTCTCTTGAGGTAGCATGGCTCCCGCAGCTTTGTCCCATAAGTAAGATCTGGCTGGGCAGCTTGCTCAGGGACCGGCTCTTTAGGACAGGTACCCAGCTGATGTTCCGCTTCTGCCACCATTTCTGCTTCCACTATGGCTTGGGAAGGGCAGTAGATGATCTCAACCTAGCCCTCCAAGCTAGCTCCTGAGGCTCCCTCCATGGATGATTTGTCTTCCTTCATATTCTCTGAGTCTTCACGCTGCCCAGTATTAGGTCAACATTCAGGGCTCAGCACCCTGTGGTTCGGGGAGCTGGTTGAAGTTTAAAGAGGATTTGGGTTAATGTCAGGGTTCCAAATAACACCACCAATGAAATAAGACTCTAAGGCTTGAAGTTCCTCCAAGTTCCATTTTATTAGAGATCTCATATTGGCATATCTGGGAAAACCCGAATCTGAAAGCTTCCAGTCTTTCCCCACCCAAAAGAAAGTCCAAGCTCCTACTCAGCACCCACATGTCTATCACATGGTCCAATCAAAGCATCGTCCCAACTGGAGATGTCTCTCAGTCATACCTCTCCAGGTGTAGGGCACAATATCCTTGACTCTCAGAGAAAGGAATGTTGTTATGACTATATATCTGCCCAGTTCCATACAATCCCCCCTCCCAGTTTCCTACACACCAAATGTGGCAGGCCTGAAAATCCAATGCCCAAGATGACTTCTAGGCCTGACAGTGTGCCCTTTTATAGCTCAATAAACAAAACAAAAACCATAAGCAAGATTTTTTTTAAAGTAGTTTAAGATCTGTATTTACTAAGTAGTGTCCTTCAGAAGCATCACTATCCAAGTTGGTTAATTATGTGAGAAAAAATACCCCTTAGGAATGCCATATTTGGAAATAAGCTAGATCATTCATTGAAATCTTCTCTCTTCAAATTTACAGTTCACCTGAAGAAATTTAGGGACTTTCCCAATCTTTTGCACCACTTAATTTATTATACGAAATCCATTTTACATCATAATTCTATTTCCAATTTCAACTCTTATTATTCTCTTCTCATATTTTCCATCTTAAAGTTATTTTATTCTTGTTATATAAACATATTAATTGCCCCTTCAAAGTTATACCAAATTATCATTTCATGATTCTTCTTTTCATCTATTTTACCCTAATGAAACCACCTAGTTATTTGTTTATTTTTAGTTCCCTTTTTTTCTATTTCTGGTCTGAGTGCTCCATCTAAATTTCCAGCTTATCCTTGCTTTCCAAAGTTTCACACTCATTTTTAACATCTCAAATAGTATATTATACATCCATGATACCAATTTGACAATTTAACATTTTTTTCATCATATTTCTGTTTCCATTTCCAACCCAATTTATTCTGTTTCCATTTTTTCATCTTAAACTTATTTTCCTCTTAGTATCTAAACAATATCACCAATTCCCCTTTAAGTTGAAACCAGATTATCCTTTGTCTGGTTGGATTTCACACGATGCCCCCTCGGAACTTGCTAATTTCCAACTGGTCTCGCCACTACACTTCTGGTTTCTCCCTAATGCAATGACAATTGAGTGTATCACTAAGCAACGGCAATCCTAGCAGTTCCATTTAACCAAATTTGAGTTAACAAAATCTCATTGATTTTTAGGCAAGGACATCCTCCCAATCTAAGCCATTCACATTTTGATTCCTCTCAGCCCCAACCCTCAGTAAGATAAGGGTCTGCTTCCTTTGCCTACTCTTGAACTCCCCCACAGTCTATGTTTCCCCTGTCTCTGACCCACTGCTACCACCTACACATGCCCCTACCATACCCTCACAAAACATGCCACTACTGTACTGGCCAGAACTTTCCTTTGTGCTATCTTCTTTTGTTCTAGAGTAGCTGGGGATTCTCTCATGCCCCATCCAGGGCCTCTGTTCACATGCCAGCCAGAGCTTTTTTTCACACACTGTCCATGGCCACATTTTGTGTCTCACCCAGGATCATGAGAGACCGCCTCCTGCCAATTACCTCCCTGCGACCAATTAGATCACATAGATTAGGCCTCCTCCGAGTTCCATCTGCCAGTCAGTGCCGACTGGCAACTACATGGAGGAGAGCCTTTTCAGTAGTAGCTCCGACCCTTTGGAACGATCTCCCCGTGGAGATTCGTACCCTCACCACCGTCCAGACCTTCCGCACAGCCCTTAAGACCTGGCTAGCCCGTCAGGCCTGGGGACAAAGATAATTGCCCCCACCCGAATGATGAATGAATGTTGCTTACTATTTTACTTCTATGTATTGATTGTGTCTATTGTCTGTATACCCCCTCCCTTCATTTTATGTAAGCCGCCCTGAGTCCCCTCAGGGAAAAGGGCGGCCTATAAGTATTAATAAATACTCAAATACTCAAATCATAAATTTGAGTTGCCTAAATCTTGTTCACTGCAAGGGTGCTGTAGTGTCTGGAATTTTGAGACCCAATCATACATCTCTTCGTTCATGGCTATCATAACTTTGAATGGTCTGTACATTTAGTCTTCACTTACCAATCACTCTTTCAATCACTGTTCAAAGTTGTGACAGTGTTGAACTAGTTGTACCTATTGCTAATCCTTAAAATGCTAACCTTTGCAGTATCCTCATGGTCATGCAATTGTAATTCAAGTGCTTTGCAATCTGCTCACACTTAACAATGGTTGCAATAACCTATAGTCAGGTGATTATCATTTGCAACCTTTCCCTACCAGCTTCCCACAAGCAAAGTCAATGGGAAAACTTTCAGGAGAGGCTTTGAAGTCACTCTGGTAAGTCTTTGCCACCTTTCTACACACCACACTGAGCCCTCCTTCCATTCTTCCTGGATTCACACAAACCCATATTCTCCTTCCCTCAGCCTCCACGAACTTGCACATACCATTGTTCCATGGGCCTCCCTGCCCTCCCTACCATGATACCCTGCTCTTAGCTTCTTTGCACTCGCATTCACTCATGTTGCACTCTACTTCCTTTAGTCTCCTTGTACTTGCATCAACCAGTATCTTCCTTCACTTGGCATCTCTGCACTTGCACTGCACATACTCTCCTCAACTCTCCCCAGGCATGCGTTGGGCCTCCCCCAGCCCGCACTTCAGCACCCAAGCACCCCTGGAACCTATTTTTCTACTTAACAGTCCTCACTCTTGGGATTATGACAGCAACCTTGATTGCCTGGATCATGACTTGAGGACTACCTGTTATGTACATCTTATTAAAAATATATAAGATAAATTAGTGCATTGCTGAGCAACAGTTTCATTAAAGTCTTCTGTTCATCAGATAGTATTGTTGTTATTCCAAGACAGTGTTGTTCCTCTTAACTGATCCCTAGATAATATCATTTAGAGCAGGGGTCCCCAACCCCAATCCTTGGACTAGTACCGGTCTGTGATATGCCAGAAATTTCTGTGCAAACAAGCGAAACCCCATTCATGGGATGCAGGCAGCACATGAAACCACGCCACCTCCAGTCTACAAAAAAACCTCTGTCCACAGAACCGGTCCCTGGTGCCCAAAAGGTTGGGGATTGCTGATTTAGAGATCTGCCTTACTTAATAAGGTTACTTCTCATGCTACTTTGAAACCAGGGAAAAATACATTGATGTGAAATTTTTGATAAGCCTGAAATAATTACTTTGCTGTACATTACTCACGATAGTGAAGAAGTTTAAATGACAACACTTTACAGTTATGAAAATGTATGATAGAGTGTAATTAGGAGTTATGCAAGCTTAAACATTTAAAACTCTTCATTTTGTTTTTGCCTTATAGTCATGAGATACAGACTACTTGCTGGGATCATCCCAAAATGACAGAGCTCTACCAGTCTTTAGGTAAGATTTTTTTATTAAATCCTTGAAATATTAGAAATATATTTATTGATAATAAAGACTCAATTTTGAATAAAATGGCTAATTTTAGATTTTTAGCAGATTTTTAAAATTATTTTTTCCCTTCTACAACACCTTACAGTCATTACATCAACATTGTTATAGATTTTTTAAATGAAATGGGTGGCTAGCATAAGAGCCAAGGTGGCGCAGTGGTTAAATGCAGCACTGCAGGCTACTGCTAGATCAGCAGTTCAGCGGTTCAAATCTCACCGGCTCAGGGTTGACTCAGCCTTCCATCCTTCCGAGGTGGGTAAAATGAGGATCCAGATTGTTGGGGCAATATGCTGACTCTCTGTAAACCGCTTAGAGAGGGCTGAAAGCCCTATGAAGCGGTATATAAGTCTACTGCTATTGCTATTGCTATCATATTTTACACTTTGATGTCACACATTGTGTCTACCATTTTCTTGTTTTGCCTTAGGCTTTCTTTCTCTTGCCACGTAGTGGGCCATAGACTTGGTTCTGCTTTTGGATTCATTTAGCATTGCTGAAGGATGCATTATAATTTTTCATTAGTTTTGAATTAGTCTTTCCTGCCTAGTCATCCTCTGGATTATGAACTTTAATTCCCAGAATTGTGTAGTCCGCATAGCCATTGCTGAGATTCTGGGATTCAGAGTCCATGTATCAGCAAGACATTATGTTAAGGAAATGTGACTTTACATCAATAGTCTCCACTCAAAAAAAATGTTTGTTTACATCAAAGGCCAGTAGGAAGTGGCAGAAATATGTTGTGGTGGTGTGAGGGCAAAAAAAAAAGAGATAGGAGAAATAGCTGTTGTGAAGGCCTCATGAAGGGCCAGCAGCTGCCTTCCTCAGGTGCACCTTGTCAGCAATAGGAGGAAGAAGACCATGAAGGTCAGCTGATGGCAATGGGAGTGGCTGCAGGGCTGGGGGTAATGGTGGAGTGCATAGTGGCCAAATGGGCAGACAGGGCAGTGAAATAGAGTGGGAGGAGTTGAAATGTCATAAATGTGGGTGGTTTGCCAAATGTCCAAATTTTGATCATGTGATTATGAGGATACTGAAGCATCCTTAACTTCAAGGACCAATTATACATACCATTTGTTCAATCTCATAATGATTTTGAATAATTCCTCAGCAATGAGACTACCTGTAATCAGTACAATTATAGTTCTCCCATCAAAAAAAGCTTGTTTTGAAAATGTGAGGATTCCAGGAAGGCAAAGATTTATTTGAGGAAAAATGGGAATATAGGACATAAGACTTGCTCAGAATAAACTAGAGGTAGTTCTAGTTTATTCTTCCTTTTCAAAGAAGATTCCTGTGCTCTGTGTTGGCATTAATTGCAATGCCACATCTTAAACCTTTTAAAAGTCTTCTGCCTGTCAGTTTATTGTCAAGAGTCACAATGAGAAGAAATTGAGAGCCTTCTTATAAGAGAGGAATTTTGATTTTTCTAGAAGCTAGTTCTTGGGTTTTAAGATATTGGGCAGGTTTTTCTTTGAGGGATCAGGTGACTGCATTATAAATCCTTAATATCTATTGTTTCTCACTGTGGGTGCACAGTAGGTAATTACAATACAAGGAATGATGATTGACATTTTGCAGTCACAAAACAGCCATATCTATTTTTTTTGCAAATGATCATCTTTTTTCTTTTGTTTTTTAATGGCCAGTGGAAAGCATCTTGCTCACAATTCATTGAAATGAAATAAAAGTAAAACAAACATTTTAACTATATGAATAAGTCATTTACTCTTTTGCAAAATCTACCCTAATTTCAGCTGTTATATTTTGCTTGGCTAAAATATATAATAATAATGTTAAAATGTATATTTTAACAGCTGGAAGTCCTAGCAGGCTATGGTGCCATATAAGTGTAATAAATAAAACACTCAAAAATGTTTATTAAGAGTGTGTGGTTTTTATTTTGTCCAAAATGGTGATATTAAAACACTGGATGTTTATTATCCCTATAATTACCTGCTCCACCACACAGACAAATGAGTGACATTTCCTAAGTGGCCGTCTTTCATGCATCTTCATTATGACACTATGACAAAAATTTACACTGGTCAGTCGGATAAGGACATTTATGTCTTCCCTTATTTCCAAAGACTGATCAAAATCACTGATTTATGCTGACAGTAGTAGCCATTGTGGATAACAATATAAATTAGAAACATGGAGAGTTGGGAAAGACCAGAATTACTAAGATGAGCCAACATTATCAGTTAAGATGTTAGATTAGAACTGGAGAAACGCAAGTTAAAGCCCACTTGCAGCCATGGAAACTCAATGTATGAAAGTGTGACTAAGTGTTGCTCAAACATTTTTGAAAACATTGCATTCCTATTTATGTATTTATTTAGTGCAAATTATTGTATTGACAAATCTCAAGATAAGGACAATGTAGCACCCAATTACTTCAGTTAATATAATTAAGACATTCCCTTACATTTCATGATGCAGGTCAAACACTCCAGAAGCCACAGAAAGCCATTAAGTATCCTTAGTAAAGAAGCAAATAGTATGCCCTGGTATTTTTAATGAATCCTTGTTATCTAAGTAACAATTGGTCTCAGGTGTAGCATTGCAGTAAAATCCTCTTTGAATTCAATTAGGCTTCTATACCAAGTTCATGTCCTACAAAGCAATCACAAAATGCATCCCAAAACACTCAGCAGTCATTAGGATCTATGAAGATAAAAGGACAGGTTAAATAACAACTTTATTTATTGCACTATCCTATACTGACATACTATGGATTATTTTAATGATTGAAAAATTAGCTATAGTTACTGATTAGTCTTTGTTAAGTTGTTACCAAGCTATCTTGTGTTTCCTGTTGCATTTTTTAGCTTTGTTTTTAATTGAAAGTCACCAGTAAGAACATTTCTGTTACTTCGATTTGATTTTTGATATTGTTAAGTTAGTTGATCAAATTCTTGGTTATTTGTATGATCTCTGAATCCAGAAATCAAACAATAAGAAATGTATTCTATTGTAACTTCCAAGTAAAACCAAGTGCAAGCCATGACTCAGCAGTAAAGAATGTAATTGCTATGAGTTTTTGAATAGGTATTACAGTGTAAGAGGACAGGCAGCTTATGAAACACCTCTCTTTCCCAGGCTTCTAATTTGGATAAAGGTGCAATAACATTAGTTCTGACATAAGCAAAAGCTTTTTCAGCTGTAATAAAATTTCTTAAATAGCCATTTACAAAAGAAATAAAAAATGTTATTAGCCTGGAAAGAAATTTAGTATTTCTGATACAGCAAAACCTCAGTTTAGTTTACCCTATCTCTAATTGTTATTAGAGAAAATTTCCATCTCCTCAAAGCAGGTGACAAGTCTGTTGCATAGATAGTTACTATTTTTAAAATGTTAATTTTACCTTATTTATACTAACCACTTACCTCAATAATGTTGCAAATATAATTCCAATAACTGTATCAGTCAAGGAAGATTTTCATTATGCAAATTTATAATGTAGATTAAAAGTATTGTATTTTCCTCATCTGAATAAAGTTATAATTATAGAAATGACATAAAGCAACATGAATTATACAATTCTGTATTTAACAGGCTTCCATGGAAAATGGATACCTACCTTTCCCTAATAATCTATTGAGATTTTTCTGTATCATCTACAGCTATAACAGAAAAGGAGTAAAAGCAAGCATTGAGTTGTACAAGTAGACTTGTTAAAGAAGCAGCCTTTTTCTAGATATTTTGCTTAATCCCAGTAGTCCTGGGGAGGGGTGTATGACATTTTTGGCAGATACAGTAGCATGCAAAATATGGAGATTGAAGAAAGGTCTCTTTTTGTGATGTGACAACAAGAAGGAAAACATTGGAGTTTACTATATGGCTTATGGTTGAGTAAGAGTTATTATCTCCCTTTTTTATTTTAAAGTGCATTTGTATTTTGTGAGCTATGTTTATTTCTCTGTAGAATTTGTAGACATGTCTCTATTATGAGCTACCTTGTTATATAAGGAGTCAACTGGTGACTGAAGAGAATGTTGATATGAGGTAATCTGAATCCTAGGCAAAGGGAGAAGTTGTATGCAAAATGTTACACATCTGTAATAGTCTGTGTGAGAATATTTTGGTAGATAGGAAGAGCATCTGCAGACCAGGCAGTGGTCATGTAAGAAGCAATTTAGCTCACAGAACAAAAGGGAATATGTTAGACATTTCAGAAGGAACCTGGACTATAAAGGCAAGGGGGGAAGAGATGGGCTTTCAAGGACTTGGAAGATTCTGTTACTGTAACTTACAATGTAAGTAGTCATAGTTGGACCTTCCTAGCTTCCTTCACTTTGAAGGTCTAATTATATGTTTCAGTGAAATCATATATGAACAAAACACATCTTTCTGCATATCTAAAGATTGCCTATTAGTTTGTGCAATTGTTCATGCATTCAGAGTAAGAAATTGTGTCATCCCCCCCAATCAGTACTTTGTAACAATTTAGCAGAATGAACAAATAATTTCAAGTAGATTAAAGAATTATTGTTGCTTTTAGAATATGTTTCTCCTCTTCCAGTATTTGTTAGTATAGAAAGATTTTCCATAACATTCATTTCTGAAATTGAGAAGGACATTCTAAAATTGTTGTTTCTTTCCTGTAAGCATTTGTTGGTGATTTAAAGCATGTTGAAACTCTTGTCATCCTGAAAAGACCAGAAAAAGTCAAAAGGACGTAAAGCCTGTTAAAAAAACAGACTAAAGCTTTTAACAGTTATATATTTAGCAAGTATAAATTACCCAATTATTGTTCTTTAATATAATATCTTGATGGGGTTTCGGTAGGCCAAAACTGCTGTATTCAGTGTGTAAGGTGCACCCAGATTTTCACCCTCTTTTTGAGGGGAAATGGTGCATCTTATACCCTGAAAAATATGGTAAGTTTTTTTTTCTCCCAGTTTTAAAAAATGTTAAAATGGAAGCCAAAATAACATTGTATAAAGAATGTTATTTTCTGTTGGGTTTATTTTGGTTTTTTTGCATTACACCTGAATGAAGAAATTGAATGTCATGTGACCATGGAGACACCTATGTTATCTTCCTGTATATGGTTATGCTTCCTGCATAAGCATAAAGGAATGATATCATGTGTGTTGTAGCTCTTTAAAAAATGATGGTGACCTGTAGAAATCTTTCAGACAAGGCACAGTATTATTCTTGATTTGTATGAAAGCCTATTCTGTTCTGTTAATTGGACCTTGAAAAAGACATTTGAAATGAGTATATTTTATAACAAGGCAGTCTTGGAAGAATGTTAATGCTACCAAGAAATAGGGTGGAATTAGGAGAAGGTAGTACTTTGTAAAACTGCATTCTATGTTGGAGGACTAGTTCTTTCTTCCCTCATTTCTTTTTTCTTCAAGAACACCCCTATATACTTCATCATAATAGGCAGCTATTCAGTGTTGCAATAGATTATCATTATATACTTTATTCATTAACATGAAACTCAGTCAACTGAACATTCAAAATGCATCACAAATACTATTGACTGCTGCTAATGGTTGATAGGGATTCCTGCCAGTGTCCTAGGTATCAACCAAGTATCTTAAAATGTACAATGTTCCGAGTAGTGCAGTTTTTTTTCAGTGTTATTGAAAATAACATTGGTGTTACTGCAGGGAGCTGTAATTTCTTGATGTGTTTTATAAAATTCTTGGACATGGTACCAAGTGCCCTATTGACAATGTTACATGTTTCATCCATAATTGCATAGTTTGATGGCCAGGTTGCGATGTTCGTGATTTTTTTCCCAGTTCTTTTTCTTCAACTTTGGCGTCTCCTGATACTGTGATATCAATAAATTGTATGTTTCGGTTTTCAACAACTGTGGTATCTAGCGTGTTGTGTTCCAAATGATGATCTGTCTATTTGAAAGTCTCACAAGATGTTCACCTTCTCATTTCGATAGCTTTGTAATCAGGGTGTGCAATTTTGCTGCATTCACATATTAATGTGAAACAGTTTCAATTTTGTTGTGGCAAAGTCAGCAGTTTGGATTGTCAGTGGATTTTTTGTATCATTGCTTTCATGGCATTTAGTTTGTAGTGCTTGTTCTTGAGCAGCCAGTATTAAACCTTCTGTTTCTTTCTGATGGTTCCCATCTCAAGCCAGGCCCATGTCAAGTTGTTTTCACATTTTCCTTCAATGTTTTTCAAGTGCTGTCTATGCAAATCTTTGGTTTTCCATTTATTTAATCTGTCATCCAGCTGTTTTTTTATATTCTACCTTTGTTTCTGTTGTTTTATAATGTTCTCCATTTTCAGTCTGCAGCATTTTTCTATACTTTTGTTCACATAGTCATTCAAACTTCGTTTTTCTTCTTCTACAGTTTGATAGATTTGCAGTAGCCCTCTGCCCCCTACTTTTCTTGGCAGGTACAACCTATTGATGTCACTTTGTGGATGTAAAGTGTGGTACATATTCAAAAGTTTATACGTTTTCCGGTCCAAGTTTTCTAGTTTAGCCCATGTCCAGTTGATTATTCCAGCTGGATAGTGTATCACTGGAACTGCCCATGTCTTTAATTATGTTTCCAGCATTCAGCTTTGATTTTAATATTTTGCAGACCCTCCTGATTTATTCCTTTTGCATTGACTTTATGACTTTTCCATTCAAGATGTTATCTGCTTCCAATATGCCTAGGTACTTGTACTCATCATCCTTTGCTAATGATTTCACAATGCTTTCATTTCCCACTTCTATTCCTTCTTTTTTCCCCATTTTTCCTCGCTGCATGTATAATATAGCACATTTTTCAACTCCGAAGTTCATTCTGATGTCACTGCTGAACAGTTGAACTGTGTTGAGTATTGATTCAATTTCAGTGGGGCTTTTCGCATACATTTTAAGTCATCCATGTATAGTAAATGGTTTATCTTGCCATGTTGGCTTGAGATTTGGTATCCCAGTTTGTATTTAATAGGATTATTGTCAGTGGAATTAATGTGATATTGAACAATAAGAGTGAAAGTGAGTCCCCTTAGAAGATTCCTCATCTAATGTTGACTTCACCAATTTGCTGTTAGAACAGTTTTCCATTTTTGCGTATTTGCCTTCAAAAAGGTACAAATATTTTTGTTGATTCCAAAGTTTTACAGACAGGTATTAATCCAGCTGTGGGGTAATGAGTCAAATGCCTTCTTTTAATCTATCGGTGCCATATTTAAATTTGTTGTTCTTTGTTTTGCATTTTTTAGTACCTCTTTGTCAATGAGCAGCTGATCTTTTGTTCCTCTTGATTTTTTATAATTTCCTTTTTGTTCTACCAGATACAAACTGTTTTCCATCAGATAATTGAATACTAAATTTGCCAGTATGCTAGTAAAAAGTGTGAACGTTGTCAGCAGAAAGGTGATTAGGTGGTGTTACTTGGCTCTGTGCTCTTTTCTGGATCTTTCATTATTGAGTATGGTTAACTATGCTTCGCTTGTTGCATTTTGAAGTATTTCATTCAAAGTGAGTGCCCATGCGGTGAGTGAGGCTGGTCAGGTGTTTTAGCCAGTATCTATGCAGTTCATCCAGGCAAGGTGCACTCCAGTTCCAGATCTTCTTTACTTGTTTTGCAACCATATCAATTATTATTACAATATTCTTCATTTTGTTTCGTGTTGCTTGTTTTTGAATATCTTCGATCCAGAAGGCTGTATGGTCATCGTGTTCCACAGTATTTTCCAATAGTTGTTTCCAAAAGTTCAAAGTTTTTTTCTTTACATGGGTGAACAGTTTGGAGTTGACTTTCATCAAGTGACCAGTAGAAGAGGTATTCATTTTTTCTGAAGTGGGCATTTCATGATATTGTTTTATTCATCCTTCGTATCTTTCAATTTTCTTTGTTGTTGCTATAACACACTCTTTTAGTTCTTTCATGATTTCCATTATTGTTTCTTCCTCTAGGTAGTGTTTTTTGTGTAAGCTATTTTTCAGCTTTTGATTCTTTAGTTTTCCTTCTTTCAAGTATTTAAAAAAAAAATTATTTTCAAGTTGAATTTTCCATTTTGGTGTTCCAGTGGGTTTCTTTGTTGGCATTTTATAAACAAATTCTGCAGTTATAATGATGGCTGTGCTGTACATTAGTTGGTTTGTTTCATGTAGTATGCTGAATGGTATGAAAGTTTTTTTTATATGTTTCCTTTGATGTGGTTTACAATCTTTCAGCATTTTCACTAGATCATTTAGCTCTACACTTCTGAGTTGTTGCACAGGAGGATCTTCATCTTGTATGTTAGCTTCTTCCACTAGCTGGTCAGTTTCTCCATAGTGAGGGAGGAGGAATATCCAGAATGGGTTGACCTTGTCCTCTCATGATTGGATTGAGTCAGATAAGGTCTTTGGGCAACGCCCCCTGGCCACCAGGTATTCCCCAGTTATTGACTCAATCCACTCAGTGGAGGTTGCACCATTCTGGATCTCCAGCAATTTACTAAGGATTAAAAGGGAAATCAATTTGGACCCGTCAAATCTTGCCTCCCTGCACTGCGCACAGCTTCCTCCTACAGGAACGGGACTGCCACAAGCCCCCTGGGGCAGCATGCTGCCCTGGCCACTGAGTGAATCCGAAGTCACTCAGTGAGGACCTTGGCCGGGCAGCAGGAGGAGAGGGCACAAGTCTCCTGGAGGCAAGCCCTGCCGCGGAGGACTGTAAGACGCTGGAGTGCTCCATTGCTCCCCTCAGGGGTTGAGCGACGAACCGCGGCTTCCCAAACGCCGCAGAGCACCCGCGCTGCCTCCACGTGGCCAGAGGACAAAGGGAAGTATCCAAAGAGGCTTTTCCTGGCCACAGCGGCATCGGAGAGCAAGCAGGAAGAAGAAAGCCGGCTGGGAAGGTGCGCGGCAGCTCCTTGGGGCACAAGCCGCTCTGCAGGTACCCTTTGAAATTTGCACCTCCGTTGTCAGCCGCGCAGCGCCATTTTGAAGCCGGGAGGATCCAGCAGCTACCAGGAAGAAGAAACCCAGGCAGCTGCAAACATGGCCTGCAGCCCCACCGGAGGGGCAGAAGAGCAATCATCCAGGTCAGTGGCTTCCCCAGAGACAGCCCGAGGGGGGGGGGAAGGCTAAATGTAAGAGCAAACACCTCTCCCCCAGAGCAGATCCAGAGGAAGTGGGGGTCACAAGCCTTCCAAGTATGAGAGGAGAAGGCACAAGACTTTAGAGAGGCTCTGCCAGGAGGCTGGCCGCCACCAGCCCACCCTAGGCAAAAGGGGGAAAACTCCAGGCACTCCCTTACCCAGTGGAGTCACAGTGGAGAATCCAGCCATGCCAGTAGGGATCCCTATAGACACCTCAGGACTTTGGGGCTCTACTCAGGGGTGGCAAACCCCACCCCTCCTGCTGTGGGGGCCAGCCTTGCCTACTGGACTTCCCCACTTGGCATTCCTTCTGCTCAGGGGGGCATGGGCCCCAGCCAGACACCCTCCACAGTGGCTCCCAACTTTCAGGAGCTAATGATGCAGGCATTTCAGCAATGCATGGCAGCGGCATTCCAACACACAGGGTCCCCTCCCCTCCAGGGCTCCTGAATACCTAGAAGCCGAGGAGGAAGAGATCCGCAGCTCCTCAGCTTCATCCCAGGAGGACAGCGACATAGAAAGTGAGGAAGGCGAGATCAGGGAGGACAAGCTGTCAGAGGACGAAGGCATGCCTCCCCCTAAACCTACATTCACCGGGTTGTTCCAGTCCTCACTGTTTAAGTCCCTGCTCTTCAAGGCCAAGACAACAGCCAAGCAGGGCAGCAGAGGTCCCACCTCAACGCCAGTGCTTCTCAGCGGAGAACATCTTAGATGAGCAGGCCATCGAGGCAGACACCGTCCCTATGCCCAAGACCTTCCTCGATCTGGTAAGGTGCCAATGGGCATCTCCTACCACTGGTCCCCCAACCTCCTCTTCAGACAGGGTGTTCTTTAATGTGGACAAAGAGCTAGCTAAGCTGCTGGCGCAACCCTCCATTGATGCTCTGGTCGTGGCTCTCCATACATCCACCAACATACCTGGGAGCAAGAGGATGCCTTGAAGTCGGAGGACAAGAAGGCCGACTTCACCTTGCAGAGGGGTCATCAAGCAGCTGCCTGGGCAGTGAAAGCATCTACCACAGCCTCCTTCATCAACATATCATCCTTGCTGTGGCTGCTGGAGCTACAGCAACGCACCCCCATAGCAGATGTCCGGTCACATCAGGACATCAACAAGCTGCAGCCAGGTTTGCTTCCAGGGCGATCGCATCATCTATGGCATCACGCAGGCTGCTGTGGCTACGGCATTGGCAGGCGGAGGTTTGTCACAAGTGGCGCCTGGCTTCGGCCCCCCTTCACAGGGGACTCCCTTTTTGGCTCGGCTCTGGACCCTTTCCTGATTGAGAACAAGGACAAGAGGAAGGTCCTGCCCACCGCCCAGAAGAAAGGCAGCTTCAGGACGGCTCCATACCCCAGACGCTCCTACTCCCAGGGTCAAGACTCTGGGTCCTTCTTTCAGGGTCAGGATTCCTTCAGGGGGTCAGAGGCAGGGTTCTCTGGGAACAGGCAGTACCAGGGGGGGTTCCCTGCTAGGCAGAGGTACCCAGACAGACAGCAGAGAGGCAGGCAGCAGAAGCGGCCCTTTCGAGGGGGCGGAGGAGGTGGAGGGGGCGCCCTTCTGCAAAAATTAAACTAGGCCCAGCGCTCTCCCAATTGGGGGGTGCTTAGCTCACTTCGCTGACCGCTGGGACCTCACCTCCTCTGACAAGTGGGTGCAGAAGGCATGGCCTTTCACTCGAATTCCTTTCCAGTCCCCCGAGCTTCTTCCGGATATGCCCGGTTTCAAAGAACTCGACCTGGAGGTTGCTGATTCAGGAGGCCATCCAACACCTGTTGGAGATCAGGGCGATCCAGCCGGTGCCTCCAGAGCAACAGGGTCAGGGGCACTACTCTATTCTTTTTGTCATCCCCAAGGCCTCGGGGGGCTGGAGAGCGATCCTTGATCTGAAATGCCTGAACCGTTCCATTCATTATAGGAGGTTCAAGATGCACTTTCTGCACTCTATCTTGGAGGGGGTTAGGCAGCGAGACTTTCTCACCTCCATAGACCTCACAGAAGCCTACCTGCACATTCCCATTGCCCAGGAACACCGCAGGTATCTCAGGTTTTGTTACAGAGGACACCACTATCAATACCGGGCCCTCCCTTTTCGACTGTCTTCAGCCCCAAGGGTATTCGCTAAGGTAATGGCAGCGCTGGCAGAGCACCTGAGGCAGGTCCCGGTGTATATCCAATGTTACCTAGATGGCCTGTTACTGCAGTCATCTTCCTTTAGGAGTGCCCTATGGGATCTAGACATCACCATGACATTCGTGAGGGATCACAGGTTTACGGTAAATCTAACCAAGAGTCACCTCCACCCCTCTACTAGTCTGATACACCTAGGAGCCAGAATAGATACCCAGATGGGCATGGTCTTTCTGTCGCCTGACAGGCAGATAGCGCTTAGGCAGCTAGCCTCCTCCATAGCTAGGAACCGTAAGGTGTCCTTAGCCACTCTGTCTAAACTGCTGGGCATCATGGTCTCTGCCATTGGCATCGTCCTGTGGGCTCGCCTCCACACCAGAGACCTCCAATGGTTCCTCTTGCCTTTCCAGCAAAGGCACACGAGCTGCTCACAGGCCAAGGTATCTCTTCCTGCAGAGGTTTCCCACTCCCTGACTTGGTGGATGTCCCCAGCGATCACGAAGGACGAAGCTTTCTGGACACCAGACCGCATGACGGTAACAACGGACGCCAGTCTGAGCGGGTGGGGTGCCCATCTGCTAGCTCAGATGGCGCAAAGACAATGGACTCAGGCGGAAGGGACTCACAACATAAACATAAACTGGTTGGAACTCAAGGCGGTCCGCCTGGCCCTGTTACATTTCCAGCGCTCGGTCAGGGACCATCACATATTAGTCCTCACAGACAATATCACCACCAAGGCCCACATAAACAGGCAGGGGAGGACCAGATCGAGGGCCCTCATGAAGGAGGCCAAACGTCTGTGGCAGTGGGCCAAGAGGAACCTCCGGTCTTTGAGGGCAGAGCACATAGCGGGGGTGGACAACACCAAAGTCGACTGGTTCAGCCAGGCCAAGGTGGACAACTCAGAGTGGAGGCTGCAGCCGGCGATCTTCAAGGAGGTGGCCAAGCGCTTCGGGCACCCGGAGGTCAACCTGTTCGCCACTCCCCTCAATACCCAGCTCCCGAGGTTTTTCTCCAGGTACCAGACACAGGGGGCGGAATGGATGGACGCTCTGCGTAGCCCCTTCTGTATGCCTTTTCTCCCTTACCCCTGATCCCCAGGGTCATACGGAAGGTTCTTTAGGAGGGGGCGGAAGTGGTTCTGTTGGCCCCTCACTGGCCCCGGAGACCGTGCTTTGCAGATCTCCAGTCTCTGTCTGTGGAGAGGCCCTGGAGAATCCCCCAGGAGAGGATATCCTTCAGCCAGGGGTTGCTGGAGCATCCAGATCCTCAATGGCTCCAGTTGACCGCTTGGCGATTGAGCGGAGCATCCTGAAGAAAGACTTCTTCTCCTCCAAGGTGATACGGACTATCCAGGCCGCCCGCAGACCGTCCACGGAGCGCATCTATGGCTCTATGTGGCGGGGCTTTGACTCATGGTGTAACTCCCGGGGATACAATCCTATCCAGGGCACTGTGCCACAGGTTCTGGACTTCCTCCAGGCGGGCCTGGACAGAGGGTTAGCTCCTAACACAATTAGGAGACAGGTTTCAGCTATCTCATCAGTTCTCCTGTGTGGCAGAAACTAGAGTTTTGACTCACCACCCCATGGTCAGGCAATTCCTCAAACTGCCCACGGTACACAGGTACCCTTCCTGGGACTTGCACATGATATTGGACGCTCTAACAGGTGCTCCCTTTGAGCCTTTACAAACAGTTTCCCTTAAGTTCCTGACTCTTTTTTTTTTCTGGTTCCAAAGGTTTTATTTCTTTTAAAAAAACACAAATATTTCATCATTCGTAAATCATTAAAACATTGAAGTACAATTTTTTTGTACGCCCCTCCCTCCCTCCACCCCCCCAACCCCCTCCTCCTTCCCCCCCCCGACTTCCCAGAACCCATACACGGTATGGATTTTTAACAAACACAGTCTAAAATCTATTGAGAAAAAGAAATAAAGAAATTAATGACATTCTACATTGACCTTAGCTTCTTCTTACTGAACTAACTTTAAACAATTTAAATCATTTCTGATCTTAAGCATAGGCTAACTGGAATTTCTTGGTCCCGTATTTATTTTGTATATAGTCAATCCATTTTTTCCAGTCTCGTTTATATCTCTCATTTGAGTGATCTTTAAGATATGCCGATATTTTAGCCATCACGGCTAAGTTTGTGACTTTCAATGTCCATTCTTGGATTGTAGGCAAGTCTTCCTTCTTCCAGTATTGCGCCACCAACAGTCTTGCTGCAGTTATTAGGTGCAGAATCAAGTTAGTCTCTACCACTGTAAAGTCAGTACATATACCTAGTAAAAATAACTGAGGAGTAAACTTTATCCTTCTTTTAAAAATATTTTGCATAACCCACCATATTTTTATCCAGAATGCCTTAACCTTTTGGCAGGTCCACCATATATGATAATATGTAGTGGCTACCTGGTCAGAGATCAACATGTCAAATTGAGATTTTAATATGTTAATAGCTTCCTTAACCTTTGTATCGCCTGGGTTCATTGTTAAATCCAACTCTTTTCTCTTAATTTCCTCTTCCAGTTCTGTTCGTTTTAACCCTTGTTTATTTCTATGTGTTTTATTTATATTCATCAGCACTCCTCTCATATACGCTTTGCTTGCATCCCATACAAATTCCATAGATGTACCCTTATTCATATTCAAAACAAAATATTCAGATAGTAATTTTTTACAATCATTAATATACTTTTCATATCTAAATTTTCATTCAATCTCCAAGACCTTCTTGCCTGCACTACCCTTCCCAACTCCATCCAATCTGGGTTATGGTCCGAAAGGACCCTAGCTGCAATCTTTGTCTTCTTGACCCTAGAAAGCAAATCATTAGTGGTTAGTATAAAATCAATCCTTGAAAGAGATTGATGCCTGTCCGAGAAGAAAGTGAAGTCATATTCCTCTGCATTTCTTTCTCGCCAAATATCTCTCAATTCAAAGTCATCCATGATGTCAAAGAAAGGTTTGGGTAACTTTGCTCGCATCTTAGTATTTAGGCGGGAAGTCTTCTTATCTCTCTTAGTGTCTATCACTCCATTCCAGTCACCCAATAGTATACAGGAACTATAATCCCACTGTACTAATTTAGCATGAAGATTTCTATAGAATCTATCTTGCTGTTGATTGGGAGCATAAATTCCCAAAAGTAATGTCTTTTTCCCTTCTAGGATTAAGTCTAAAGCAATATATCTTCCAAAGGGATCTGCTTCTATTAATTCAGCTTTCATATCTTTTCTTAAGTATACAACTATACCATTCTTCTTTTCCATAGCGGAAGCTGCAAAATGTTGACCAAGTTTTGAGTTAATCAAATATTTTTGATCAGTTGACTTGATATGAGTTTCTTGCAAACAAATTACATCATTCTTAAACTGTTTGAGATAATGAAATATTTTCTTCCTCTTCTGTGGAGAATTCAGTCGTTGACATTCCATGTTAAAATCTTAGTTGTCATCTTTGGTTGGCTGAAGCATTTTTAGAGCTTCCTGCATGGCCTGTTTAACCTTAGGTCTAGCTCCTCCCACTGCTTCCAGACTTGTTATTGTAGTTCCTTTTTTTTGTAGTATTTTATTTGGATTTATAGGCCGCCCTTTTTCCCTGAGGGGACTCAGGGCGGCTTACAATCATTAGGAGGGGGTGCAATTCAAAACAAACAATATGTGAACAAAATAAATAAAGTAATAAAACACAACTTACATTCAACATTCAAACACTCGGGTGGGGCAAAATTAGAGACTTATCCCCAGGCCTGTTGGGATAGCCAGGTCTTAAGGGCTGCGCGGAGGCCTGGACGGTGGTGAGGGTGCATATCTCGACGGGGAGATCGTTCCACAGGTCGGAGCTGCAACAGAAAAGGCTCTCCTCCGTGTAGTCGCCAGTCGACATGACTGGCGGATGGGATTCGGAGGAGGCCCAGTCTGTGCGATCTATCTGTCGGAGGGAGGTAATCGGCAGAAGGCGGTCTCTCAAGTACTCAGATCCACTACCATGAAGGGCTTTAAAGGTGGTCAACAGGACCCTGAAGCACACCCGGAGATCAACAGGTAGCCAGTGCAGCTCGCGGAGGATGGGTGTTATGTGGGTGAACCGCGGTGCGCCACTATCACTCGCGCGGCCGCATTCTGAACTAACTGCAGCCGCCGGATGCACTTCAAGGGCAGCCCCATGTAGAGCACATTGCAGTATTCCAGCCTAGAGATCACAAGGGCTCGAGTGACTGTTGTGAGAGCCTCCCGATTCAGGTAGGGTCGTAACTGGCGGACCAGGCGAACCTGGGCAAATGCCCCCCTGGTCACAGCCGACAGATGATGGTCGAGAGTCAGCTGTGGATCCAGGAGGACTCCTAAGTTACGAACCCTATCTGAGGGGTATAAAATTTGACCACCCAGCCTGATAGATGGAACATTAGCCAAATTGTTGGGAGGGAAACACAACAGCCACTCGGTCTTGTCTGGGTTGAGTACCAGTTTGTTAGCGCTCATCCAGTTCTTAACGGCCTCAAGACCCTGGCTCATCACGTCCACCGCTTCATTGAGTTGGCACGGGGCGGACAGATACAATTGCGTATCGTCCGCATATTGATGGTATTTTATCCCGTGCCTCCGAATGATCTCGCCCAGCGGTTTCATGTATATGTTAAATAGTAGGGGGGATAAGACCGAACCCTGCGGCACCCCATATTTTAGGGGCCTCAGGACGATCTCTGCCCCCCGACCAACACCGACTGCGACCTGTCCGAGAGGTAGGAGGAGAACCACTGCAAAACAGTGCCTCCCACCCCCACCTCCCGCAAGTCGTCGCAGAAGGATACCATGGTCGATGGTATCGAAAGCCGCCGAGAGGTCAAGGAGAACCAGGATGGACGCATGGCCTCCATCTCTGGCCCTCCTTGATCGATGGCCGGTGATTGTTGATGCTGTGCTTTTAGCTTGTTTCTCCATTCGTCTAGTAGTCATAGCGGCTAGGTCTTTGTTCCATAACACCTTGCACTTCTAGAAGAGAGAGATGCTCCATCTTGTCTGGTGGTTGTGTAGTTTGCTGGTCTATCCTGTCCTTCTTGTGGTCTTTCTCTAGGTCCAGATGGTGCAGGGTATCCGGCCTCAATATATTATAATAAAAATCTTGGGCTTTCCATACAGAGTTGAGGCGATACCTTTGCTTATCAAATGTAAATATAATGCTAAATGGTGCATCCCATCTATACTGTATCTGACGATTTCTGAGTTCTTCGACCAAAAAAGCGTAGTCTCTCCTGGCTCTTAACATTTGTGGTGGTATCTCTTTCAAAACAGTCAGGTCTTGACCGCCAATTTGAAGCTTAGTGTTTATAAGACGCTTGCAGTACCATATTTCTAAGCTCTCTTGTAGTAAAATATATAACGATGTCTTGAGGAAGCTGCTTCTGCTTTGCCAGCCAAGAATTACGTGGTAAGCTTTGTCGATTTGCCAGTCAAGGTTGGTCCCTGGTCTTCCCATCAGGCAGTCAAAAGCTTCCGATAGGATCTGTTTCAGTTCTCCTGTTTCTCCTCACGCAGCCCCTTACTCTTAATGCAAACTCCATTGTCGGTACTGTATCATAATAATTTCTTTTTCAGCATTTTTCCACTTTTTGTTCCACCACCTCTGTTTTTCAATGTCAAGTTAGTATTGGCATCATTAAGAACCTCTAGAGTATCTTCCATTCCAGAAGTATGTTCTGTCAATACAGTTACAAGTCTCAGCATTTCATCTCTAATTTTAACAACCTTAGCGTTGATTTTCTCATTCTCCTGTTTAAGTCCTTTTATTTCACTTTGATTTCTTCTTTCATTTCTTTCATTTCCTCTTTTCTCTCCTGCTTTATCACCTCTATATTATCTCTAAATTTATCTTCCATTTAATTGTCAGTGCATTAGAGCCTCGCTTAGTTTGCTCAGGAAAAATTCTTTCGTTAACACATCCCCAGCAGAGGGGTAGGAAGCGGAGGCTGCAGCTTTGTGCCAGGCACTGGGGATGTGCCCCTGGAAGTAGAGGGTGACGACTTCAAATTAATATTTAGTTTTGAAGCCATTTCAAAATTATTGGCCTGCAATTAATAAACTCTGTTGCCTGAATATGCAGCTTTAAGTAAAGAAGCTGAGTTCCCCTTTTACTTTGAAGTTTAAGGCTTGGCAAAACTTTCAGTGAGTAAACATTGTAACGAGACAGTTCAGCAGATTTATCACCATTTAACTTCCAGATAAGCAAGATTAATGAGGGAGTGAAATTCTTGTAGAAATGAAACTAATTAAAAAGCTTCTGCTGGCCGATTGTGAAACAAAACAAATGATAAGCAATCTCCTTGTTTTGAATTCTTGTAAGAGTTAACAAAAAGTGTTCGTTATTACCGGAGAAACCAGCCCTGCTCGGCGCCATTTTAAAAGCCTCTAAGTAAATAGTTTTTTCGGAGGAGAAAAAGAAAAGAAGCTAAAATCTTGATAAACAATTATTGCCCACGTAATACGGGTCCAGCTCGTGATAAGATTAAATCAAACAAAACTTTGAACTGAGTGGGGGAGACCTACTTTGTCCTGCACAAGGCAGTTTGAAGTTCCCAGCATGGAAAGCCGTTCTGCTTTGGGCTAGCCCCCCTCTCCCTGCAAGCACAAAGCTGCAAAAATCGAAGAGCATTTGCCAGCAAAACAATTTCTTCTTTCCTTCTTGCCTGAAGGATAAGAAAACCTGATAAGATGTCAGATGGAAGATCCTCTAAACAGGTACGTAGCAAGGAATTCGGAGGCAGCTGATTTTTTGCTGCCAACACCAGCAGGCTCCACCCAGGAAGTCAAGTTCCTGACTCTTAAGGTGGCTTTCCTGGTGGCCATCACCTCCGCCAGGCTGATATCCGAAAAGCAAGCACTGTCTACCAGGGAGGATCTCTGCGTCTTACACCAAGACAGGGTGGTGGTACGACTGGATCCGTCCTTCATCCCCAAGGTGTGCTCTGCTTCCATCGAGCCCAGAAACTGATTTTGCCCAACTTCTGTCCAGACCCTTCTCACCCGTTGGAGAAGAAGTGGCACACTCTGAACGTAAGGAGGGCTCTGAGGATTTACCTCAGGGAGAACCAGGCCAAAGCTGGTTCGAAATCCGAAGCTCTGTTTGTATCCTTCCAACCAGGGTCCCTGGGTAACAAGGTAACCTCCACCACAATAGGCAGGTGGTTGCGAACCTGCATTGCTGCTGCATACCAATCGCAGGGCCTACAGATACCAATCATATCACAGCTCACTCCACACGGAACGCAGCCACCTCCACGGCCTGAGCGACGCAGGCATCCCTGGCTGAAATCTGCAGGGCAGCCACATGGGCTTCCTTCTCTTCCTTTGTTAGGAACTATAAACTGGACTCTTTTGCCTCGGCAGAAGCCTCGTTTGGCCGCAGGGTGTTGCAGGCAGTTCACAGGGCAGGGACCGTGCCTCAACAGGACATGAGTTGGGGGCATGTGGCCTCAGGGGTCTCCCTCCCTAGGGACGTGTAGGCTTTGGTACGTCCCATTCTGGATACTCCCCCTCCCTCACTATGGAGAAAGGGCATTGGTACTTACCTGATACGCCTCTTCTCATAGTGGGGGAAGGAGTATCCAGCCCCTTCCTGACTATGGTTGTATGACAAAGAGTTATGTTCATTGTTTATGAAGTTATATAAATATTGATGTTGAAGACAATAAAAGCTAAGAACTGAATTAAGAGTCTAGAGTGAATAGTGCAACGAGTCGGATAGAGTTCTTTGCCAATAACTGATGGCCAGGGGCATTGCCCAAAGAGCTTATCTGACTCAATTCAATCATGGAGGACAAGGTCAACCCATTCTGGATACTCCTCCCCCCCTATGAGAAGAGGCGTGTCAGATAAGTACCAACGCCTTTTTACAGGTGTTCAGCCTGTTTATCATTATTTATTATTTTCTTTTAAGTCACTGTTTCTAGATGTTGTGTTTCAACATCGGTGAAAACTGTATTATGGATGATGAAACTTCTTTGATCCATTAATCGTTGTTCAGTTACGTCACTTCCGTATGTTACCTTTCACAGTTGCATCATTCTTTTTTGAAATCCCCTGGCTGTTGGTTTTGCCCAGTAGTAACATTTGATGATTTCTTGATTTTCTTTAGTTGTCCAGGTTTTGCCCTTTTGTTCCAGTTACTTTACAGTTGCATGCCCTGCTTCCCCAGCAGTAAAAGCTGAGCTCCGTAGCCCATTTTTTGACAGATGCCCAGGAGCCATAGTATCTGATGTGGCCTTTGTTGACTTGGACTGCTGCCGCTGCTATTATAATTGTTGTTGTTGTTGTTATGTCAACCCTTAATCTGACTGGACTGAGATCTTTGTGAGGCTTCGGGGCTGCCACAACTGGAGCTAAGGGGTAGGGAGGGGGGGAGTAGAGATAGCTGGGGTTTGTAGCCAAAACAAAATACTTTCTCTTGGGAACCAAGGACATTTCTGCTGGTGCTTGGAAGGGAGAGAGCTGAGGTCACCTAGCAACTGGATTGTATCCTGGTTGCACCATGTGACTGATTGTTTTGAGTAAGTGAAAAAAATTCTACTTTTAATTAGGTGAAAACCACGGGAACATTTAGAGTTGGTTTTCAACAACCAGTGCCAATATGGCATATCCAATAAAACTATTCTTTGAGGAATCTACCTGCCTTTGAGTTTTGTTTGCTGTGGGTATGTTATTTGGAACCCTGACATTAAACCAGCTCTACTAAACTCCATGCTCCAGCTGCTTACCTGGTCTACCTGGGTAGCAAGAAGACTTGGGGAAGATGGAGAAGACCAGCAACTCCTCCACAGTTCCTGTTGGCCCAGTCCAGGCCACGAATGAGTCTTTCCAGGCAGGACTCGTCAACCACCTTTGTGACCTGTGCTGTCAGCCTTCCACTGCCACCTTAGGCTTGATTGAGCCCCGGATTGCAGTGGAGCCCGCCTAGATGTCGGAGATTGGCCAGACCACTGGAGCAACCCCAACTGCCATCAGCATGGTAGGTGCCACCTGGTTGGGCTTACTACCCAGGGCAAGGCTGGGTCCAAGCCCAATGGACACCTACTCCACCGTTGCTGCCTCCAGCCTGGTCTGCCACCCCACTGCACTTCAGAGTTACCTTTGATGGGAGCCTGGACAAGCTGGCTTTCTACCTGAACTGTGTGTGGGCTCACATCGATCGCTATGGGGACAACTAACCTAATGACCAGGAAATGATCGTTGCCATCACTGAGAACCTAGAGGGAGAAGCTGCGGAGTGAGTGACCCAGTTGCATGATGAATGAGCCACAGAGCTGGGAAACATAGATGGCATTCTGCAGGAGCTTAAAAAACAGTTTGAGGGCTAGGGCCAGGAAGTGGAGGCAGAAATTAAGGCACTCAAGCAGAGGGGCCACCCAACCAAAGAATATGTCAGACAATTTCAGAGACTTGCCGGGAAACTACGGTACTGGCCTGAACACCTCCTAGTGCACTTCTTCAAAGAGGGCCTAGACCAGGAGCTACGCCACGCCTGTGTCTACCAAGGCATCCCAGACTGCATACACGACAGGTACCAGAATCGCGGCCAGGGAGCCCTAGGTTTCTAGAGAGTACCGAGACTTAGCTGATGTGTTCAGTGAGGAGTAATACAATACCCTGCCCCTCACCACTCCACTGACTGTGCCATAGAATTTGTGCCAAGAGCCAAACTGCTCAAACCGAAGATGTACTCTGTGACTCCAAGAGAAATGCCTGAATTAAGGGACTACATTGACACTAACTTAACCTGAGGATTCATACAGCCAGCTAAGTCCAGAGTAGCTGCTCCAGTACTCTTCAAAGAAAAAGACAGGTCGGTGAGATTATGTGTTGATTTTAGGGGAATTGATGCAGTATGTGTAGAAAAAACATACCCATTGCCCCTCATGAAGGACATGCTGGTCCACTTACCTAAGGGAAAGTCTTTACCAAGCTGGACCTGTGGGAAGCATACTACCTAGTGTGAATAAAGGAAGGTGATGAGTGGAAAACTGCCTTCAGCTTTCAATTCAAAGTGGTGCCTTTCAGATTACATAGTCATTATGCAACTGATAAATGAGATGCTGCATGAACATCTCTATAAACGGGTCCTCATCTATTTTCACAACATCCTCATTTTCAGTGAAACCCTAGGTGAGCATGTAAAATTGGTCCTGAAAAAACTCATTGCAGCTAAGCTATATGTGAAGCTGTCAAAATGTGAATTCCACAAGATCATCCTGGACTACTGAGTGTTAAGCAACGGAATGGAAATGGATCCTTCAAAAGTTAAAGCTGTTTTGTACTGGCAATCTCCTCACATGGGGAAAGCACTCCAAAACTTTTGGGGGTTTGCTACTTTCTACAGGCAGTTCATCCCCTCTTTCGCTGAGACCACCCTGCCTCTCACCAAACTCTTAGAAATGGGTGGAAGAATCATTTCTTACAGGGGTCCAATTTACTGCTAAGTTCTGGATGGTCCATAGGGTCATCACAGGGGCTTAGTATGGCTTTTCATCTGAGCACAAATGGGGCAGTGGAATGAACGAATGCCATGGTTGAGAAATATCTAAGGGGCAATGTCACGGCTCCTTCACTTGATAACCAAGAAAGAAATCACTCAACTCCATTTTGCAGAATTAAGAGTACTTTTACTGATTATAAGTAATGAGAAGCTAAGCAAAGCTGGATCTGAGCAAAAGAGCGCGAAAGCATTAGATATCAATACATGATTCATTCCCCTCCCCTTGGTACCCCAGTCCATAGTCCAATCGTATGTCTCCACAACTGTCAGGTGGGAGACATCTTCAAAAATCATCATCATCCGGCCCTCCTCCAGAAAAACGGATGATCACCCCTGCAGAAACGAAAGAACACAGACAAACAGATGAACAACATAACATAGAAGAAAAAGGGAAGGGGAAAGAAAATCAATTGAGGCCAAGGCTTGTCCGGGTAGGCAGAGTAGAATTTACGGAGAAGTCGAGGAGCCCGCACATGGGACTTATCAAACCATTCAGCATGAGAGGGAGGGAAATGCTTCCAGGCCACAATGTATTGAACATGATTTCTAAGTTTCCTAGAGTCCAAAATTTGTTTAATCTCAAAATGCTGTTCACCCTCAATCAGGAGCAGGGCGAGTGGAGCTGCCAAAGGACCCCGCAATGGAGAAGTGCGTTCTGGCTTCAAGAGATTGACATGAAAGACCGGGTAAACCCAGTTGAGATATTTAGGCAGTTCCAGACGTACGGACACAGGGTTGATGATCTTGATAATCGGGAACGGACCAACATACTTTGGGCCCAATTTCTTAGACTTTTGAGAGGTCCGGAGGAATTTGGTGGATAAATATACACGATCACCAACTTATACTCCCTTGCCTTCACCCTCTTTTATTCGCCTGCTTCTTATGTGCTTGATGTGCTGCATCCAGCGCTCAGTAAGCCAAGGGCCACATTTTTCGGAGCTGGTCACTCCACTCGGAAAGGGATAGCACTTGAGGTTTTTCTCGAGGTATTTCTGGAATAGGCACAAAATCATGTCCATACACCACTTTGAAGGGCGTAAATCCTGTGTTGCTTTGAACCGAGTTGTTACACGCCACCTCAGCATGAGGCAACAATTCCACCCAATTATCCTGTTGGTAATTGCTGAAACATCGGAGATTGGTATTGGTATTTATTTGATTTGTAGGCCGCCCTATTCCCCGAAGGGACTCAGGGCGGCTGAACAAAAAACCAAGGGAAGGGAAACAAATACAGAAAAGTAAGACAAACAAGACAGTGATACAACAGTTTAAAAATACAACACGCACAACATGCACTTTGAGTAAGGGGGGGGACTCAACCCCAGGCTTGCTGGGACAGCCAAGTCTTAACGGCTGTCCGGAAGGCCTGAAGGGTGGCGAGGGTCCGAATCTCCACGGGGAGCTCGTTCCAAAGGGCCGGAGCAGATACTGAATTAGTCCTCTCACAATCCCCATTAATTTGAGGGTGGTGGGCGGAGCTTAAGCCCTGGGCGGAGCCTATCAAATTCAAAAACTCTTTCCAAAACATGGAGGTAAATTGGACCCCCTATCCGAGATGATGAGATCCAGTACCCCATGCAGACAATAGACATGTGTAATGAATAACTTAGCTAGGGATTTAGCGGAAGGGATTTTGGAATAAGGAAGAAAGTGAACCTGCTTGGATTACATTTCAAATTACCCGAATTACCATATTTCCTTGACTTTCTGGTAATTCAACAATGAAGTCCATAGAGATCTTCCATGATGCCTCAGGACGGGCCACTGCCTGGAGCAACCCCTGAGGCTTTCCCAGTGGTTGTTTTGCCGCAGCACATGTGGGGCAACTAGCCATATAAGATTCAATGTCTTTTTTCAATGAGGGCCACAAAAATTGTCTCTTGGTGAGATGCAGGGTTTTCACAAAATCAAAATTCCAGCCATGCGTGAGTCATGAGTACGTTGAAGACCATGGCTCTAATAGTTGCGGGAACATACAATTTAGCTCCAATCCAACCCAGGCCATCCTTCACGGTGCATTCATCCGTATGTTGGCGAAACCACTCATCAACCTCAAGGGCTTCCTTGAGTTTTGCAACAAGGTCTTGCGTGACTTCCAAATTGGAAGTGGTTTGGCTTCTGGTGACAACCGGAGCGGCGAGGCTTCTTGTTGGCATGACAGGTTGGACAACACTAAGCTTTGAACTCTTTTATTGAGGAAGTCTGGACAAAGCATCAGCCATAAAAATTTTCCCGCCTGGAATATATTTCAAAGTGAAATTGAATCTATTGAAGTGTTGTGCCCATCTCATTTGTTTGGGGGATAGCTTTTGGGTCTTTTTTAATGCTTCTAAGTTTTTGTGATCAGTCCATACCTCAAAAGGGTGTTTTGCCCCTTCCAAAAAATGACGTCAGATTATCAAAGCCCACCTGACAGCAAAAGCTTCCTTTTCCCAAATTGCCCATCATCTCTCAATCTCTGTTAGCTTTCGAGAGGTATAAGCGCAGGCTTGCAACTTGCCATGCGCATTCATCTGAAGTAGCACCGCCCCTACAGCAACATCACTAACATCTACCTGGACCACAAAAGATGAATCCATGTCCGGGTGTTTCAGAACAGGCTCAGCTGCAAACAGGCGTTTTAGTTTCTCGAACGCAGCTTGGCATTCCATAGTCCAGTTCAAGGGTTTATCCGGTTTGGGTTTTGCCTCCCCCTTTGATTTTAGGAGGTTTGTAATTGGCAAGGCAATCTTGGCAAAAGAAGGAATAAATTGATGATAAAAATTAGCAAAACCTAAGAAACTTTGCAATTGTTTGCATGTGCGGGGGGCCGCCCATTCGTTGACTGCTTGGACCTTTGCTGGGTCCATCTCTATTCCCTTGTGGGAGATGTGATATCCAAGGTAATCCACCTTCTGATGAAATTTGCATTTAGACAATTTAGCATATAGTTCCGCCGCACAAAGCTTTTTGAGTACTGTGCGAACAAGCTTCACATGTTATTTTTTTTAAAATAGTTTTTATTAAACATTATTACCTTTAAAAACAGAAAGAAAAATACAAGAAAAGACAAAACATACATAATAATACAAAGTAAATATACAGCCTTTTGTATCGGCATTCATTAGTTATACATTTTTTAAGCGTAAAACATACAGATACAAATACAATTTTAAACATACAACCCCCCCTCCTCTTCCCCCCCCCCCCCGCGGTGACAGTCATTCACAGCCCAACTTTTTCTTTCCTTCCTCATTGTTAGGTCTCTAAGCTACATCTTCTCATTACAAAGTTCAGGGATCTATTACAATACCCATGTTCACTTTTAACTTTCCCCATTTTAAGTCCCTGCTGTTCTCCTTGTCGCCCACATATACCATAAGTTCCAGCTAAGATAATGTTCCGTTTCTCCTTTGCCCCTCAGCCAACCCGTCATTCTAACCATTTCTGCACATTCATAGATCTTTTTAATTATAGCATCTTCCGACGGTATGGTAGTGGATTTCCAAAATTGTGCATAAGTTATTCTTGCGGCCACAATTATATGTAGGCTCAAATGCCATATTGAACTGCTTATGTTTTCTGGTTTAATGCTTAGTAGAAGGTTCTCGGGTCTCCATTCCATGTTTGCCCCGGTAACCTCTTTTAGCCATTTTTTAATCCTTTTCCAATATTTCGTGGCCTCAGTACAGGACCACCAAATATGGTAGAATGTGCCATCCTTTCTTCCACATTTCCAACACGATGGAGATAACCCAGGGAACATCTTGGCTAACCTCGTTGGGGGGAAGTGCCACCTATAAACCATCTTGTATATGTTTTCTTTGAATGCTGTAGATATTTTTTTTTTTTAAGAGAACTTTTTTATTTTTCTTTAAAAAAAAAACACAAATATGTCATCATTTGTCAATCATTAAGACATTGAAGTACAAATTTTTTTGTTGTGTGTACCCCTCCCTCCCTCCACCCCCCCATCCCCCCTCCTCCTTCCCCCCCCGACTTCCCAGAACCCGTACACGGTATGGATTTTTAACTAACACAGTCTAAAATCTATTGAGAAAAAAGAAATAAAGAAATTAATGACATTCTAGATTGAACTTAGCTTCTTCTTACTGAACTAACTTTAACAGTTTAAATCATTTCTGACCTTAAGCATAGGCTAACTGGAATTTCTTAGTCCCGTATTTATTTTGTATATAGTCAATCCATTTTTTCCAGTCTCGTTTATATCTCTCATTTGAATGATCTTTGAGATATGCCGATATTTTAGCCATTTCAGCTAAGTTTGTTACTTTCAATGTCCATTCTTGGATTGTAGGCAAGTCTTCCTTCTTCCAATATTGCGCCACCAACAGTCTTGCTGCAGTTATCAGGTGCAGAATCAAATTGGTCTCTACCACTGTAAAATCAGTACATATACCTAGTAAAAATAACTGAGGAATAAACTTTATCCTTCTTTTAAAAACATTTTGCATGACCCACCATATTTTTATCCAAAATGCCTTAACCTTTTGGCAGGTCCACCATATATGATAATATGTAGCATCGAGAGAACCACACCTCCAACATTTAGGCTGTACATTCGGATACATAGAAGCCAACTTTTTAGGATCTAAATGCCATCTATAGAACATCTTGTAAAAATTTTCTCTCAGATTTTGAGCTTGTGTAAATTTCACATTTCTTACCCAAATTCTTTCCCATGTATCCAACATTATTGGTTCCTCAATATTTTGAGCCCATTTTATCATACAATCTTTAACTAATTCTGTTTCCGAATCCATCTGTATTAGTACATTATATATCCTCTTTATATGCATTAAGCTTTGATCTCTTATTTGTTTAAACAGATTATCCTCAACTTGAATAAAGCCAATTTTTGATCTATTTTCCACCTAGCCTGTAATTGCCCATACTGGAACCATGTTTGAACTACCTTCTCCTCTTTTAATACCTCTAAAGATTTTAATTGTAATACCCCCCTTTCCGAGGTAAGAAGCTGTCTGTAAGTAAATCTGTCCTGTTTTTGTGCTGTATTCATATTTTCAATTGCATGTCTAGGAATTGCCCACATGGGTATCTTGTCATTTAATTTATATTGGTATTTCTTCCAAACCCGCAATAAAGCATTTCTTAAAATATGACTTTTAAAGTTCTTATCCAATTTTTTGTTGAATAACAGGTAAGCATGCCAACCAAATACCAGATCGTGTCCCTCAATGTTCAATATTCTATCATTGGTTAAATGAATCCAATCACTAATTACAGATAATGCCACTGCATCATAATATAGTTTTAAATTAGGTAGTTTCAATCCTCCTCTCTCACGTACATCTTGCATTATTTTCATCTTTACCCTCGGCTTCTTTCCTGCCCACACAAATTTGTTGATACCCTTCTGCCATTCTAAAAGGTTCGCATCTTTTTTAAGTATAGGTAACATTTGGAAAAGAAATAAAAATTTTGGTAAAATGTTCATTTTCACTGCCGCTATCCTGCCCAGCAAAGATAAGTGCAATTTCTCCCATTTTTTCATCTCTGTCTGTATGCTATGCCAAAGTGGTTCATAATTATGCTTATATAATTTCCCATTTGAAGTTAAAATGTTAACTCCAAGATATTTGACTTTTTAACTACCTCACATCCTAGCATCACTCCTAATTCTTCCTTTTGTTTAATATTCATATTTATAGCTAATATTTTGGTTTTTCCTAAGTTTATTTTAAAGCCAGACACTTGACCATATTGATTAATCGTATTCATTAAAACCATACTGGATTCCTGCGGTTGTTCCAATATTATGACCAAATCATCCGCAAAAGCGCGGACTCTATATTCTTGCTGCCTAATCTTGATCCCTTTTAAACCATCCAAGCCCCGTATTTTATTCAACAATACTTCCAAAGTTATAATAAACAATAATGGGGACAAAGGACAACCCTGTCTTGTACCTTTTCCAATTTGAAAAGAGTCTGTTAAACTTCCATTGACTATGATTTGTGCTGTTTGCTGTTGGTATATTGCTTTAATTGACTGTAAAAAATTATCTCCTATCTGCATTTTTTGCAATATCTTCAGCAGAAATTGCCAGTTAACTCGATCAAAGGCCTTCTCAGCATCCAAAAATATAAACGCAGCAGGGATCTGGTTGTTCTTTCCCAAATATTCTAATGCATTAATAATTAATCTGACATTACTTTTCATCTGTCTCCCTTGTATAAAACCTGTTTGGTCCGTATGTATCAATTGTTGAATGACCAACATTAACCTATTTGCTAATATTTTAGTAAAAATTTTATAATCTACATTCAGCAATGAAATGGGTCTATAATTTTTGGGTTGAGTAGTATCTTGATCTTCTTTGGGTATCAAAGATATAAACGCTGTCTTCCAAGATGGAGGGACTTTACCTTCCGTTTGAATCATATTAAATAATTCTCTAAGAGGTTCTACCATTTCTAACTGTAGGTTTTTATAGTAAACCGCTGTCAAGCCATCTGTACCTGGTGCTTTCCCTGGCTTTAATTGCTTAATTACCTGCAGGATTTCCCCCGAGGTTATTGGTTGATTCAATTTTTGCCTGTGTTCTTCTCTAACTGAAGGTATTTTCTCCTTGTCTAAATATTTGTCTATGTCTAAACCATTAATTTTATCCCTTTATACAGTTCTGTAAAAAATTCCCAGAAAGCCTTTTGAATCTCTTCCTGTTGGAACACCTCCTTCCCTCTGTAAATCAGTTTAGATATATTTCGAGTTTTCCTTTTTTTCCTAATCTGATAAGCTAACCATCTGCCAGGTTTGTTTGCATTACAAAAAGTATTGTGTTTTGCATATAATAAATTAGTAGCTACCTGGTCAGAGATCAACATGTCAAATTGAGATTTTAATATGTTAATAGCTTCCTTAACCTTTGTATCGTCTGGTTTCCTTGTTAACTCCAGCTCTTTTCTCTTAATTTCCTCTTCCAGTTCTGTTCGTTTTTAACCCTTGCTTATTTCTATGTATTTTATTTATATTCATCAAAACTCCTCTCATATACGCTTTGCTTGCATCCCATACAAATTCCATAGATGTACCCTTATTCATATTCAAAACAAAATATTCAGATAGTAATTTTTTACAATCATTAATATAGTTTTCATATCTAAATAAATTTTCATTCAGTCTCCAAAACCTTCTTGCCTGCACTACCCTTCCCAACTCCATCCAAACTGGGTTATGGTCCGAAAGGACTCTAGCTGCAATCTTTGTTTTCTTGACCCTAGAAAGCAAATCATTAGTGGTTAGAATAAAATCGATCCTTGAAAGGGATTGATGCCTGTCCGAGAAGAAAGTGAAGTCATATTCCTCTGCATTTCTTTCTCGCCAGATATCTCTCAATTCAAAATCATCCATAATGTCAAAGAAAGATTTGGGTAACTTTGCTCGCATCTTGGTATTTAGGCGGGAAATCTTCTTATCTCTCTTAGTGTCTATCACTCCATTCCAGTCACCCAATAGTATACAGGAACTATAGTCCCACTGTACTAATTTAGCATGAAGATTTCTATAGAATCTATCTTGCTGTTGATTGGGAGCATAAATTCCCAAAAGTAATGTCTTTTTCCCTTCTAAGATTAAGTCTAAAGCAATATATCTTCCGAAGGGATCTGCTTCTATTAATTCAGCTTTCATATCTTTTCTTAAGTATACAACTATACCATTCTTCTTTTCCATAGCAGAAGCTGCAAAATGTTGACCAAGTTTTGAGTTGATCAAATATTTTTGATCAGTTGACTTGATATGAGTTTCTTGCAAACAAATTACATCGTTCTTAAACTGTTTAAGATAATGAAATATTTTCTTCCTCTTCTGTGGAGAGTTCAGTCCGTTGACATTCCATGTTAAAATCTTAGTTGTCATCTTTGGTTGGTTGAAGCATTTTTAGAGCTTCCTGCACGGCCTGTTTAACCTTAGGTCTAGCTCCTCCCACTGCTTCCAGATTTGTGTTGTAGTTCCTTGATCGATGGCCGATGATTGTTGATGCTGTTGCTTCTTAGCTTGTTTCTCCATACGTCTAGTAGTCATGCGGCTAGGTCTTGGTTCCATAGCACCTTGCACTTCTAGAGAAGAGAGATGCTCCATTTTGTCTGGTGGTTGTGTAGTTTGCTGTCCTTCTTGTGGTCTTTCTCTAGGTCCAGATGGTGCAGGGTGTCCGGCCTTCAATATATTATAATAAAAATCTCGGGCTTTCCATACAGAGTTGAGGCGGTACCTTTGCTTATCAAATGTAAATATGATGCCGAATGGTGCATCCCATCTATACTGTATCTGACGATTTCTGAGTTCTTCGACCAAAAAAGCGTAGTCTCTTCTGGCTCTTAACATTTGAGGTGGTATCTCTTTCAAAACAGCCAGGTCTTGACCGCCAATTTGAAGCTTAGTGTTATAAGACGCTTGCAGTACCATATTTCTGAACTCTCTTGTAGTAAAATATATAACGATGTCTCGAGGAAGCTGCTTCTGCTTTGCCAGCCAGGAGTTAACGCGGTAAGCTTTGTCAATTTGCCAGCCTTGGTTGGTCCCTGGTCTTCCCATCAGGCGGTCAAAAGCTTCCGATAGGATCTGTTTCAGGTTCTCCTGTTTCTCCTCACGCAGCCCCCCTTACTCTTAATGCGAACTCCATTTGTCGGTACTGTATCATAATAATTTCTTTTTCAGCATTTTCCACTTTTTGTTCCACCACCTCTGTTTTCAATGTCAAGTTAGCATTGGCATCATTAAGAACCTCTAGAGTATCTTCCATTCCAGAAATATGTTCTGTTAATACAGTTACAAGACTCAGCATGTCGTCTCTAATTTTATCAACCTTAGCCTCAAATTTCTCATACAACTCCTGTTTAAGTCCTTTTATTTCACTTTTAATTTCACTTTTAATTTCTTCTTTCATTTCTTTTATTTCCTCTTTTCTCTCCTCTCTATTATCTCTAAATTTATCTTCCATTTTAATTGTCTGTGCATTAAGAGCCTCGCTTAGATTACTCAGAAAAAATTCTTTCGTTAACACATCCCCAGCAGGGGGCGTAGGAAGCGGAGGCTGCAGCTTTGTACCAGGCACTGAGGATGTGCCCCTGTAAGTAGAGGGTGACGACTTCAAGTTAATATTTGGTTTTGAGGCCATTTCAAAATTTGTCTGCCTGCAGTTAATAAAACTCTATTGCCTAAATATGCAGCTTTAAGTAAAGAGGCTTTTATTTTGAAGTTTGAGGCTTGGCAAAAGTTTCAGTGAGTAAACATTGTAACAAGACCGTTCAACAGATTCATCACCATTTAACTTCCAAATAAGCAAAGTTAATGAAGGAGTAAAATTCTTCTATTGTGAAACCAAAACATGTGATAAGCTATCTCTTTTGTTTTGAATTCTTTTGAAGTCTTGTGAGAATTAGCAAAAAGTGTTCGTTATTACCGGAGAAACCAGCCTGCTCGGCGCCATTTTAAAAGCCTCTGAGTAAATAATTTTTCGGAGGAGAAAAAGAGAAGAAGCTAAAATGTTGATAAGCAATTATTGTCCTCGCAGTAAACGGATTCAGCCTTGGGCTAGCCCCCCTTTCCTTGCAAGCACAAAAGCTGCAAAAATCGAAGAGCATTTGCCAGCAAAACAGTTTCTTCTTTCCCTCTTGCCTGAAGGATATGAAAACCTGATAAGACGTCAGATGGAAGATCCTCCAAACAGGTACGTAGCCAGGAATTCGGAGGCAGCTGATTTTTTGCTGCCGCCACCAGTAAGCTCCTCCCAGGAAGCCCCCCAGTAAGCTCCTCCCAGGAAGCCCCAATGCTGTAGATATTGTAAGTTTAATGGTCTTACTCCATAGATCCCACCATTTGCCCATTTCAATTTCATAGCCAAGGTTTCTCTCCCATGCTATTAGAAGGCTTTTGTCCATCTCTTCATTAGCATCTTGGCAGGTCAAAAATTGGTAAATCTTCGATAACATTTTCTTGTCTCCACCAAACAAAATCTTATCTAGCCCCTGAGGGTTTGGGTAGATCCCAAAACCTACCTTATCACTTTTAAACCTGTTTCTAACCTGTAAATATTCCCACCATTCCAAATTCTTGCCCTGCTGCTCTAATTCCATCTTTGTTTTCATGTTGCCAAGCTTCACATGTTCTTCACGTGTTTCCGTGTAAATAAGGATATCATCCAGATAGACCATCACGCCTTTGTAAAGGTGGTCATGTAAAACCTCATTAATTAATTGCATGAAAACAGCTGGCGCCCCCTGCAGTCCAAATGGCATAACTCGAAATTGAAAACAACCATGAGGGCAATTAAACGCAGTTTTCCACTCATACCCTTCTTTAATTCTGACCCGGTAGTAGGCCCCTCATAGATCTAACTTTGTGAAAATCCTCCCCTTGCCCAGCTGGGCCAGCATGTCCTTCATCAATGGTAAAGCATAGAGATTTTGGACACATACCCCGTTTAGGTTTTTAAAATTCACACATAAACGAAATGAACCATCTTTCTTTTCTCTGAATAAGACCGGAGCAGCCACTAGGGGTCTAGCTTCAATGAAACCCCTTTCCAAATTTTTGTCAATGAATTTTCTCAATTCGTCCATTTCCCTAGGGGTCATTGAATAAATTTGAGGCTTAGAGAGTTTTACTCCAGGGAGAATGTCAATGCTGCAATCGGTGGGTCTGTGTGAGGGTAACTTATCTGAAGATTTTTCACTGAAAACATCTTTCAGGTCCCAATGTTCTTTTGGGATTTTTTTCTCCCCTTCAATTCTTTCCTGCCCTCTGGCTGCTAGATTGGGGTCTGACTTATTCGGTTTTGGAACCCCTTCTACCTTTTCAAGGGACGTAGCAGACCAGATGCGTAACCAAGCCTTCCTCCAATTTATGTGTGGGTTCCATCTACGCAGCCAGGGCAATCCCAATATAAGGGGTCGGTCCATTCTTGGAGCCACAATAAAACTTATTGTCTCTTGGTGGGTTCCCATCCACATCTCAATAGGCTCAGTAACAAAGTGAGCAGGGCTCCCTCCCGCAATAGAGCCATCCAATTGGCAAAAAGCGATTGGGATTTTCAAAGTTTTTAGCTTCAACCCCAATTTCTCTACTGTTTCCGGGCTCATAATACATCGTGTACAACCGGAATCTAAAAGAGGTAGCATTTTCTCTCGTGCGCCAGAAGAGGGCACTCTAAGCTCAACTGAAATAGTCATGGGTCCCGAACGGGAACTTACCCAGCGTTCGTCATCAGAGTCACTTCCTTCCGAAGAGCTGGGGGGTTCCTCTCCTCCTTCCACAGGGATGAAACGCTGAGAAGGTTCCTCCCCTTTCAAGGTGGGTTCTTTTTTCTTGCTGGGAGGTTTTTCCAGCCTCTTCTCTCTCCGAGGGGGGTGGTGGCTTTTGGGTCATCTTGACTCAGCAATTAACGGCACGGTACCCCTCCTTCCCACAGCGGAAACACACAAAGGGTTTTGGCTTGCTTGTAAATCCGCCCTTCCCTCCTTTCGGGGCTCCTGGGCAGAGGGGGATTTTTCCGCCCTCACATTCCCCTTGGTAATTCAGCCTGGCCAGATCAATTTTTACATCAGCGGCTGCTTCATACCAGGGCTGCAATCTACGGGGAGGTCTCCTGTTCACACATTGCTTGTAAATCTCTTTGTTTAACCCATTAGTGAAATGGTCTAATAATGCTTCTTCAGACCAACCCTTCATAAAAGCTGACAGCTCCCAAAAATCTTGTACATAATCAGCTACTGGCCATTTCCCCTGGGTAAGAGTTTTAAACTTAATTCTTGCTCTCCGCTCTGTGAGGGGATCATCAAAGCGTTTCTTCAAAGCGGCCATAAACCCATCAAAGTCTCTCAAGAGCAGGGAATCAGCGTTGTGCAAACCCACCATCCAATCTGCCGCTTTTTTCCCCAAAGCCATCATAATTACTCTTACCTTCGCAACATCAGAACCCAGTTCGCCATACATTTGCATGTAGTTCTATGCTTGAACAAGGAAGAACCCTAGCTCTTTTGGTTCTCCTCCGTATTTTACACTTAAAGGAGCATCCGGCGTCTGCGCCCCCCCCCCTTGGAATGTTTCTAGCTGCAGTGATCAGGGTTGGCGCTGGGTCATCTTGTTCAGCTCCCCCTTCGGCTCCTCCAATTTCTCTCAGGTCAGACAAGATATATTTTTTCTGTCTCTGCCTCAATTTCTCTCTCCATTTCACTCTCACGAGCCCGGCGTCTCTCCCACGCGCCTTTGAAAAGTTTCATAGCTTGGGACATCATAATGTTCTCAGGATCGTGCCAGTCAGCCACTGGTTTTCTGGGTCTCCTCATAGTAATCCTAGTCAAAGGTTCTTAAGGGTCCTCTTTCCGTCCCACTCCCCAAGGCCACCTGGGTCCAACAGATCGTCCTTCCAAGTGCAGGCCAGCCATCCGCTCCGTCTCCAAAGGGCATGCAGCTGCTCCCATATCTTCTTGATCACTGCCTTGGCGGGACATCCTTCAGGTTTTGGGTGCACCCCCCTCGGAAGGTGTTAGCTCCAGGATGGGTGCGAGATGAGATCCAGCTTAATGTCACAGTTCCTTCACTTAATAACCAAGAAAGAAACCACTCAACTCCATTTTGCAGAATTAAGAGTATTTTTACTGGTTATAAGTAATGAGAAGCTAAGCAAAGCTGGATCTGAGCAAAAGAGCGCGAAAGCATTAGATATCAATACATGATTCATTCCCCTCCCCTTGGTACCCCAGTCCATAATCCAATTGTATATCTCCATAACTGTCAGGTGGGAGACATCTTCAAAAATCATCATCAGGTTGGTATGCCGGACAGTTGGCCTTGGCGGGAAACTCCCCTCCTTCCACATGCGCAAAGGAATGGTGAGAACAACTCCCAATTTACAGTCCTCCTGTACAGATTATTTCCCTCACCCAAATACCATGCCCTCCCTCCCCGTTTCAATGGCAGCCAAAAAGCAAACAGCAAAACAGAGGCTGACAGGCTATGTCAACTACCAGCAGTTCAACTGGTAGAGCTGCTGCCTTTCACAGAGGTGGCACACAATAATGTGCATAGCAGCACCGGGTTGACCCCTTTTCAAGTCACCAGTGGCATGGACTTCATCTCCATGCCTGAAGTGCCCAGGGAGCACCCCTCATCCATGTTGTTGAATGAATGGGCCCACTGAAGGAAGCATGGGAAAATACCAAGCATGCCTTAAGGGACGCAGCAAAAACCCACAAAGCTCAAGCCGACAAATGCCATTCCCCCCAGCCACCATTCCAAGTGGGCAGCAAGGTCTACCTGTCCACAAAGTATTTGAAACTACGGCTCTCCTATAACAAGCTGGGTCCACAGGATGACTGGTTTTGCGTTGCTGCAACAGTCATAGGAAGCGGGCTCCATGAACTTAGGCTGAACTCTTCTTGCTGGGGGACCCTTAAAGGGCTAAAGCCACCTCGTATAGATGATGAAGAAAGGAGGGACGCCTTGCAGATCGCAGAGAGTGGCAACTATCCTGCTTCATCCGAGGCTGACTTTCCTAACAAGGAAAGAGAGGCAGCCATTATGGCCGCCGGGAAGCTGGGACAAGCAAAGAAAGAAATGTGCTGGAGCAGCGTTTGAACAATGGACTGGAGCTGGGTGAGATGATCTTCAACTTCTTTACTAGAGATTAAACCCAGTGGTGAAATTAAAAAAAAAATTCCCTACTGGTTCTGGGCTTGGTTGGCAGGGCTTGATAGTCATGTCACTGAGTGGATGGGGCTTGGTGCAACAAGCAGGAACCTCACAGAGTGACAGACAGCTGAAAAACAAGACATCAGACTTTACACAAAAGCTACACAACGGACTCACACACAATGCAAAAGCAGTTGGACTTCACACAAAATGGTCCCTGCAACAAGCAGGAACCTCACAGACAGTCAGGAAAAGCTGATTGTCGCACTTGTTTTTTTTTAACTTTTTTAAGCATTTTTTTTAGTACAGCTTCAGGTATTAAAAAATTGCTTTAAAAAAGTTTTTTTAAAAAAAGTTCCAACGATCCGTGGCATAGCTGATTGTCGCACAGCTGATTATCAGAACTTTTTTTTACTCTTTAAAGCATTATTTTACTACCAGTTTGGGTGAACCGGCCTGAACTGGTAGCATTTCACCCCTGATTAAACCTCAAAGAAACTCTGAAAAGACAATTCTCCAAAATGTTTAAAGCGGCTAACAATTACTTAGAGGAAGACTACAGACCTGAAAGAAAATGAAACCTAAGAGAGGATATAATTTTTAAAATATAGAATGACTGGATTTGAACATTTTATTGGCAACATCTTGAAAAGGCATTTTAAAATGCTGGAAACATTGGGTTGATTATTGGGGAAAAGTGAAATAAATTATCTGAAAAAATTGACATTGTTAGATTGGGAATAACATTGAAATTTTAGGCGATGACATCTGGTGAAAGAAAGAAAATACGCTATAATTTTATCAGGCTGGGAAGATCTTAGAATATCGTATTTTTCGGAGTATAAGATGCGTTGGAGTATAAGACGCACCGAGATTTTGAAGAGGTAAATTTTAAAAAAAAAGTTTTTGCTCTCTGCAGACCTCCCAAAAACGGCCCGTTTTTCGCAAAAATGGTTGGGCCCTTTTTTTCCCAAAAAAGGGTATGAATAGCATTTAGGAGGCTTGTAGAGTGCTCCTAGGGGAGTGGGCCAAAAACGAGCAAAAAGCATGCATAGCCTTTAGGAGGCTTATAGAATGCTCCTGCGGCTGGGGGGGGGCAAATTGAGCAAAAAATGACCTGTTTTTTGCTCATTTCTGCCCTCCCCAGCCTCCAGGAGCACTCTATAAGCCTCCTAAAGGATCTGCATGACTATTTTGGTGAAGGGGGTGGGGTTTCAGGAGGCAAAAATGCTGTATTCAGTGTATAAGATGCACCCAGATTTTCAGCCTCTTTTTTGAGGGAAAAAGGTGTGTTTTATAATCTGAAAAATATGGTAATCTTTAACACTGAGTGGAGGTAAACACATCTAGAAGACTGGTTTTTTGCTGTATATTGTTTAATATCTATTTGTTTCACAACTAAGGAAGGCAAATTTCTGAAACTTTTGAAGATTGCTAAGTAGAGTGGTTCGGAAATACTTGGAACTATTATTGGAATCAAAAGACTGGTGAGGTGGCTGATGAAGACATGAAAATCTGGAAGGAGTAAACTGACTTGTGGAGAACTGCAAAGAATTATAAATACCGTGTACTTCGAGGCATGACTGGGACTGAGTGAATAGTCTTAAGACTGAAATGATGGTACAGACAGTAGAAGTGATATTAAGCATGAAAGAATATATTCCTACTAAGTATGAATAAAATTACAGCTATAAATAGCACCTTGTTCTGCCTAAACTCTGCTGTTTTTGTTCAGATTGTAGTTGTCATGGTTCCGAGTAATGAACTGTGGGAAATTAGGACTCTGAAGCTTGGCTCAGATTCAAAAATCCCTTTATTGAGTACATCATATTGGCACTTACAAAGAGGAAGCTAGCTCTACATTATTCCTGCACATAGGGATAGTTAAAAGAATAGGATTTCCCCACCCTCTTAGGTCTCTCTGATCACATGGGCCAATCAGTCCAGTCATAGGTTCCCGCCCAGCTTCAATAGCTCTTTGATGACATGATCTTATTTCACATGCTGGCTGGTAGATATTATGACTAACTAGCTGAGAAATGTGGTGACATTCCTAAGTTTCCTCCCCCCCCCCAACTTGAATGGCAACCAAGAAACGAAGCAGAAATAAAGCATGGTTTCTGATGACGTAATTTTTCAGATTGACAATAGTACTATTTCTTATAATCACTGATTTTGTTTTATATAAAGTGATAGGTGATTTGTTTTACATTTAAATATATTTTAGGAGTTCTTTTGTGTTCACTGAGTAAACATGCCTGGTGATAAAATAACGTATGTCCTTTTCTTCTTTTACTTGTGTCACAGCTGATTTGAACAATGTTCGATTCTCAGCATATAGAACTGCCATGAAGCTCCGAAGACTACAGAAAGCTCTCTGTTGTGAGTATTCTGAATACCTTCAAGAATTTTTCTTAATTGCATTTTAAGAAATGAATGAATATATCTTCCATAAAACTTTATTTTGTGGTCATTTGGGGCACAAATTGAACTATTTTTTCTCCCAGATTCAACATGTAAGATTATAAATTTTCATTCATCATTGTGGGTTTGTTTTTCTAAATTCAATGATAAATTCTTCACATACATACATACATACATACTATCCAATTTCTTTCCCATCTACCCAGGCTGCAGGTTTTTTTCCTCAAGTTACTTGAACTCTGGCAGGCTTACATTATCATTTTAATAGATTTCTCCTGAAGAAATACATTACCTTTTCCCCATTTTTAGCTTTCAAAATGATTTTGCTTGCTTTTTAAAGGGGCTCTTCATCCATTAATATTGGTTGAAAATATTTTGATTTGATAAAAATGTCAGTAATGAAATCAATTCATGAAAAGGTAGCAGGTCTTGCTTCACGTTTGGGTTTGTATTTATCTTCTATATTCCCGTTTTGTCACAATGAGTTTTCAGCTAGCATAGTCAGTGGAATGTAAACAGGTTTTTGGATTTTATGAACTAAACACTCCTGGCATTTTGCCCCCCCAGTCTTATATTTTTTTAACGGCATTCTAATTTGATGATTAATTTCTTGTGTTTATTATTAAAGTTATCCTTATAAGAATCCAATTTTGCTTTTATCTTTTATTTGTTGAATTAATTTGTTAATATTATTTTCTGCTATGAATAACTTGTGAGGTTTTATGATAAATTAACATAAATATATTAATATATAATTAATACATTACATTAATAATATTAAATTATATTATTATATTAATATATAATTAATATGTTATGATAAATGGCTTTCTCTGGTTTTGTCTTTGTGCTTCTATTCATTTTTGACAAAAAGTTAATTTACATCCATTTTTCATTCAACAGAATTGGCAAAAAGTATATTGTTAATAGTAAAATATTTTGATATGGAAATAAAACAATATCAAATTAACATAATACTATATGTAGATATCCAAATAATACAGTATGATGCAGAAATGAATAAAGAAATCCCTTAGAAGAACAACTGATGTTAAAGCTACAGTTTTGCAATACATACCTATATTAATGTTATTCTTTATACTAAAATTCCAAACAATTTTCCCATTCAAATGTTCCAAAATTGAAAACCTGGAGTAAAAAAACCCTTACGCTGGGGTTTCTTTTGTAATCCCCCCCCCCCAAGATCCATTAAAATAGGGATCATAGAACCTTGATCAGGTACTGATTAAAGCTGATTGCAGGAATTAGATCCTAAGAAAGCAAATAGGATTATATTCCAAACCAGTATCTCCAGATAAGTAAAATCTTTACCATAACTGAATTTTGAATTTAGTTTTCTTACAAATGGGAAAATGGTAAGAATAAAATAAAATCATAGAAGTGATGCCTTCACTCAAAAATCCCCTTCTGTCCTTATTTCTCTGGAAATCAGATGTAAATATCCTTTAAGATTTTATAACTTTCTGTATTTATCTTCTTTGGAAAATCCTTCAGAAGAAAATGGCCCTTCTGCCATGTTCTTTAATGGTGAGGCTAGTAGAGAAATCTCAGATTTTCTCTTCCTTTTAAAAGGTTCTAGATTTTAAACATTTAGTTATTTTCTTCTTTGTTTCATGTACTACAGGTACCTACTGTATGAAATTCATTAGCTAGATCTGCTCCTTCGATTAGTGCAGTTTGGATAGGCAGCTTTCTTTACATTACAGTTTTAGACTAAGAAATGCTAGTGTGCCTTTTTATCTGTAAAATTTAAAATCTTTTTTGGTTAGGGTTAGGGTCCTACTCTCTATAAACCTCTTGCCAGTCTTTGCCAAATCATATTTTAAATATGTTTTTCACTGAAGGAACTATAGGTTACAATACAATAATTTTCATAAATAGCCAATTGGCATTCTGCTTAGTAATTGGAATCTCTATTCAATGCATACAGTCCCACTCTCCCTTCTATGTATTCACTTTCCTGATTAGTGACTGTTTTCAGTCTATACGTATGCTGCCAGTGATTATATAGAAAGATACACAAAAGCTGTCACATCAGCTACAAGAAATCAAATCCTTCTTAAATTATCTATTATTTCCATGCATAAATCAGTTAAATTAATCTTCTCTCACCTTGCATACATATCTGCATCTGAAGAGAGCTTAGTGAAAGTTGAGAAAAAAAGTATTTGAGTTTATCCCACATATCACTCTCAATAAGACATTAGTAAAGATAATATAAAGACATCTTAAGTTTAATACTTGGGGTTCAGTGCTATTGCCCACTGCCACTGAATATGTGGTGTATGTGTGTGTACTATCTGAAAATTGTGTGTGTACACAACCCACATACACAAAAAAAAGTTTCTGGTCAAGATAAATAATGAAATAAATGCTTTCGTTAAGGTTAATTATTAAGAAAAAGTAGCTCACATATTTTAAACATTACTTCATGACACATTATTATTATAGATTTATTGATTAGCCTATAGGGCATATCAATCTTAAGCAAACATATTTTCACATTGCTACTGCTTATTCGTGATGTCCCATACAATATTTAAGTGACTGAGGGACCCTTGGTGTTCTCTGAGATTGGTTGTTTTCTTGCAGATGTTTTATTACCCAAATTAGGTAACATCATCAATGCTTGTAGCGAGTGGGATTTGGTCTCATTTTATATTCTTGTGGCTTTCCCTATCAGTATTGGTGGGAGTGGCCTTGGTGGTTCTTTGGTTGGACTGCTTACTGTTAGCTTGTTTGGCAGTTCCTTGATAAGGGCATTGCTTGTTTTTTGATAGTTGGTCTAATACCATGTTTCCCCGAAAATACAACCTGTCCTGAAACTAAAGCCTTGTCACATTTTTCGCGTTGGCAAAAATATAAGCCCACCCTGAAAATAAACCACCTGGACAACCCCCCTGCCTCCAGCCACACAGAGCACCGCTCACCGACATAGCGGTATCCTGAAGGCGCCGAGATGCAGGAGCGTTGCTTTCCGCCTTCAGGATACCGCTAGGTTGGGGAATCGCATTCTGCCTTGCTGGAAGGGGGAGTTGCCCAGCTCTCCCTGCAGCAGCAGCCGCCGCTGCCGCTGCGCTCCTAGCATAACGTCTCCTCTGGTACCAAACTCGGCTGCCGAGTCTTCCAGCAGCGGCCGCTCTAGGAGTGCACTCTCTGATTGTGAGTTGGCTGTGGAAGACTCTGTAAAAGAGTCTTCCGGACAGAGAGTCTTCCAGCAGCCAGCCCACAACCATAGAGCGCACTCCTAGAGCGGCCACTGCTGGAAGACTCAGGAGCTGAGTTTGGGAGTTTGGAACCGGAGAAGACGTTATGCTTGGAGCGCGGTGACAGCTGCTGCAGGGAGAGCTGGGCCCGGACATGTTGAAGCTAGGAGGCATGCCTACTGGGGTCAGAACAGGCACTCATGCAACCCCCTTTTCCAGCCCGGCAAGCTCCATGCACTGACTTAGGGGGTATCCCTAATGTGCCAAGCTGGGGAGTGGGCAGAGCAGCACATGGCTTGGCACCTTAGGGATACCCCCTAGGTTAGTGAATGGCACTCTGCCCGGCTGGAGAGTGGGTTTGCCGGGTGGTTGCTTGTGAGCTTAGTCACCTCATGGCTGCTTCGCCCCGAGGCTGTGCCCGGTTCTTCGGGAGCCAGTTTGCAAGGGAGCAGCCACCCGGCAATGCCAAAACAATAAGCCCTCCCCTATAATAAGCCCAAGGCCATATTTTGTAAGTAAAAAGAAAATAAGACCCTGTCGTATTTTTGGGGAAACACTGTATTAATCTTGGTGTTAATCTCTGCTCATCTGAATGTTGATAATTGGTGAACAGATGTTCTGGGTTTTTTTATTTTTGGTTGGTCGGTTGTCTCATTTGAATGGTATATAGTTGTTGTTTTTGTCCCTGGTGATGGCTAATTTGTCAGAGTGTCAAGCATCCAGGAATTCTCTAAAATTTTTGGACTTGACTTGTCTAGAATGGTTAGAATGTTTTAGAGAAATTTGTGTGCTAAGCCAGCGTTCTTGGCATGGAGGTGGGGGGGGGGAAGGGAATGCTTTCGCACACATGCCACTTTCACAAATGCAGCTTCACACACATAAACACCCACCATTTTGACAGCCTGGTTCAAAACAGGCTGCAGCTTGGCAGTGGGCCACAATCCGGGGTTGGGGACTCCTATGTTATCCTATGCATATGTGATATCCTGATGTGTCCCATGCCATGTAATAGTCTGTTGGTGGTTTCTGAGATGTTTTTGATGTATGGCTGGGTTATCCTTTTCAGCTATATTGTGTTGAGTGGACGGGCACTTGATGAAGTTTCATGGATATCCATTTTGCTGGAAGATGTTGTATAGATGATCTGTTTGCTTTTTCTGATATTCAGATTGTTGCAGTGTGTTTGTGCTTGTCTAAATAGTATTTTTACACAGGTTCTTTTGTGGGAGGTTAGGTTGTTACTTTGATAGTGGAGAACTTGATTAATGATTATAACTATGATTATAATCTCATCAGTGGTGGGATTCAAATAATTTAACAATCAGTTCACCCAGGGTCAGGTTGGCTGTTGTGGGAGGCTTGGCCCATCCCCATCCTCCAACTCTGCTGCACCTGCAGGATGAGCTTCATGACAGCCAACCTGACCCTGGGCGAACCGGTTGTTAAATTACACTCTCCCCCCCCCCAATTTATTTATTTATTTAATTAGTTTGTATGCCGCCCACACTCAAAGAGATTCAGGGTGGCTTACAGGTAAAAAAGGGAGGGGGGACATATAAAAAATAAAAAACAACATTAAAAATTCTACAACATTCAAACTTAGGATGGGGCTGGATACATCAACAGCCCCAGGCCTGCTGGAACAGCCAGGTCTTCATCGCTTTGCGGAAGGCCAGAAGGATAGTAAGGGTCCGGATCTTAACGGGAAGATCGTTCCATAGGGCCGTAGCAGCTACAGAGAAGGCCCTCCCCCAGGGAGTTGCCAGCCGACATAGGAGGCCTAGTCTGTGCGATCTTATAGGTCTCTGGGAGATAACTGGCAGGAGGCGGTCTCTCAGGTAGCCAGGTCCGATACCATGTAGGGCTTTAAAAGTAACGACTAGCACCTTGAAGCGTGTCCGGAGACCAATAGGAAGCTAGTGCAGCTCGCGGAGGATAGGTGTAACGTGGGTGTATCTAGGTACACCCACTATCGCTCGCGCGACTGCATTCTGGACTAACTGAAGTCTTCAAACACTCTTCAGGGGCAGCCCCATGTAGAGCATGTTACAGTAATCCAGTCTTGAGGTGACAAGGGTGTGAGCGACCATCCAAAGGGCCTCCCGGTCCAGATAGGGTCGCAATTGGTTCCCCCGGCGAACCTGGGCAAAGGCCCCCCTGGTCACAGCCGACAAGTGATGTTCTAGCGTCAGCTGCGGATCCAGGAGGACCCCCAAATTGTGAACCCTCTCTGAGGGGCGTATAATTTCACCCCCAGGTTAAGAGATCGAATAGCTGGACCATCCTTGGGAGGGAGCATCAATAGCCACTCAGTCTTGTCGGGATTGAGTGCAAGCTTGTTCGTTCCCATCCAGACCCTAACAGCCTCCAGGCACTGGCACATCACTTCTACCGCTTCACTGAGTTGGCACCGGGCGGACAGATACAATTGTGTATCGTCCGCGTATTGGTGGTATTTAATCCCATGCCGGCCTATGATCTCACCCAGCGGCTTCATGTAGATGTTAAATAGGAGGGGGGACAGGACCGAACCCTGCGGCACCCCATAATTGAGGGACCTAGGTGTCGATCTCTGCCCTCCAACCAACACCGACTGTGACCTGTCCGAGAGGTAGGAGAACCACCGAAGGACGGTGCCTCCCACCCCCACCTCTCGCAACCGTCGCAGAAGGATACCATGGTCAATGGTATCGAAGGCCGCTGAGAGGTCAAGAAGCACTAGGATAAAGGAATGACCCCTATCCCTGGCTCACCAGAGATCATCGATCAGCGCAACCAAAGCAGTTTCTGTGCTGTAACCAGGCCTGAAACCCGACTGAAAGGAATCCAGATAATCGGTTTCATCCCAGGTCCGTCGGAGTTGAAAGGCCACCACTTTCTCAACAACCTTCCCTACAAAGGGGAGGTTGGAGACTGGACGATAGTTACTCAAAATGGCTGGGTCCAGAGAAGGTTTCTTCAGGAGGGGTCTCACCACCGCATCCTTTAGGAGGTGCGGGAAGGATCCCTCCCAGAGAGAGGTGTTAACTATTGTCTGGAGCCAGCTGCGTGTCACCTCCCTGCTGGTCGAGACCAGCCAGGAGGGGCACGGGTCCAGTATACAAGTGGAGGCACTCACTGCTCCCATGGCCTTGTCCACTTCCTCAGGAGCGACAAGTTGAAACTCGCTCCATAAAATCCGCTCAAGACCTTCCCCCGGTACCTCAGCTGGTACCGTGCAATTGGAGTCGAGGTCTGTCCGAATCCGAGCATCTTTATCCGCTAGAAACTGAACAAACTCCTCAGCTCTACCTTGTAAAGGGTCATCCGCATTCCTCCCTTTCAAGAGGGAGTGGGCTATTCTAAACAAGGCGGCTGGGCGTGATTCAGCGGATGAAATAAGAGCGGAAAAATGCACACATTTCGCCGCCCGTATTGCCACGAGATAGGTCCTGATATAGGCTCTCATCAGTGCTCGGTCAGATTCAGAGTTATTGGCCCTCCAGCGGCGCTCTAGGCGCCTCTTTTGGTGCTTCATCTCCTGGAGTTCCTCGGTAAACCAAGGAGCCCTCCTGGATCCACTACCTCGGAGAGGCTGTAAAGGCACAATCCGGTTTAGAGCCCCCACCGCCGCTGTATTCCAAGCAGCGACTAAGGACTCTACCGGACTGTGGACGAGAGCGTCAGGTATTTCTCCAAGCGCCGTCTGAAATCCCATTGGGTCCATCAGGCGTCTGGGGTGGAACCACCTCCTCCCTACAGTGGGGGATTGGTTTCCGAAAGTCAAGCCTCAGTAGGAAGTGATCAAAGTGGATCCTGGGTGCTGCACTGTGCTGCAATGGAGAAATGGGCAATGGAGCAACTGTCATGAGGGAAGGAGAAGAGAAAGCGGTCTTATCCTTTCCTCATGCAGGCCACTACATTGCCAGTTGTCCAATGGAGAACATTGCAGCACAGCGTAGCACCCAGAATCCGCTTTCATAGCTGGGGATGGGTAATTTAACAACCAGTTCACATGAACTGGGGCGAACCAGCTGAATATCACCACTGCCTTTGACCTACTACTTGCTATTTATATATACCATTGGTGATCATATTTGGTCAATAAAGAATTATGTTGTGATCTGTGAGTGTGATCTTTTGTTTTTCTAGTTTCCCATCACTCTGCTGATGAGAATATATAGGAAGGATAGCTTATTGTTGTTTTCTTCTTCCTTTGTGAATTTTATACCTTTGAAGATGTTGCTAATGGCTTTGTGTATGTTTTTACTAACTAAAACTAGAGGAAATTTTTCAGAGAAACTTGCCTGTTTGAGCAGAAAGCATCTACAAAAGAATGATCTCTCTTTAGCTAAATACATTTTATACAGTTACTCTGCTGCTCAAACCTTGAAGGGTTCATCATTATTGATTCAGCCTCCCACTGGAGCTATGAACATTTAACCTTAAACTCCTTTTTTAAAAATGATATACTATTTCCAATTGACTAATAAATTCTATATTAGAGCTAGTGGGAGGTGACTGATAAATAGTTGCTGGACAAGAAATAGTTTTTAAACTAGTAGCTACAATTATACTACATAATCTGAGATCACTTGCTTAGAAAAAAGACATCAATAATTAGAAAACACTAAAGATAAATTTAAATTTTGTATCTTCAATTTAACATATTTATATTTTAACTGTTGCTGAATTCAACAGTTCAACTGTTGCTAAGTTTAAATGATGTGATTATTTTATCAGAGCTGTTTCATATTAGGGTTTTTTTTTGTCATTACAGTGGATCTTTTGAATCTGTCTGCTGCATGTGATGCCTTGGACCAGCACAACCTCAAACAGAATGATCAACCAATTGATATACTTCAGATCATTAACTGCTTAACTACCATTTATGATAAATTGGAACAAGAGCACAATAACCTAGTCGACGTCCCTCTATGTGTAGATATGTGCCTCAACTGGCTTTTGAATGTTTATGACACGTAGGTCTCTGTAGTTTTTTGTACCAGTTTATTGTAATAAACTACTATTCTGGTAGTTGTTTCGATGGGAGAAAATTTGGGATTATTTTAAATTCAGAAAGTTGCTGAAAGTTACTAATTAATCTTAAAAACAACAAAATTAATTACACCATTTAATTTTGAAGTTTTGTATGATCCTAGAAATAGAACTTAATGCTTGTTAATTGTTTTCAATTTTGATAGTTATTCATATACTAATAAAATTATTAAATCATTTAGGTGCCAAAATGTAACTGTTAATTACATTTCACAGTAAACTACTTCTCATAAACTAAGTATATATATAAGTGTAATTGTATATGCAGAATTACTATTCAGAGTTGGAAATGGATTATATTTATGACTTAGGAAAATGCTTATAACTCTGAAAATATTATAAAAAGATTCAACATACAAATTATTATGAAATTGTGCGAGCATATTACCCTACATCTAGTATGTTGTACCGTGTTTCCCTGAAAATACAACCCACTCTGCTTGTGGCAGGATGCCACATGTCACGTTGTGCCAGTGCCACTGCTTATGGCAGGATGCTTAATGGCTCAATGCTGCCACATATGCCACCGCTCGTGTCCGCAACACCACAAAGCACCACACAGCCTGCTGATGGAAGCGGCAGCACTGGTGCGCCGAGCCTCATGGCGTCCTGTGACCGATGGCACCACCATGACAAGCCATGCAACATCCTGCTGTGAGTAGCACCAATGCGATGGGCTACATGGTGTTTTGCTGCAAGCAGTCACAGAAGAAATCGGGCAGCAGCACGACAGGTGTCGGGCATAGGAGGTGTGACTTTGGTGGTTTAAGGTAATTGGGTAAGACATTCCCCCAAAATAAGACATGCTTATTTTGGGGCTGAAAAGAAAATAAGACTAGTCTTATTTTCAGGGAAACATGGTATGTACTACTCCAATAAAAACTATTCCTTTGACCTATTTTGTTTTGTGCTAAAACGGGAAATTCATTTTTATTTCTGGCATTTTAATAAGCTTAGATATAGGTATTATTATGTGCATTTACATTATTGCTTATTTGTTTATTTATTTAATATTAATAGGGGTCGAACGGGAAAGATCCGAGTCCTGTCTTTCAAAACTGGTATAATTTCACTGTGTAAAGCACATCTGGAAGATAAATACAGATGTAAGTAATGATTGTATTTTATAATTTTTGCCATTTATTATGAAGCTAGATAAATAATAGGTCAAATCTTTTCAATTTTTTTAACAAAACTTGGAAATTAATATATATATATATATATATATATATATATATATATATATATATATATATATATATATATATATATATATATATATCAGGTTTTGCACTAAATGTTACCTAATGTCGTCTACTTTAGCCCATTGGAGATTATGGTCTTTATAGTTCACAAGTACAGGTAGTTCTTGAGTTATGAATGTAGTGGAATGTAGTGGATTCTGTTCCTAACCTAAGGATTCGTGGAAGTGAATCTCATACTTTGAACTGGATCCCTCCCTCCTTTCACCCACACATTTGCTAATCAAATGCGAAGCTCATTAAGTGCGCATGAGGTATTTCAGGATGGGGAAGACCATGGCGGGGCTATTAATGGAACAGGCCACCTGCCTAAAACCACTCAAGGTCTCCTCAACCCACTGAAATACCTCATGCTCCCCATAATTGCTTCCCCCCTCCCCAACCTGCTGCTCCAGGTCACTTTCCTTGTGAAGATTTAGCCAACAGTCTCCTCTCCAGCCTCTCAGCTGCATGCACCCTCTGCAGTTCTGTTCGTGCCTCCGCAGGCTTCGCCCAACAGATTGCAAGCCAAAGTGGAGCTTCTGATGGGTGAATGCGGCACTTATTGTGTAACTTTGAACATTCACTAAGGGAATTTTTGTAAACCAGCAATTACCTTTAACAAGTTGTAGAATTTTGCTGGATGACATGTGATAGGAATGAGCCAGGATCCAAAGAAAAATACATGTGCACTAGATGGCTTAAAATGATTGCCCATTTAAAAAAAAATATTCATTGTGGATACATCATGACATAAGCTCAAAAGAGAAATAATCTGAGCCTTCACCATCTTTATTATCTATTATGATATTTTTCTTCTAATTGTTGTTACTTTTTAAAATGTAAACCACCTTATAGTCATTAGAAGGAATGAAATGGTTTCTGTTATTCACACAGATGTGAAATCAGATTATACAGCTGTGCAATCCCATTTGTAAACTTCCAAAGTTTACAGAATTCTTGTTAGGAGCTTCCATCCCATGTGGCTAGTGTAACTCCTCCTTGGTTTTTTATTATCATTATTTTCCTTTTTTCATTGTATATTTGTCAGTCCATTTTGTTTACAATTGTTATTTTTCAGTCTAGTTTTTTTCTTATTTTTCTTTATTCTTAAACTTCTTTTTAAAGAAAAACTTAGCATGACACCTTGTTCCTTAGCTACAGATACCACCTTGTATACTAGACTTGTATTCTAAGGATCTTATTTTGTTACTGTTAGAATGCAGGAGTGAGTTTAATCCCTCATCTGAGCAGAATTGATATTTCTTTTGTCTTGGTGAAGGCATTTTCAAGAAACTGACTTGTCACAATTATTAATTTCATTTGCAATCCAAGTTGCAAATTCTTCTTGAAGACCAACAAAATCTCATAGTATATCGAACATATCTTCTAATTATTTTCTGTATGTATCCCCTTTTAGTATTCTTACCTAAATGGTAAGCAAATTATAGTAAATCCAAAACATGTGCACTGATAACCTGACACATACAGATTTTCTAGGACTTTGAAAGAGTCTGCAGGAAATTGTAGATTCAATACTAAAATTTGATTAGGAATTATATTTCTTTATTTTAACAAGTTAACGATAAACAAAATAAAATTAGGCGTAAAGCTCTTCTAAAAACAGCTATATACAACATGAGAACTTTCCTACTGAAGCATGAAATATTAAAGAAACTGTTAAAGTAAAACCATATTTTTTCATTGCACTGAAATGTTTTTAACACCTTGAAAAATAATTCAGGTCATGTTTTGGCAACTGCATTAGTGTCAAATATTTCAGGTGTTTTCTAACTGGTCTTCCTTCTATTACAGATGTGTTGTATAGAAGCTTCAAAATACATGCAGTATAGCAAATTCATAGTCAGTTGAATTTTATTTGTGATACCATTTCTAACAGTCCCAGGGCTGATGCATCTTTGTAATAGAATGCATTATATTCTTGGAAACACTGTATTTGCAATTTGACAAAGCTTCCTGGGAATTTTTACACCAGGAAAAACAAAAGATTCAGTGTATAATGCATTCAATTTTTTCCCCTACTGGTTCTGTGGGGGGAGGTTCCTATGACTGAGTGGATGTGGCCAACTCGATGTCACTCACGGAAATGCCTACTTGGTCACATGACCCACCACCACCAAGCAACTTTCACAGAACCTGTTAGGAAAAAAATATGTGTATGAGAACGAGAAGGGCTCATAGTGAATGCTGTGGCAGAGAGAAGCCAAACTTTTCTCCTTCCATTCACTGTGGAGCTGCCACTCCCTTTATGGTCCCCCTGGCTCCCGCCCTCCTGGGGATCAAAGTTCCGTAAAGAGACAGGCTGCAGCAGCTCCATTGTGAATGGAAGGAGAAATGTTTGGATTATCTCTGCTGCATTTAATATTGAATTCTGTGGCACAGAGAATCCTAACTTTTCTCATTTCATTCACAGCAGAACTGCTGCTCCCTTTATGGTGCCCCCTGGCCCACTCCCTCCCGGGGACTACCTTAAAGGGGCAGGCTGCAGCAGTTCTACTGTGAATGCAGGCAGAAACGTTTGGATTGGGTGGGCAGGTCGAGTGGCTGGAAGGGCCAAGCGAACGGAGGGAAGAGGTGAGCAGCAAGCGGATGACTGAGCAGCCGACTGGGCAGGGCCAACCAGGGGTGATTTTTAGCGGTTCGGCGAACTGATTCCAATTGTCCTTACCAGTTCACCCAAGCCAGTCCGATCCAGTCAAATTACACCTCTGGTATAATGTAAAGTCCCATGCCTTGTACTTGTCTAGATTATTGCTGTGATTTAGTAACATCATGTGGAATATACTCCAGTTTGATTGCATGAATTTTCCCCATATTTTTATTCTATTTTTTCAGATCTGTTCAAGCAAGTAGCTAGTCCCACTGGATTCTGTGATCAACGTCATCTGGGTCTCCTCCTACATGACTCTATCCAGATTCCAAGGCAGCTGGGAGAAGTTGCTTCTTTTGGTGGCAGTAATATTGAACCCAGTGTTAGGAGTTGTTTTCAGTTTGTAAGTATATCTTTTGCTTTTAAAAAGATGCAACATTTTAAGAACACACTCAGCACTCAACTGCTTCAAAACGTGTCAAATTCGGTATTGGATACATTTTGAAGCAGAAATCTTTTATCGGCACCCAGTGGAAGAAAGAACTTGCTAATGTTGTCTGCAATATGATTCGCTATTTCTTCCGGCCAAAGCAGTATTTGTATTTGTATTTTATTATTTATTATGGGGTGTGGGTCAAGTGGTAAGTCATGTGGTTTTCTTGGTACCCATTGGTTCGACAGGGGTCAATTCATGGTCCCTCAGCCTGTTGGAGGGCTGGACAGGCTGGGTTGCCATGGCTAGGTGGTCATGTGACTGGATGGGCGTGGCCAATTTAGCAGTCCATTTTGCCTTTGTCCTTGCTGAACTTGATCAACCCAAGGAATCTTATTTACTTAAGGGGGAAAGAGCACAAACTTTCTTGCCACTTGCCTAACTTCATTACAACATCTTCAGGCTCCTTAAAAAAAGAATAAAAAAACATGATTTCCTTCAAAATAACTCCTGATCATATGTTTCAGATGACCACACAATAAACCAGAACTGCAACAATTAAGACTACAATTAAAAACCCCCAAGATGGTCATTGAGAGACATTGGAAGCAGGCAGAAGAAGGCGAGAATCAACACAAACACACATACACACACAAATCCTCCAATGGTGAATTAAGGTGGGATAATGGTCCCTCAGAATGTTGGGGGCTGGACTAGTTTGAAAATACATGGACAAATTTCTATGAACACTGCACATATCTTTATTTGTAGTGCAAAAAAACATGAAAGACAATATTTAAAATGAACAATTTTAATCAACATAAATATACTACTAATTCAATGGGAAGTGTGGGCCTGCTTATCTGGGATTATAGGGCTAAAGGTCTTTTAAACCTGGAGGAGAATTCACAAACTGATTTGTTTTTTGACACACTTGTACATGTGTATATATACGCACATGAATATCTACCAAAATTGTTCAGCTACAAATTTGATAGATATATGGGAAGAATCAAACTAGTGGATGAATTATCCTTCAGGAATTATACTGAGGTTGCATTTGAATTAATATTAGCCAACTTCAGCTGATTTTAAAAAAGCTAGGAGACATGGAGACATGTCCCCCACCCACTTTCAAAGTGCTACTTTAAAAGCAGCCCCTCCCCTACTCACATCCCCCAAGATCACATGGCTACTCTGCTGGCAACAGAGCTGTTTTTCAAGCCGGAAATAATTGCTTTGCAAGCCAGAGCAACCCCTCCCCTACTCACCCACCAGCCCTGGATCAAGTGGCTGTGAAAAACATCTGAAAGGCTGTTTTTAAAGACTTTTAAAGCACTACTTTACAAGCTTTTCATCCCACCACTTCACAGGCCAGATACCTTGCATTGGAGGGCCATATCTGGTCCATGGGCCATAGTTTGAGGATGCTTGCTATAAAGCTTTGACTCAGAGACGTGTGGTGAGCTTCATGGCCGGTGAGGCAAGCGTGAAAGCCTCGGTGCCGCATCCGCCATAGAGCGGGACCGGGACCTGCTCTATGGCAGACGTGGTGCCGGGACTTTAAAGCCCTACTGCCAGGGCTTTAAAGTGGAGGCAGGGCTCCGGCGGCATCCGCCATACAGTGAGTCCGAGTCAGGACTTTAAAGTCCTGCCGCGGGGGCCCTGAAGTGGAGGCCCGCTCATCTCGCCGGCCTGTGCACGCACGCTCTGTAAGGGAGAAGAGGGCGAGCTCCTGCGATCCCTGGCTGAGGAAGGACTCATTCGGTGGTGGTCGCGGCGGCAGCTCTTGGCACCCATTGGCCAAGCAAGAGGGGCAAGAAGTTTGGGAAGCATGGCCTCTTTCCTAGCATGGCCCTCCAGCTGCGCGGGACAGGGGCAGGGAGGAGGGTAGGTGGGTGACTGCCACTCTGGGCTCTCCCCGCACTCACTCCCTCACACACTCACTCCCTCACACACACACACACACACAGCGCACCCCAAAAACCCAGGCATGCACCTCTGGCCGCCCTTAGTCATACCGGTTTCTTGCTTTCGCACTCCACTCAGGCAGGCAGGCAGCCCCTCCCTCCATCTCTGCCCCTCGCGGTTTGCCTGGTCGAGATCGAAGTCTATCTCCAAGCACCGGTCTATAAAGCAGACAGGGTTGAAAGGAGAGAGCGAGAAAGCAAAAGAGAGAGAAGGGGGAAAAACTCAGCCACAGGCAACTCTTGGAGGTTAACTCTGCCTTATCTTGGACCCAAACAAGGGCGCCACCCACCACGCCTTACGGGCTTTGAAAGATTCGCCCTTTTACGGAGTCCTCGACTTCAACTCCCTGAAAGTTTCTACTACAGGCAGCCACGCTGTCTGAGCGCCTACAGAGGGCCACCCACGACTTGACACGTGCCTGAGGGCCAAAAAGGCAGCATGCTGTTCCCTCCGGCCAGCGCTCCGCTTACCTTCTGCTCGGGCGGTGGGGAGGACGCCGTGTTTTCAGCCCCGAGAGTCTCTTTCCCCTTCCGCCCCATCTGGGGTGGTAGAATCCCAAACCCAGCCAAAGCCCACCGCAGTCACGGCTGTTGCTCCAAAGCCTCCAGGAGCGCCGGCTCCTTTGCAAAAAAATAAACCGAGTGGCGGGAGGGAAGGCGGTCCCTCGAGCCTGTAGTTTGCTTGAAGAACTGACTCCTCCCGGACTCGGCTCTCATGCGGTCTCTTCTGACAAGAGCGAAATAACCCGCCCAACATAAGCGTGCTCAACTGCAAGGCATGATTCGCTGCTCCCAGATCGGGAGGCGGGATAATCACGTGCCTCCTTTGCATACAAAATTTTTCGCTTTTTAACCCTTGCTTAACTCTTAAAAGGCGAAAAATTCCTTATGCAAAGGAGGCCCATAGTTGTCTCGCCTCCCCCTACAGTTAACACTAAGCAGACTCCAAGTCACTGTGACTTGGAGTCTGGCAGCAACTACCTTGGCCTTTTAAATTATTTTTAAAAAATTCTTTAAAATTCTTTCCTTTTCCTCATGAGACTGGTGAGGCCCCGCCTCCCCTGCCTCTAGTGACTGCACGTCCCTGCTTTGACTACTCTGAAGCAGCAAAGATCTGTCATTACCCTTAGGCAAACATTGCATAGTCAAATAAAAAATAAGAGAGGAGGTAAAGTTGCAGCTTTAAAAAAGAGAATTTCAGCTAAAAATCTTTCTTCCACATAACTAGTATAAAGAAAATGTGGCCTCTAACCATCATTTGAAACCACCTAAAGTAAGTATTTGACCTCTTCAATACACTTGGATTATACTCTCTTATTACATGTAAAGGAGGTGATCTAAATTCTGGTTTTTCATTTCAAGTCCATTGTCTTTTGCATGAATAATGTTATCCTCTAATGCAGGGATGGTGAACCTTTTCGACACCAAGTGCCCAAACCAGAAGGCGGTGCATGTGCATGCATGTCCGTGTGCCGGAGTGCCAGAAACTCAAAAAACCAGCTGGACAGCGCACACATGTCTGTTTTGGGGGCATTCTGGGACCATTTTCAGGCCAAAATATGGCCTGAAAATGCCCCCCAAATGGCCTGTTTTCAGCCTATTTTAACTGATTTTTGGGCCTTGTTCAGGTGCTCCTGTGCCTGTGAAGACCAGCTGGCTGGTGCACATGTGTCTGCAGGAAACCATAAGAGCAACTGGCGATGGTGCACATGCCCACAGAGATGTCTCTGGGCAGATTTGCTTACCTGTGCAGAAAGAAACCATTATAAAGCAAAGTGGATGGATTGATAATGTTACAAATAGAAAAACAGTGAAGACACATTTTATAATACTGTGTTATGAGTGAATCAAACAGAAGTTTGTATTTTTTTAGCTAATACAGCAAATAATGAATGTAGTACTATAGTAATGCTAGTAAAGGTCAGATGGGAGTAAAATAGCTTAAGTGAAGAACCAGAATTAGCATTTTGATTGAAAAGCTTGATTTTCTTTTCAGTCTTTTTTTTTAATTTCAAAGAAGACAATAGATAAGTGATAAATGGAAAGAGTAGTGTAAAACAATAGCTATCACTTCTTCTAAATTCCTGTTTCAATATGTTGTGCATGATAAAATCCTTGCTTGAATGAATCAGTAGTACATATTTCAAAAGTTATAAAGATCATGAATAGCCATTAAGATCTCATGACTATAGACGTCTGGGAGTTCACAAAATTTTATTGATCAGTTTTCTTGCCATTTGAGGTCCCATTAATATGCTGTTCCTTGGCTCCATAGATTCAGAGAAAAGGTACTTTTACTAGGAGAGAACTGAATACAAGTTTCAGGCAAGATCTGAGGCAAAGGTGCTCATTGCAACAACTTGAAACAAACCATAAAGCCCAACACCCCCCACCAACCCACCCTGGTAACTAGGCAATCAGAGGACAAGCATTGGCCAGGAAATGTTTTGAGAAAGTCTTTAATTCAAATACGTTGTCTCTGGCTGCTGCATACCAAAGCTAGAAAAATGACCTTGGAGAGATAAGCAAAGCCCAGACCATAGTTGCAAAGCTGCAATGAAAAATTCTCCATTGATCCCTCTCCCCATTTTCATGGCAGCAAGCAGCAGGCTGCCTGACATTCGGTCCCACATAACAGAGGCTTTAGCAACACATATAAAATTAATTTATTATTATTTATTATTATTATTATATTACCATCATCATGCCTCCACTTTTATTTGACTATAGTTATTTAAACGTCATTCATCCTAAAATATACCAAGATTTAATACATAACCATATGCTGGCATTTCATTTACTTATTTGTAAAATCCTCCATTAACATTAAGTCCTGATATCCTGTTTTAGCTAAACATCCATAATATTTAATACCAAAATTTTCTAATCCTCCATGTATATAATTTATTATCATTATCCTTTATTTAATTATATCCTATATCATAACATTTCCCCCCTATTAGTTAAAACTTGACTGTGTCTTAATTTTGTTTTTTTATTATTATTGTTATTAATAATCTTTATATATAGTCCAAAAATATTTCTAACCTTCCCTTCTCATATCCAATTACTACTAATCATAACAGCTCAACATTGTATACATTGCTATCATTATCAATTTTTATTTAACTGTACCTATTATCACTGGATTTAACTAAGTTTAGCTAATTTTGAATTATACTCTTCCATCTATCAAACTGTATCTCTCCAATAACAAAACAATCTTATATCTATTGCCATTTGTGGATCAAATTCTCCAAACATCTTTTTAAACAAGTCTGTACGAAGTCCTCTTTGCACCTTCTTGTTGTAGTATCTCTCATATAATGTTGACGCCCTCCTTCTGTTTCCTTTACTTGAGAGACCGCCTACTGCCAATTACCTCCACTAGACCGATTCGATCGCATCGATTAGGCCTCCTCCGAATCCCATCTTCTAGCCAGTGCAAACTGGCAACTACCCGGAGGAGAGCCTTCTCGGTGGCTGCTCTGTCCCTTTGGAACGAACTCCCTGTGGAGATTCGGACCCTCACCACCCTCCAGTCCTTCCGCGCCGCTTTAAAGGTCTGGCTGTCCCGGCTGGCCTGGGGTTAAGATTGTAGCCCCACTCGAATTGTGCGATTGTTGTGTTTTCTTTTTAACATGCTGTATTGTCTATTGTTTGTCTTCTCCCCCTCCCTCTTTTGAATTGTGAGCCGCCCTGAGTCCCCCCAGGGAAAAGGGCGGCATACAAATAAAGGCAAAACAAAACAAACAAAACAATTCTCAGCAGTGTTATCAAATATTTTGCAAATAGTATTTCATAGTCCATAAGTTCTTTAATGCTTTCTTCTCCTTCTATGTCCTGTCCTTTGAAATTAGTTTTCTTTCCATTTAATTCCTCTTAGAATATTCCATTCTTTGTGGCAACCAATTGCCACAAATATCAACAGGCTCAAACTCTTGCATTTCAATTTTTTAAATTTCCATCTTCTTATTTTGTATTTGATGAACAGCCTCAGTTTTTTCATCACATTTTGTTGCCAAATGCACCAAATAGTCCAATTTTCTCTCAATTCTTTCCTCTGTATCAAACACCCTCTTCAAAGCTAAAAGTATTGCTTGAAGAGACGCCATGTTTGTATGCAGTTGTATTTTTTCTTAGAAGCTCAGCAAGATTGAAACACTTGCAAGTAAAAACAAACTACAAAGGGACAGCTGTACACTCTTATCAGATCTTAAGCCAGAACAGCCAAGCAATGAAAGTGTCGAGATGTAAACAGCCAATTTGTAGATTACAGAGTGTCAGAAGAAATGTTAGAGTAATCCATCCATTTGAAAAGGTTTACTTAGAATCAATCCATGTAAATAACATTTAGAAAGTAAGATAACCACTATCCAGAACCATTACAAAAATCAAAATCGCCGCTAAGTTCTTCTATTCTTTGGTTTAAGTTAGTTTTTAAATGTTATAGGCAGTCCGTTTTTTTAAAAAACAATAAAAGTTTCTCACCAGATTAACACTTCTCCATATTGCCCTGACTTTGTCAGCCTTGATAGACTGGAATTTTTATTGCCAGCTGAAGACTTTTCCCCTGCTTTTCTCGGAGATTTGCGATATCCCCGAGACCAGCAAGATGTAATCTTTCTGTTCACCATCTCTTCGGGATGATTTAGGTCCGTTGGACCCCCCTAGCAATAAAAGTGTCGAATGTGATCTCAGAGCTTTGAGATTGTACGTTGTCTCGTCACAGCATCGGCTCCTCCCCCATGTTTAGCTAGCATCTTGTGGAAGGAATCTTGTGGCAGGGAACAAAGTGCATCTGTTGTTTTTTTTTTTTTAAAAAAAACCCAAATAACAGTGTCCCCCCCCCCCCCACTTTCAGGCAATTCCATAATAAAGTCCAGAGATACCTTTTTCCATGGTATCTGGGGTCTGGCCATAGTCTGCAAAGGCCCTGTGGGCTTCCCCAGTGGTCTCTTAACTGCTGCACAAATTGGACAGCTGGCTACATAGTTTTCGATGTCTTTCTTCAAGGAAGGCCACCAAAACTGTCTCTTAACCAAGTGCAGGATTTTTACAAATCCAAAATGTTCTGCTGACTCAGAATCATGAGCACCTTTTAAAATGGTGCTCCTCAAGCTTAAGGGCACATATAATTTGGCTCAGACCTAAGCTAGTCCATCGTGCATGGTGCAGTCATTTATATGAGTAGTAAGCCATTCAACCTTTAGCGCTTCTTTAAGCTTCTCACACAGTCATTTGGAATCTCAGACTCCTTCCCCTGAATAACAGCTCGGACCACTTCAGTTTTAATATTGTTGTATTGGAGAAACTTAGACAAAGATCTGCCATTAAATCCCCCCCTCCCCCCAGGACATAATGCAGGGTAAAATTGAACCGATTAAAGTAATGAGCCCAATGGATTTATTTAGGGGACAACTTGCACAGAGTTTTCAGGGTTCCAGATTTTTATGATCATACGCTTGCAGTAGTTCCAGACTTGCACCAGGAAGAACTCCAGTTGCCCAGGGTCTCCCCCATACTTCAGTCCTAGGGCTGGGATGGACCCGGTGCCTTTGAGGAACAGTCTCCGCAGGTAGAGTGGCTTGCACAGCAGCCACTGCCAGAAGTGGCATCACTTGCCCTGACACCAGGTAGAGCAGGTGCAACTCCCACCGTAGTAGCTCCATCCATGGCCTGGGCTGGATGGAGCTACCCAGGAACCTTGGATAGCCATCTGTGTAAGAATTTCTTAGGCTCTTCAACTCCCCGTAACCTGTTGTATCAGAAACAGGGCTTCCCTCCAGGGGGGGGGGGTGTCTTCCCTCTGCTCCATAACAAGGGGTAAGCCTGATTGACTTTTCTTGTGGTCTAAACAAGTTTTTTATTTTATAATAAAATTGTTGAGGTCCAGCTCTTCTCACCATTGTGCCTCATCTCAAGCACAGTGTGGTTTAGTCGAGGAGCTGGCCATAGCTTCAGTTTCTCCAGCTCACTCCCGTGGTTGGACATTAGATGCTCAGTCCCCATGGTAGACTGCTGACACTGGGTTGAACGTAAATCTTGCCTAATGTCAGGGCTGCCTCCATCCGATTCCTAGGAAAGAAAAACTCTTGACTCCATAGATTCAGAGAAAATATACTTTTACTAGGAGAGAACTGAATATTAGTTTTAGGCAAGATCTGAAGTAAAAGTGCACGAAGCAGCAACTTGAAACAAACCATAGAGCCCAACCTCCCTGGTAGCTAGGCAACCAGACAGCAAGCACCAGCCAGGAAATGTTTTGAGAAAGTCTTTGATTCAATTGCATCATCTCTAGCTGCTGCATACCAAAGCTATAAAAAATGACCTTGGAGAGAGAAGCAAAACCCAGACCGTAGTTGCAAAAAACGCTGTGAAAAATTCTCCACGGACCCCTCCTCTCATTTCCATGGTAGCAAGCAGCAGGCTGGCTGACACTTATATTGAGTTATCTCTATAAATGTTAAATATTTATTTGACAATTTATCTTATTTCATAATTTTAGGCTTATGATGCAGCTATATATAAGTATCTGAGAAACGTTTTTTTAAATTTCAATTGTTCTTCCAACACAATTCTTTTTTCTTTAAAGAAGAACGATTAGTTGTTGATACAAAGTATTCCTCTTTTCTCCTGATGTATCAATCATGTTTGATACTTTATGACATTTTGATATTTTGGTTGGGTAAAGGGTTAGTGGCAAAAACGCAGCATAGCATTTTACTATGAATAAAAGAAGAACAATTTTATTCACCTAGAATAGTGATAACTAACCTTTTTTGGCTCGGATGCCGAAAGCGTGCACATGTGCCCATAATTCAATCCCCCACGCACCACCTCGCATGCATGCATGACCCCCCCCCTCCACTGCTCCACCACCCCCACCCCTACTTCTGGTAGGCCCCGTAGGCCCATTTTTTGCCCTTTCCAGGCTTTGGAGGCTTTCTTGAAACCTGGGGAGAGCAAAAATGGCCTCTCAAGCCCTCTGGAGGCCCTTTGAAGGCCGAAAATCAGTTGGCCAGGGCACATATGAGCGCTGCAGCTGACCTAGGACAATGGCTTGCGTGCCCTCAGAGATGGCTCTTCGTGCCACCTGTGGCACCTGTGCCATAGGTTCGCCATCACGGACGAAGAGTGTCTTATAAATTAAAAAGATTACAGATTGGCAAATTAATGTTTTACTTTTTATTATTCTGACAGCACTTTACTGCAGTATTGCAATACAACATTCATATTTTTGATAGACGTGGAAAGTTGTTAGTCTACTACACAGTAGTTATCTAACTAAAATATGGTTATATGGATATAAGCCTGAGACCAGCACAGCGAGTAGCAGGGAAAGCAACAGTGGAGCAAAGCTGGAATTTGAGGCTGTCGTTGGCAGTTGAGCATTGTAGCACAGTGGACCAGTGAACCTCTGACTGCGAAAAGCAACAGAACAGTGTGGCAGACCAACAGACGTGAGGGGAAATGATGTGAACTGAGGAAAGCAGGGAGAGCTGAATATCTGGTAGTGGCAGGCGAAAAGCAAGTTCAAAGAGAGGATAAAAAGACAACAACTACAGAGCACAAGGCAAAAAAAATCGAAGACAAGTAGATAATACCAAGCATGGAACATATAAAGGTAGAGAAAAAAAGGAACAAATAAAGCTCACAAGAAGGCAGGGAGGAAAGGGATAATTATAGAATATTCCATTACAGGGTAAGAACAAACCTTGCATTTAAGCCCCACTCAACACTGAAAATTTTAAATTTCAACATTTTAAATGAACTGCTAGAACTTTAAATTTTAAACTAGACATTTTCACCTAAATTTTGAAATTTTAAATGATCTGTTAGAATATCAAATTTCTAAATTGGACACTTTCCCTTTTAAAAATCTGTGGTAAAACCTACATTTTCACACACAAAAAATTAATCCACTCATGGAAAAAGAAACTGATTGTAAGGACTTGCCTCTCCTATCTCATCAAAAAAACAGAACTCTTGAAGCAAGTAGCATTTTAAAAGGGAAACTTTTATTGAGAGATAGGGATAGCAAGAAGACTGGCTCTGAAATTCCTGCTCAGAACCGTTAGATTAATGTTGCAAAACTGCTCCCCTATGTACAGTCCAAGGCGAGTCAATGCACAGGTGCAAAGTTGTTGTGAGAACTTGAGCTGAGAAGATGATAAATTGTTCTCAAGTGCTACTTTGCCCGTTCCTTCGAAACTGGGACAAAACAGATGGCCTCAGGCCTGTCCTTTCCCAAGAATGTACATCAAAGTGATAGAAAGGCCAGAAACAGGAAAAGTTTGTAGAAGAGCATCCTGGCCCTCCCTGCTGGAATGACAGCGTCCTGATAGGGATCTGACACTGATGCTATAGTGATCTGTAAAGCGTGTTCCATGTTCCATGTATACACTTAGGCCCATAGAAGACCCAAATTATATATGTACCAAATGTAAACTAATTGAGTTGCTAGAAGAAAAACGAAAGGGTTTAGAGGAAACCTACAACCTACAAAATGAAAAACCCCAAACCTTGCAAGAAGAATATGCCAAATTGAACATAATAGATAGAAGGATACAAACTGTACCAAAAAAACAGACCCCATAAAAGAGGAGGTGGGGTTGTACTATATGTAAGAGGCCACTGTATTGCTACAGAATTGCACGAAATCAAAGACAAAAACCACCTAGAATGCATATGGGTCAATATAAAAGAAAAAAATGAATGACATTGCTACAGGCCTCCCAACCAAGCAGAAAAAATTGGTGTACTTTTTCTAATCAATTAACAAATCCTAAAATGGAAAACAACTCAAGAAGCTTGGGAAACTCTGAAAAATCTGATCATAAAAGCCCAGGCCATCACAATACCACTGAAAAATAAAAATAACTCCAAGAAGAAACCAGTGTGGCTGCACAAAGATCTCTTTGACAAATTGAAAGACAAAAAGGACAAATACAAAAAATGGAAAGAAGGACACATAACTAAGATGAAGGAAAGCAAAGGCTCAGAATGAACAAAGACTTGCAACAAAAGTGAAAGATAATAAAGTTTCTTTCAACATACAAATAAGAAAAAAATCAAGGAAACAATCGGTCCACTAAAGAGAGAAGACGGCAAGGAAATAACAAGCAGCAGAGAGAAAGCAGAGCTGCTTAATCATTCTTTGGATCAGTCTTCACACAAAAAGAAATTATAGCCCAACCTACCAAAAACAGACTAGAAATAAAAGTTAAAATAAGCAAACTAAATTGTAAGAGACAACCTGTTTGATCTTGATGAATACAAATCACAAGAACCTGATGGACTACATCCCAGAGTTCTAAAGGAGCTGCCAGATGTCATCTCAGAACCACTGTACCATATTTTTCAAAACTCCTGCAGCATCGGGGAACTAACAGGGGACTGGAAAAGAGTTGATGTGGTTCCCATCTTCAAAAATGGGGAAAAAACAGACCCAGGAAACTACAGACCAATCAGCCTAACATCAATACCGGGAAGATACTGGAAAAGATAATCAAAAACCAGATCTGCCAACACCCCAGATGATAGGCTCAAGATCCAGGTGGATCTTGACAGACCTCAATACTGGGTCCCAATTAACAAAATGAAATTTAGTGTAGAGAAAAATAAAGTCTTACACTTAGGCAAGATAAACCAAAAGTACACATAGATTTGGGGAAACCAGGCTTAAGAACATTAACACTGAGAGGGATCTTGGAGTCTTAGTGGACAACCAAGTAAATATTGTTATATTTAATATTGTTTTATAAATATATAAATATATTTAATATTTATATTAAATAATGTTAATATTGGTTAAATATGAGCCAACAGTGTGCAGTGGCAGCCAAAAAAGCCAATGCAATCCTAAGTGGCATTAACAAAGGGATTCAGTCAAGATCACATGAGGTACTAATACCACTCTAAAGCCTTAGTAAGACCATACCTAGAATACTGAATCATGGTTTGGTCACCACACTATAAAAAGAAGTTAAGACTTTAGAAAGAGTGCAGAGAAGAACAACGAAGATGATTAGGGAACTGGAAGAATGGTTACAGGAACTGGGCATGGATAGTGGAGAGAAGGACCAGAGGAGACATGATAGCAGTGTTCCAATGCTTGAGGGGCTGTCACAGAGAGGAGGGTGGTCATCCTGTTTTCCAAAGCACCTGAAGGCCAGACAAAGAATAATGGATAGAAGAGAAATTTCTTCTTAGAAATAAGAAGAAATTTTGTGACATTGAGAACAATCAACCAGTTTGCCTTCAGAAGTTGTGGGAGCTTCATCACTGGAAACTTTCAAGAAGACATTGGACTGCAATATGTCAGAAATGGTGTAGGATCTCCTGCTTGGATGGGGTTTAGTAGTATATACTACATATCAAAATTTAGAGGCCTTTTAGCCCCGCCCCTTTGTTTTGTTTTTGTTGTAATCTTGCCGCTTTTGTGATGTGTTTTGTTTACAGTGTAGCCTCTCCACTTATATGTCATTACCCCCCCCTCATCTCCCACTCTCCCCACGCCTCCCACCCTCATCCCCCCCTTACCTTGAAGGTCTATAATGTCATATCCACCATGCCTCCCTGAACCTCAAACCCTTTTTACAGGAAGTACTTTAACATCATTGTGAGCCAAATCTCTGTGACTCATAATCCTTCTCACCCGGTAATGCAGGTTCAAAAACACACACCTAGCCACTGTAACACACGTGGCCTTTCACACGGGTATGCTGTAACAACTGATACGCCAGACCTACCTTACCCACACTCACTTTCAACTTGAATAATTGTGACATATTTTCACCAGAAAACCTCATAGGTTCATATTTGTAGAGCACGAGTTTGACATCAGCAGCCAATGACGTTATTGCTCTGGTTCACAGCCGCCTCCCATTGACTGAAAGAAAATGATTGACGGGCTGAGCACATGTATTCTCCTAAACCTTCCAGAATGCCTTCCCAATGCCAGAAGCAAAATGAATGACGAAGCATTTTCTGACAGGGGTAGCTGTCAGCATGAGAATGACAATTTCTCAAAACTGTCAGCTTTTTACACAGAGCAGGAAGTTAAAAAGTAATATCAATTCAAAATAAGAAAACAATGTGAAAAAATAAAAAAACTATAGTGTCCCAAAACTATCAGCTTTTTTAAACAGAGCAGGAAGTAAAAAGCAATATCAAAGCAAAGTAAGAAACCCTGGCCTCTGTTTGCAGTTGTAAGGCAAGGAATTTGAGCAAGGCTTCGACTTTGGCCGGTGTTTATTTTACTTTACAGAGATGTAAAAAATAAAATACTAAATTTGCAAAGAAAACTACCATTTTTTGTACGCAAGTTATTTATTTTTCTGAAAAAGGAGGGTAAAGGGTAGCTCTAAAAGGCAGGAAACATAAAATTAAGAGAAAAAATAATATTAAAAATGTGAAATTTTTCAAATGAGTGCTTAGGATAATAGTTCACAGGGACAAGTTGAGACATGCCCCAGAGAGGGTGGGCATGTGGACATGTGTGCGATGCTCATGACAACAAGTGTAATGGGGTTCAGAGTCTGTTTTGTCCTGTCCCAGGCGTGGCCTGTGGGTCACAGCATGATAAAAGAGGCCCTCTGCAGAAGAGTGGTGATTTAACCGCTTAAGGTGTAGATCTCTTTTAATAACAACATGCAACCTGACAAAAGGAAATAATAAAAGGGTTGTAGACCCTTCTACACCATGGGCCGATGGAATGCCACTTTTGAAAGATTGCCATAAAATATGTTGTGCTATGTTTGTCGATGAGTTAAGACTACTTCAGACCTATTTTGTTCGGATGTCGTCTGTCCTGCTGTAACGTGAAGGACTATGAAGATGATATAGACCTCAATGTATGTTGCCGCAAGGGATGGGTAATGGCTAAGAGAAACGATTTATCGCAGGAGCATGCAACAGGAAGTTGTAAGTAAAGACCGTTTATATATTCAAAGGGGTGGTGGTGATAAATTGGGATAATCCTGTTATCACCGTGATAGGTAATGAATTAATATATTTTTCCAGGCACTGTTCCGGGATGTAACCATAACAAGTTTTCCTCCTTAATAACAAACATATCAACTAATGATGAATCTGCAGAGGTAGACTTAGGTAAATGAAACTAAATTGACTTTTTACATTTAAAATATAATATATTATTTTATATTATATCTAGATAGATGATAGATAGATAGATAGATAGATAGATAGATAGATAGATAGATAGATAGATAGATAGATAGATAGATAAAAAAATAATAAAGGGGGAGAGTTGCTATTAGCTTTAGTAATGGGATATTTTTTATATTTAACCAGAAGTGGTTTCTGGATGTAAACATGACAAGAGTATGGTTTTTTTTTAAGAAGCACCTCAAGCGAGGAAGAATCTACAGATGATAGCCAGGATTGTCGGAGTTCTATAAAGTCTATTACCCACACTTGTACTGAGGATGTTAATGGTGATATTAACAAAGCAGTTCTGAAGAGCTATGATTACCCCATTTGTCTACCAAGGGGGAGTTAAAAGGGGCCTTTCAAAAGAAAGATAACACTGAAGGATGCACATGTGAGGGTGTGGATTGCATTTGTACGGCGACTACAGAGGTTGAAGATGACGATGATGATGACAACTATTATGAGATCTCTGATGAAGGTTATTGTTCTGCTGGCAAAGTTACTGTGAACGTAATGTAAATTACAAATAAAAGGTTTATGCTAAAGATCAAAGTGTGTTTATTGTACGGGGCAAACAGAATGAAGTATAAAAATGTTCTAAATGAACTGTATTATACACCAGAATGTACAGGTGGGTATTGGGGGGTACATTTATTATTTAAGGCCGGGCAGAAGAGCATTAAAATCTTAAGCATGTCAAGACATGGCTCTCCAAGCAAGATGCTTATACCCTTCATAAGCCCACAAGAATTAATTTTCCTAGGAACGTAACAACAGTTTCTTGCATAGACTGTCAGTGACAAGCGGACCTCATGAATTTATCAGGATTTGCCTTTGAAAACAATGGCATGAAATTTATTTTAACAGTGATCGATGTACTATCCAAATATGCCTGGGCTGTCTATTTATCTGATAAGTCCAGACATGAGGTTGCCGATGCCTTCCAGAGCATCTTCCAAACAGGAAGGGCTCCCAGAAAGTTACAGTCAGATGCTGGAAAAGAATTCTTAAACAAACCTCTGAAGACACTTTTGATACGTTATCGCATACATCATTTTGTGACACATAGTGAAACTAAAGCAGTGGTTATAGAGAGATTTAATCACTCTCTGAAAAATAAACTCTGGAGGTATTTTACAGTTAAAAATACTCACTAATATGTAGATGTTTTACCAGCTCTCATCCGGGGTTACAATAGCTCTTACCATCATAGTATTCAGACAGCGCCCCAATACGCTAACCACTCTAATGAAAAAGATGTTTGGCTACGCTTGTATGGAAAAAGTTTAAAAGTGGTTGGAAAGTTTAAAAACTTTTAAGGTGGGGGATCACTTTAGGATATCCAGACTAAAGGGCAAACCTTTACAGATGATATATTTATTGTCAAAGAACCAGTGCCAAGAGGAGAAAGAACTGTATATAGGTTAATGGATTACGCAGAGGATCCTGTCCAGGGAACCTTTTACCCAGAAGAGATGCAAAAGGTACCTAATGATCGAGAGCGTGTCTATAGAATTGAAAAAATAGTCTGGAAACGAGGAAGGGGAAAACAAAGAGAATTCCTAGTTAAATGTTCTGAATGGCGAGAGTTCAACAGTTGGATTAAGGAGCGTGAAGTGTGACATCTTTGACATGGCAGGTTTCTACATTACACTGCCCAGCAATGCATCCACGGCGGCATTTCCCAACAACGAAAGTTCCAACTTTACTGTTCGATTAACAAAAGTGTTGCAGCTTCCGGGATCATGGGAAGTAGGACTGGTAGAGTTACAATATCCTCATACTTGGAATACAATAAATGCAAAGGAATATTTTGAAATCGCCAATGATAGAAAAAAAATGTCATTTTTTCTTTAAAAGGTGGTCACTATGCAACCATCCAGTAAGTGATAAAAAATATGAACAAGATTATGGCTGAGTCTGACGAACCGCCACAGCTGATCATGAAGTATGATGCAATCGGACAGAAAATCAGAATTAAAGACGCTGGTCCCTACAGCATACTAGTCACCGAAGGACTTGGCAGGATATTAGGAGTACAACCACATGTGCATACCAAAATGACTGTTGTGGACATTACAGATGGTTTCAACACAATATTTATATCGTGTGTCCATAGATAGTGGGAGTCTTCTATGTACCATTACTACGTTGTTTACTCATACAGGGTATGGACAATGAAATAATTATGACAACCGATGACCCATCACATTAAACCGTCAACAAGCATTATATTGACACGATTACTGTAGAAATCAAAATGGATCAGAATGAAAACATAGCTTTTAACCATGGTAAGGTCATTGTTAAGCTTCATTTCAGGCCTCAGAAAAGTGAAAATGGTCGTGATAAAGAAGTGCAGGAGTCCTCAAGCCTATGTAGACTACTACAGGCCACAGGTGGGAAATGGTCTACTAGGTTTTCGAGGAGCCCCTGTTATTCACGGTAGAGGTAGAGGTCTGTTCCGGTGACGTTTTCTAAAAGCGATGCCGTTACTGAAGAGAAGACTAGAAATCATTAAACCTCACATGAAAGCGGCAGCTAATAACATTGCCAGAGATGTGTCAGGAGGGATTGTATCACATGTTGTTGGGAGTGGGCAAGAGGGTTCTGGTATGGCAATGATCAGGAAGAAACTTTCTGTTGGCCCACTATGCCTCCTAAAAAGAGGAAGGTTGTGAAAAAAACCACTCCATACAAAGAGGAAACGTTCACAATGAAGGAAGTGCTGTGACAAACAGAACATCTTCTAAGATAAAATGTCATTTATCCACGAGGCTTCAGAGGAATGTATCAAATCGGAGCTAGATCTTTTTCAATTGGCACCTACGGAAATCAGCATTGAAAACTGCAAATACATCGAGATCCTCCCTTTATCAGCACTGATACCGAATGCACCCTTGGAATTTTTTATCATGGGGCATGGCAAACGTTACACGGATTTAAACAATGCTCTGCTGTATGTGAGCTGCAAGATTGTAAAGGCCAACACTACAGATATCAATGATGGTGCAAGAGTGGGCCTTGTCAATTATCCCATAGTGTCGTCGTTCAATCAGGTGGATGTTACATTAGGTGATGGTGTGATTACACAGTCACCACTGCTATGCATACAGAGCCTTTATTGAACTTATTCTGAACTATGGTGGAGATGCCTTGGGCACCCAGTTTTCAGCAGGTGGATTTTACAAGGACGATGCAACACTCATGGAGAACACCTTGCTAACTGTGGCTGGCAACTCTGGTTTAGAGCGAGAGACACATTCAGCTGGAAGTCATAAATGGGATTAGCTAGGGCCATTGCATAGCAATCAATTTTTTCAAGACAAGCTATAGATTAATGGCATGGATGTGAGCATTAAACTCTAAAGAAATAAAAATCAATTCTGCCTAATGAGGGATGGTAACAAAAATTACAAAGTACAAATCCGGGCAGCATCTCTCTTTGTAAAACATGTAAAAATATCCCTCAGTGTGCAGTTGGGACATGTAGAAGCACTGCTTACCTCCAACGCCAAATACCTCATTGATTAGATATGAAGGTTTACAGCATTCCTGCAGGCAGTCTTGTGTGTAACCAGGAAAACCTATTTCTAGGACAGTTACCTAAGCATAGTGATCAGCTTTGTGAACAACGCTGCTTTTAGTGGTAATTATGAAAGAAATCATTTCAATTTTCAGCACTATGTCAACTTTTGTGCCCTGTATTGTGATGGTGAACAAATTCCTGCTAAATCCCTTCAGCCTGATTATGAACATAACCTTTTTGTGAGAGAATATATGCAATTGTTACAGACGTCTGGCAAATCCATTACAGATTGTTCTGTGCTGATCAACCGTGAGTAGTTTAACAACGGTTATACATTATTATTGTTTTCATTTGAGTCCTGATCAAGGCTGCTTAGAGCACTATTCCCTGATCAAGAACAGAAACCTCAGACCAGAAATTAGATTTGCTATACTTCTCCCCAATACTGTCAACATGGTACTCTATGTAATCTTTGAAAATCTTATTGAAATAAGCCACACAAGGAATGGTTTGTTTGATTATATGTGAGAATGGACACCATACACATACTATGGGTGCTTTCTGGAAATGCTCTCTTTCTAGGCGTATACCCCAGCAATTTGTTACCCAAGAGAAAAATCTCAGAGGCCTTTCAGGTTAATTGTAAATACCCATCCCCACACTCTTCCTGGTGAAAACTGGGTGGCACTCTACTTTTCAACTTACAGCTATGGTGAATTTTTTGACTCCTACAGAAGGGCTCCAGACAACTCTGATTTTCCTGTTGACATCGTGAGGTATTTAGAACTGCAGGCTAAGAAGTACACATAACAAACTCTCCAACTGCAGCACCCCCTGGCAATAACCTGTGGACAGCATTGTTTGTTTTATCTAATTAAACACATGAGAGGATTACCTTACAAAGTTATTTTAGAAATCTTTGAAAAAGATGCCAAAAACGATCAAATGGTGAAACAGTTTGTAGTAAATGTGAAGCCTGGAAGTAGTACTGGGATGTGTAACCGCTACCAATGTATGTAAACATGTATGGTACATTATAAAATAAACACAAAATGTTAAAAGCATTGCATGTTTTAAAATGTTTTATTCATTCACAATTGGAGCCAGTCACCAAAATTTAGAACATTTTTAGGATCTGACATAGACCTTACACCAGGTGCAGACATAGCAGAGGTTGATTTTGTAGAACTTACAACCTTAAAAGTACCTGCCTCTTTCAGCTTTTCAAGTTGCTCTTTAACAGTGTTAGAACCTAGTAAGACCGTTGGAAAGGTCATCTCTGCCATAGCTGACATAAACTCATTCCAACCCATAGGATAATATTTCGCAGTACAAGAACGGTGTTGAGAAACCCCTTTGACCAGGTCTAAAATGTTAGTACCAGGAACTATTGTATCCTTGTATAAAATGGTTCCGTAATTATCCCACTCCAAAATGTCTTGATGCTGTTTCATTTTGTTCAACAAAAGAGAGGCATTTTTCTTGTAATGCATGCTTGCCTCCTCTAATATCTCCTGTGTTGTTGGATCCGGAGGCGAGAGCGGTGGTGCAGGATCTGGTACAACAGGATTTTGTTTAAGCGTTTCTGGAGATTGAATAAGCTTCAGAAAGTCCTTCTCAGAGTCATATTGTCTTGTCAGCCTTAGAAATCTCTGCAGTACGGAGTTGTACAGTTTTATCTTGTCATCTTCACTTATATCCTATCTTTGAAGAATGATCCTCATGTCATCATCCAAACGACTAACAGCAGTAGTGCCTATTGTAGGCATTCAACTATGTAACTGTTCCATGGTGTGTGATGCCTTGACACCAAATACATTTTCTCTGTGTGTTCCATGTTTATCGGATGAATAGATTAGTCAGCAATGGTATAGCTGCCGCCAGTAGGGGACCTGAACCGGGAGGCCCTCACAACAGTCACTTGCGCCCTTGTGACCTCTAGACTGGACTACTGCAACGTGCTCTACATGGGGCAGCCCTTGAAGAGCATTCGGCGACTCCAGCTTGTCCAGAATGCAGCCGCGCGAGCGATCGTGGGTGCACCTCGGTTCACCCACGTAACACCTATCCTCCGCGAGCTGCACTGGCTGCCTATTGGTCTCCGGATACACTTCAAGGCGCTAGTCGTCACTTATAAAGCCCTTCATGGTATTGGACCTGGGTACTTGAGAGACCGCCTGCTGCCAATTACCTCCACTAGACCAATTAGATCCCACAGATTAGGCCTCCTCCGAATTCCATCCGCCGGCCAGTGTCGACTGGCGACTACCCGGAGGAGAGCCTTCTCTGTGGCTGCTCCGACCCTCTGGAACGAACTCCCCGTGGAGATTCGAACCCTCACCACCCTCCAGGCCTTCCGCAAAGCCCTTAAAACCTGGCTGTTCTGACAGGCCTGGGGCTAAAGAACCGTTGCCCCTGTCTCAAATGGTATGACTGCTGTGTGTTTTAAACCATGTATGTTTTGTGTCATTTTTAATTTTGTTTGTATCCCCCCTTCCCTGGTTTGAGTTGTGAGCCGCCCTGAGTCCCCTTCGGGGAAAAAGGGCGGCATATAAATAAAATCAACAACAACAACAACAGTAATGGCCCTATAAAACCACCTGACTGAGGAATAATCTGTTTCTTCTTTTTCAGGGAGAGCTTACTATCACTCAGCTTTTTAATAGTTTTTCTTTCTCTTTAAATTTTGATATTGTGAAAGTTTCAGAGGCAGGCTACTTTTTAAAGTGTTCAGAACTATTATAGCAATGGCCCCATCAGGTCATTAGCATTGCATAAGATGGCCTTTCTATGTTTTGTACTGGCCTTTACTAAGATTTTTAAAATCCTCCAATTTCTGCGCACCCTCACAGACATCCTGGATGAACTGGTGCCCCCCAGATATGGCGGTTACTTTTTATTCTTCTTTTTAATAGTGTAAACTACCAGCCATTTAGGCGGATAGAGACCAGTTCTCAGCCTAAAGTTTTCTGGAGTAGTGGCAACCAGATCAACTAAAAGATAACTCTGGGGATTGCTAGTGGTGTCTTGGAACACTTCTAAAAAGAACCTCATGTTAGACGGGTACATTTGGCGTGCCAGTGTGACCACTTGCATCTGTTCATGCGGGCATCAGAATAACACCAAATATTTTGTGCTTAGAGTTATTGTTCTCATTTTCTTACCTTGAAAAAATAGGTTTTGAAGTATGAGAATAATGCTAAGGTTTTTGTGATGAGCATACTGTGTAAAAGCTTTCTCTATTTGCTTGCTGTCACCAGTGGAGGCCATGAGATCATCTACCACTGCTAAATTGGTTTGATTTGGCGGAAACAAGTCAATATCTTCAAAAGAGTGAGGAAGACCCTCCATAAATTTAATATTAGGAAATTTATTAAGCAATTCTTTGTACAGAGGTTGCCAACAGTGATAAAACCATATAATGTTTTGAGGCATTTCAGATAATATATGTTCACTGTGTTCTAGCATTTGTTTTATAAAATAAGATTTTCCAGAATGGATGGTCCGCTTATAATACATAGGAAAGGATGTACAAACTGTGCATTGCTTTTCATCATACTTAATAGCTGTAAGGTAGCATACAATAATCCTCTGTATTGAAAACCCTTTCATTATAGACAACTTTTAGAATTTTCCTGAGCACCCGTGTTTCCAGAGCCGACTGCTTTTTAATCCTAACAATTCCAGGCTGCTGTACTCTGATCTCTTTCTTTTCCTCACCCCATTATGCAATACTCATCAATCAGATTTTTTAGGCTTTCACAGTTAACCTTTACACAGTTGGCACTATTTAACGTTAGACCCTTCACTTTTAACACAGTTGCCCCATTTGACAAAGCATACATGTAGGTTATTGGACCAACAGCCACAAACTCGGTGATTGAAGTTTTTGAAGGAATCTCACTCATCAGCTATCCTAAATAACCGCATAATGAAGGTGAACACGCTCACTCTCTGCTAATAAAAATCACAGAATTGGTATTATGATAGAGACATCTGCCCCCATGCAATCCAATAATCTATATAATTCTAACCGTGCATAAGCAGTTGTAAAACTGGCAATGAACACATTTGTACAAGTTGACTTAGTAGGTTGATTTTTGGTGGTTTTCCATGTTACAACGGCTGCTTCATCACTCACAAATTCACAGGAGGACACTTCATAATAGAGAACAAAAAGATACTTAAATAAGTCCTCAGGCTTTTTCACCACCGAGCTTGTCATCTGATTGATACTCTGGCCACATTTACCCCACAAAGAGTTTAAAAACAGTTTAGCAATCTGTCTTTTAGCAGGATTGACTTAAATATGTTCTCTGCGTAAGTGGACCCCCTCTTTTCATAATCACGAACATAACGCTCTTTATCTTCCTCTGTTTTGCACCAATCGGGATAACCACTAGTCTCCTGTTTTTGATGGAGATGCATGTTAATATAGCCTGACTACAAGTTTTTTGTCTTCCTTTGAAAATGCCAAACTTCACAGATTTCTGCAATTCTATAGCCTTTCTCCACAGCTACATTCAATTCTAGTCTTCGTTATTGTGGAGACACTGCATGACTTATTGCTTTTCTGTACAGGTTGCACATAAACTAAACATTAATTCCCCCAACCCACCCACCTCCAACTTATGTGGCAGTACTGGAAAGTATAGATCCCTCGATGTGTACACTTTTGCAAATCCAAAATACTGTTTTATAGCCTCAAAACTTTGGTATATGATTTCTGGGTGATCTATTTGGGTACACCTTGTTCTTGTTCACAAAGGGATATAAACTTGTAAAATCATAATATAAGATTTGTTCCCCCAGCTTTGGTTTTTAGTACAAACGTGGCATTTGTTCTTACCCCCCCCCCAACAAAAAAGCATCTCGAATTCAAGGGAGCTGGGAATTTACTATCTGATAGAAATCACTTCAAGTCCTCATCATTCTTCAACATGTTGTTCCATTCATGTTCCCAGATGCTGCGTACTACAAAGCCTAAACTATGCAGGTAATCTTTTCTAGTCTTAGTGCGAGAATGCCATAGGTTGAATCAAGCAGACTATTCAAGTCCTGGGATTTGTAGCATATAGGGCAACCGTGAAAAAAACCCCATAAAATTCAAACACCGTTTATGACAGCAAAACCATCCAATAAGTAAATGCCTACTTGCTTTTCACCGCCTTGCAGAGCATGTTGGATGTTGATCCCTTCAGTATGTTCTATATACATCAACCACTGTATAGAGCAAGCAGAAAAGCTTTTCTTGCTCTTCTGTTAATTATCTGGAAGGGCTAGTACTATGGTATCCTTCTTCAAAAACATGAACCGATACTGTGCCATACAAATAAACTCTAAGGTTACATACTGGAAAGGGTCAATGCAGCGAGTTTCTCTCTCTTCAAGAATATTTCCTCTCCTCCCTCTGAAAAAATATCTACCTGTCATTTCCATCACTTGTTCCCTAAACCTATTACAGGCCTCTCTCAGTATCTTAACATCTTGTTTGCAGTCGTATGCAAGATCTTTTTTGAGGTTAAACACTGTACCTTTATTAGCAGCATGCCATTTCTCAAATTCTTCTCTCTCACCAGGCATCATGGTTTCAGGAATACTTGGCATCTGGCAAAGTTCCAACATAATGTTGGTTCTCTACAGTGTTGAACAAATGAGGAAAATAACCCTTGGATCCTTGAAAACCCATAGCTTTGGGCATTTTACTCAATTTCATGGGTAAAAAAGAAAGGCTGTCGATAATACATATGTGAAAGATAGGCAGGGTTATGCGTAACAGTTTACCTCCCTGAGTTAAGAGTTGTACCTTCACTTTTTCACAAATCAACTGCCTGAGGATTAGGTAACCGTCATAATGCTTGGAGTTGTGTGCTATGAATGTGGAACCTCCAAACTTAGGCTGCACAAATGTTTTCACAAATTCCTCCAAACACTTATCACCGTACCATTCCCATTTCCTAACATCCCCAGCATCCAGCATGTCTATAGCGTACACATAATTCGGTATGTGTGTCCCTGTTTCTTGACAACATTCAAAATCATATCAATGTACCTTTTACCAATATTCAGCTTAAAAATCCTTTTAAAAAAACAAGTGATCTGTACTTTGGTATCACACTGTTCACACTTTGCCTTCTTACATTTGTCATGTGGGGCAGGCACATAGACGCCACACCTGGAACAAAATACATTAGCCTCGCAAATAATTTTTCCTTCCAAAGCCAACCATTCATGCCTTTCAAAACACGGCGTAGACCAGCAAAGCAATTTGCATGTACAGTATCTTACTGTACGTGGTTCTTGGGACCCACATTCGTCTGACTCAGCATGCTGGTGTGAACTTTGCCACAAGACAAATTGCTAATTTGACCAAACCTACCACCATTATTGAGGTGAACGGTGATACAATTACCATCAAAACCCAGAGCACTTTCAAGAATACGGAGATCAATTGCAAAGTGGGAGAAGAATTTGATGAGACAACAGCAGATGGCAGGAATGTGAAGGCGGGATGGCCGCCGGCTTTCTTCGCTCCAGTCTGGTTGAGCAAAAAACGCCAGAGAAAACGGGCAACTCAGCTCGGAGCCATGCGGGACGAGGTCCTACCAGCTGAGCACAATCCAGTGGACTTGAACAGGTGGTATTCTGGAGAGTCGCCGCTGTCGGACGGCCGCTGGTCCACGCGGCCGCCCAGAATAACTTACAATGCTCTGCGGCAAAAATGACGGAAATGGCACCACGCTGAAGGCGCCGTTCCCGGTGTTTCATGGGCCTAGTCTTGTTTTTCTTTCTGACTGGGAGGAGCTCTGGAGTTTATCGGACTGCTGGAGTACTATCGCTATCAAAGAGGAGGTGGGTGATTTGGAACGGCGCTGGACGAGGCCAGGCAGCTGGCCTGTTTACCGCTGCCACGGCCTCCTTAGGCGCCCACTCCCTCTGCTTCGGCGGTTTACATTGCTCGGCGTTCCTGGCATTTCCTGACATCTTTATGCCCCCGCTTTTGGGATTTTCGGACTGTGCTGGCCTGTTTCAGAGAGGGGGTAGTCAGCTTGGTATGGCGCTGTATGAGATCAGGCAGCTGGCCTTGTTGCCACTGCCACAGCCCTTCGGACGCCCCCCCTCCTCCGTCCCACTTGACTCGGCCTTTCCCTGTGGTGCGGCCTCTCCTCTGTTTGCCCTCATGCCTATGGGGCCTTTTGTCATCTGGCTTCCCTGCTCACGGCTGCTGGACTTTGGACTGATCTCATTCGATGTGACTTTTTTTTTTTTTTACATATTCTGCATATTGTCATCGTTTGGCAGTTGACAGAATTGACAATAAAAAAGCTTAATCGCCAGGTCACATTTATTCTCAATGTTAATTTTTTTACAAAGTTACCTAACTCCACGGATCCTCTTTGCAGGTTCTAGTGCCATTTTGACAACAAATAAATCATTAATTGGCTCTTCATTATAACCACTTTTATTATTCCCTACATCAATCTCCATATTGTTATTAAAAGAGGTATAAGCTTTAAACAGTTAAATCGCACACCCCTCTGCAGAGAGCCTCTTTTATCAGTTCGTGAACAGCAGACTGCGCCAGGGACGGGCCCAAACATGCCTTAAAGTCATCGCACGTGCTATCACAAACATCGCACACATGGTGATTTTCTTTGCAAATATAGTATTTTATTTTTTACATCTCTGTATTGTAAAATAATAACAGTCCAAAATCAAAGTCTTGCTCAAATTCCTTGCCTTACAACTGCAAACAGGGGCCTTACTTTGCTTTGATTTTGCAGTTTACTTCCTACTCTGTGTAAAAAAGCTGACAGTTTTGGAAAACTATAGTTTTTTTTTTTTTACATTGCTTTCTTACTTTGCATTGATATTGCTTTTTACTTCCTGTTCTGTGTAAAAAGCTGACACTTTTGGGAGACTGTCATTCTCATGCTGACAGCTACCCCCGTCAGAAAATGCTTCGTCATTCATTTTGCTTCTGGCATTGGGAAGGCATCCTGGAAGGTTTAGGAGAATACATGTGCTCGGTCCGTCAATCATTTTCTTTCAGTCAATGGGAGGCGACTGTGAAGGAGAGCAACGTCATTGGCTGCTGCTGTCAAACTCCACTCTACAAATACAAACCAATGAGAAGGCCCTCTGGTTAATAAGTGCTATGTCACAATTATTCAAACTGAAAGGAATTGTAGGTCAGGTAGGTCTGGCATGTTTGTTGTTACAGCACATCTGTGTGAAAGGCCATGTGTGTCACAGTGGGTAGGTGTGTTTTTTGAACTGTACTACCTGGTTTGGCTCACAATAATGTTAAAGTACTTCCTGTAAAAAGGGTTTGAGGTTCAGGGAGGGATGGTGGATATGACGTTATAAGGGGAGATGAGAGTGAAGGTAGAAAGCATGGGGATGGTGGGGGGTGATGTCATAAAAGTGAAGGGGCTACACCAGGGGCAGGTTGCTCCCGGTTCGCACCGGTATGCCAGAAGGAGTTCATCAACTTTACCGTACCTTTTAGAACCCCTTCGTCTGATGGGACAATACCGGAATGCTCTCTCCCTGCCCATCTGGTCGCCGCTCGCTCACTCCCCCTGCCTGTCCGTACCAAGCTTGCCCAGCCCATTGCTCACTGATTGGGTGGCTCACCAATCGTCTCACCTCTGAGAGGCAGTGGGGAGGGATTTCTCACACACCTTCTTTCTCCGAATTGCCCGAATGTGTGAAAGAAGGAAGCTGCAGTCTCATTTGCCTCGGCTACGCTATCTCCTTTTGCTCTCTATGTGCCTCATTCACTCATTCGGGCAGCAGAGAACGAAAGGAGATAGCGTAGCTGAGGCAAATGAGCCTGCAGCAGCCTGCAATCAAACTAGACTGGAGAGGGAGAGCATGAGCGAGCACTGAGGAGACTACAGGAGGGAAGCCAGGCAAAGGGGCATGCTGTAGTACACACACTTTCCCCCAGCCCTGTTCTTTTGGCTCCAATCTGCTCTCCTCCCACTTCTCTTCCTTTCCTCTCACCCCAGCCTGCCAGCAGGAGGTGAGTGCGTGGGCTTTATTGCATTCCAGGCATTTTCCACCCAGACAGCACCATACTGCATTTGTAATGGGGGAGGTGTTTGGGGAAGGCAGCGGGGGAGTGGGGGGGTGGCAGAGGAGCTGCTTTCAAGCCATTGGGAGAGATATCCAATCCAACTTCTGTCCTGCGCTGCATTTGCGAGAGAGGGAGAAGGAAGGGGGTAGGACTGATATAGCCAATCCAACTTATGTGTGTGTGTGTTCATTTGAGAGAGAGATGGGGGGGAAGGGGTAGGAGAAATATATCCTATCCATCATCTCTGTGTGTGTGCTGCGTTTGAGAGGGGGGAGGAAAAATATACCCAATCCAACTTCTGTGTGTGTGCGCTGCGTGAGAAAGAAAGAGAGAGGGAAGGGGGTAGGAGTTATATTCTCAATCCAACTTCTGTGTATGCGCGCTGCGTTTGAGAGAGAGAGACAGAGAGGGTAGAGGGTAGGAGAAATATACCCAATCCAACTTGTGTGTGTGTGTGTTTGGAAGAGTGAGAGAAGGGGGGAGGGACGGAGAGGGAAGAGGGGGAGAAAGAAAAAGGAAACTTCTTTCACAAAGGAGAAAAACAAATGCTGTCACTTTAAATTGGATCTGAGCATGCCTTGCTGTGGAATTCTGGGAGTTGAAGTCCACAAGTCTCAATGCCTTTAAATTGAAGCTGGTTATATGTTAATTGGTGTTATGTTTTTGAAGTATTGGGGTTTGTGCAATATGGGCTTTGTGTTTCTAAAAGGGCTTGGATGATTCCCTGCTTGTGAATGGAGCCAAACTTTCTCTAGGGTCATTATCTCTATCTGGTAGGTATGTGGAATGAGCCTCAGTCAGGTGTCTTTGTTAGCAGAAAGAAAGAAAAACAGCGCAGCAATGTAGGGCTGGAAGGCTACTCGGAGATCATCTAGTCCAACCCCTTGCTGCAGCAGGAAACCTTACATTGTCTGGATTATTTGGTCCCTCTAACAGAGAGGAAAATTGCCAGAAAGGAGGAGTTTACTAGGACAAGGCTGCCATGCAGAGGAAGGCAGAGATAGTCCTTGACTTATGACTACAATTGAGCCCAAAATTTTGATTGCTAAGCAAGAGCCTTGTTAAGTGAGCTTCACCACATTTCACCCAATCCATGACATCTCCTGGTGAGTGACATCAAGTTGGCTACCCGGTCACATGACTCCCAAGCCACTCCCTCCTGGTTACATGACTGCCAAGCCACTCCCACCCAGTCACACAACTGCCAAGCCACTCCCACCCGGTCACATGATCACCGAGCCACTCCCACCGCAGTCACATGACCGCCAAGCCACTCCTACAAAACAGGCCACACCTAGTAAATTTTTCTAAAAAAAATTGAAACCCACCACTGGGCTACACTGTAAACAAAACACATCACAAAAGGGGGTGGAACTACAATATAAAACATGTCACAAAAGGGCAGGGTTACAACAGAAACAAAACAATGGGGCGGGACTAAAAGGTGTCTAAATTTTGATATGTAGTATATACTACTGGAGTTGGACTAGAAGACCTACAAAGTCCCTTCCAACTCTTATTCTGTTCTGAATACAGCAGGAAAGAAGATTGAAACAGAATTGATATGGAAAACAATGAAAATTGAAAAAAAAAGGAATTTAGAATTACCCTAAGCCCTTCATCTGATCCCAAATGCTAATTTTAAATATTCCAACCTCCAATATTCCAAGACAAAGATTGAGAGAGAGACATTAACTTATCTATTCCCAAACCAGAACTCTTTTTGAGCTTTGTAGAACAAAATTTCATGAAAATGTTGGATGAAAGCATCTATGCATATCCACATCCCAAAGACTATATCATTGTATTCTTAAAATTATATATAATGTATATAAATGAAATGTATAAATGCATCTCAATCAAAATTCCAAATAATAGTCAAATTGTTTATCAAAAGATATACTATATTTTTTGGATTATAAGATGCTCCGGACTAAAAGATGCACCTAGCTTTTGGGGAGGAAGACAAGGGGAAAAAATCTGCCTCTCAGCATCCATCCGATATTCATGTGGCCTGTTCGCTGCAACCCACTTGTGACCCATTCGCCACCATGACCCGTTCTAGAACAGCTGATTGGTGTTGCACCAATCCCTCTCCGCCTCAATATTCGCTGTATAAGACTCACAGACATTTCCACCCACTTGGCAGGTGGGAGGGGAGTCTGTCTTATATTCTGAAAAATACAGTTGTCTTTTTTTTCCCCTGACAATGCATCTGTCAAGGTTCCAACTAATGAACTCCAGCAAATCAGAATTCAGAGTCTTGGTTCCTTCCCAAATGTCTTCTTTATTGAGTACATCATTTTGGCACAGCTTCAATGGAAAACCAAATCTAAATCTTTCCCACAGTTACAATATAAACTAGGAAATAATCCCATTCCAAGTATCACAGATCACATTGGCCAATTGGGTTAATTGGCAGGCTCTTCAGGCACTCCTTCCCCAACTTTATCTGTTGCTAGTAACAATGAGCTTGATTCTCATGAGAAAGCTCTTTGTTGTGTCTAGTATACATTCCAATCTCCTTCCCCTCTGTGTGGCAACTGAGGAACAGAAAAATGGCTGTTGCCAAGTTTGGTTCAAAGTTGACAGCATCGCTTTTCTCTCACAGGCAAATAACAAACCTGAAATTGAAGCAGCTCTTTTTCTGGATTGGATGAGACTTGAACCACAATCAATGGTATGGCTTCCGGTTTTACATAGAGTGGCAGCTGCTGAAACTGCCAAACATCAGGCCAAGTGCAACATCTGTAAAGAATGTCCAATTATTGGATTCAGGTAAAATGCTGAATTAATTAACGCTTTCATACCACTGAAACTATAATCATGAAATGTTATTCAGCATAGAAGTTTATAAGTTCAATAAACAGTGTAAAGAACAAATTGGTTTTTTATCAAATATATTTCTCTTTTTTAACTAATGCAGGAAACATTCTGCAAATTTCTTCCACATTGAAAATCTCAATTTTGTCTTTTTCCAAATTAAGTATTCAGAAATTGAACAAACAAGTTTATAAAAAAGTAAATTCCTTCTTCATTTTGAAATTGTGTTTGGATGCATAAAAATATATGTCGGTAGTCCTCAATTTACAACTATAATATTGAGCCCAAAATTTATGTTGCTAAATGACAATTATGTGAGTTTTGCCCTATTTTATGACCTTTCTTGCCATAGTTAAGTGAATTGCTGAAGATGTTAAGCTAGTAAAACTGTTCTTAAGTGAATCTCGCTTCTGTATTAACTTTGCTTTCCAGAAGGTCTCAGAAGATAATCAGATGAGCCCAGGATATGGCAACCATCATAAATATGAGTCAGTTGCCAAGCAGCTGAATTTTGATCACATGACCATAGTGATTTGCAACAATCATAAGTGTGAAAAATCTCATAAGTCACTTTTTTCAGTGTGGTTGTAACTTTGAATAGTCCCTAAACAAATAGGACTACCTCTGTGCACAATTAAGCTACTTTTGAATAGTAACAGTATGGATAATACTGGCTTCATTATTTTGAATGATGCCCAGTTTATTACCAGGTGAGGGCTTGTAGAATAGATACAACCTGTTCTCATAACAGTGCATCCAGTAAATTTTTTGACTGATTTTGAAATCGGCTGCAACTTCTGACTTTTTAAAGCTACAGTGTTAATCATTTTGATTATTTCAATGCAGTGAATCCCTCTAACACTGAAGTCCTGCTATGACAAACAGCATATCTGATTAGTTGATAACCAATCTATTACTGCTTTTGGTCAACCCAAGTTCTTTGATATTTGAATGAAATATATGTTTATATGCTATGCATAATTTTTAAAAAATCAAAAAACAAAAATGGTTTAAGAGTTTTCACAGTATTTTTCCAGTGTTCTCAGTTTTTGTAAATGGATCTCTTATAGTTAATTTTGTGCTGCTGATTAAAATGGTATCATATGAAGCTCTAATATGATAGTCTTCAAGCTTACACCTAAACATAGTTTATTCTTAAATTTGTAAATGACATTTTTTCCTTCTCTTTCAGATACAGAAGCTTAAAGCACTTTAACTATGATATCTGCCAAAGCTGCTTCTTTTCTGGCCGAGTTGCAAAAGGTCATAAGATGCACTATCCAATGGTGGAATATTGTACACCAGTAAGTAATGATCACAGTGGTTGTAATATAGATCATGAATGAAGCACAGTATTTGTATTTATATAGGTAAATTAGTAAGATTGAGTAAAGAATTGTTGAGGAAAAGTAAACAATCTATGCATATTTGGATGGAAAACATGTCTTTTGTACAAACAAAATGGAGATCATAATAGTTTTTTGTTCATGTATTACTTTTCATATACTGTATATTGTTTGAAATTATATACTAGTGAAGTTAAGATTCATTGCTAAAATTAATTTTAGATATTGTTCAGTCAGATCTGAATATTTCCAAAATATATGTTTGCACCGTAAAAGAATCCTCATCATATGATAAAATTACTATCAAATTTTGCATGCAGTTGTTATAATTAATCCATCATATAATGGTTGTAATAATTGGTTGAATATGCTGGGTTTAGGAGAGATATCAATGTTTCGAATGATTTCAGTGTTTGATATGTTTGGCAACAAACAGCCTGGATTCTGTATTTTAAAAAATGGCTTAGGGTCATAAACTGCTTGAAAGCTGCTAATTTAAGACATGCTTCAGATGAAAAGAAAAAATTAAAAAGCATTTTAAATATTTCAGTTTATACAGATATACCACAAGGGACATACCTTATCTTATTAACTTTAGCTATAATCTTTCAAATATAGCCTAAAAATAAAAATAAGTAGAACGAGACAAGGGGTGTATCCTTTCATGTTGTCTTCCCCAGTTAAGATTACATAATAATAGTTCTGTTAAGCATATCCAAAAGAGGATGTGAAATAGACATGTTTGAACAAGTTTTCATTCTTACAATCTGGCAGAGAAAATTGTTAATTCTCCTAATGTTAATGTGCAGTTCTACTTTCTTCCATTCTGTAATTAGATGTTATTTCTACTTGCCTAGTAAGAAAAGATGATATTAAAAATCAATATGACCTATAAATGGTATTTGTTCTGCTTGCGCATGTGTGTGTACATGTATGAAATTAAGAATAGTGTGTCATATTGGTTACTAGTTTCAAAATTGTGTGCGTACCGAACCGGCAGTAATGCCAGCAGAAACCCACGCCTGCACCTTTTGTCTTGTGAAATTTGAGGTTGGCAGTTCATCTCCTTTGTGTGTTTTCAACAATGTTTCTATCTGTTAGCAGAGTGAAGGATAATCCCCAGATATTTGAAACAACAACTTGCTCAATTTATCCTCCAGATATAGCTCTTTGGTCTTTTGAAAAATGCCACAGTTTTGATTTTAGGATAGTTTGAGTACTAGATGGTCTTCTCTACTGTGGTACTCTTATTGCTCTAGAGCACTTTTAAGGCCACTAGGTGTTTTGAAAATAATGTTGCATCATGTGCATAAAGTAAAGCAGAGATTGGTCTTGCAGCAAGTTTGAGGAGTGAAACTTGTGTTGAGGAGTTGATATAAAAATTAAACAGGAGTGGGATCAATATGCATCCTCTATATTAGACACTGATCAATGATAATCAGCTTTTTCCAAAGCCATCTTGCTCCTCTGCAAGAATATTTTCTTGTTCCAGCAAGTTTGGGATTTCTGTTGTAAGTGTCTTGTGACGAGTTATTGATTTTGTTGAGGAAGCTGATTGGTTTATAGCTGGTAGGATCATCCTTTTTCCTTTTTTATATCAGGGCACTGATTGCAGATCCCTGATCTTTTGGAGCTCAGTAATGGGTATGTAGATAAAGAGTAGGGCCAGAGTGGGGCCAAGAAGTTCAAATTGTTTTTTTTTAATATTTTTTTATTTTTTATTTTCAAAACAAACACAACACATCCTTCTTTACATGCTGTAGAAAGCGTATCAGTTGGTTACAAAAAGACTTTCGTGCATCACTTCCACAGTCAACAAACATAATTCATATTAACTCAAGTATTTTAACTCAGATATTTATACGTTACCATCATCATATCTCCATTTTCATTTAACTATAATTGTTTAAAGGTCCATCATAAAATATACTAAGATTTAATACATAACCACATACTGGCCTTTCATTTACTATTTTTAAAATCCTCCATTAACGCTAAATCCTTATGTCCTATTCTAGCTAAACATCCATAATATTTAATAACAAATTTTTCTAATCCTCCTTTCCAAATCACTGTTTACAATTTATATCCAGTTTCCTTATGTTATACCCATATCTATATATACGTTGTTTTCCTTATCCCTCCTTTATTTAACTATATCCTGTGTCATCACATTTCCCCCCTAATAATCAAGACTTTAACTGTATCTAACTTAATTCTTTTTTATTAACCTAATCTTCCTTTCATGGGTACCATTCAATATTTATATCCAATTATTACTCATCATGACACTACACATTGTATATATTAGTAACATTATCAATTATTTATTTAACTATATCTATTGTCACTAAATTTCACTAAGTTTAACTAGTTTTAAATTGTATTCTTCCATCTATCAACCTGTATCTTTCCAGTAGCAAAACTGTTCTGCCCCCCCCCCCTCCGTCCAGTAACGAATGCCGAGACAAGCTTAAATGAGAATGTCCTTTAATAACAAGTTCAGACTCTCAGTGGCTGAAAGCCAAGTAAACAAACAGATAGGGATGGCTCCTGCTGGGCCACAACACAAAACAGTCTCATATCTTCTGCCATTTGTGGTGTCAATTCTCTAATCATTTCCTTAATCAACTTTGTATGGAGTCCTTTCAGCTTGCTTATAAAATCTCTCATGTAATTTTGATGCCCTTCTTCTGTTTCTTTAATCAGCTTATCTTTGATTGTCAGTAGTGTTATCAATGATATTGCTAATAAAATTTCTCTCTTTAAATCCATAAATTCTTTGTTTTTTTTCTTCTGTATCTTGCCATCAGGGGTAGATTTCCCCTCCATTTAATTCCTCTCAGTATTCCACTCTTTCCATTTTCAGAGACAAACCAATCACCATAAATATCAGCAAATTTAATTTCTTAATTAAATTCTTTAATTTCTTTATATTCATTTTCCACTTTGATTTTTTGGGTTTTAACCACCACGTTTTCCAATTGATAAATAACTTCTTCATCATATTTTGCTGTTAGATGCTCTAAGTCTTCCAGCTTCTTCTCTATCCTCTCATATGTATTTGGTAATTTCTGAAAATATATTTTGCAGACTTAAGGTTTCTTTCTACTGTTGAAATCGTGCCATTATCTCCAGCTAACAAACACAGCTGCTCTAGCTTGGAAGGTTAATAAGATTTTATTTATTTACTTAGTAAAATTTATTTATGTATTTATTTATTTATTTATTTAGTAAATTTATAGGCCGCCCAATCTCAAACGGGCGGCTTACAAAGCGAAAAGAAAATAAATTAATAAAAAATAAAGGAAACAAGTTAAAAACATCACACATGCACCAATCTGATTGGGGCTGGACCTCAGCAATGAGGTCAACAGCCCCAGGCCTGCCGGAATAGCCAGGTTTTAACAGCTTTTCGGAAGACCATGAGAGTGGGCAAGGTCCGGATCTCTGGGGGTAGCTCATTCCAAAGGGTCGGAGCAACCACAGAGAAGGCTCTCCTCTGGGGAGCCGCCAGCCGACATTGTCTGGCTGACGGCATCTGAAGGAGGCCCACCCTGTGGGATCTCACCGGCCATTGGGAGGTATGTGGCAGTAGGCGGTCTCGCAGGTACCCTGGTCCTAAGCCATGTAGGGCTCTAAAGGTGATAACCAGCACCTTGAATTTTGTCCGGAGACCAATAGGAAGCCAGTACAGCTCGCGGAGGATAGGTGTAATGTGGGTGTACCTTGGTACACCCAATATCGCTTGTGCGGCTGCGTTCTGGACTAGTTGCAGTCTCCGAACGCTTTTCAGGGGCAGCCCCATGTAGAGCGCATTACAGTAGTCAAGGCTTGAGGTGACGAGGGCGTGAGTGACCGTTTGAAGTGCCTCCCGATCCAAATAGGGCCGCAACTGATGCACCAGGTGAACCTGGGCAAAGGCTCCCCTGGTCACAGCCGACAGATGGTGTTCCAATGTCAGTTGTGGATCCAGGAGGACCCCCAAGTTGCAGGCCCTCTCTTAGGGGTGTAAATTCTCACCCCTCAGGATTAAGGATGGACTATCTGGACTGTCCTTCGGGGGCAGCATCCACAACCACTCAGTCTTGTCAGGATTGAGTGCAAGTTTGTTCACTCCCATCCAGACCCTGACAGCTTCCAGGTATCGGCACATCATGCCCGCCACTACACTGAGCTGGCACGGGGCAGAGAGATTAAGCATAGATTCACAATAATGTTTTATTTTCACTTTTCTCTGGTTAAACATATACTTCAAAGGGACATCTGTATGCTTTCCTTCTTATTACTCTCTATAAACAAGCAATGAGACCTTGGAGTGCCAAGCCAAGTAATCAGTGAGAAAAATAAGTTTTTCATTTCCAATAAACCTTCCAGCCTCCAAGTAGCAGTGTTATTGTTGCAATTTTCCTTGTTTCTTTTTGTATCTTTTTTGTATTTCAAGTTTTAAAAAAGTCCGATTCTTGAATGGGTTAGGAGAATACCCACATTAATGAAAGATGAGAATTTTAGTCCATAGGTTACAGAGAATAATAAAAGAAAAAAAATAGAAGAAAAAAACTTAATCCATTCATTTTAAAAGGCTTGCATAAATTCCATCCATGATGATAGCATTTAAAAATTAAGATAACCCGACTTCCTGGGGGCGTGGCCTGTTGCCGAGGAGGGCTCCACCGAGCTCCTCAGAGATCTGGTCTGTATATCTAAATAACATCATAGATAGCACCCCTTTTTGGCTAAGAAAGGGGCAGGGAGGGTAGCTCCGTAGACTAGGGTCTATTCGTAAGCCACAGCCTTTTTCTTTTTTTGGCTGTGGAAGAGATTAGATCCAGCCGAAGCGGAGCTTTTATCTCCGGCCAGTTCTTCTCAGCTGCCTTTTTTTTTTTTTGGCAGCCCCAGACAGGCTAGCCCCCCCCAGGACAAAACAAAGTTTTTTTCAAGCTAGATTTGATACGGGAGGGTACCACCCCTGTGAGATTTATGCTTTTATTACTATCTTAAATACCAGCACCATTCGTCTTAAAGACTTCTTTGTTTAAATAGACTTCAAAATGGCGATTTCTCTCCGTGGATGATTACTGGATGTACTTAGCCGGGCTTATCTTCCTGCAGACCGCTCCTTAACAAAATAAACTCTTTTTCTTTGGAAATAGAGGGGAGCGAAGCGCTGCTTACTTGTTTATTTATTATGGCACCCAGATCAAAGAAGCGTCTTGCTACAAATGTGTCTAAAGAATTTAAAGAATCTTTTTTGGAAATACAGCCTTTGTCTCCTACGCCCTCTACTGGAGAAGTTTTAACACAGGAATATCTCTTTAAAATTTTTGATGCCTTTAAGCAAGAACTTAAGGAATTTGTATTGCAACTTTATGATGATCTAAAATCTAAAGTTAATCAAATGAAGGCGAATACGTTTGCAGCCGTGTCTGCCCTGTCGGATTACTCTGCTGAAATAGAGAACAAATTGGAAAGTCTGGAGAAGGCTAATTTTGATTTGACTACCAATATTCAAATTTTACAAGAAAAAATTAGAAATAACGAAGAACAGCTTATGATGCTAAATTTTGATAGGAAGGCATTTTCAATAAGAGTCAGAGGATTCCGTGAAAAGGAGCAAGAGAATTTGAAACAGACCTTTGCTGAAGCCTTCAGCCATGCGCTGGGAAGCCCGGGACTTAACTTTGATTGGCAGATTCGGAAAATCTATCGCCAGAACTCATTGACAGCGGAACAGCGACAGCTCCCGAGGGATATAATTATACATTTCTCTACCAAAGAATCTAGAAACGCGATTGTGCAAAAGTTTCATAATAATAGTCTCCGAGTTGATGACCAGGACGTGATTGTCTTCAAAAATATACCTTCCCAGATGTTGAAAGCAAGAAGGGACTACACCTTTTTAACTAAAGAGCTTAGGAGTCAACAGATTCGATACAGATGGGAGGCCCCTGCCGGCATCACGGTTACATTTGAGAATCAAAGATTTCGTCTTAATTCTGTTTCAGAGGCTCAAGATTTCTATTGTAGGATTCTGAAGGCGGGACTTCCTGATGCGCTTGGAAGAGAGGAGAGACAAGCGGAAGGAGAAAGCAAACGGCTGGCCATGCGGCTGCAAGATGGAGGGGGTAGCCCCTCCTCCCTCGGAGAAGCAGAAGAACGCAGATCGAGAATTTAGATACTTCAAAAGACTTCCTAAAGTTGAGGACTGAATGGGGGTTTGAGACCTCTCTCCGGTAGAAAAAGTGGACTAATTTTTATCAGAAGGGAAAGCTGGGTGAAACTACTTTGAGCTAGATTCTAAAGTAACGTTAGCATAAATTTGATAGTGGTTAAAAGAATGCGGAATGATTTATGTTGTTTAAACTTTGTTAGATGGGACTATTTTAAAATAGAAGGTTAACTGACTCCTGCTGAAAGTATTATTTGAATATGATCCATGCTATTTAACTTTTATTTGAAGGGAAAGTTGGTTGTAATAGTTTTGAGTTACATTTCAAATAAACGCTAGTATAAATTTGATAGTGGTAAATATTAGACAAGCAAGAGATGAGGGTAAAATGCATGTGGAATGAACTACGTTATTTGAGGTAAATACCAGACAAGCAAGGGAAGAGGGCAAAATTTATGTTGTTTAAAGCTTATTAGAATAAGAAGCCGCTTGGGATTATTTTAAGATAACTGTAAAAAGAATGCGGAATGATTTGTGTTGTTTAAACTTTGTTAGAAGCGACTACCTTAAAATAGAAGGTTAACTGATTCTTGCTGAAAGTATTATTGGAATATGTGGAATGATTTATGCTACAAATCGCTCTGAGTTATATTTTAAACAAATGGTAGTATAAATTTGATAGTGGTAAATATCAGACAAGTGGGGGATGAGGGTAAAATACATGTGGAATGAACTAAGTTATTTAAATTCTATTAGAAGGGGAAGTCGGTTGGAATTATCTTAAGATAGAAATTGATTCCTGTGTAAAGTAATATCTGATCTACGCTGCTTAACTTTACTAAGAAGGGGAAATCTGGTTAGATTATTTTGAATTACTGTTTGAAAAAGGGGTAAAGAAAGATCACTTACGTTGTTTAAATTTTACTAGAAGGGAAAGTTTGATTACTTGTCTGTAAAGTTATATTTGAATATATGGCATGAACCACGTTGCTTAAATCTTATTGGAAGGGATCATAAGGTTTAGGAAGGGAACGGGAGAGCCTACAGAAGGTCGGGGTAAATAGCAAAGAAGTAAGAGATGAGAATAAAATATAGATAGAATGATTTATACTATTTAAGCATAGATAAAGATGGGGGGCTGAGATCAACACAAAGAGTGGTTTCTTTTTTTTTCTTTTTTCTCTTTTCTCTTTTCTTTTTTTCCTTTTTTTTTTTTTTTTTCTTTCTCTGCTTTTTTTTTTTTTTTTTTTGATATATTACTTTTATTTTTTAATCCATATGTATACAAGATATTTTAGATAGAAGGTAGTGCCAGGTGTGGGCCCTGGGAAGTCGGGAGGATTAGGGATGGGGATTGTGGGGGGTGGGGTGGGGGGTGTTAATATAGTTTTAATAAGAACAAGAATGTATTTATATACGGTGGTTCTTTTTTATTATTATTATTATTATTATTTTCCTTGGTTCATTTTACTTTTATCAGATCAAACAACACTCGAATAAAGGCATACACCAAGGAGGGAGGTAGAGGGAAGGAAGAGGGAGGAGTAAGGAAGGAGTAAGGGGAATGTAAGGAGTATGTAAGGAGGGTGTCTGGGGAGTAAGGGGAGAAGGAAGGTTTGAGGGGAAAGGGAAGTAGGAGGGGAGTGTTAGAGGGAGAAAGGAAAGTTGGAGGGGGTAGATGGGGTGTATGGAGGATGCAAGGGTTAGGTGGGGTTGTGAATGATGAGTTGTGTTTCCTTTTTATTTGTTCGTTTTATTCCCCTTTTCTTTTTTTTTCTTTTCTTATAGTAAATACCCTGTATATAAATGATTGCAAATGGAATGTGAAAATTGAATAAAATATTTTATACACAGAAAAAAAAAAAAAAAAATTAAGATAACCCACTGTCCAAAACCTTTCCAAATTTAATTCCACTACTTATTTCTTCTGTTCTCCAATTTAAATTAATTTTAAGTTTTTTATAGGCAGTCTCTTTTTAAAACAGTAAAAGTTTCTCACCAGCTGGAAATACTTTCTCTTTTCGTATCCTTCTGTTTTGGAGCCGCCCCGACTTTGTCGCCAACTTGAAGAACTTCTCTTGCATCGATCAGGGACTTTGCGATGTCCCTGAGGTCAGCAAGACATATTCTTCCTGTTCACCGTCTCTACAGGAGGGTTTAGGTCCGATTGGACCACCCAGCGGCAAAAGTATCGGCTATGGTCTCGGAGAATCGAGACCGCACGTTCGTATCATCGTGATGTTGGCTCCTCCTCCAAGTTCAAATTGTTTTTAATGATCTGTGGAGGGATAAGGTCTTCTCCTGGGGCTTGTCCTTGTCTTAGTTGAGCAACGAGATTCTTGGTCACTATCCATGGGTATCCACATTGGCAGATTTTCTATAGTTTGGTTAGACATTCACTTTTTGCAAAGGTGTCACGAATGGACCATTGTTTTCAGACCTTGATGTGATATGTCAGAATAGAGCTGAGTCTTTGGATTTGAGACCTTAAATGAAAGAGTTGTTCAGTTTAGTCATCACAAAGGAACTTGAGATATTAATGAGGTGTCCAAAAGATACTGGGTCTTACTTCAACAAAAGAGGGAAATAATTACTGTATCTTATTGGGAGTAGAGCTGGATGTTTGTTAGTTCACAAAGATATATAGAAACAGCTACATTACCTAAGCATCCTCTCTTCCATGTGTTGGTTGAAAGAACAGAAATCAATCAGGCAAGTTTGCACCATAATATTCTCTCATGCTAGATTGTGAAGTTGAAAACACAGATTATGGTTCATACTCTTCATTTCATTCTGCAGTGGACTGATTCTGAATGGAAAGAGAGAAAGATGTGTTTCTTTCCTTCGGTTAAAAAATATCTATTGTAAATCTAATAAGCATAATAGATAACAGTTCTTCCACTATAAAAATGGATAATTGTATTCCTTTTGTTCAGGTCTGCTTTTATTATGGCATAACAATCTTTTGTTATACATAAAGAACTATATGCTTTACAGGTATTTTGCTTGTTTGGTTGCAAAATTGTTTGTCAGTTTATTTACTTATCATGTAGAAAATTACAGAATATCATGGGTTTGACATACTTGTATTTTAACATTTGATATATTGTAATCTTGAAATCACAGGGTTTCTGTCTTGTAGAAAAAAATGGCTAAAAGCATAGAGCAGTGATGGTGAGTGCTGAAAAGGGAGTGCGTGCATACGCTCAGTTGTCAGGCCCACAACTCGGAAGAGGACCTGCCCAGAGCATGTGTGCCCAAAAATGCACTTCCGGTTCCAGCGTGCACATGCACGTCGGCCATCTATTCTTCCTGTTACTGGTGCACATGCACGCACGACCATCAGCTGGCTGGAGTGCATGCTCATGCAGGAAAACGGAAGACCAGCTCTTCCAGTTTCTGGCACTGCTGCATACATGAAGGCCAACTGATCATTGTGCACGTATGTGTGCCAGAAACCCAGAAGAGGAACGTGCAACACCACGTGTGCCAGACAACATGGCTTCGTGTGCCACTTCAGGCACATGTGGCATAGGTTCGTCATCAGTCATAGAGGAAAATCTTAATATTGAACTAAATGTTTCTTCGTACACATCATGTTCAGGAATGTTTTGCAAATTCTAAAATATATATTTGATAGTAAATTGTAAATCACCAGATTGTGAGATACTTCCAGTATGGAAATAATTAAAGTTTGTGGCCATCTAAAATGACTACGACACAGTTTATTGAAAAAATAGCAAAACTGATATAAAAAGTTTGCAAAAAAAAAAAACCTAATAAAATTCTATTGCTGAAATATTGCTTTTAGACTACTTCAGGGGAAGACGTCCGTGACTTTGCCAAGGTATTAAAAAATAAATTCCGAACCAAAAGATACTTTGCAAAACATCCAAGAATGGGTTATTTGCCTGTGCAAACAGTATTGGAAGGAGACAACATGGAAACGTGAGTGAAGAATATTAATAATTTCTCATTTGATAAGTTCTGAGCTTCCCAATTATCACTGCTCCCTATATTTCCTGACTACATTACTTCTTTTTCATTTCTTTCATATTTGTTTATTTTTATTGAAGGGAAAAGGCAAGCTATGGTCTTGGTTGCTATTCTCCTTGCAAATCACCTGCAAATCGTACACTATTTTAAATTGTTAATAAAATTAAAATATATGTTATCTTAATGAATGCTTGAAAATTCTTCCAAATATCTGTAATTTATAGTTTTAGTGCATAGAAATGAACATGCCCTTTTTTTCTTGATACAGAAAAAATATTAATGTTTAGATTCAAATTCACAAACCTGCCCATTGTAATCCTGTAAGATTAATAGAAAAAAAAATCTGCTAGTTATTAAAACTTGCTTTAACGAAAATTGCACTGCAGCTTGCTATCTTTCCATTTTTCTCTTCCAATATTTCCTTTCTCATGTTTTGGCTGCTTTCATGGACAGTCATGTTAGCCTATTGAATTTTATTGATTTTGGGTTTTGTTTTTGTTTTGTTTTTTTAACTTTCCGTAATTATTTTGCTGCTAAGTTTTTTCTGCCTCTCTCTTCACCTCCTCATTTTTTGTCTTGCAGTCCTGTTACTCTGATCAACTTCTGGCCAGTAGATTCTGCGTGAGTACTTTTGCCAAAGTGTCCTGCTATTGCTGCTGCTATTGCATTCCTTAACTTTTGTTTTTAGTTTGTGTTCATTTTTTCCCATATGTCCATTTCCATCCTCCATTTCCCTTTTATTAATGTTTCTGACAGAAAAAGAGGCAAGCCCATGTCAAGTTAGTAGAAGCAACAGATTTGAATGTATTTCACAAATTGTGTACACAATATTTATTTATATGTTATTTTTACATTGGCGATTAATGTATTTAAGTCATTTAATATTTTAGTACCACAGACTTTCTTTTTTATCTGGAAATGGGAAATGTTTGAATTGGAATAGGAATAATCACTTTTATTTGCAAAACTGATAATTTTGAGATGCAATTATACATTTTGAAAAATCCTGCAGAGGTTTTATTGAGTATATAACTAGTAGATATGCATATCACATAATAGGCTTTACAAATACATAGTGTTTAGGCTACACATCAGAAAGGTTTTTGCCTTAACTTTGACTGATGAACATACATGTGCAACTCCATTTATGCACAAATTTCACCTTTCTGTTTAAAGGAGTTTAAACTGGACAATATTTGTTCAGGCTTGCTTTTTTATCCCCTAGGCCCGAGATGGCAAACCTATGGCACATGTTCCACAGGTGGCTCGTGGAGCCATTTGTCAGGGCATGCGAGATGTTGCCCTGTAAGCTGGCCAGCGCACATGTGCGCGCTGGCCAGCTGAATTGAGCCTTTTTTAAAGCCATTTTCCCCTCCCCAGGCTCCAGAGGCTTTATAGGAGCCTGGGGAGGGTGAAAAGAGCCTCCCCTGCCCCGCCCTCCGGAGACTTCAGGAGCTTCCCTGAAGCCTCTGGAGTGCAAAAAAACAGCCCTATGGGCAAAGTTCAAGAATGGACTTCCAGTTTGCTCGTAGGGTCAGTTTAAGCCCTCCGGAGCTTTCAGGGTCCTTCAGGAGACTTCCCTGAAGGCTCAGGGGGACTAAAAACAACCGTACGTGACTTCTGGTTTGCTCGTAGGATCATTTTTTTACCCTCTGGAGGCTTTAGGGAAGCCAAGGCTCCGGAGGACTAAAAACGTTCCTACAAGTAAACCGGAAATCACTTCCGGTTTGCTTGTAGGGTAAGTTTTTGCCCTCCGGATGCTTCAGGGAAGCCGCCTGAAGGTCCCCGAAGCCTCCGGTGGGGGGAGGCTGTTTTTACCCTCCCCAGGCTCCTATAAAGCCTTTGGAGCTGGGGAGGGCGAAAAAAGCATGCAAAAAATGAGGGGGAGCACCTGCCATGCACCCATGCGCACTGGGGGGTGTCGCACATTGCATTTGGGTGCGACATGTCCGCGCACAACCCCCCCTGCGCTCTCCCTATTTATCACGTGAGCCAAAAAAGGTTCGCTATCGCTGCCCTAGGCTATTACCAGTTTCACCAAATAACAGTAAATAGCAGTTACTAAAAATAGATGTTCTTATTAACTGTCTTCTGTCAAATGATAACAAGACCTGTATTTTTCAGAAAAGAATTTTGTTCATGTATAAACCTTTCGTGCTGATACCATAGATTAAAATGTCTTATTTTCACTTCAATTTTGTTGACATTTAGGAGTAAATGGCTATTTTTCTTTTTAATCTTTATGATGTAAGTATTAGAGGATATGAGAAAAAATGATTTTATACAGGAATATGTATCTATTACTTTAAAATATTTGTGCTAAAGTCTTATCAAATATTAGCCAAAAGGAAGCCTAAAATTAATCCACAAACAGTACTAAAATTTGTATAACCTCTGATATTTGATTTACAAGTAATACTTATTAAAATGAATAGCATTAAAATTATACTGTTTAGTATAATTTATTAAATTATGCTAAATATACTAAAAGGTGTTGTGGTATCACATAGGTTATTGTAAAAACTAACTCCACCTGATTGAGAGGCTAATACCTCTTTGCTACTTTGTATCTGAAGTATTGGATTAATTGATTGAATGAATGAATGTTTTAATCTACAACTACATTATTGTGTCTGCAATACATTTCTTGATGTATGTTCAACAAGATAAGGGACATTAAAAATAGTTTTGATTGGCCTTACTAATCAGATGTAAACTGTAGGGGTTGGGACTGGGTTCACCCTGTTCAGCAGCATTCCACAATATTTCTTTACAAGAATTTCAGTAGTGGATGATCTAACACCCCCACAATATATCTCCTTAATTTTGACCTTAGTAAAAGGATACGAATTATCATGAAATTGCATACATAATTCCCATCCATTCCGTTAGGTCTAAGGAAGGCTGTCTGTCATGTTTACCCTGTGCCATGTTTCCATGATAACCCAAAACCTAATAACCTAAAAACACTTTTTAAAATTAATACCATAAATTTATGAATGCAGCCTAGTTTCTTGATTGATAGTTTTGATCACTGTATGTAATAATTTATATTATTTTAATATGATTTGTAATCTAGAGGCTATAAGATTTTAGAGTCAGTGATAATAAATTGAGCATGAAATTCAAAAGTGTGCTAAACTTCAAAATATTTTGTTCAATTGAGAGTTAGGCAGAGTTAGGACCTAAGCCTGGGAGTCAGTAAAGGTAGTAAGACTCATATAGCAAAACCTAGAAGCAAACTGGAATACATATATTGACAAAACAGTTATCAGAAAATTAAAAAATAAAAAGTTGAGAAATGAGTACAGCATTATAATATGTGAAAAAAGCAAATCTTACGCAAACATGAGGCATGGAATAAAATAAACTTAACGCTTTGCATCAGTTAGTACAAATGGCTTATATCACTTGTTAGAACTATTTTCATCATACAGCCAATAATGGAATATTTGGTTCATATTGTTATTACAATCACATTTCTCTTTTAAAATATAATATTATACAATAGATTAATTATTCAGTCTCTGTGTAAGTCAAATGGTTTTCAGGATCAAGTAATATTACTGCCGGAATCGTTTAGGAATTTCATAAATTGGCGTGAATTCCTACTGACAATTGTCTGACATCTTCAAACATAGGTGTCTGTTATGCTTGGCATCCTTCTTACCTAATTAGGATTTGTTATTTTAGAACAGGACTTTGTTTTCATTTATAATCTCCATAGAATTTCAATAGGTAGAGATACTTTCCAGAGTTTCTCCTTTGCTTTTTGTGACCCTTGTAGAATTATTTTGTGGATTAACAGTGTTCTTAAGATTTGGCTAATAAAACAAAGTCTATAAGAATTATTCTTTTCCCTTTATATATATATATATACGTACGTACGTACGTATGTATGTATCTATCCTAGAAAGAATATCAGGAATTGGTAACTATTTGCTCAGTCTATACATCAATTATAATCACTGTTTCTATAAAGTTACTAGTCCTTTTTGGATTATTCTAGAAGCAGTATATAAAAATCTGTAGCTCTGGATTGTTTTTTGAACTTGTTTTCACTGTTTTTCCATAAATTAGTTCATGGAATCTTGTGCTCCAAATTCTATTGCTAGTATTTTTGCTCAATATTCATTAATATTTTAGAAATACACATAATAGCAAGCCTTCTTGCAGAAATATAGTCCTTAATCTTGAAGCAACAGAACATCTGATATAGTGACTGGTTCTTTCACATTGAAGTTCTTCCAGATTCATATTTTTTAAATTTTGGTTCCATACTTAGAAACATTTGTTATCTTTTCATGTCTTTGCTAGACATTGCTAGTCCAAAATATTTAGAGAAGGCATTTGAACTTCTGTTTAGGTGGAATAGTTTTTACCCGCTGAAAACTACAATACGTCTTAGAACAAATTTGTATTTTCTTTTATTAATTTTCAGTTTCTCTCCCAATATCATCCAGACCTCATTCTAGTCAATCATTCTTTTATGTCTGGTTGTAGCCTTCATCATATCTGTAAATTTCATCTGTTGGATCATCTCCTTTGTTTACTTCTTTAGCAATAATCTTACCAATCTGTACCATACTGGCTGGGACTGTGAGAGTTGTAGTTCAGCAACATATGGAGGGCTACTGGTTCCTCATCCCTGCTGTAGATTCATCTACCTTGACTCTCATGTTATATTCTTTATTTTATTTTATCCCTTAGCGGCACTGGAATTTTCTCAGATGCATGAATTACAGGTGGTACTTGTGGATTCATTTTCATGGAATATTACTCTGGTAAGAAAACTAGGCATTAAAGCAAATTTTCTAATTTGTATCACCATCCCACTGATCTTGATCTATTTCTATTAAATTACCATTTTTATTTTTATTAGATTTATATCCTGCTTGAAATTTATATTTTGCCCAAGATGGTGTGCTTGTGCCAAATTGAAAGTAATAATAAAAAGATCCAGTTTTCCAGAGTGGATTTGCAGGATGGTCCATTGATGGTATCATCACAGCCAATTGGTCTCATGATTGGGTTGAAGCTGAAGCCACGCCTCTGAGCTCCTCTCCTCTGACTCCAGTTTCAATCCAGTCTGGCCAGTGTAGAGATTAAAAAATTCTGACTCCTGAAGATATCTATCTATCTATCTATCTATCTATCTATCTATCTATCTATCTATCTATCTCTATCTATCTATCTATCTATCTATCTATCTATCTATCTATCTATCTATCTATTTATTTATTTATTTATTAGACTTATATACCGCTTCATAGGGCTTTCAGCCCTCTCTAAGCGGTTTACACACTTTTTTTTAGCAAATTGAGTCAGCAACTTGCCCCCACAGTCCGGGTCCTCATTTCACCCACCTCGGAAGGATGGAAGGCTGAGTTGACCTTGAGCCGGTGAGATTTGAACCGCTGAACTGCAGATCACAGTCAGCTAAAGTGGCCTGCAGTACTGCACCCTAACCACTGCACCACCTCGGCTCTAATTTATTAATATATAATCTATATTCACCATTATTGGACCCTTCTCAAACCAGCGTGGCTTCCAGCCTTCCTGGGACCCTACCTCCTTCTTGTAAGTCCCCGTAGGTGGCTGCGGTTTTCCAGCTGCCTGGGGTTTGAATTTCAGATCTGGGAAGCTCTGGTGGCTGGGTCGCTGTTCCGGCGGCCATTTTAGCCGGCGACCACATGGAGCCTTGATCCCTTGTGAGGGGGCTAATGGGCTCTGGTTTCCAGCCCAACAGCCCCTAAACCCCTAAATGGATCGCCAGTGAGCAGAGGGAGCACGAAGCTCTCAGCGCTGGGAGAAGCCACGGAAGTGGCTGAGAAGGCGTGCAGTGGCAGCAGAGCTCCTCGGAAAGCCGCGGCAGCCCCAGAAGGCTCAAATTGCAGCAAATTAAAATGAGAGGAGCTGCGAGGGGAGGAAGAGGAGTGGTTGTAAGTAGGAAGCACGATGGGGGACAGGGCTCCTTCTCCTATGTCCCCTGGGAAGGGTTACCTCTTCTAGGCAGCAGCCCACCGCCTCCACCAGGAGGCTTAAAGCTTCATCTGACTCTTGCCCTTCCCGTGCCAGCCAGAGAGATGAGGCAAGGAAGCACAGGGCCTTATAAGAACTTTTTCCAGGGCAGAGAGGTTGTGGGCCCTGCAGGACAGGATCAGTCCCTCCCCCTCTAAACCCAGGTCCAGGTCACCCTTAGGGGGCTCTTTGAGGCAGGATTCTCCCCCTAGGTCCCTAGATTCCCTGAGGGAGTGCGGTGGGGGGGGTTCCCATTCCCCCCCCCTCTTTCTATGGAGGATCTTGACCAGGTAGACAATCAGGCTGAGTTTCTTTCTCAAGAGGCTCATCTGGAAGGTAGAGATCCATCCAGGCCTACCCTGGCACCTATTGCCAGCCATAGTTAGATGCCAGAAGGTTTGTTTGTTTGTTTGTTTGTTTGTTTGTTTGTTTGTTTTATTGAACTTGTATGCCGCCCACTCCCGAAGGACTCCGGGCGGCCCCTGCTGGGAGTCCCTAGATATGGAGGACCTGCCTGTTGGCCTCCAGAATCTCATTGAAAGAGCCATTGCTTCCGGTGTGGCTGCAGGCATGCAGCACCAGGTGCCTCGCCCTGTCCCTCAGGGCGAGGTCACAGTTCCCAGTACTTCTTCATCCCAGACACGGGGCACTGCCCAGCCGGTTTGTCGCTCTGGGTCCCCTTCCTTGGCCAGCAAAGGGTCAGTCTTGCGGGAAAAGCGCAGTGAGACCCAGACCTCTCTGAGGATGAGGAGGATCTGGAGCCTGACCCCTGCCTTCACAGGGTTGTTTTCCCCACTTTATTTCAGTCCCTACTGCACAAGGCACCTGCCACTGCCCATCTGGAGAGCAGCGAGGTGACCAAGGAGGGGGAGCCAGCAAAGAAGCCCCAGGCACCGGTCTTCTCCGAGCCCAAAACCATTAAGGGGGAGAAGCAGTGGGAGACACCTGGGGCCTTCCCAACTCCATGTAGTAATGACAGACATTTCTATAACATCGAGCCAGATTTCTCTCAAGCATTGCAGATGCTTTCTGTGGATCCCCCTGTGATGGCCTTGGCTGCTCCAACCTCGCTGGTACCCAAGGATGTGGCAGACAACCTGAAGGCAGAGGACCGTAAAGCAGAGATGATTGTCAGGAAGACCTTCCAGTCATCGGCTTGGGCCATTAAGGCAGCAGCCTCTGCATCCTTTTTCAATCGCACGGCCATCCTCTGGATGGAGCAGATCCAGGCGTGTATTCCACCCGAGGACGTTCGCCTGCACCAGGACCGTAACAAGTTAGTAGCAGTTGCTCAGTTTTCAGCTGACGCAACCTTAAACGCTATAAAGTTTGCTTCCAGGCCTATGGCATCGTCCGTCGCGTCTGGGATGCTGGGCGGAGAAGCACCTGTGCTTCATCCGAGCGGAACACATCACCGGCATCGACAATCATCAGGCGGACTGGCTGAGCCAGGAGACAGTAGACAACGGAGAATGGAGTCTGTCCAGAGAGCTCTTCCAGAGGATCTGCCAGAGGTTCGGAAAACCGGTGGTGGACCTGTTTGCCACTCCATCCAACACTCAGCTACTGCGGTTCTTCTCTCAGTTCCCAGCTCGGGTAACGGAAGGGGTCAACGCCCTTCGCTCCAGGTGGCCGGTCGGGCTGCTATACACTTTCCCCTCTGCCTCTCCTTCCTGGGGTCATCCAGAAGGTAGACAAAGAACAGGCGGAAGTAATCCTACTGGCCCCCTACCGGCCCAGGAGGGCCTGGTTTGTGGATCTGTTGAGCTTGTCGGCAGGGAGACCATGGAGGATCCCCCAGAGGGAGGTGAGATTGCTGCAGAGGAAGCTGGTCCATCCAGATCCACAGTGGCTCCAACGTGCCATGTGGAAATTGAGCGGGAGTGCCTTAGAGGTGCCCTCTTGTCCCAGAGAGTGTTCAGGACCATTGAGGCTTCCCGCAGACAGTCAACCAACCGGATTTACGATTCCACCTGGATGACATTTGTTGCCTGGTGTCAGGCCACTCACGTGACTCCTTCCAGGGCCACGGTCCCTCAGGTATTGGAATTCCTTCAGGAGGGCTTGGATAAGGGCCTGTCCCTAGCTACCATTAGGAGACAGTTGGCGGCATTAGCCATGGTGATTCCTGGGGAGGATTCCACTCCACTGTCCTTAGTCAAGAGGTTTCTCAAGGGGGCAGCCCACCTACGTCCTCCGCCAGTCCATAGGTTCCCTATGTGGCATCTCCCCACAGTACTAGGGGCTCTCATGGTCGAGCCTTTGAACCGTTACGGATGGTCAGCCGGAAGCTACTCACTTGTAAGGTTGTGTTCTTGGTGGCGATCACCTCGGCTAGGCGTGTTTCGGAGCTGGGGGTCCTCTCCTCCAGGGAGCATCTATGCATGTTTCACAACAACAGGGTAATGCTACGCCTTGACCCGGCATTCCTGCCCAAGGTAAACATGGTCTTCCACCATGCCCAGGTGGTCCTCCTGGACTTCTGCCCAGGCCCGGTCAGAGTGGGAGCACAGGTGGCACCGCCTAGACGTAAGACAGGCATTGCGGATCTACTTAAGGTGGACGGCTGAGTTCCGGAGGTCTAGGGATCTGTTTGTATTGTTTCAATCCTCGTCGTTAGGGAAGAGGGTTTCCTCGTCCACCATTAGTCGTGGGTTCATTTGGTATTGAACTTGCCTATAAGGCGCAAAATATACCAGTGCCGGTTGGAATCATGGCACACTCCACTAGGAGTATGGCTACATTGGCGGCCTGGGCCCCCAGGCCTCTATAGAAGATATCTGCAAGGCACTGACGTGGGCCTCCCCATCGCCCTTCATCCGGCACTACAGGCTTCGCAACTTCGGCCACAGCATTCAGCCACAGGGTTCTTCAACATGTCCTGTCGGATCAGTGATGGCCCATCCTATGGAATGGTAACTTGGGTATGTCCCATCAATGGACCATCCTGCAAACCTACTCTGGGAAATGATAGTTGGTCTTACCTGAACTGTTATTTTAAGAGGTGCTTGCAGGATGGTCCAGTTCCCACTCTAGGTTAGATAGACAGTATTGGGGGTGGAGGTGTCTCCTTTGTGACTTGTTTTCAGGATCTTGGGAGCGCATATTGCATTGAAACTGGAGTCAGAGGAGAGGAGCTCAGAGGTGTGCCTTCAGCTTCAACCCAGTCTCGAGGCCAATTGGCTGTGATGATACCATCAATGGACCATCCTGCAAACACCTCTTAAAATAACAGTTCAGATAAGACCAATTGTCATTTCAGGATTGAATTGTGCACCTATTAATATTTTAACTGCAATTTAGAGTATCTTTATAAGACTGTGTTGTTATCTTAATTATTTAAAAAACTTTATACTTTCAGTTCTTGAATTCTGATCATCATATGAACACATCTATGTAGTGTGTTTTTTTTTGGCGGAACTGTCATTTGCCTTTTTATTAGCAAATGTTTATTTTTTATTTTACTTTTCAGTCCAGCATATAAATTCCTTCAAAATAGTACTCAGATTCATTCCTGATTAGTTTCAAGGCTGCCTTTTGTTTAATAAAAGGATTTTTCTTGCCGTTCTTTTCAAGCTTGGTTCAACTTCTTACATTTTGTATCCTAAGCAAATTAAAAAGTTCAGTATTTCATTATGGTTTCAAAAAACATCAAATACATTTTGTTAATCTATTACAAATTTTCTAACGTATTGGAAAATGTCTAGGTAGTTTTCAGTCAAAAAGATGTCATGTAGAATGAAATGTAGCATGCATGCCAAGGAGCTGCTCTTCCAGTTTCCAGTGCTCCCACATGCGCAAAAAACAGCTGGCTGATTACCTGGTCTTCTGGTTTCTGGTGTGCATGCGCGCACGAAGACCAACATATGCACCAGAATCCAGAAGCTCAGCTTCAGCACATGCATGCTGCAACCTGGAAGAGCAACAGACAATGGCTGGCGTGCCTGGAGAGATGACTCTGTGTGCCACTTCCAGCACCTGTGTCAGAGGTTCGCCATCATGGCTATAGTGCCTTCCTAAAATCAACATGGGGCAGTTAGGCAGTTCCAAAATCAGTTCCAAAAGAACTAATAAACACAAAGAAGACATTTTCCTACATTGTCTTTACTGACTGGCTCTAATAGATACAAAATGACATATAATACATATTTGTAGAGCAAGCCTACAACAAAAGTCCTGCGTTTTTTTGTTTAGAAATTGGAAAATTCATATATTTTTACTGTTTCTCTGTATTCTTTTAGTTTGAACTGAAGGCCCATTATATGCAATTCATGTAAAAGATTCATCACCATAATCACTAATTAGACCAACAGCAATTTGTTGCACACACTGGACGACATTTTGTTTCTTAAATTTAAATGATGCTGGTTTTCTGATAAGTAGAATTCATAGGTCAATAATAAAGTAGGCTTGTTCAGGTTTACTAGAGATTTCCATTGCTTGTAGCACTTAGAAAACTATGGTAGTCCATTGGTGCTACCAAGAAGAACCACAGTTACTTGATCATGAATTCCATTATGTATTGCCATAAAATCATTAGCGATTGACGTGATGTGCCAGGGCCTCGAGGCTGTTAGGGACTGGATGGGGGTTAACAAGCTTGTACTCAATCCAGATAAGACCGAGTGGCTGCTGTGCTTCCCTCCTACTAATTGGCCAAGTGCTCCACCTCTCAGGCTGGGGGGTCAAACGGTACGCCCCTCAGACAGGGTCCGCAACTTGGGAGTCCTCCTGGACCCACAGCTGACTTTTGAACATCATTTGTCAGCTGTGACCAGGGGGGCATTTGCCCAGGTTCGCCTGGTGCACCAGTTGCGTCCCTACCTGAACCGGGAGGCTCTCACAACAGTCACTCGTGCCCTTGTGACCTCCAGACTGGATTACTGCAACGTGCTCTACATGGGGCAGACCTTGAAGAGTATTCGGCGACTTCAGCTTGTCCAGAATGCAGCCGCGGGAGCGATCGTGGGTGCGCCTCGGTTTACCCACGTAACACCTATCCTCCGCGAGCTGCACTGGCTGCCTGTTGATCTCCGGGTACGCTTCAAGGTGCTAGTTGTCACCTACAAAGCCCTTCATGGTATTGGACCTGGGTACTTGAGAGACCGCCTACTGCCAATTACCTCCACTAGACCAATTAGATCCCACAGAGTAGGCCTCCTCCGAATTCCATCCGCCGGCCAGTGTCGACTGGCGACTACCCGGAGGAGAGCCTTCTCTGTGGCTGCTCCGACCCTCTGGAACGAACTCCCCGTGGAGATTCGTACCCTCACCACCCTCCAGGCCTTCCGCATAGCCCTTAAAACCTGGCTGTTCCGACAGGCCTGGAGCTAAAGACTCGCTGCCCCACTTCGAATGGTATGATTGTTGTGCTTTTAACTATGTATGGTTTTTATGTTTTTGTTATTCTGTTTGTATTTCCCCTCCCTTTTTGAGTTGTGAGCCGCCCTGAGTCCCTTCAGGGAAAAGGGCGGCATACAAATAAAATTAAACCTAAACCTAAACCTAATAAAGAGACCAGTCATATCTGATTTTATTCTCAATGTCTTATCTAAGAGCCGAGGTGGCACAGTGGTTAGGGTGCAGTACTGCAGGCCACTTCAGCTGACTGTTATCTGCAGTTCAGCGGTTCTAATCTCACCGGCTCAAGGTTGACTCAGCCTTCCATCCTTCCGAGGTGGGTGAAATGAGGACCCAGACTGTGGGGGCGATATGCTGACTCTGTAAACCGCTTAGAGAGGGCTGAAAGCCCTATGAAGCGGTATATAAGTCTAACTGCTATTGCTATTGCTAATTGTCATAAGTGGAATTCTTAATTGCCTTCATCCTTTACTTTGTCGTGATCCTATCCCACTTTTGCCATGAACACCAGTTTTTTTGAAGGCTTTTGATGTTCTGTTTTTTTAACTTCATCCTTCTTTCTATTTCTTCTGGCAGTGTTGACATTTTGTTTTAGGGAAAATAAAATGGTGAAATATGTGTATTAAAACTATTTCAAAATAACTGACATTCTAAATTTCTTCAGAGTGGTATTCTCTGTTACTCCCACCCATTTTTTTGTGTGATTTTTAAAAATTCTACATTTAAAAATTAATTTTGAATTCATTTACTAGTTCATGAATGTAGAAAATAAAAACATAGATGTAGACCAATAGAATCCAATTTCCAAATTTCTTTAAGGAAGCATATGAGTAAACAAGCCAAGATAGCAAAAATTAGTGACAGTCATTTTACAAAAGAAAAGTAAAACTTTATAAGATAAATTAGAACTCTTCAAAGCACACTTAATTATAAATAGGGACCATATTTAGAGATGACTATGAAGGTGATTGATTTATATCCCATTTCTCCAGAAGTAGAAGCTTGGGCACAAAGCTTATTCATAAACCTTACTGAATATGTTTAGTATAAAGTTTTAAAAGATCCAACCAAAATGTCATAAATTTAATTAGTAATGTTTAAAAAAATATTGTTTCCAACTAGTAATGTAAGTATATTTGAAGTGAAGGTATGTAAATATTAGTAATTTCTTACAAGAAAGTATGGCCATACAGATTAGATAGAAATAGAGAAATAAATTCACAAATTAAAATTCTAAGAAAACAAATCTAATTGATTTAAAAACTGTAAATAGATTTGAAAATGTTTTTAGAATGCCACTCATCAGTACTTTAAAAGCTTCTAATTTTTTAGGATGAGTTACCTCATTCAATACAGAAAAGATAAATTGAACTGTTTTTTTTTCCTACAACAGACCCATTTTACAGAAACTTTTAACATAAAAGTATAGATGTTCTCCATACTTTGTTGATCCAGGAATGGTTAAATTCATCTGCTTAGCTGATTGGACTAAGTCTGTTAAAACATGCCTCCTCTGCTAACAGTCTCTAGCTTTTTACTCAGTCCATTAGCAAGGACAGAAGTATTTGATCTAGCTCCAATATTTGTAGAAAATGTCTTAATTGTTGCAGAAAGGAGTTTCTTGGAGGAGCCTCACCCTGGTGGGATGACCAGGCTGGGGTGGGCGACGGGCAGCTCTGGCTCGATCATCTTGGATCTTCGCAGGTAAAGCGACGATTGTGGGGCAGCACACACAAGGTTTCTCTTTGCTATTGCCCAGGAGGTTTTAAAACCTTAGGAGCTTCACACTCCTCACTGGAATCTGGTTGCAGGAGTAAAAGGGGCCAAGTGATCATAGGAGTTTTCATGCTCCAGTCAGGAGCCCGGGCTGCCAGGATTGCACATGTTGGAGAGTTTTGAAATTCCTGCCCCAGTTGTAAGCCAGGCGGTAACAAATAGCTGGGACTCTCAGATACTTGGAGTTTCGCACTTCAGTCGAGAGCCCAGGCAGCCAAGGAGGAGGTTGGGGGCTGTTTCAGATGGGTGCTCCAGCTGGGAGCCATGATCAGCCAGGTGGACAGAGACTTCGCACTCCTCGCCCACCCAGCCCCTTCTCAACAACCAAAACAACACAATCAATGGGAGTGCAGGAGAGCCTTTACTCTGTGCTATTATTCCCCTGGGTATGGCAAGCTCTTAGAGCTTCCGCGCTCCATATTAATTAGTAGACAGCCAGGCTAGGGGGTGGGCAGTCTGTGGGGCGGAAGACAACCGAAGCCGCCTGTGCCACATTTAAATAGGAGTGAGTGGACATGATTCAAAGAAGAGACTCCTGGATGCCCAGGCCTGTTGGAAAAAGGCGCGAAAGAGCGGATTGGAGTTTTGCAAATGGGAGCTTGCAAGGAAAGGCAGGAGAGTTCCCTGGGGAACCAGTCTGCTCTGAGGCTGATGTCTGGATCAGCAGACATGGAACAGGACAACATGCCACAGCTCCACCCTGAAAATCCTTAGGCAAGACTAGGAGCTCCAGGACTGGAAAGGGGCACCCTGCTTCTGGCAGGACTTCCAGAGTTGAGGGAAAGGAGGCGCAAAAGAGGCAGAAGGCCATAGATCCTCAAGTGGCCCTGGACCAGTGCAAGGCGGAGCACCATCTACAGGAGGCCCCATCCAGAGGGGATCCTGGGAACCTACGTCAAGATTTCCCTCAGCAGTTACAGTGCACTGAGCCTGGACAGCCTGGTAGCCAGTTTTCAAAGGGTTTGCACCAGATGGAGCTGCAGAAATGGGTGTGCAGCAAGAAGGTTTTCTGCTCCTCAACAAGGAGGAATACCTGAGATCCTTGTCAGACCTGCCTAGCTCTGTAGGTAGAGGGAATCAATCTCACAATGGCTTTCAACAATGGAAGCGTTGACATACCCAAGTATTAGTCCTATGCAGAATGTTATTAGGTACAAAGATATTTTAACAGAAAGGGAATTAAAACAAAAACAGCAGTTAGAAGAACAAGAGATTGAGATGGGTTGGTTTTTCCAATTGCAAATACAATCAAGATATGAAAAAGACAAAAAGGAATATTGTTTTAACATGGGAAGTTCAGAGCTGGATAAGATACTTATGGGAATAGAAGAAAGATCTATTAAAAATTATACAGTTATCTATTAAAATCAGATTGGAAGAAGAAATGGTTAAGGATACAATGATAGTATGGGCAAAGAATTTTGGTTATATGACTGAGGTAGAGAAATGGCAACAATTATGGGAAAGGAATTACAAATTAATTATGTCAACAGTGTACAAAGAAAATTTATACAAAACGTTTTCTAGATGACACATGTCATCCCAAAAGCTAGCATAGATGTTTAAAAATAAATCAGTGAAATGTTGGAAATGTCAACAATGTACGGGTTCATATTATCATATGCGGTGGATGTGTGCGGAAGCAAGGAACTATTGGATTAAAATAAGAACATGATTAGAGAAAATGTTACAGCGAAATATAGAGCCTAAGCCAGAGATATTCTTACTGGGTATCCTGCCAGAGAAATATAAAAAAGTAGATATATACTTGATTATACATGTAACTACGGCAGCAAGAATTGTATTTGCACAGAATTGGAAATCAGATAAGATACCAACAGAAGAAGAGATAATAAAAAAAAAATATTATGCAGAGATAAACAGGTTAACCCTGAGAATAAAGGATAAAGAGGAATCGGTGTACTTCAAGACATGGGGAAGATTTTATGATTGGTTAGAGAAAGGAATCTAGAAAAGAAAGCGAGAGAGATATATAAACCCAGTCAAGACACTATTAAATGGATAGGAGAGGGGAGAAGGGGGGAAAAAGAAAAGAAAGTATTAATATATAAGTATATGTTCAAGAATGAGATATAAAGGAAAAAATAGTTAGGATATGAAAATGGAGAAAAGGGAATAGGAAAGGATAAGTATAAAATTAAAACAGGGTTTGTGGGAATACCATCCCAAAAATAGACGAGTTCAGAGTTGAAAAGAGATAACCACAACAACAGAAAAGGAAAAGAAGAGAATAGGAGAAGAGAGAAAAGTGGAGAGAAGGAAGAAAGAGGGAAGGAGGGAAGGGATAGAAAGAGAAGGAGAGAGGGTAGGAGGGGAAGAGGAAGAGAGGAGTAGCGGAGAGGTAAGGGGATTAGGAAAAGGAGAGGAGGAAGGAAGAAAGTAGAGAAGGGAGGGTGAAAAGAAAAGAAAAAATAGGGTGGTGATAATATAAAATAGTTGTATGGGATGGTAAGAAAAACAGCCCAGAATGTATATTTTAACTTTTGATATGGAAACACAAATATGTAAAAGTGATAAAAAATAAATAAGAAAAAATAATTGTGAATGTATACCTGTAACTATATATAAGAGAATAAAAATTTTAAAAACTTTTAAAAAAAATTTGACAGATCTGCACGTTCCCATTTTACCATCACATCAGAAATATCTCCACTTCCAGTATGCTGACCGCCACTTCTAATACAGGGCCCTGCCTTTTGGCCTGTCCTCAGCACCAAGGGCGTTTACAAAAGTACTGGTGGCGGTGGCAGTGCATCTTCGGGCTCTTCCCATGCGTCTGGAGTGCTACCTGGATGATATCTTGATCCAACCTCCAGGCGAAGAAGGATTTGCAGGTCACCACCCAGGTACTCCCGTAACACGGGTTTCCCATAAACATAGACAAAAGCCATCTGTTCCTGACAACCCATCTGCTCCCCTTGGGAGCCATCATAGACACTGTGGAGTGCAAGGTGCATCTCTCACAGGAGAGATGGACCAGCCTCAGAGACTTGACAACTTGCATCCAGAGGGAGCGGACCAGTGCCACTGGTCCTTCTACCGCAGCTTCTGGGCAGGACGGTGTCCGGTCTCTCCATTGTTCCTTGGGCATGCCTGTATGCTAGGGAACTACAGTAGTTTCTCCTGCCTTATCAAAAGTCTATCAGGAGCAACTCACCAACCAGGGTCAGTGTCCCACCAATGGTGATCCGGTCCGTCAGATGGTGGTGGTCCAGGGCCTTAACCAAGGGCTGACTTTTCAGGAAGCCAGACCATCTGACAGTCACAACGGACACTAGCCTGTTCGATTGTGGGGGGCATCTAAAGTCCCTGATGGCTCAAGGGCAGTGGACCCTGGCTGATCGGAGCCACAACATAAACTGGCTAGAGCTCAGGGCGGTACATCTAGCCCTCAGACAGTTCAGAGAGATTGTTTCGGGCAACTATATTCTAATACCAACAGACAACGTGGCCACCAAGGCCCATATCAATCGCCAGGGAGGCACCAGGTCCAAGTCCTTCATGCGGGAGACCAAGCAGATGGGCCTCTGGGCAGAGAGATACCTTCTATCAATCAGGGCGAAGCATATTTCCAGAGTGCCAAATGTGCAAACAGACTGGCTGAGCAGGGCCTCCATCGACCAAGTGGAGTGACATCTACATCCCTCCCTGTTTCGAGAGGTGACAGAACGATTCAGACTCCCAGTCATGGATCTGTTTGCCATCCCAGAAAACAAATAGCTACTCAGGTTTTTCGGCAGGTTTCCAGCACCAGGAGTGGAAGGGATCAATATGCTCCGCAGTCAGTGGCCCCCGGGGTTGTTGTATGCCTTCCCTCCTCTTACCCTTATTCCAAGGGTGATCAGGAAGGTGTTGGCAGAGAAGATGGAGGTCATCCTTCTAGCTCCCCACTGGCCCAGAAGACCATGGTTCGCCAACTTGGTCAACCTGTCAGCCATGGAGGATTCTGCAGAGCAGAATATCACTCAGTCAAGGGGCCTTGATCCATCTGGAGCTTCAGTGGCTCTATCTGACTGCTTAAGGTTTAAGGTTTTAATGGATTTGTATGCCGCCCAATCCCGAAGGACTCCAGGCGGCTTACATAAAAACAATTTAAAAACATTAAAAGGAATTTAAAATACAAGATAAAACAAATTAAAAGAACACAACATGCACTCAATCTTGGTGGGGCTGAAGTTCAATCAAAGATGAGCAGCCCCAGGCCTGCCGGAACAGCCAGGTCTTAATACACTTTCGGAAGGCCGAGAGAGTGGGGAGGATCCGGATCTCAGGGGGTAGATCGTTCCATAGGGCCGGAGCAGCTACAGAGAAGGCTCTCCCCCGAGGAGCCGCCAGACGACATGGTGTAGTCGACGGCACCCGGAGAAGGCCCACCCTGTGAGATCTTATTGGATGCTGGGAGGTATATGGCAGGAGGCGGTCAGGGAGATATCCAGGTCCTAAGCCATGTAGGGCTTTAAAGGTGATAACCAGCACCTTGAAGCATGTTTGGAGACCAATAGTGAGCCAGTGCAGCTCATGGAGGATAGGTGTAACATGGGTGTATCTAGGTACACTCAATATCGCTTGCGCGGCTGAATTCTGGACCAATTGTAGTCTCCGAACACTTTTCAAGGGCAGCCCCATGTAGAGCGCGTTACAGTAGTCGAGTCTTGAGGTGACGAGGGCATGAGTGACCATTTGGAGTGCCTCTGTCCTCTGACCAACACCGACTGTGACCTGCCAGAGAGGTAAGAGGAGAACCACCATAAAACGGTGCCTCCCACTCCCACTTCTTCCAGCCGCCGCAGGATACCATGTTCGATGGTATCGAAGGCTGCTGAGAGGTGACGAAGCACCAGGATAGAGGAATGTCCTCTATCCCTGGCTCGCCAGAGATCATCGGTCAGTGCGACCAAAGCGGTTTCGGTGCAGTAACCAGGTCTGAAACCAGACTGAAAGGGATCTAGATAATCCGTTTCATCCAAGGTCCACCGGAGTTGGGAGGCCACCACCTTCTCAACAACCTTCCCTAAAAATGGGAAGTTGGAGACTGGATGGTAGTTTTTAAGGGCAGCTGGGTCCAGAGAAGGCTTCTTAAGGAGAAGAAGCCACCACCGCCTCCTTCAAAGGTTGCGGGAAAGACCCCTCCAGAAGAGAGGTATTTACAATCCTCTGGATCCAGCCTCGTGTCACCTCCCTGCTGGTCAAAACCAACCAGGAGGGACACGGGTCCAGTAGACAGGTGGCGGCATTCATCGCTCCCATGGCCTTGTCCACTTCCTCAGGAGTGACAAGCTGAAACTCACTCCACAAAATTTGCTCAAGACCCTCCCTCGGCATCTCTGCTGGCACTGTCCAAGTGGAGTCCAGGTCCGTCCGAATCTGAGCGACTTTGTCCGACAGAAACTGAACAAATTCCTCAGCTCTTCCCTGTAAGGAGGGAGCGGGTTATCCTAAACAGGGCGGCCGGGCGAGATTCTGCGGACGCAATAAGAGCGGAAAAATGAGCACATTTTGCCGCCCGTATCGCCACTAAATAAGTCCTAATAAAGGCTCTTAGTAGTGTTCGGTCAGATTCGGAGTTACTAGCCCTCCAGTGTCGCTCTAGGCTTCTCTTTTGGCGCTTCATCTCCCGGAGTTCCTTGGTAAACCAAGGTGCCCTCTCGGATCCACTGCCGTGGAGAGGCCGCAAAACCGCAATCCAATCTAGTGCCCCAGCCGCCGCTGTATTCCAGGCAGCGACCAAGGACTCAGTCGGATTGTGGGCAAGGGAGTCAGGTATCTCCCCAAGCTCCGTCTAAAATCCCAGTGGGTCCATCAGGCGCCTGGGGCGGAACCATTTAATCGGCTCCACCTCCCTGCAGTGGGGGAGTAGCTTCCGAAAATCAAGCCTCAGCAGGAAGTGATCTGACCATGACAAGGGCAAGATCTTAATCCCCTTTAGTTCCAGATCATGTCTCCACTGCTCCGAGAGAAACACAAGGACGAGCGTGTGTCCCGTCACATGAGTCGGACCCTGAATTACCTGGGTCAAGTCCATGGTTGTCATGTAAGCCATGAACTCCTGGGCCCCATCTGAGCGTTCGCCAAGAGATGGCAGGTTGAAATCCCCCAGTACTATAAATCTGGGGAACTCAACCGCCAATCCGGCTACTGACTCTAGGAACACAGGCAGGACTGTTGTGACACAGCTGGGAGGTAGGTACGTCAGAAACAAGTCCACCCCTAAGTCCAACTTCAAAGGAGGGACTCACACCCGACATTCTCTGGAGCAGGGATCCTGCGAGGGGTTAGTGATTCCCAGATAATAACTGCGATTCCACCCCTTCACTGGTGTCGTGGCTGGTGGAGCACCTGAAATCCTTCTGGGCACATTTCTGAGAGGGGGACTCCTCCCTCGTGGCCCAGCCAGGTTTCAGTAATACATTGATCCATCCGCAGCTTCAGTGGCTCTATCTGACTGCTTGGCACTTGAGCAGTGTGCTGTGAGTAGGGACCATTTTTCCTTGAGGGTAATTCAGACAGTTCAGGCCTTGAGGACACCCTCCAACAATCGCATCTATGATGCCATGTGGCTTTTGTGACTGGTGCACCAAATCAGGTATTGAGCCCATTGGGGTGTCAATAGCACCCCAATGGTGCTATAGTCAATAGTGTCTCCAGGTTTTTCACCAAATACCATCAGGAGGTGGCTCTATCATCCATATCGACTTGTGGGACTTCGCAGTTGCTAGCTCAGCATCCCACTGTGCGCAGATTCATAAGGGATGTGACCAATTTGAGACCTCCAGTGGTGCACCTATACCCAATCTGGGACGTATCCAAGATCTTGCAGTCTCTCACTGGAGCCCCCTTTGAGCCTTTAAGATTGGCTGGCCTGCAGGTTCTTATCTTTAAAGTGGCATTTCTTGTGGCTGTTATGTCGGCCAGGAGGATTTCGGAGTTGGCGGCCCTTTCTGTGAGGAAGGACCTTTGTATGTTTCATTCGGACAGGGTGATTTTGAGATTGGACCCTACCTTTTTTCCAAAGGTGAATTCATGGTTTCACAGGGCTCAAGAATTAATTCTGCCTATCCTTTGTTCAAATCCGGCCCATGCGCTGGAAAGAAAGTGGCACATGTTGGAAGTGTGGAGGGCTCTCTGCATTTATCTAAAGAGGACTTCCTCCTTCAGGAAAACTGAATCATTGTTTGTGTCCTTCCAACTTCCACTCTTGGCAGGAAGGTCTCATCTTCCATGGTAGGCCGGTGGATTTGGGTGTGTATTGCGAAAATCTACGAGACCCAATCTCTACCTTTACCCAGGCAGGTAACTGCCCACTGTACCAGGAGTGCAGCCACCACAGCAGCGTGGGCTATGCAGACTTTGATCGAAGAAGTCTGTAGAACAGCAACATGGTTCTCTCCGTCCCCTTTCATCTGGCATTACAAGTTGGATGTATTCACTTTGGCTGATGTGGCCTTTGGTAGGTACATGTAGAGCCGGGGACTCAGGACCAGATTGCTACCCACCCGTAGGACTGCCAGCTCTGGTATGTCCCATTCCTGGATGCTATCTCCACAAAGTATGGAGAAGAGGTGTTGGTCTTACCTGATACTCCTTCTCTTACAGTTAAGATAGCATCCACCCCAACCCATCTGGTCCTGACTTCAAGGAGCAGCACTCCATCAAACACATCAAGTCTGTCACTTCGTTAAAAAGCTGGAGACGATTAGCAGAGGAGGTGTGTCTTAACAGCTCTAATAGTCCAATCAGCTAAGCAGATGTGTTTAACCCATTCCTGGATGCTATCTCCACTGTAAGAGAAGGAGCGTATCAGGTAAGAGCAAAGCCCCATTTCTGCTCTATTTCAAGAACAATGAATTAAGTGTTTGTTTTCCTCTTTTTTTCTATCGTTCAGCTGAGACACAATACCTTAAATTTACATAGAATGCAAACTTACATAAAATTAACTTTGAATTAAGTTGTTTGTGACAATAGCTTGAATAAAAAAGTAATACCCACACTGTCAAGATTCCAAATAGCATCCAAAATTAAATCAGAGTCCGAGGCAAAGGATTCCTCAAAGTTCCAATTTATTAAAAGAGCGATGTTGGCACATTTGGGAAAACCTGAATCTGAAAGCTTCCAGGTTTTCCCACCCAGTTGAAAGTTCAAGATCCTGCCTCAATACCCACAAGTTCATTGCATGGTCCAGTCTTCCACTGACACAAAGGCAGAGTCCACCCATCCAGTTCTGGCCACGTGCAGAGACAAAAGATGATCTTGAGTTTCTAAGAAGAATGTTGTTATGGCTATATATTACCCAACTCTGTATAATTCCCCCTCCCATTTTCCCACAATAGAAAATGAATAGGAGGAGGATCCAATGTCGCAACAACACATTGTGCGGTCTTGACAGTCCGAGACCGCTGTTGACACTTTTGCCACTGGACGGTCCAGCAGGACCTAAACCATCCCGTAGAGATGGTGAACAGGAAGACAAAGCCTTGCTAGTCTCAGGGACATCGCAAAGTCCCTGATTGACCCAAGGGAAGCACTTCAAGCCAGAGGTAAACAGGCAGCCCCCAGGCTGACGAAGTCGAAGACAGCTCCAGAAGGAAGGAAGTGAAAGTGAGTCCATCGGGTGAGGTTTTTTTTATTCTGAGAAAGAATAAAGCGGTGAATTTAATTCTTATTAGATTGCCTTGGAAAGTTTTTGTTTTTTCTTGTAACGATATTTTGTGGATTGAAGTGACCGTAACGTTTCCTGTTTCTCCGCTTGAAGTGAACAGATTTATTTTTTTCCCTCTATTTTTCATCACCTTATTTTTGGCTTAAATTAAAACTCTCTTTTTTATTTTAACAAATTCTTCCTACTATTTGTTATTAAATTCCACCAAAGACAACTAAAGATTTTTGTTTTCTATAAGATTGAGAAAAGTATGAAAAAGTTGAATCTGCCATTCGAAAGCCAGAGTCTGGAGTTCTCTCTTTGAAACAATGTATCCTTTGTTCATTCCTATTTGATCTTACTGACTTTGTAACTGAAAGGTTTGCAACTTGCTTACAAAATCTGATAAAGAGTTAAGAGCACAAATTGTTTTTTGCAGGTGCTCTTGAAAAATATTTTGGCAAGAGAAGAAAAGGAAAGAAAAAGATAGAATATATATATATATATACACACAAACAAAAGAGACTTGGAAGGCTGGAGCAGCAGTGGCTATCAGACTCCTTTTTTCTTTTTTTCTCCTTCATTTTTTTTGGGGGGGGGGGCGGGGGAATGGATCTATATCCAGATGAGGAAATCTTAAAATTTCGAAACATCCTGGCTGGAATTCAAAATATTTTGGAAGGATTTGGGAGATTTGAGAAGTTGGATAGACTGTTGTTTCTCACAGCAAAAGATGATGGGGTTGGAGCCCCAAAAATTAAAGAAGAGAATGAAAATATAAAAGATAAAGACAAGACAATAGATGAAATTATTAATGGAGCAAATATGGGTGAAAGCGGAAAGAAGGGAAGATGGAAAAATGAATTTGACAATTTGGAGCTTTATCCCAGATTTCAAGATATAGGAGAAAAAGGGTGATAATGATGGAGTTAAGAGAAACCTTTTCAGAAATAAGTTTGACAACCAAAGACAAGCTAATGCTAATAACAATTCAAGGGCAATGAGACTATTTGAGAGATCTTTTAAGCAATAAAGTGCAGAGAGAAGTATATAAAAACGTTATAAAGGAGCTGAAAAGAGAATTGACACAACAACTGGCAAGAGAGAGAAGACTGTTTTGCCATTGGAAAGATACTATCATTGAATGTTTATTCGTTAACATATAATTAATTACAACAACAATAATGAAATGATAACCCCAATTAGTATAAGTAACTTGGTTATAAATTGTAAATTGGGACTTGGCGAAAAGACCTATAAATTTTATTAATAAAATTTTGTTTAGATCTTGTTATAAAGGTATAATGCCTTTGGGTCTGAAGAGAGGAGATGTGATATAAATAGTAAATAATTTTGTGTTAACCACAATAATAACGGGGAAGAAGGCGGGGCTTAGCAGTGAGAAGACGGAGTTTCAGGCCATTCCTGAAATTCCACTATTCCGGAAGAAATGGACGGGTCGTTTACGACCCTAGCTGTCCCGGAGAGACAGTGAAGGTTTGGGGAGATCCAGTGACCTCAGAGACGCTCGCAGGTCTCGGGGGGGCTCGGATTTCAACCCCTTTTGCCATACCTTTCTGGATTAGCTGTATGCTAACCGAAACTGCAGGCAGCCCCTAAGAATGGTAGAAGTGTTTTCAACTGGTAAGCTGATTTTATTACTCAAAGAGAGATGGTCCGCATTAAAATCTAAGCTAATTGAAACCAAAGAACAGAAGAATCTAGCGGCGAATTGGGTTTTTTTTTTTTAATGGATTTATGGCTGGTGGTTACCCTATTTCTTAAATGTTTTGAATGCTGATTACATGGATAAAGGAAAGTTTACCCTACTTCAACATTCCCTTCAAGCTCTCATTAAGTGGGCTGTAAACCAATTTACTATAATTTGGCTTCTTATAACTTGACACTTTTACTGCTTGGCTGTGTTGGTTTAAGATCAGATAAGACTGCATAGCTCTCAGTGTGTCTTTACTTGCGAATATCTTCTGCGTCACATCATGGCGTCTGTACTTGCTTCAAGTGATTCATTTCAAAAGATTTTTTCCGCTTTTCAGAAGTTGTTTGATACGTATGAAAAATCTTCAGAAAAATCTGAAAAAAACCTGGACTATCTATTGTTTTTAACATCAAAATATGAAAGAAAGAGTGAGAGCGTTGAATGTTTGAGTGCTCCTGAAACTCAAATGAAGAATGTCAGAAAGGAAGTCTCTCAACTTGCTGACACGTCGGGCGTCTGATTTATTTCGGAGGCAGAAAGAGAAAGAGATACAACGCTTGAAAGAAGGGAAGCCATACAGAAAATTTATCTCAAAAGGCAGATTGCAGGAGGAATGAGAAACATTAAAGAATCTATACTTTATGAAACATTATTTGCAGAATTTTCGATACCACCCTTGAAAATCAAAAACAAATTGGTTACAAACCAAGGACAATGTTATTACATCAGAGGCACCCTAAGCAAAAAGGTGCGAAGATATTTCTCTTTGGACTTGCTTATAAAAACGTTTGAAGAACTTGTTTTAAGAATGGTAACAGGACCAAGGAAGTTTTGCTATTGGAGAGACATAGGCTGATAGATTGAAGAATACAATTGAAAATTAGCTAAATCTAGTTACTCTTATTTGTAATAGATATAGCTGAATAATAATTGATATTGATAGTAATGTATGTAATGTGGAGTTGATATGATAAATAATAATTGGATATGAGAAAGGAAGGTTTGAAATATTTTTGGATTATATATAAAGGTTATTAATGACAATAATTATCACCATTAAAAATAAAATACATACAGTTAAATGTTAATTAATATGGGGGAATTGTTATGATATATGATATAACTACATAAAGAAGGGAGAATGATAATAAACTATACTGCATGGAAGATGGACTTTTTGGTATTAAATACTATGGATGTTCAGCTAAAATAGGATATGAGGATTTGATGTTAATAGAGGATTTTACAAACAAGTAAATGAAATGTCAGCAGGTGTTATGGATTAATTCTTTGGCATAGTTAAGGATGAAGGATGTTTAAATAACTGTAGTCAATTAAAAGTGGAGGTATAATGATGTTAATATAGTAAACATTTGAGTTAAGATATTTGAATTAATATGAATTAATGGAAGAGATGCACCAAAACATGTTGTAACCAGCTGATATACTATATATATATATATATATATATATATATATATATATATATATATATACATACATACATACATACATACATACATACATACATACATATATATATACCTGTGTTCTTTTTTCTTTTCTTTTTTTCGTTTTTGTCTTTGTCTTTGTTTTTGTTTTTTGTTCGGTTTTTTTCTTCCCTGCCTTGTCTTTTGTTCTTTTTGTCTTTTTTTTTTTGACCTTTTTTTTCCCACTAGTGTGGGCATGTATTGTTTAAGATTATTATTTTTATTAATATCTTTAAATAATAATTACAGTCAAATGAAAATGGATATATGATGATGGTGATATGTATGAATATTTGAGTTAAAATGCTCGAGTTAACATGAGTTATGTTTGTTGACTGTGGAGGAGATGCACAAAAGTTTATTTGTGACTGACTGACACACTTTCTATAGCATGTAAAGAAAGATGTTGTACTTGTTTTAAATTAAAAATTAAAAAATCTTTTTAATAAAAAAAACCACAATAATAACAAGTAAATGTTAATAGATATTTTTGGTGATTAATAAGTAGGAATTTTAGTATTTTGTAGATAGTTTTAGATTGTTATTAAATGTTCATTTGTTAACATATAATTAACTATGATAATAATAATGAAATGATAACCTTAATTAGTAAAAATAACTTGGATATAAATTGTAAATTGGGACGTGGGGAAAAGACCTATAAATTTTATTAATAAATTCTTGTCTAGAGATTGCTATAAAGGTATAATTTATTTTGGGCCTGATAAGAGGAGAGGTGATATAAATAATAAATAATTTTCAGTTAATTACAATAATAACAATGAAGTGATGGATAATGTTTGTGTGTGTGTGTGTGTGTGTGTGTGTGTGTGTGTGTGTTGTATTTGTGCTGATAAATAAATAAAGGGAGACTAATATAGATCTATTTCAAGCTATTTAGCTCTCATCAGCTAGCCATACCCTTACTGGGATTGGAACCTGTGCTGTATTGCATCTTAGGCAGATGTGTTAACCATTAAGCCACAGAGTTCCTCTCCCTATCAGCTGAGCCAGGGAGAAAGGTATATATTTAAAGTCACAACCCCTGGTATGCCCAAATATGGGAGGAAGTTCACTGCTTCCATTCTCTGTCCATCGACTCGTCATAAGAGACCATCCAGACAGAAACCCAATATTTTTACTGTTGCCTTTATTACATTTGTGTTGTATTTGTGCTGATAAATACTTCCTCCCATATTTGGGCATACCAGGGGTTGTGACTTATACATATATACATATATACATATACACACACATACACATATATATGTAAAAGCAGATTGGATGTAAGTTTTAAATTGTGAGTTGGGGGGGGGAAAGGGTGGGAATGCTTAGAGATCTTATTAATTGATTTTGTTTCAGAATATGTTATAAAGGTGTAATGTTGTTGGAGGTTTATTGAAATTGTGAATGAATTAAAACAATAAAACTTTAAAAAAAAGAAAGAAAATGAATAGTAGAAAGAGTGGCACGCCTGAAGTCCGAAAGAAAAGATGGTTTGCAGACTGACAGGCAACCTCTTCTCAGAAGAAAAGCGTGGGTTGCAGGGGGTTAACATTTACTAACTAACCACCTCTTTCCCTCCCACCCCCCTGCCCCCAGGGGGACCCTTTGGCTTATCTGAAAATTTATCATGGAATTGTTTCACTAACTTGTCAGCTTTCACATTCCCACTTTTAACCCATGTAGCGTCAAACAAAGGGTATCCCTTCCAATGCACTAAATATTGCAAATGACCTATACAGTCTAGAGTCTAGAATTATTTTGACTTTGTAGTGAGTTTCTCCCTGTATTACTACAGGAGGAGGGGGTGGTTGGGTCTGCAGTCTTAAATTAGACCCAATCACAGGTATTAGCAAGCTACAATAAAAAACGGTGTACATTCTCTAGGATTCTAGGCAGACTGAGCTGAACCGTTATTGGATTAATTATTTTGATTATTAGGAAACTACCTAGAAACTTTGGCTCTAATTTCTTGCTAGGCATCCTTAACCATATGTATTTGGGCGATAGAGAAGAATGTTGTTATGACTACATATCACCCAACTCCATATAATCTCCCCTCCCATTTTCCCACAATAGAAAATGAATAGTAGAAAGTGTGGCAAGCCTGAAGTCCGAAAGAAAAGATGGCTTGCAGACCTGACGTACACCTGGACAGTTCTACTACTAAAAACCATTGCAGGATTTTGTTACAGTTGAAGTCTTAGTCAGAGATCTGGTCAAAGATTGATTGCAATAACAGTGAAAAGAAAAACCAGCCGTAAGAATTTATTAATTCATCCAACAAATGGAATGGAATACTGTCCTCAATAGCAATCTGGATTAGAAAGCTAGGAAAAATACCTCATATTAATCTTGTTAGGGAAGGTGGATTTTTTAAAAAGACAATTATCCATTTACTGAAATACATAGTATGGCTCTTTTGTAGGTATGTATGTTTAGGGGCGATTTTATTTTATCTAATGTTGGCATGATTGCTTTTGTTGTTCTGGAAAAGACTATTCAAACAGGAATTTCATCATGACTTGAAGCATCAGGATCCTAAAACTAGTATATTTACTACCTGAAGTTTGCTGATCACTATGTTCTCTACTATAATTGCCTAATAATGCAATTAATGTGTATAAATCACGTAATAATATTAAAAGTTTATGATCTTGTGGCCAGCAGTGGGATTCACTTAGGTTTACCACCAGTTCGCAACCATGAGCGCATGTGCATCCTCATGTCACATGTGCACCTTCTGCGCATGCATGCAGCCTTCCACTTTGCTCCCACACGTGGCCTGCACACATGCACGTGGCGTCAAAAATGAGGCTACATAGGACATTTTGGAGCCTGGGTGGGTGGGCAGGGGGCAGGGCCCACCGGTAGTTCAGTGCTACCGGTTTGGCCAAACTGGTCTGAACCAGTTGAATACCACCTCTACTTGTGTCTAGGGCCACATGCGGCCATGGACTATGAATTGGACAATTTCTGCTTCAAGTAATACCCAACGTATCAGTAATCATAAGAGTTTGAAGATGTCATTTAGGTTGTCAGTCCAATAATTGAAATTGGAACTGTCGACAATATTGCAGAGGCTGAAGCCGACAGAAGTGAGAGCGCCATCTGCTGATGGAAAGGGAAATACGCAAGCTTGGAAATAACTATTTAAAAAGACTGAAAATATTTGTTGGACATGGATCTACTCTAAGACCACTAGGGATCTGATTATTGGAAGCATATAATGTCCACTTTCAATTTCTCTAATTTGTTGAATGTTCTTTTTGTTGCTGAATTTAATCCATTAATGGAGATTACTTTTATTTCTTTTTCCATGTCATTGGTTTATAGATTTAGTTGATCTAATCATTCTTAGCTCCCTCTGCACGTTCGTCTCTTTGGCCCTTGCTCCTTCTCTTACCTCTTTCTCTTCCTGTTTTTTCTCCATCTCCTCTGATCTTTCCCCTTAGCTTCCTGGCATTTAGCTCCTTCCTCTTCTCTTACCAGCATTCCCTCCTGTGCTGCTATATATTGTTCATAGAATAATTCTGCTTTCTCTGGTGTATATAGTCTGTACCTTTGTTCATGCCATTATACCAAAATCCCTTCTGGAACAAGCCATCTAAAACTCACCTCTTTTTTTATCAGACTCTTAGTCAAAAAGTGGAATTCCTCTCTTATTTCTTTGACCTTCCTTGGAACTTGCTTCAGTACCACTATCTCCCTAGAGTTGTATTTTATTGTGCTACTTCTTGCTGCTTGCAATATTTCATTTTTAGAGGTTTTTGTAGCAAATCTTACATGGACCTCTGGGCAAGTTGTTTCTCATTGCATATCTTGAATATACTTCGAGCCCTGCAGCCTTTGAGTCCTCTGGCAAGCAGTCTGCGACGCACTGTGCTTGTGCACACTTTTACATCACATGTTTCACCCCAAATTCTTGTAATCTAAGGTGAGGTGAGCTTCGTGGATAACCTCCTCGTGAATTTAAATTGATTGGATTGACAATTGATGAGATATTTAAAATTGTGACTTGGAAGTTTTGCTTTTTGAATTAATGAATCCTGGACTGGGCTAAAAAAGAGATTGACTAAATACAGATATAATACAACACGGAAGTGAGGGAAATCTAAATAGAATGCTTTTTCAAAGCATTGAAGAAGTATTTGACCGTATAGACCAAAAACTGGACAATTTAATACAAAGAATAATGGACAATGATCAGGACAATGAAAAAAGAATGAGTTACCAGAAGGAACAGAGGGGAAAGCAGAGAGAAATCAGTAAGAAGAAGATAACAAGGAGAAAACTAATAATGATTAAGAAACTAAAAAAGGAAGAAAATAATGTAAAAGACCTAAAAAGGGAATGGGAGAAACAGGAAGAGAACTGGGGAAAAGAGAGAGGATGTGGAATATATAGTTCTAGAATTAGACAGTGGGAAATAGCATAGTCAAATAGAGGGAATAAAAGACTTAAGGGACAAATATGGGAGGAAAACTAAAAAGAAAACAAGATTAAAGTTAAATAAATTATATAATTATATATAAAAGAAACAGACATGATCTTCTGGAGATTATAATGTTTGTTTCTTTTATAACTGCACTTGGAACTCGCATTTTTAGGACAATTCACTATATATACATACACATACACACACAAACACACTGTGTGTGTGTGTGTGTGTGTGTGTGTGTGTGTGTAGAGAGAGGGGGGAGGGAGGGATAATAGTAACAATATATTAATATGTTGATATACAAAAGGATAGGAAGAAGGTTAGGAATGAAGGGTGATAATAAAAGGCAATAATATGAAATAATGGAAATGAAATGTAATATTTAAGAGTAATAAGATTATGTTTATGTGTACTGAAATGTATGATACCCATATACCACACCATTCATGCATTGATATGTATAACGAATATAAAAATAAAATTTTGATTAAAAAAACAAAATAGTTTTCACAATATTATTACAAATCCTAGGTATCATCCATTCTCTGTCTGTGAACTTTGCACTTGTGTTTATTAAATATTATTCTTTTAGTTTCAACCATTTAATCTTTTTTAACATCACAGATTTGTTTTGAATTTTATTTCTACCTTCTAAGATATTAACTATCCCATTTAAACCTATACATTGTAAAATCTGGCAAGCATTCCCTCCACCACTCGATCAAAGTCCTTAATGAAAATACTTAGTACTAAGCATAATATTTTTCTTGATCATGATTCCTATTGTAGATAGACTTCATTATATATTTCAACAACTCCTGGGAATTGTTCTAATTTCTTTTCAGTACTCTCTCTTCCTGTCTATTCCAAATCCATAATCTTGGGGAAAGTTGTTTCACTTTCCTCTCTTGAACCATGTTGCTGTGGCATACTTAAAAGCAACTCAAAGCCTCTGTATCTAGCTTTATTGTCAGTGAATTTGCCCATTGCAGTTTTCTACTCATCTTCTATAGGTCTTGCTTTATAATTAACTATAAAATCAATAGCTATGTTTAAAGCAATCAGAAGCCTTCATTTTGGATATGCAACTGCAGATTTGTCATAGATAACTTTTGGAGATTTGGGAGCAGGGGACAAGTTCAGTTATTCAAGCAATTAAGACACTGCCTGTAAATTGGAGGATGAATTTTTCTTTGGGCCCTTGCAAAGGTGCATCAGCAGGAAGGTACTATGATATTATTCCATTTTAAATTCATCATCTAAATTCCCTTACTAGATAAAACAATTTATTTTCCATTGTTTGTTTCTAAATATCCATGACCAACTGAAAAAGCAAGCAACTTTGAATTGCCTTTTTATGAAATGGAATAAACAGATACTTCTTTTTTTTCTTTTCTCTCAAAAGATTGTATATAGATTAAGTTGCAGTTCAAAGATTTGCAAGCTGACTTTTCTGATCTCATAAAGCTCTTTTCCTTCACATTTATTCAAAGGCAATGCTTAATGGTATTTCTTTTCATTCTGTCTAAAGGGACTCTTCATTGGGGTAGTTGACACAAATTAGAAAACAATTACTACAGCTTGTAACATTAGATTGAGAGAACAAAGTCTTTGCATAATATGGATTGAAAAAAGCAATGTCTCAGGAACTGGGAAAAAGATAATATATAAAATATTTCAGAACTGGCATAACATTCTGAAAAATTTAAAAACCTTAGCACACCTCTGTTGCCAAAGAAATTTTGTCTATTTTCTCTAAAAATAATTCCCTTAGCTTGAAAAAAAACACTTGCCAGTATAAGGCCAATAACATTTCAGAGCATTTTTTTTCTTTCTAAGAAACTAGTGTTTATTAACCAATTATTAATCAGTGTTTTCTGCCTTATAGGCCTGCTTCGTCCCCTCAGCTTTCACATGATGATACGCATTCACGCATTGAGCATTATGCTAGCAGGTATGAGATCAGGTGGTTCGTTAGGGAAATTTTCCTTGAAACTTTTTTTTTAAGTGTGGTAAATCCTTATTGCAACCACCATTGCTCAGATGTTAAGAAATGAAGTTAGGCTCATTTCAAGTTCCTAAGATTTATGGTATACATGTTTACTAATCTCTATGCATGTTTACTAATTTCTGCTAATCGGCTTGCTAACTAATCTGCATGTAGAATTACTGCATGATATTTAGAATGTATGTTACATAATTGAAAATAGGAAATAAAGAACACATGGTTTTATTTATAACTAATCTGCTTTTCTTCAAAATATATATTATGCTAGGTTTTTTCTGGAAATATACTTTGGTATAAACTACTGGGCAACCGTGTAGTAGTACAAAATACTAATTTACACCCAGTATCTAATCCTCAATACATGGGTCATAATTTATAACTTTATTTCAGCTTTTGATAAAGAGGACATTGAACTGCTATTTAAAAAATATAAAACAATGCTACATTCACTTATTTTTAGAAAACTAGTATAAATACTGTACGATAACAGTTATATCACTATTTTGTACACTCATAGGAAATACATAGATACAACAGAAATAATACTTTGTTTTATTGCCAAGAAGTCTTTCTGTAGACAATATTCCAGGATCTCATCATATTTATATTTTTGTTCTCAGTTTTAATTAGGAGAAGATACAGTGAATTTTAAGATGTTTTCTTTTCTTCATAGGCTAGCAGAAATGGAGAACACCAATGGAACATATATGAATGATAGCATTTCTCCTAATGAGAGCATGTGAGTATGCCTCTGAAAAATTATAGGAAATTTAACTTAATTCATCAGTGGTGGGTTTCAAAAATTTTTAGAACCTATTCTATAGGTGTGGCCTGTTTTGTGAGAGTGGCTTGGCAGTCATGTGACCGGGTGGGCATGGCCAGCTTGGAAAATGTGGTAAAACTCACTTAACAACGCTCTTGCTTAGCAACCAAAATTTTGTGGTTATAAGTTCTCTTCCTTTATCTTTCATTCATTCCTTCCTTCCTTCCTTTTGTCTCTCCCTTTTTCTTTCTTTCTTTCATCTCTCCCACTTTCTTTCTTCTTTCTTTCCTTCCTTCCTTCCTTTTGTCTCTCTCCCCCTTTTTCTTTCTTTCTTTTTTCTTTCATCTCCCACTTTTTCTTTCTTTTTTCTTTCCCTCTTTCTCTTTCAATCTTTGTCTCTCTCTCTTTTCTCTCCCTCTCTCTCCATTCCTTCCTTCCTTTTGTGTATTTCTTTCCTTTCTTTCTCTCTTACTTTCTCTCTTTTTCTCTCTCTTCCCCCCCCCCCACACACACATATCCCTTCCAATTATATTCGTAGATATATTCTATGAACTAAAACCGGTGCCCAATAAATCCTATGATCATGGCATACTGTGTCCTACAAGCCAATTCACAGAGCTCCCAATTCAGCCTCTTACCACTCTGGGGGTTAACCAAATATGGTTAGTTGTCCTGTTATCTCTTGGTCTTGGTTCCTGCCTTTTTAGCAGAGTGGCAGAGAGGGCTAATTTCGAACCGTTTTTTTTTTCCTTTTGCCGAAGCCTGATTTCTCTGCCACTCGGCGGGTGACCTGGTGAGTGTCCGAAGGTGTTGGGTATGCTACGGAAGGCACGCACATCACACGCACACGCACACACACACACACACACACACACACACACACACACACAGACCATGCTTGCCCCAATGCAAGGCGCATGTGTAAGGGAGACTGGATCAGCTGAGAGGTTGGGAAAAAAGAAGTCTCTGTTTCTCCACTACCACGACTCGCAGAGGAATGAGATGGGAATGATGGCCAGTGCTCTCTTCATTTACTGCTTGCCCCTGAGGCCCGCTGGCTGGTAGTGGCTGGCCAGGAGAAACAGCCTACCAGCTGATCCAGTCCCCCTTACACATGCGGTGTGTGTGTGTGTGTGAGAGAGAGAGAGAGCCAGCCACCTTGTTTCCAATGAAGGCAGTGGGGAATCCATGCAGAGGGAGAAAAAACGCATGGACACCCCCCCCAATTGGAAATGAGGTGGCTGTCAAAGAGAAGGGAGCAATGTGCACCACAGGGGCTTGTCCAACAGCCGAAGAAGGTTGTGAGAAGCCCACAGTGACAGTAAAGCTCCCTTCTCTTTGACAGCCACCTGATTGAAAAGCCATCCCCACTTAAAAGTACTTGGCAGCGGCGTTTTTCCCTGGGGGGCTCCACAGAACATCCCAAGACCGATGCCACCACATCTGCCCCCTTCAGGGGCAGGCCTTCTTTGCCAGGTCCTCTTCAGAAGGACGAGGTCCCCCTTGCGTTCCTCATCTTACTGTCACATGTGGGCTTCTCACAACCTTCTTCCTTCTCTGATTGAAAGAGTTCAGTTTTTTAATTCAGTCCAGCCTGATGAGACGTAAATATTTTCTCTACTCTATATAGACAATATTAACTCATAAATTGGATTCATTTTCTTTCTTTAGTTTATTTCTCTCTTTCTTGCCTTTGGTTGGCTTATACTGGGACCGCTTTCTGAGGCTTCTGGCATATTTGTTTTTATTGTGTTATGGTGAGTGTGCTGATTTCCCAGTTCTGATGGTTAGAACTGCCATTTCTATGGATTAGGGCGTAGTGGAATCCATTGGATTGACTACCAGGGCTAGCAGCCTTTCGGCATTTAGCCAATTATGTAGTGAGATTTGTGGGCTGCTTTTTCCAATTGCCGCACCTGGAGAGCTGGTTCGCCACTCTCATGATCTGCATTATCGTGTCTGGAGGATGCGGAGTAGTTTCGGGTGCAAGGAGAGTTGGTGCATCGCTCTCGCACCATTTTCTGTGGTCATCTTTGCTGCATTTGAATTTTGCACCTCTATCTGCCAGTGCTTGGCATTCGCATCATTTTGTTGCAGTGATGACATAATGCAATGGTTGGTTTTGGTGCCTGGAGGGTCAGTTCGCCACTCTCGCGCCATTGTGCATGTGGTGTAGCTACTGGACAGTCGTAATGAGAGCTCACTTTGGCAAGTGCCTTCCGACTTCTACTTGCTCCTCGTGCACACCAGATCTTGCAGAGTGTGGTTTGCTTCCCAGTGGCCAGCAACAGCCTCCTTCCTATTTTTGCAGGACTGCTGCAGTTAACTTTTGATTGCTGCCATTTTAGGCTGGGCAGCCATTTTGTTACTGGCTTGCAATCAGGGTCGCGATGGCGGACCACTCCATTTTTGGTAGCAGTACTATTCCCCCATGCCACAGCCAAATCCTGCTAGGTCCAGTGCCAAGGTGGGCTGTATCACTGCTAGGAGCACCTGTAGCAGATCCAGAATAGGCACCTCCTCCATGGCTGCGGATAAGGAAGTGAAGCATAGGCAGAAGGCATTGGAGAAGCAATTCTTCAAAGCCTCCAAAACAGCCAAAGTTAGCAGATCCCCTCCACTCCTATTATTGGAGATGCAATTGCCAGATGTTGCACACAGGTGTATTGCACCAGTTGTCACCTTCACTCCTACGGCAGCGGGGCTGCAACCTGAGGAGGGCCAACCCTTCAGTCTCTCTCCTGAGATTCGTGGAATGATCGCAGCTGCTATCACCAAAGGGCTTGTCTCTGACCTGTTACGAAGGGGATAGGCCACTCAGCAGCCTGCCATGCCCAGAGCCTTGTCAGCTCCTGTTCAGGATTCCCCACTCACCACTTCCATCAATCCATAGTGAGGATTCGCTTGCCGGGGAGGATGAAATAGATGATCAAGAATTATCGGATGATGAGGGTCTTATACAGGACAAGCCCACATTTTCAGGACTCTTTTGGTCCACCTTGTTCAAATCACTATTATACAAGGCCAAGGCCACGGCCAATATAGGGGGCATGAGCATATTGGGGCCCCAATATAAAGGGCTAAAGACTAAGGATTGTAGGGCCGAAATGACACTGTGTAAGACGAGCGGCTTTGAGTGGCTATAGTGGCTTCCTTTTTTAATAGAACTTCCCTAGTTTGGCTTAGGCAATTGCAGACCAGGTTAGCACCTGAGGATCTACGACTGCACCAGGACATAAATAAGCTAGTGTCAACTTTAGAGTTCGCATCTGACGCCATCCTCAATGCAGCCAAGTTTGCATCTCGTGCGATTGCATCTAATGTGACTTCCTACCATCTCCTCTGGCTCCTTCATTGGCAGGTGGATATGCAATTTAAGTGGCGCTTAGCTTTGGCACCTTTTAAGGGAGGTACTTTGTTTGGAAACGCTTTAGACCCTATCTTCATAGAGACTAGGGACAAGTGCAAAGTGCTCCCTTTCTCGCACAAGCGTGCTGACTGTAGGACCCAACCCAATTTTCGTTGTCAATCCTTTCGAGCAACTGACATTGGTTTCAGCGCAAATCCATATGTTTCCCAGTATAACAGGTCATATATGACTGTTCCCAGGAACAGTTGGGGTTTCAAGACAGGAACAGGCAACAACAGCAGCAGCAATCTCAGGCTAGGTGGCCATCTCATGGTTCCTGCAACCAGCCTTTTCATAGGTACTAATGACTCCCAGGCAAATCGTCGCATTGGCAGGCAGCTTACACACTTCAAAAACCAATGGGAGGCGATCACCTTGGACATTTGGGTGATCCAGGTGGTAAGGCTGGGCCTTACTCTAGAATTTGTTCACATTCCCCCAAGGCATTTTATCAGGTGCCCCGTTCCCAGGTACCAGATAAAAAGGGTCTCATGGACACCGAGATCCAGCACCTCTTGGATATTCTCTCAATTGAGCCAGTTCCCCCAGGACAAAAAAGGCTAGGGTTTTATTCAATCCTGTTTCTCATCCCAAAAAGCTCTGGGGAGTGGAGAGCAATCTTAGATTTAAAGAAACTCAACCTACGTCTGGTGTACAAACGCTTCAAGATGCAGTCTCTCAAATCCATCTTGGGTTACATCTGTCAGGGAGACCTAATGACCTCAGTAGATATCAAGAAAGTGTATCTCAATGTCCCCATCCATCCGTCGTACAGAAGATTCCTGAGGTTCCACTTCGTAGGATGCCACGACCCGGGCCCTGCCGTCTGATCTGTCATAGGCTCCCAGGACCTTCACAAAGCTGCTGGCAGCCATTGTGGCATATCTTTGATCGTTGCTGATCAGAGTACATTGCTACCTCGGCAACATTCTGATCCTGTCGTCATCCCAGGCTAAAGCACGTCGAGACCTTCAGGCCACAATAGAGATGCTGCAACACCACTGGTTTTCCATAAATTTGCCAGAGCCACCTGCATCCATCCACTAGTCTTCTGCATCTCGGGACAGTCATCAACTCTGAGTCCTGCGAAGTTTCCCTTTTTCAGGAGTGGCACACCAGCATCCAGGCACTGGAGAATCATCTTAAAGTACAGAAATCTCCATCCTTAGCGGTTCTTTCCCAACTCCTGGGGAAAATTATCTCCTGTATAGACATCATTCCCTGGGCGCAGCTTCACGCACGAACCCTCCAGTGGTTCTTACTCCCGTTTCAGAGGGCCAACACCAGACACTCCCACACCAGGGTCCAGGTACTGCCCAAGGTAATTCGATCAATACTCTGGTGGTATTCCTCCATGCTGCACAAGGGGTGCCTGTTCAGGGAGCCAGACCAAATCATAGTAACATCCCATGCCTGTCTGTTCGGGTGGGGTGCCCACACCCAGTGTTGAGTAGCCCAGGGACACTGGAACACAGAGAAACTACTGAACAGCATAAATTGGTTGTAGCTCCAGGCCATCCACCTGGCCCCCTGGGAAGTGCGAGATCTCGTGACAGGCCGCCACATTCTGGTTCTCACCAACAACGTGTCCACAAAAGCTCATGTCAAGCGCAGAGGGACACCCGGTCCAGATCCCTGATGCTGGAAGCGGAGAAACTCCATCTCTGGGTGGAGTCACATACTATCAATCAGGGCAGAGCATATGTCTGGAACCATAAACATGCAAGTAGATTGGCTGAGCAGGGCCACAGTAGACCACGCTGAATGGCGTCTTCATCCAGCTGTTTCAGGAACTGTCCCGCAGATTAGGCCAACCCACTGTGGACTTGTTCACCCATCCCAACAACACTCACCTACTGAGATTCTTCACTGGGTTTCAGGTACCGAGGGCGGAAGTGTCAATGCTTTTCGTAGTCCATGGCCTCCGATTCTCCTCTATGCCTTTCCATCACTTCTGCTCATACCAAAAGTCACCTGGAAGCTACTAGCGGAGAGGCCGAAGGTTCTGCTCATCGCCCCCCCCCCCCACTGGCCCAAATGCCTCTGGTATGCCGACTTTCTCAATCTTTCTGTCTCCTGGCCCTGGAGAATCCCAGACAACAAGATATCCCTCAGCCAGGGGGCCCTTCTCATCTGGATCCTCAATGGCTGCAACTTGCCGTGTGGCACTTGAAAGGTATATCTTGACTCAGGATCACTTTTCCAGGAAAGTCATCCACATGATTCATGCAGCACGCCAACCTTCCACTATGTGCATATACAATGACACATGGATTGCATTTTGCAGATGGTGACGTATTGGACGCATAGCTCCTGTATCTGCCTCAGTACTTCGGATTTTTTACAGGATGGGTTGGACAGGGGACAGACTCCCAGCACCCTGTGTCATCAACTGGCCGCATTATCGACAGTTCTCGGGCAGAGACGGCTATACCCTTGCTTACCATCCAAGGGTGTGTAGTTTCTTGAAGGGAGCATCAAACCTCAAGCTGCCTGTGGTGCATCATTACCCCACATGGGATTTATCCGTCATGCTGCAGGGCCTCACTTCTACACCATTTGAGCCACTCCGCACTTTCAGCCTTAGACAGTTGACTCTTAAAACTGCCTTCCTTGTGGCCATCACATCGGCCAGGAGGGTTTCAGAACTGGCAGCTCTGTTGGTGTGCAAGGATCTCTGTATCTTCCATCCTGACAGAGTCATCCTCTGTCTGGACCCGTTGTTACTACCAAAGGTCAACTCGTGGTTTCACCAGGCCCAGGAGCTTATTTTTGAGACCCTATGCTTTGTAATGTTCCATGCTTGGATTCTCCAAGCAGCTTAGAGGAGAAAGACCATTGGCTTACCTGAATGGTCATTCTATGTGCGCTGCGGGAGAATGCAATCCCGCCCTTGGTACTGTCAGATCCAGGGTCTGTCTGGACTTACCTTTTTGGACTATTTCTCCAGGACTTACTTTATAGTTCCATCTACTGGACTTACCTTCATATTTGCATCTCTTGGATGAGCTGAGCCTTCATACAAAACTGAACTCTACCAGTCAAAGGAGGCATGGTCAAGACTTTTTTTCTAATTCAGTCTCTAGGCTAATGGACAAAGTTAAACCATGCTTGGATTCTTCCACAGTGCACATAGAACAACTGTTCAGGTAAGCCAACAGTCTTTTTGACTGAACTCTATTGCTTCCTATTTTTTAACAGATCAGGAATTTAGTGTTTATGATCATGCTAAGTTCTTCTACAAAGTGAAAAGTTTCCTAAAGGATTTCATTTTTGAATCTGTTTTAATTTTCATTTCATTAAAATGAATTGATTTGGGGAAAGCATTATTTATTAAATATCTATTCTTAAAAATTACACGATGCAAGGAGAGAAACTTTAACTTAAGGTAAATATTATTTAGCTGAACATTAATTTATTACTTTTGTCCTTTGACTTTAATGGTGGAGTAATCTAGTTTATTTATTTATTTATTACTATAAAGAGAAAGAGTGGTGGGGGCCTTGTTTCTAATAGCAAATTTATATTTACTGATTTCTGGATCATATTACCAGCTTAGATCAAATTTCATCTAAATGTAGAGGTATTGGCAAATATAATACCTCTACCATCTTCAGGAAATAGTAGCAGTTGCGACTAGGAAACCTGCTACAAGCAATATGGTCATGAAGTACAATACCAGGTATAGTTTAGCAACAGCAATTCCAGCAGATCCAATTGTTATTGTTAAATAAGTACCATGCAGATCATTAAGCAAGGTCCTCATGTGATCACAATTTCCAAATTCCTGCTGGCTGAGTTCCCTGACAGGGAACATTGGAAATTGTGATAACATGACTTTGGGTGTAGGTGTGATGGCTGCATATGCATCCTTTCATAGAAAACAAGCTGGTGTGACATTAATTTGAAGCTGGAGCTAGCAACCTTGAGCTTTAGCTAAGAAGACTATTTCTGATAACTCAGTTTAGCTTGATAGCACCTATACATTTTCCTATGCACTATTTGCTACTTAATCCAACTTATTCATAATTCATTCTTTACCTGTCTCTTTCTTTAGATGTGGTACCAAAAAATAAGCCCATTGATCTAAACATTAAAACCTTGTATTTCTATGAGCCACCAAGACACATCTGTGTGTGCACGCATGTACGCACACAAACCATATGCATGTGTGTTGTTTTATATGTGTGTACTTTATACTTTTGCTTCATTTCTAATTTTTTAAAATTTTAATTAAATAATTTTAACAGAATAAAAATATTACGGATTTAAAGCAAAAAGAAACTAAAAGAAAAGAGAAAGAAAGAAAAAGGAAGGAAGGAAGGAAGGAAGGAAGGAAGGAAGGAAGGAAGGAAGGAAGGAGAAAGAAAGAAGAAAAAATATATAAATGCATTTATATTTTATCTTTTTTTCCTTAAAGAGATGATGAGCATTTGCTAATCCAGCACTACTGCCAAAGTTTGAACCAGGAATCACCACTCAGTCAACCTCGAAGTCCTGCTCAGATTTTAATTTCTTTAGAAAGTGAAGAAAGAAGTGAGCTTGAGAGAATTCTTGCAGACTTGGAGGAAGAAAATAGGTAACCTTATTACAATATCACTTCCATGTATCGATATATTAAATAACTTTCAAACCAGAAAGCAAAACAGCTAGATGTAATTTATGTAATTTATCAATTTAACATATGTTTCTTTTCTACTTATGAATGTTATTTGTCATGTTAAATGTCCAGATGATGTTCCATATTTTTCAGCCTATAAGATGCAACTAAATTTACAGGAAGAAAACAAAAACTATTTTTTTCGGCCTCTGCATGTTGGATTTTCACTCTCCCAGACCCCCAGAAGCACTCTGCAGTGTTCTACATGGCCCTTTTTTGCCAAAAATGAACACGTTTTAGGGCTCCCAAGCCCTCTGTGCAACACGTTTTCGCCCTCCCAGGCCCCCAGAAACACTCTGTAATGCTCCTCATGGCCCATTTTTGCCCTGCAGAATGTTTCTGGGGACCAGGAGGGTGAAAACACAGTGCGCAGAAGGTTTGGAAGCCCAAAAATGGGCCTGTTTTTCAGTATCCTTCCCCCAGGAGTGGGGAGGGAATAGGAATTTTGCAGTATCTTTCCCCTACCACGCCCACCAAGCCATGCCATGCCCACCGAACTGATAGTAAAAAAATTTGAATCCCACCACTGCTATATGGCAACCCTATATGGCTGACGGGGAATATCTGCTCCTTCCATCAGCTTGTCTTTGGTTATCAACGGTGCTTCTGTGAAGATTTCTCTCCTTACCTCCATCAATTTTTCTTTCTTTTCTTCTTCTATACTTTGAAATCTAGGGTAGAGTTCCACTCCATCTACCTCCCTTTTCCATATTCGACTCTTGCCGTTTCCAACCACGCTCAGTTTGCTGTCAGTATCCACAATTTTCTTATCTCTTTGCTCATTTTTTTCTTCAATTTTTAGAACTCTGTCCTCTACTTTCCTCATTTGATAAACATCCTCAATTTTTCCATCAAATTTTTCTGTTTTGTGTTCTATATTCTCCAATCTCTTCTCAATTTTCTCTGTTACTACTAATATTTTTTGACTTTCAAACATAATCATTAGCAATGTTAAATTTTCTTTTTGCTGTTGCGCCATTCTTCCAACTTGTAAACACTGCGACTATAGCATTCAAGGCTTTTTGTTAGATTTCAAGCAAGTTCATTATAATCTTTCAAGTCAAGGCTTTGTCTTCCCTCCAGTCCAGCTGCTGATAGAACTCCTGAAGAACACCTGTGTAAACAACCCATGCTCTTCCTGCTATCACTCTCGATAAACAAGCTGAAAAGCCTTGAAGTGTCAAATGATCAAAGAGAAAAAAGAAAAAAACAATGTTTCCAAACCTCCAGCCTCTAAGTGGCAGTGTTACTTCTTTTCCCTCTATTGTTACAGCCCTCTTTATATTCCTCTTTATATTTTCAAACTTAAAGAAAAAAATTCTTAAATGGAGAGAGAAAATAATCAAGCATTGTAAAAAAAGAAAAATTTTAATCCATAGATATAAAAAAGAAGAAAAAGTAGAAGAAAAGCTAATCCATTCAGTTTAAAAAATAGGAAACATTTGCAAAAATTCCATCCATAAAAAGAAAAATTAAAAAAATATAACACACTAAGTTTAATGTAGTTTAATTTTGCCGCTTACTCTCTTCTGTCTTCAATTTTAATTTAGTTTTGATTATGGGGGGGGGGGTAGTCTCTTTTCTAATAATAAAATTTCCTCACCAATTTGACACACTTTCTCTTTCCGCTTTCTTTCCATTCTGGAGCTGTCCCAAATTCAGCAGTTTCAATGGCTGCGTTTCTGTCATTGAAAATAAGAGCTTCTCCTGGATCAGTCAGGGACTTTACGGTGTCCCTGAGATCAGCAGGACTTACTCTTCTCTGTCACCATCTCTACGGGACAGTTTAGGGCCAAAAGGAAATATTGACTGCGATCTTGGAGTTCCAAGATCGCACATTGTGTCGTCGCGACATTAGCCCCTCCTCTCCATTATGATAACAGTTTTTATGGACAAGTCCTTAATTTAGTAGAAATTAAACCTTGTAAGGGTTTCTATAAAATGGAAAAGCATGCATATTCATAAATATATTTATTTTTATTCTTTCAATAGAAACCTGCAGGCAGAATTTGACCAGTTGAAGCAGCAACATGATCACAAAGGACTATCTCCACTGCCATCCCCACCTGAGATGATGCCCATTTCACCACAGAGTCCACGAGATGCTGAACTCATTGCAGAAGCCAAGTTGCTCCGTCAACACAAAGGCCGTCTAGAAGCCAGAATGCAGATCCTAGAGGATCACAACAAACAGTTAGAATCACAGCTACATAGGTTAAGACAGCTATTGGAACAGGCAAGACATCTACTTTTCTCTTTTATTTGTTAGGAAATAATGTGGCTTTTTACTTTAATTTTCTTGTAGTTATTGTATTACAAAATAAAAATGTAGTACTCAAGGATTGTATAGAACAGCGATGGTGAACCTTTTTTGGCTCACGTGCCATATGGGGGGGTTGTGCACGGGCGTGCCGCACTCATAATGCAACACGCAACCACCACCACCCCGTGGGCATGAGAGGCGCTCCCCCCATTTTTTGCATGCTTTTTTTTGCCCTCCCCAGGCTCCAGAGGCTTTATAGGAGCCTGGGGAGGGTGAAAACAGCCCCCCCCCCGAAGGCCCTAGAGACTTCAGGAGCTTCTCTGAAGCCTCCAGAGCCCAAAAGACCAGCCCTATGGGCAAACCGGAGCCTGGGGAGGGGAAAATGGCTTTAAAAAAGGCTCAATTCAGCTGGCGAGCGCACACATGTGCGCTGGCCAACTTACAGGGCAATGTTTCGCGTGCCCTGATAAATGGCTCTGCATGCCACCTATGGCACGTGTGCCATAGGTTTGCCATCCTGGGCATAGAATATAAATATGCAAACTGAAATCCTCTGTAATATTGGAAACCTTTCTAAATTGGTGAAATTTACTTCTCAGTACATCTGTGTGATGGGCGTGCTACTGATCATGCTGCTACTTGTAAAATTAATATATAATTACTGGTATTTCAGCCTCAAGATGCAAAGGTGAATTGTACAACCCAGTCTTCCCCTACCTCAGTAGAGAGATCGGAAAATAATCAGCCAATGCTTCTCCGCGTTGTTGGTAGTCAGACTACAGATTCTATGGGTAAGCTAAAAATGAAGCACTTTTTAAAATAATTGTAATAAATAATTTTATTCATATTCTCATTAATGATAATTGCATACCCAGGAACATTATATTTGTTTCTTGATTTAAAGTTTCTCTTGTTTCCTGTGCTGGGATTCTTTTCTATATGGACTGATTTAATTTGCTGGAGGAGAGGCAAGCTGACGGCCTTATTACTTATTGTCTGCACACACAATCTGCATTATAGAAAATAGCATGGAAGCCCATTTTGTTTTATTTTGTTGTGTTATCATGAGAAATTGCATATATGCTTGTGACATACTAGAGGTCAGAAGTGAGCAACCACGAGCCTAAGGCTTACATACATTCCTCAAAGTTTCATTTATAGTTCCTTTAATATTTCTAATGGGATGGGTTAGAAGGGAAATAGTGCTTTAACATCTGTAGATTCAAAACAAATACAAAATGCAAGAAGAGTTCTAATACATTTTATTTTGGTTACGTTCTATCAGTTACTGCCCTGGAGCAAAGCAAAAAACCTGAAAAGAGTTTCCACTATCTAACTGAATTATTATTAAATTTAAGTTCATAATAGTGCCAAAGAGAACCAAGCAAATACTTTTTGGCAAAACTATCGCCACCTAATTTGTTTCTAGCTATTTTTACTATATAGCAATTGGTGATTATTGTATTTCCCAAAGTTGTTCTATGGAATCAACTCAACTACCTTGTCTTCTGAATGGATGTCAATATTCACAGAAGTGGATCATTATTCACTACTGGAATCTCTCAACAGTGTCTTACAAATTTTGCTGCTCCCCTGACTAACAAAGCAATTGCTATGCCAGAAACATAGCTTACCATAAAAACTTAATTTGAAATGTAGAGCTTCTGCATATTGAAGCACCTAACAAAAAAAAAAGATGTGATAATTGTGTGATAGTTTGATAGTTATTAAAGTTCTGGGGGCCAAAATTAAAAATAATGGTTGCACAGATGGTTTCTGCGAGAATTTGCTTTCACTTGTATTACATTTAATTGAGTATGGAAGTGAATTAGAATGTCAGATCCCTATCATGATACTGCCATTTCACTGGGGAGGGAACCCCAGATTCTTGTACTCTCATCCTGTTTCCTATGTATCCTATAATTCCCTAGTTTATAACTTTTACCCTATTCTTCCCTGTGTTTTGATTTACCTTGGAGAATGTACAAGGGAGTCTGTTTTCTCTCAGCTTGGAAGCATCACAGAAGAAGTGCATGGGAACGACTCCTTAGGTCTTTCTCAGGACTACCGTTTTTACAACATCTTCGCACTTGTGGATTGGCTCATTCAACATCAAACTGAGAGGAGAGGTTTCTAACCACTTTATTGTAACGGAATTGCCTGCGGGGAACGACTGAGACCATTCTTTGCATTGTTGTGCATTCACTTCCTTTCAATACAAGTTTCCTTTTGAAGTGCGAAAGTTTCAAGAGTCCACGTTTTCTTGAACAGGAGGGAGAGGTAGGGCCTTACATAAAGCAGGGTCTGCAAAAGTGGTCAACCTGGAGAAGCAAACTCACTCTATCGAGGGGGCCCTGCACATAGTATCGGAGCAAAGTGATGAGCAAGGAGAAGGAGAATGCTGGGGTGAGACCTCCACCACCAACAGCCAGAAGCCAGATGCATCTGCCCCATTGGAGACATCGAAGCTACTTTGGAGGCCCCCACGAAGCCCAGATGATAAATCAGAGTGGGAAGAAAGATAACTGGGACGGAAGAACCTGAGGAGTCATCCTCACCTGGGGCAGTCAACAACCAGGCTGGAAACACAAGCTGGAAGCCCTGTCTGACTAGGAAGAGCTAATCAAAGAATCAGTCAAAGATGACCGTCTCAAGAGAAATGTTATGCGGTTCATGATGGAGGCTTTTGAAAACCACAGAACAAGGAGAGGATTAGATTGATACCAGAGATGGGGCAAGGCAGGAGCCAACAAGGCCGGGGCTGCCCCCCAGATCCAGCAGCAGCAGGCCAAGCAGACACAGCGATGGAGAAACAGCCATGCAGGTGAACCCATCTGTGCAGCACCAGCCCTTGCAATCGTTCCTGGCCAGCTCAGAGTGTCACAACTGGAGAGGAAGACACACACCCCCTTGAGTGTGAAGTATGATGGTAACCTGCAGCAACTGGAGTTTTTCATGGTACATGTCCTCAAGTACATGCAGTAGTACAGGAGGGATTTCCAGACCCAGGGCACTTGGGCCTGAATTGTCACCTTGGCCCTGGAAGGGACAGCAACCCAATTGGATGGTGACCCTCCACAACACAGACACCCCTGAACTATGGAACTTCGACCGATTCAGGATGGCTTTCTGCCACTGATTTGAAGACTGCTTGGCAGATCGCAAACCTTGCAATCGCATCAGAATCATGAAATGGGTGCTGGCCGGTAGCTGAATACACTGAAGGGTTCCGAAACCTCATCTGCAGAGTGGACTGGCCGGAAGACATCCTAGGGAGCTGGTTCAAAGATAGCCTGAATGATGACTGTTACCTGCTCGAGGGGTCCCAGGCTGCCTGCACGACTGGTACATCCTGGCTGAAGAAGTGGAGATTGACATGGCCAGAAATCAGTACCAAAGGGGAAGAGCCTGGAAGAGATATCCACCTCAGGGAAAGCGAGAGCTTTTAAACCGTAAGACCCTCTGGCACCGAGTTCATCTGCCTACTTCAAATGCGGGAAGGAGAGGCACCGTGCAGCTGAGCATCATTTGAAAACTCCTGCTTGAAAGCCAGAATGCCTACAAAAACAACCCCCCGAGGAAAAGACACTGCACTGAGAAGTGGAGAGGCCGTGGAGTTTCACCCCCTCGCAAAATTGGGGCAAGGAACTCTGGCATCACCTGGGGAGGAATTGGGCCCATCCGAAAGCAATCCTGAAGATGACCTGCTGGTAAGCAAATTGATTGAGCCATTCACCCTGCCCCTAACACTGTTCATCCCCAGTCAGGGGGAAAGAGTGAAAATCTCAGCCCTCTTGGACCCAGGATACACCCGGTGTTTGATTAGCCCAACCCTGGTGGGAAAATTGGGCATACACTTGCGGAAGCTAAAAAATCTCATATTCTGCCAGTTAAATGGGTCAGTCACATGGGGGAACATTTTTGCTACAGAACCGCTAGACATAGCAATTGGGGACTCATGATGAGAGGCTCATTGTGGCACCTGGAATGGAATGGCCACTAGTTCTAGGGCTCATATGGTTGAGGAAGTGGAACCCCAAAGTGAACTGGAAGCAGAGGACTTCTAAGATTTCAATAGCATGTGACTGGACCTGATGGCCGAAGAGAGGAACTGGGGGGAGATCAAAACAAAGAAGCAGTGACGGCAGGAAAGGCCGCACTAGACCAGGGCAGCTGAGGGAGTACAAGGACCTAGCTGAGGTGTTCACTGAAGAAGGCTCCAATGAGCTCCCCCCCCCCCGCCCCACAGACTGTGCTATCAAGATCCTTCCCAGGGTCCAAACTACCAAAACCAAAAATGTATAGCATGTCCCCCAGGGAACTTGAATTGAGAGCCTTCAAAAATAAAACCTGGCTAGAGGTTTCAGCAAACCCACCTGACCAAAAATTGCCGCCCCACTGCTATTCCGAGAGGAAAAAGATGGGCCTTTGTACCTTTGTGTAGGTTATAGAAATTTAAACACTGAGCATGGAGAATGTGTACCCCTCCCCCTCATGAAAGACATGTTAGCCCACCTCACCCAAGGAATTTTATATTTCAAAATGACCTAAGAGAAGCTTACTACTGAATCAGGATTAGGGAAGGGGATGAATGGAAAACACCTTTTAATACTCCTTTGGAGTGCTCCCATTTGGATTATAAGGTGTCCCTGCCATGTTTATGCAACTCATAAATGAGGTGCTCCATGAGCACCTGTACAAAGGGGTTCTGGTGTACTTAGATGACATGTTAATATATACTGAGAGAAAAGTCAAGCACGTAAAGCTTCTCTGAGCGGTCCCAAACAAACTCCACGCTGCAAAACTTTATGCAAAACTTTCCAAATGTGAATTTTACAAAGATAGAATTGACTACCTGGAATATAGGATTTCCCACCAGGACGTGGAAGTGGACCCAGGGAAAGTGCAAACAGTTCTCCACCTGCACCTGCAAACAACTACAAACCTTCCTGTAGTTTGCAATACTTCCCTAGGGGAAAAACATTGTAACAGATACACCATCCAGAAAGCCTCAGTTTCCTAGTGGGAACCTGAAGTCATCAAACCCATGCTCCCAGCCTGGCAGCCAAAGTGATGACCAGGGTGCAAGCTAAACAAGAACCACTTATGGACAATGCGACCACTCAGGCATTTAAAAAAGCTCTACAAAACAATGGCCCATAAAGCACCTGTTTAATTAAAGATGACTTAGGTGGGTGGGAGGAAAAGTATACGTCCCAGCTAGTCAGAGAATTCCTCTCATGCAAACATGTCATGACATGTCTCTATGGATTTTATTGTAGAGTTACCTGAAATTGGGGGGACAACTGTTATCTGGGTCGTAACAGACCTTTTCTCCAAGCCACTTCATTCCCTGCCAAAAGATCCCCACTGCTAAGGCACTTGCCAAACTCTTCCTGCAGCATATCTATTGACTACATTGGGCCCCACAAACAGGGGTGAAATGCTACTGGTTCTTACCAGTTCACTAGAACCAGTAGCAAAAAATGTTGAGGTTCGCCAGAACCAGTAGTAAAAAAAATTGCTTTATAAAGTGGAAAAAAAGATTCCGATGATCGCACACTCACAGCTGATCCACATGATCATTGGAGCCTTTCCCCTCCCACTTTTTAAAGCATTTTTCTCCTGTTGGTTTGGGTGAATAGTAGAAAAAATGCTTTGAAAAGTGGGGGGGAAAGGTTCCTACGATAGCACGGATCAGTTGTGGGCCACACGATCGTCGGAACCTCTTTATTTTTCACTTTTTAAAGCATTTTTTCCTGCTGGTTCGGGTGAATAGGTAGAAAAAATGCTTTAAAAAGTGGGGGAAAAAGTTGGCCATGCCCACCCAATCACATGACACTCCCCCAAGCCACGCCCACAGAACCGGTGGCAAAAAAATTAGATTTCACCACTGTCCACAGAGGATAATATCTGATTGGGGGGTCCAATTCACTTCAAAGTTTTTTAAGGCCTTTTTGGACCTTCTTGGAGCCTAAGTTCTCGTCATCATCCTCAGACTAACAGATCAACAGAGAGACTGAACTCGGTTCTGGAACAATATTTAAGATGGTTTATTAACTATCAACAAGATAACTGGCTGACCTCCTGCCTTTTTCAGAAGTTGTCTATAATAACTCTGTCTACTCTTGCACTGGGTTCACCCCATTTTGAGTTGCCACTGGCCAGGACTTCATCTTAATGCCAGAATTACCAGTAGAGGAACCAACCATATCCTCACTTAAGGAGCAGATGCAACAACTGCAGAACACCTGGCCAGTAGTGAGACTAGCCCTGAATGAAGCTACAGCCACTTTTAAAACACAAGCTGACAAAAGGACAGAACCAAACCCATTTAAAGCATGTAGGTGATATGGTTTACCCATCCACAAAATTCCTACAAATCTTTCAACCCTTAAAGAAATTGGGACCCAAATTCATAGGGCCTTTCCCAATCACCTTTCCCAATCACTAGAATCATCAACCTAGTAACGGTAGAGTTACTACTCCCCAAGAGGTCCACTTAGTTTTTCACTACAGCCTATTGAAACCCGTAATTACATCCCCTTTAAAGCCCCCAGCAGACACTCCTCCGACGCCTATTATGATCGGAGAAAACACTTTAATATTGAAGAGATCCTTGACTCCCACGCCCTTCGGGGTTCGACTCAATACCTAGTCACCTGGAGACATTACCTCCTTCAGAAAATGAGTGGGTAGCTAAGAAACTTGTTAGAGCCGCTGCACTGCTGAAAAAGTTTCACTGGAAGTATCCTAACAAACCAAACTAACTCTCTATGATGTTCATCTTTCTGTTCTCTCTTACAAGTAATCCCCTCATCTTTTTTGATCCCTATCGTGATACTGCCATTCAAGTTGGGAGAGGACCCCGGATTCTTGTACTCACATTGCTCTCACCCTGTTTCCTATGTGTCCTGTAATTCCCTAGTTTATAATTTTTACCCTGCCATCTATTCTGTCCTGTGTTTTGATTTATCTTGGGGAATGTACAAGGGAGGAGGGACATCTGTTTTCTCTCAGTTTGGAAGCCTCACAAGAAGTGCATGGGAACAACTGCTTAACTCTTTCTCAGGACTACTGTTTCCACATCTTTGCACTTATGCATTGGCATATTCAACATCAACCTGAGTGGAGGAGTTTCTAACCACTTTATTCGCATGTGCAAGGAAGGAAGATGTCTGCCGAGCTTATCGCTCCGGCTATGCCTATGTAAAAAATACCTGGAAAGAGGCGAAATTGTGTCCGGGAGCTGGGCTAATGTGGAGGCTGAGGACGAACAAATTTTAAGAGCACCGGTGCCAGCAGTGTATTGGAGCGACTTAACTCTCGGGAGCTGCTGGGCACGCAAGACGCCAACGCCGCTTGGGACTCCGTGGCCCAGCTGTCCGGGAGACTCCGCTGAAGCCACTTCGGCGTTTGTGGGCTGCCTGAGAACGCCGCGGCCAGGGTGAGAGCACCACTGCTCCAACACCGAGAACGCTGAGGCAGCCTGTGAGCGCCGTGGCTTGAGATCGCCGCGGCTGCCAGGAGCTGGGTGGCTGCCAGGAATAGCAGCTGCCAGAAATTACGTGGCCCATCTGCTGGAAAACGCCAAGGCCGCCAAGTGCGCAACCGTCCGAGAGCGCCGTGGCCTGATACTGCTGCGGCTGCTAGGAGCCACGTGACCCGCCTGCTGTGGCCACCGGAGAACGCCGCGGCCGAATTTTGAATGCCGCGGCCCGGACGCTGTGGGCGCCGAGACCGCTGGTGAGCACCACAGCTTGAAATCACCGTGGCTGCCAGGAGCTGTGCGGCCCACCCACGGGGAACACCGAAGCGGCCGTAGACAAGGCCACTGGAGAATTCTGCGACATACGAACGCCGCGGCCCTGGAGGAGCCATCAGCCATTGGCCATGATTGCTGAGGCCATCTGAGAACGTCGCCGGTCCCGCCGCTTGAGTACATTCTGGAAGAGCATGTGTGGGGGAGCCCTGATCCTTCTGTGACTGCCACTAATCGCGACGGTCTCGGCTGGTTGGTGGCCTGTCTTGGGGGGACCCTGACCCCTACTTTTGTTGCCTGACTGCCCAACTGCTGCTGTGCTGTTGAGGGTTAGGACCAGGGTTAGGGCTAAGGTTAGGGCTAGTTAGGGTTAGGGTTAGGTGTAGGGCTAGGATTAGGGCCAGGGTCTAGGATTGGGATTAGGTTTAGGGCTAGTGTTAGGGCTAGGGCTAGGGCTGTTCAGGGTAAGGGTTAGGGTTAGGGTTTAGGGGTGGGGGTAGGGTTGATGGCCTGCTGGCTTGCTGACGCCACCTGAGAAGGTTGCGGCGCAGCTGTTGAGAGGGGTTTTTTCCCCTCCTCTCCTCCTCCCCCCCCTTCCAGCATGGATGCAGTCTTTTGACTCTGACTGCCAGGGAGGCCGTGCTCCGTCTATTGTCATCCCGGCTGTTTGTCGACCATGACCGGCCTTTCGATTTTCGCTTCTATAACTGTTGCCGTTTCCGGCTTGCTTGCCTTTTGGCCACCCCTGCCCCTGCATCTGTCCTGTGGAACATCATTGGGGAGTGAGCCGAGACTTTGGATCCTATCCCCGGCCCCCCCTGGGATTCCCGTTTGTGCCCCTGCCTATTATTCTGCGTTTCCATCCTGGCAGAAAGAGAGGGCAGGGGGCGAATGAGGACGTGGGCAGGGAGTGTGGTGCTTACTTCCCTCCTACTGTTATTAACGTCCTGCCTACTCCAGACTTTTGGACCTTGCTCTCCCTGCCTGGAGAAGATTGGGACACTAGCTTGCCTCATCCATACTAGGACGATTTTGTACAATCTCAATTTTGCACTATTGCGCAATTTTTAAAATTGGTATGGTGAGTGTATGTGGTATGAGTGTGGTTGAATGAATGTGCCCACTTTTATTAACCTTATTACTGTATTTTGTGTTTTTAAATTGTTCTGTGGGGATTGTCTGGGAGTATGAATGGGTATGTTTGAGTGGGCTGGGACCACAACCTGGTACCTCCTGCACTGAGTGCACTCGCAGAAGTATTAGGGGGGCCCAGGTCCAGTCCCAGCCTTAGAATGTCTGGGTTAAATGGCCTGCCGAAGAATGCGGTAGCTATGGGGGTGGGGGTGGGGACCACGGGAGTGGGCCGGAACATTATGGTCATGATGGGGAGGGACAAGTATGGCGGGAACTTTAGGGCTAGCCATTACCGGGGAAGGAGGGTCCGCTACGTCACAGCGGTCCCGCCTTCCGGCCCTATTAGTTCCACTCCAAGGCCAGATGGTGTGAGTAGTCAGGGCCCTGGTCTCAGGCTGCTGTTGCTAAATGCCAGGTCTGTGGTTCACAAGGCTCCCCTCATCCGGGACCTAATATTAGACAAGGGAGCAGACCTGGCATGTATTACTGAAACCTGGCTGGCCCCGGAAGGAGGAGTCCCCCTCACTGAAATGTGCCCAGAGGGTTTTCAGGTGCTTCATCAGCCGCGACCCCAGAAAAGGGGTGGGGGAGTGGCTATTATTATCCGAGGGTCTTTAGTTCCTCGTAGGATCCCTGTTCCGGAGCTTGTCGGCTGTGAGTCCTTGCTGGTGAAGTTGGATCTTGGGGGTCAAGTGGGCTTGTTGCTAATGTACCTGCTTCCCAACAGCATTGCACTCTGATGGGGCGCAGGAGTTCATGGCTTCCATGACGGCCATGGACTTGACCCAAGTAATTCGGGGCCCGACTCAGTCAGCGGGTCACACACTTGACCTCATATTCCTCTCGGAGCAGTGGAGACGTGATCTAGATTTGAGGGGCACTGAGATCTTGCCCTTGTCATGGTCTGATCACTTCCTACTGAGGCTTGACTTTCGGAGACCAATCCCCCACTGTAGGGAGGAGGAACCAATTAGTTGGTTCCACCCCAGGCGCCTGATGGACCCTATGGGTTTTCAGACGGCGCTTGGTGTAATACCTGACTCTCTCATCCACAGTCCGATGGAGACCTTGGTTGCTGCTTGGAACACAGTGGTGGCAGGGGCTCTAAACCGGATAGCGCCTTTACGGCCTCTCTGAGGTAGCGGATCCAGGAGAGCTCCTTGGTTCACCGAGGAACTCCGGGAGATGAAGCGCCAAAAGAGACGTCTAGAGCACCGCTGGAGGGCCAGTAAGTCTGAATCAGACCGAGCACTGATGAGAGCCTATATCAGAGCCTATATCGTGGCAATACGGGCGGCGAAATGTGCACATTTTGCCGCTCTTATTGCGTCCGCTGAATCGCGCCCAACCACCTTGGTTAGAATAACCCGCTCCCTCTTGAAAGGGAGGGACGCGGATGACCCTTTACAAGGTAGAGCTGAAGAGTTTGTTCAGTTTCTAGCGGATAAAGTCGCTCGGATTTGGACAGACCTGGACTCCAATTGCTCAGAGCCAGCCAAGGTACCGGGGGAAGGTCTTGAGCAGAATTTATGGACTGAGTTTCAACTTGTCATGCCTGAGGAAGTGGACAAGGCCATGGGAGCGGTGAGTGCCTCCACTTGTATACTGGACCCGTGCCCCTTCTGGCTGGTCGCGAACAGCAGGGAGGTGACACGTGGCTGGATCCAGACGATAGTTAACACCTCTCTCCGGGAGGGATCCTTCCCGCCCCTTTTAAAGGCTGCGGTAGTGAGACCCCTCCTGAAGAAGTTGTCTTTGGATCCAGCCATCTTGAGTAACTATCGTCCAGTTTCCAACCTCCCCTTTGTTGGGAAGGTTGTTGAGAAAGTGGTGGCCTTTCAGCTCCGGCGGTCCTTGGATGAAACCGATTATCTGGATTCCTTTCAGTCTGGATTCAGGCCTGGCTACAGCACGGAAACTGCTTTGATCGCGCTGATCGATCTCTGGAGAGCCAGGGATGGGGGCCATACCTCCATCCTAGTGCTCCTTGACCTCTCAGCGGCCTTCGATACCATCGATCATGGTATCCTTCTGCGGCAGTTGCGGGAGGTAGGAGTGGGAGGCACCGTTCTTTGGTGGTTCTCCCCCTACCTCTCAGACAGGTCGCAGTCGGTGTTGGTTGGAGGGCAGAGGTCAACCCCTAGGCCCCTTAACTACGGGGTACTGCAGGGTTCGGTCCTGTCCCCCCTCCTATTCAATATCTACATGAAGCCGCTGGGTGAAATCATTCGGCGGCACAGGATAGAATACCACCAATATGCAGACGATACACAGTTGTATCTGTCCGCCCCGTGCCAACTCAGTGAAGCGGTTGAAGTGATGTGTCAGTGCCTGGAGGCTGTCAGGGTCTGGATGGGTATGAACAAGCTTGCACTCAATCCCGACAAGACCGAGTGGCTATTACTGTTCCCTCCCAAAGATTGGCCTTGTACTCCACCTCTCAGTCTGGGGGGTGAAATTATACGCCCCTCAGACAGGGTTCGCAATTTGGGAGTCGTCCTGGACCTGCAGCTGACTTTAGAACATCATTTGTCGGCTTGGCCAGGGGGGCATTTGCCCAGGTTCGCCTGGTGCACCAATTTTGACCCTACCTAGATCAGGAGGCCCTTAGAACACCTTGTGACCTCAAGACTGGACTACTGTAATGCGCTCTACATGGAGCTGCCTTTGAAGAGTATTCGGAGACTTCAGCTTGTCCAGAATGCAGCCGCACGAGCGATTGTGGGTGCACCTCGGTACACCCATGTCACACCTATCCTCCGCGAGCTGCACTGGCTGCCTGTTGGCCTCCAGACTCCCTTCAAGGTACTAGTTGTTACTTTTAAAGCCCTACATGGTATTGGACCTGGGTACTTGAGAGACCGCCTCTTGCCAATTACCTCCCTACGACCAATTAGATCCCAGAGATTAGGCCTCCTCCGAATTCCATCTGCTAGCCAGTGTCGACTAGCAACTCCCCGGGGGAGGGCCTTCTCTGTGGCTGCTCCGGCCCTCTGGAACGATCTCCCCATGGAGATCCAGACCCTCACCACCCTTTCGGCTTTCCGCAAAGTCACTAAGACCTGGCTGTTCCGGCAGGCCTGGGGCTGATGAGTTCCCAGCCCCCACTTGAATTATTGCGACTGTTATTGTGTTTTAATTTGCTTGTCTTTTTGTTTTCCTGTGTGTACTCCCCTTCCCCTCTGTTTGTTAGCCGCCCTGAGTCCCTCGGGAATAGGGCGGCATACAAATTTAATAAACATAAACATATTCTAACAGAATTGCCTGGGGGTAATTCAGACCTTCTTTGCATTGTTTTGAATTCACTTCCTTTCAATAAAAGTTTCCTTTTCAAATGCTAACGTTTCGAGAGTCCAATGCCTTCTTGAACAGAAGGGAGAGGCAGGACCTTACATGGAAGCTACTAATAACATAATAACCCAAAGATAGTTCCGTATACAATGCAGCTAGAAAGTTATTTACAGTCATAGCAACGCAATTCAACACATGGTTGAAATTTGTATGCTACTCATCTCCCAAACATTTTATCCCTCAAAGTTCAATGATAAATTCTGTTGCTATCTGAACACTGCATTTTGTGTCAGCATAGTTTGGACCAATAACGTCAATCCTGAGTTATCTCAGTGTTCCATTATCAATTAGGGTTCAATCATCAGCTTTGCTATCTGGAATTCTTTGAAGAATTCATAATTATGTAGAATTTTAGAAGACCTTAGAAGCAAACCATCTTAACAGATTCCCTGTCCCAGTGGACTGATTAGCAAGCCCTGTCCTATTTCTCTCTAGTAAATGGTTGGACCATAACAACAGGAGTAAAATTGAATTTTATATTATTTACAGTTTTTCTGTTTTCGCTCAAATACCACTTTCAGCATGGAAATTCATACTGCTATATTATGTCAGTGCCAGTGTGTTCATTATACTCTGTCATTCAATCATAAATCTGCTTTTGATCTTACTAAGTAAACAGAAGTATTAAGGATACTTATCTGCAGATCTCAAGAATAGTTTTGAAAGTTCACATAGATTATTATTAAACAGTGGAAGAAATGTATCAAGAAAAAGCATTGTCTGGTCCAACATTAGAATGCAAACAATTGAATCCAAGGCTCAACTTCAGAAGTATCCCAGTGAGGAAGGTACGATTGTAGTGGACCAGAATAACTGTACTTCTTCAACCTGGTGCCATCCTAATGATTACTACAGATTTCCACGGAATCCTGATGAATAGCATCTTGTAAGAATATGACTATTGATTCACTTGTTCATTATCTGCTAAAGTCTACAAAAATACCATCATTGATCACCTCAATTAGTTGGCACTTGGGTGCATTATGATACAATAATTCTATTGCTTTATTATTAGAGATATTTCACACAATATGTATCTTGCTTTAAAATAAAAAATGTCTTCCCCCCATACACACACACATAAAACCTTATGCAGGTGGTAATATAAAATCCACATTCTTCTCTTCTGAGAGCTTAAGAACATAATAGATTAAATATACTATTCTTAAACACATTTCTTTACTATTAAAAATATTACAGCTATGTTAGACACTGTTTTGTACCCCAAAAACCTACATAAATATGCTAGGAGTAATAATCAAGTTTTAATGCTACTTATTTGTAGCATATGAATTGGAATGGCTTTGTATATTCTAAACCAATTATTGTACACACTAGTAGATGAATGCTGTGGTAGAATAAATGAAGTATACTTCTGCTTTCCTTTTTATTAGGTGAGGAGGATCTACTAAGTCCCCCCCTGGCCACAAGCCCAGGGTTAGAAGAGGTCATGGAACAGCTTAACAATTCCTTCCCTAGTACAAGAGGTAAGGATAATTATTCAGTAGGACATGATACAAGTATGTTACAGACAGTGGATCTTTCTTTCAAACTGATATTATACTCAGAAATACATGTAAAAGATGCAAGCCTAAAAGAGAATATCACAACTTTACCTCCATAAATACTGTGATTAGCTAAAAATAATTATAAAATGTGTAGTGCAGTCTTTGTGTTCTTTTAATATTTTGCATTTAATAAATTTATGTATTGGTACAATAATAAATTAATACATGAATTGCATAATGCAAAAGTTAAAATATATTACTTATATATTTGGTAAAAAGGAAGTTGCTGTTTGAAAGATTAAAAAATTCCAACCACTCTGTATTTAGCTGAAGCTAGTAGTTTCAATAAATAACAGTTGCTCCATTTCATGTTTTTCTGTCACATCAATATGACTACTCCATGAATAAAATGATTGCTATATAGTATACAAATATATACATACATATAATACACAATTTTTGTCAACATATTCTTTATTGTGCAGCTCAGAGCATATTCATAGTGACTGCCACTACTTTTCAGCTTTATGATAACTCACAGTTCTCAAAGCAAAAGGTTTGATATTTGAAAATAAAAATACTAAATACCAGTGTAGTGGTTTATGAACATTTTAAGCTGATAGGTTAGAGCAAACTATTTTATATTTTAAGACAGTTTGTTTAGCTTATGGGACTTCTTGGGTATATTCAATATGGATCTTCCTCATAAATATTAATTTGAAAGAGGTGTGTGTGGCCTGAATCTCAGCAACAGGACATGTTCTCTAGGGGGCTCTCTGAAGAACCGTCAGATTCCCTGCTGTTTGAGGGGGTGTTTAACCATAGCTGCCTTGGGAATGCAGTGAAGAGGGGAAGCACAAGTGGATGTGGTAGGGGAACCCCCACCCAACTCCCACAAAACACCTGCAATTTGCTTCTGGACCCAAAGCAGGAAAAGCAGCCATTATGACCTTCTACGCTGAGCAGTTTGGAAAAACAGTGAAGTGCTTCATCTGGGTGAGATAACAAGATTGCTTGAAAGTACAACATTCTTGTAATTAACTTTAACCTCTGGTTGAAATTTTTTTTAAAGAAAGAGTGGCAAGAGATAATGGGGGCAATTGGCATTAGAAAGCTCTTCTACCCACGGATCAGCAGCGAACAGACAGATGAAGCCATTAGTAAATGAAAAGGAACAATAGAACTGTTTAACTGTTTAAGGGCTAGAAAGCAAATTGGAATCCTGACACACTCTGCGCTTTTGTTCTTTTCTAGTAACTTTTGACAATCTCTTGAGATTTGCTTTCGATTTGCAGTGAAGCTGTGAATTTAAAGATTTAAATTTAAAGGATAAATACGATGAATTATTTGTTTGCATTGCCATTTAGTGGTAAATCAAAGTTGACTGAACGAAGTTGACTGAAAAAGATAAAAGGAAGCTGGCTAAGAAGAATTGACCTTGACTTTTTCTTGATAATACTGAACTGATGATAAAGTCTCTAGAAGAAAGAAATTAAGACCAGCTGTGTAAACACAGTGTTGCACTCTTGCTACATTTCAATGGATTGCTGAGAATACCGTTCGGACAGTGCGGGGTTTTTTTTCTTTACTGGAAAAAGAAACTTGGATAAATCAGACAACCCATACTAAAGGTTTTTTTCTCCCACTTGTCTACTTTGGTCCTTTTTTCTATGCAAATTTTTATCCTTTTTCTTTCCTTTTTTTCCTCCATCTATCTATCTATCTATCTATCTATCTATCTATCTATCTATCTATCTATCTATCTATCTCTATCTCTTGTATTTTTGCAATGAAATGTGGATTACCATTGTGGAATTAATTTTGGGGCTTTTTGTTTGTTTGTTTGTTGGGGTGAGTGCTTTTTCACCAATTCCTTTTTCTCTTGTTTCCTTTTTTTCTTTTTTTACTAAACATTGGCATCATAAAGCAAATGGATTAAGGTAGCAAGAACCTGAAGATTGGGTCCAAAAACAGGGGTTGGTGGGTTTTTTTGTTTTTTTTTTGAGGTTGATCTTGGTGCTCAAGCACTGCTGTAGACAACGTCAGGATTACAATCAATCTATTAATTCACTCTTTGGATTATAAAATTTGATTATAACTCAAACACAACACTGTCAGAATCAAATACCAAGATGAAGAAAATAACATCATACGCATCTGCAACAGATACATCGCCCGGTTCAGCAACACAGAAAGTAACAGGTATAACAACACGACAAGATAAAGATACCTTGGAGTTAAAAAGTATGTTGCAAGCCATACACACAGATTTTATGGATCTTAAGGAGCAAGTAAACAAAGTAGAAGAGAACCTGGGCAAGGTGGAAAATGAAGTGAAAGAAGTCAAGGAAATGATGGGGGGAAACGAACAGAGATTGCAGAAGGTGGAAAAAAGCAGAAATAACAGAGAAAAAAGTGGAGGAGATGGATTATAGATTGCTAGCAATTGATAAAAAGCAAGATGAATCCATCATATTTTGGGAAATGGAACGCTCCGATTCTACCTAAGATTTCAGAACATTGAAGTGGACAAAGGAGAGAATTTAGCAGAAAAGATTTCATAAATTCTCTCAGGGATCACAGAAATGAGTAAGGAATATATTTTAGATGGAATGGACGAGACATTTAGAGTACATACAAGATATGCAATGAGAAACAACTTGCCCAGAGAGGTACATGTAAGATTTGTTTTTTAAAAACTCTAAAAAATGAAATATTGCAAGCAGCAAAAAGTACCACAATTAAATACAGGTCTAGAGAGATAGTGGTATTGAAGCAAATTCCAAGGAAGGTCAGAGAAATAAGAAAAGAATACCACTTCCTGAGTAAGAATCTGATTAAGAAAGGGGTGAGTTTTAGATGGTTGGCTCCAGAAGGGATTTTGGTAAACTGGCAAGAACAAAAGTACAGATTAGATACACTAGAGAAAGCAGAACTTTTTTATGAACAACTTATAGTAGCACAGGAGGGAATGCTGGTAAGAGAAGAGGGAGGAGCCAAATGCTGGGAAGCTAAGGTAAAAGAGCAAGAGAAGATGGAGAAAGAACAGGAAGAGAAAACGCTAAGAGAAGGAGAAAAGAGCAGAGGGAGCTAAGAACAACTAGATCAACTAAACCTATAAATCAATGACATGGAGGAAGAAATAAAAGTAGTCTCAATAAATATAAATGAACTAAACTCGGCAATAAAAAGAAAAAGAATATTTAACAAATTAGAGAAATTGAAACTGGACATTATAAGCTTACAAGAAGTACATATTAAAAAGAAACACAGGAAATTTTTGTAACAGGTAAAACTAGGTAACTTATACACAACTCTGGCTGACCAAAGTAAAAAGGGAATAGTACTATACATCAGAAAGACAATTCAATCAAATATAATTTTTGAAGATGGGGAGGGGAGAATACTGATGGTAGAGATAATGATGAATTTGAGAAAGATATTATTAGTGGCAATATATGCTCCAAATGATAAACAAGAAGAATTTTTTGGAAAACTACACAAAAATATAATACAATATGAATATGAAGATGTATGTACAGTACGCTAGGAGACTTCAGTACAATTGTAAATAATGGAATAGACCATAAATCCACAAAGATGAACAAGAAGCCAAGAAAAACCCTACCCAAAACATTTTTCATGATGGCAGAAGTATTAAATTTGCAAGATGTTTGGAGAACAAGACACCCGAAAGAAAGATAATATACTTTCTACTCAAACAGACACTTATCTTTGTCAAGAATAGATATGATTTGGATGTCAACAGAGTTAATACTCAAAACATTCAAGATAGACATAGACATAACCATATGGGCTGATCATAATCCAATAATGATGACTTGGAAGGGACAGAGGAAAAAGGGGAGATGGACTTTAAATGCAAGAGTATTGAATAAAAAAAGTTTCCAGCAATATATGGAAAAAGAACCGACGTATTTCTTCCAGGAAAATAGAAAGGAAGACACATCATTACAGAATGTATGGGACACCTGTAAAGCATATATTAGAGACCTCACAATGACATACTTAGGGAAAAAGAATAGGCAGAACAGACAAAATCAAAACAAATTGGAATTAGAATATAAAAGTTTGGAGAGGGAGATGCAGAAAAACCCACAAAACAAAAAAATAAAAAATATCTTGGAACTGCAAAAACATAAACTGAACCTGATAAAAAAATGAAGATCTGGCAAACAAAACAAAATCTGCAAAACAAAACTTTTTTGAAAATGCAAATAAAAAAAGCTGATAAGCCAATTGGTGGATGAAGAAAGGAATCTATAACATTCAAATGGAGAAAAAAAAAATTGAGAACTATTACAACAAGTTGTATCAACATGAGAGGGTACCAGAAGGGAAAATAAGACAATTCTTAGAGAAAACTAGAATAACTAAAATCCCAGAAAAATTTAAGAAGGCACTAGAATTAACAATTACAATAGAAGGCATCAAAAGGCAGAAGAAAGGGAAAACATCAGGACCAGATGGACTACCGGCAGAACTGTATCAAACACTACAAGAAGTATTAAGCAATGTAATGTTGGAACTATTTAATCACTTACTAAGGGAGGCAAAGATACCAGAAACATGGACAGAGGCATATATAACGCTTTTACCAAAAGAAGAGTCACATCTACAAGTAAAAAACTACAGATCTATCTCACTATTAAATGTGGACTGTAAAATTTTTGCATCAATAATGGCAGAAAGAATGAAGAGACTTTTAAATGAATTTAACACATAGACCAAAATGAATTTCTCCCTAAGAAACAGATCAGAGGCAATATGCGAACTGTATTGAATACGCTAGAGTATTACGAAGCTCACCCAGAGAAACAAATGGCATTGTTATTTTTGGATGCACAAAAGGCCTTTGATAATGTGAACTGGCAATTTATGATAATGCAATTTCAAATGATGGGATTTGGTGAGGGATTCACAAATATGATCAAAATGATATACAATATCCAATCAGCAAAGGTAAAGGTGAGATGACAGGAAAGATAGAGATCACGAAGGGAACTAGACAAGGATGTTCACCATCGCCATTATTATTTATACTGACACTAGAGATTTTGAATAGAGAAATACAACAAAATAAAGAGGTTAAAAAAATAAGGGCCAAGAAAGAAGAATACTAATTACAAGCATTTGCAGATTATTTGGTGTTTATTATGGAAGATCCAATAGAATAAGGCCAAAGCTAGTTAAAATAATAGAAGAATATGGAGAAGTAGCGGGCTTGAAGATTAATAAAGATAAAATTAAAATTCTGGTGAAAAATATGACAGAAAAACAGAAAAGAGAATTGATGGGGAAACTGGACATACAGGTGGTGAAAAAAGTGAAATATTTGGGTATTCAATTGACATCAAGGTGTGTAAGACTAAGGGAGGATAACTATTATAGGATGAGAAAATAAATAGAAATAGATCTGGAAAGATGGAAAAACTTACAACTATCATTGATGGGAAGAATAGCAGTAGTAAGGATGAATATACTACCAAGTCTGCTATATCTATTCCAAACAATACCGATAACATTAGAGAAAAATATTTTGAAAGTATGAATAAAATAGTGAGGCAATATATATGGCAGGGGGGGGGAGCAAGAATTAATATAAAAATGTTGCAAGATGCAAGAGTTCGAGGTGGAATTTGGTTTACCAAACTGAGAATTATATTGGATGAAAGAATGGATCTTACTGAGTAACACAAGATTATTGACATTGGAAGGTCATGATTTGCAACTAGGTTGGCATGCTTTTTTGTGGTATGGTAAAAGTAAGGTACGTGGCTATTTTCAAAGACATTATGTAAGGAATGGATTGTTAACAATATGGGAAAGAGTGAAAGGGAAACACTATTTAGATATACCAGTGTGGCTTTCAACAATGGAAGCATTGACACATCCAAATATTATAGTATGAAAAAATATCATTAGATACAAAGATATTTTAACAGAAAGGGGGGAACTAAAACAAAAACAAGAATTAGAAAAACAAGGGATTAATATAGGATAATTTTCATAATTGCAAATACAATCAAGATATGGAAAAGATTAAAGGGAATACAGTTTTAACTGAGGAAGTTCGGAGCTGGATAAGATACTTATGGGAACAGAAGAAAAAATAATTAAGAAACTATATAGCTACCTACTTAGAATTAGGTTAGAAGAAGAAGTGGTTAAAGATACAATGATAATTTGGGTAAGGAATTTTGGTCACACGATTGAGTTAGAAAAGTGGCAACAACTATGGGAAAGGAACTATAAATTAATCATTTCAACAGCTTACAAAGAAAACTTATACAAAATGTTTTATAGATGGCACATATCACCGGAAAAATTAACAAAGATGTTTCAAGATAAATCAGCAAAATATTGAAAATGTCAACAAGCAATAGGTTCCTATTAATATATGTGGTGGACATGTACAGAAGTAAGGAAATATTGGACTAATATAAGAGTATGGTTAAAGAAAATGTTACAACAAGAAATAGAATTTAGACCAGAGATATTTTTACTAGGTATTATCCCAGAGAAATTTAAGAAAGAGGATAGCTATTTGATTACACATGTAACTACAGCAGCAAGAATCGTATTTGCCCAAAATTGGAAATAAATAAGCTACCAAACAGATGAAGAAATAATTAAAAAAGATATTAGATTGTGCAGAGATGAATAGGTTGACAATGAAAATAAAGGATAAAAAGGAATCGTACTTCAAGACATGGGGAAGATTTTATGATTGGCTAGAGAAAGGAAATTAGAAAAGAAAGTAGGGAGAAGATATAGAACCCAGACGATGCACTGTTAAATGGAAAAGGTGGGGAGGAAGGGGAAAACAGAAAAGAAAATATTAAATATATAAGTATATATACAAGAGCGAGACACAAAGCGCGGGGGTGAAATATAGTTAGGATAGATTAGTGAAGGTAAGGGAATAAGAAATGATATTAAATTATATTTGGGTTTGCAGAAATATCATCCCAAGGAAATATAAACTGAGACCTAAAAGAGACACCTACAATAATAGAAAAGAAAGGGAGAGAGGAGAGAATGAAAGGAAGATGGGGGAAAGAAGAAAGATGTAAGGAGAGGAGGATGGAAGGGAGAGGAAGAGAAGGAAAGAGGGTAGGGAGGGGAAGAGAAAGAATAGGAGTAGGAGAAAAAGAAGGGAAGGGAAGAAGGAAGGGGAAGGAGAGGAGGAAGGGAGGAAGTAGAGAAGGGAGGGAGGGAGAAAAGAAAGGGAAAAAACAGGAAAAAGGGATGGTAAACAAAGCAACCCAAACTCTATATTATAACCTATTAAATGAAATAACAATGAATAAGAATGATAAATGTAAAGAAGAATAACCATTATGTGAGTGTATACTTAAAATGGTATATAAGAGAATAAAAAATAAAAAATATTAATTTGAAAGTATGTTTTTATTGTTATAAGTTATAGGCACAATTTATATTATGGTAAACTGGGATGAATTTGCCATATATTGGCCCTATTCCAAAGTAATTTCAAAATAAATGGCATTATTTAACCAGGCATATATTGCCCAATGATTATAATAATTCTCTTTAATTAAATTTGGAGTTCAGTAGAAGCTGAGTATTCCCTTATGCCTTTTTAATGAAATAGGTACTTGCATTCTCAGGAAAAAAAAATGGATTAATTGAACATCTTGTGATCTTTATAAACACTTGCAATTTATACATTTACATTTTATATATTATTTTTCCAAAATTATTTAAAATAACTTACGTAATTTTGTCCTTATATTTTTCACTGTGTCTTTTTAGTACAAAATAAAATATAATATATATTTGTGGTTTTAAAAAGGTAGTTAGGGATAAAATTGATAGAAAGTCAACATTTCCATCATAAATCAGATTAGAACCAATGTACAGATGTCAGAAAGGTTGGCAGTTCAAATCCCTAGTGCCACGTAACAGTGAGCTCCCATTATTTTTCCCAGCTTCTGCCAACCTAGCCATTTGAAAGCACGTAAAAATGCAAGTAGAAAAATAGGAACCACCTTTAGTGGGAAGGTAACAGCATTCCATACGCCTTTGGTGTTTAGTCATGCTGGCCACATGACCACGGAGACGTCTTTGGACAGCACTGGCTCTTCAGCTTTGAAGTGGAGATGAGCACTGCCTCCTAGAGTCAAGAACGACTAGCACTTGTATATGAGGGGAACTTTTACTTTTACCTTTTACAGGTGTTAAACCAAATATTCATTTTCCATTGCTTGAATTTGTTGTTTTGTTTGGATTTGTTGTTTTGTTGATTAAAAGGTCATGGATATAAATTCCAGAGATGAAAATATTTAATTGAATGTTGGACAATAAAATTCTTTAGTTGAAATATATAACAATATTTTTGTTTCTTCCCTTTCTTCACACAATAAATTTATTGTGTACCAGGGATTAATACTTTTTAGGATTGTAAGTAATTAAATATTTTAGCATAAAAGTTGACTTTTAAATTCAAACATCTGGCAAAATACACTTAGAAAACACAATGTATTTTTCAAAGTTGTACAGGATCCATTGATGGTATTGAAATTACATTGCTTTTTCCCAAATTAATGTCCTTTTTCAAAACTGATCTAAATATGTGTATATCCATATCCTTATTTTAAAGGCTGATAGTGAAGGAAATGTGTGTATGTGAGGTTTACTTAAAAACAAAATTGTGTGGATTTAAATACTTTGCAGCCTTTTTCAAAAACTATTGTTTTAACTCTATGTTTGTAATGATAATTGATATATTTTATGTTTGTGTGTTTTTTTTTTTCATTTTCTTTTTCATACATCTAATATAAAGGAAGAAATGGCTCTGGAAAGCCAATGAGTGAGGTTAGTGCATATAATGCCCACTGCAAGAGCTTCTCACTGCTTCGTTCTCCTTTTTTTGGAGGGTGTGTGTGGCACTTGTGGCACAGCATGTGTGTTTTTCAGTACTTGTTACAGATATACTGTAATATGTAATACTTCTCAACTATCAATGGATATCAAACTACTAGAAATTGAAGAAATGCATATTTTTTTCATTAGGCTACCTCCAAAAATGGAAAGAGCAGGGGTAAAATCCTACCGGTTCGGACCGGTTTGGGAGAACCGGTAGTGTACACTTGGCCTGGGTTGCTGAACCAGTAGCGATTGCTGGCTGGCCACGCCTCCGAACCAGTTCCCCGGTCGCCACTCACTCACCTTGCCCAGTCTCTGCTTTCCACCGTCCCAGCCTGCCTTCCCTACTCCTTTCCCCATGGCCCGCAGCCCTGTCATGCTTGCCTGCCTTCCACGCAGCCTTCCCAGTGTCCCCCTGGCCAGCTTGCGAAGGCAGGAAAGCATGTCAGGGCCGCCTGGCTGCAGGGAACAGAGCTAGCAGCTTACTCCCTTCCCCGCAGCCCTGCTGTGCTTGCCTACCTTCGCTATCCATGATCCCAGCCCAGGAGAGTATTTTGCTGGTGCACACTCTCACGCGAAAGAGATGAGAGCAAGAAAGGGGAAGAAAAAGAGAAAGATAGAGAAATGAGAAAATGATGGAGAGAGAGAATGGAAGGGAAAAGAGAGGAAAACAGATCAAAGAGAGAGAAGGGGGAAAAGAGGGGAGAAATTAAAGAGCTGGAGGGAGAGAATGAGAGAGGGAAAAGAGAAGAAAACAAATCAGAGAGAGGGAAGGGGAGAGAGAAATGAAAGAGCTGGAGGGAGAGAAAAGAGGGAAACAAATCAGAGAGAGAGAGAAGAGACAGAGAGAAATGAAAGAAAGCTGGAGGGACAGAATGAGAGAGAGGGAAATAAATCAAAAAGAGAGAAGGGGAGAGAGAAATGAAAGCACTGGAGGGAGAAAATGAGAGAGAGGGAAAAGAGAAGGAAACAGAGAAGGGGAGAGGAAGGAAGGGAAAGAAAGAAAGAAAGGGAAGGGAGAGAGAGAAAGAAAAGAGCGACAAAGAAAGAAAAAGAAAGAAGGGAGAGAGACAAGAAAGAAAGATAGATAGAAAGAGAACATGACTACAATTGAACCCAAAATTTTGATTGCTAAGCAAGAGCGTTGTTAAGTGAGTTTCACCACATTTTACAAATTGGCCACGCCCACAGAACAGGAAGGGAAAAACTTTGGATTTCACCAATGGGGCAGAGGAATATAAAAGAGAAATTTTCTATAAAATTGTTCAAATAAAACTTTCATAGTTAATCATAACTTGATTTGCATTTTGAGACTATAGCAGGTTTCTACCGTATACAATTATTTGGAACATATATGTTCCAAATAGTTATATAGAATTATTTAGTTATGTTCAAGGATTGAGAGGTATAAACAGCAAAATGTTAAAGCTTGCAAGTTAATGTTTGTGCCAGCTAAATTGTCACTAATACCCACAGACTAAACTGTGTCATGTTAAAGTATGTGTAAAAACTCAGCTGATTTAACTGTAACAAAAGCAAATTTTAATCTGGTAAGAATGAAGGTTTATTATTACAGTCAAGGACTAGTTCATAAAGAAAAGATGTAAATGGAAGCATGTTTTGCATTTTGTTGAATAGCCCACTATAAATCTTGCTTGTTTTTCAATCTAAATATTTCATAGCTACTGTATGAAAAATCATAGGAATTTCAATGATTAGATGTAAGGTCATAGCATTCTTGTTACTAAAATAGTTTACTGAAGGCATCTGAATATTTTCCACCAAATTCGATATTTAAAACGTGTAGTTTAATAAAAGGAAAGTAAAAAAATGTTAATGTGTCACAATACAACATAATAGAGAACTGCAATAGCCTTGTATCTAAACGTAATCAAGCTCATTCTTATATAAGAATCTGTCTCCTATTTAAAGAATCGATGGAATTTGAGGCAGAAATGCGGTTGTAGGCAAAAAAACTGTAGGTTTTGAAAAGCGATTAATATATATTAAGTATATATTATATTAATGGACAAATTCCAGAGAATACAATTAAAATACTATCACAAACTAATAATTAAAGAATATTTAAATAAATTATAATTTGTCTACATTTACAAAACATTTAATAATTCTTTATAATAGAAAATATCACAGTACTATAATACATTGTTGCAATGAAAATGGAAATTAACAATTTCTTGAATTTATTTTTAAAAGGGATTGAAAATATTTTTGTATCATTCAAATTGCAGGTGCTTTAAAGTCACATTAACATTCATTTGATTTATACCTCACCTGTTATTCAAGATAACCTAGCAGCATGAATTTTCTTTGAAGACAAAGCATCTTTGGGACAACCAAGACCTGGATGATTGTGAATTTCCATAAACATTTAGAACTGTATTTTCCCCAAACTAAACTTAAACCCTATAGAGGTGGTGGACCAGGTGGGTTGCTTCTGGTTCAGCCCGGATCAGGTGAACCGGTAGTGGCAGCGGCCGGAAGCTCCGCCCATCCACCCACCCAGATGCTTCTACACATGCATGAGCAAATCAGTAGTAAAAAAAAAATGGAAACCCACCACTATACTGGACCTGAAAAGATGAGTTGCCCTTCCATAAGGGCAATCAGGGCAAACCAATTAACTTTATTAAAAGATCATTGGGTTTGCACAGAAACTTTCTTGTAAATCTAATACTAACTGATTCCAATGAATCATGCTTAGATTCCAACCACTACTTTAGTCAAAATTCCCATGAAGTAGAGCATCCTGACAAAAGTCCATAGAGTTAAAGTTTCATGAGTAAATTATCAGTTCTAAGTAAAGCACAACAGATTCAAAATGATTACCTGAAAATCTGAAGAAAGCAGTTTCAACACTATCTATCATGTGGACACATAAACTGACTGCATTTAAGGGTGTTTTCATAAGGGCAACATTTGTATACACATTTAAATCATTTGACTTGTAAGGACTACATTTTCTGTATGAACATATTAGGAGGTGGATAGACTTCCCTCTTTAGAATGAATAGATAATGAACAGAGGCAGAGGAATTTCAATTGGACCATCCTAACTTCAGAATGTACATCTGAAGTCACATGAAAATGTATTTGTCCCAAACATGTAATTTACATTATTGTTTATATGGTTATGTATGTATGTTGCATAATTGTTTTGTTTGCCATATCTTCTAATTTTGTATTACTCTAAATATCGTATGAATCATTTCAGATTAAAAACTATATCAGTACAATTGCAATTTCAATGCCACAGGGTCCCGTTTCCCCACAGCAGTTTCCAGGACATACAGTCATGGAGATAAGATAGGCTCCCTGTCAGTTTTTCACACTTAGTTTTTGATAACAAAACATCCTCAAACATTTGTTTACCTTGAATCCAAAGGGCAAAATTCCTGCCACATCCTAAACATGGGAAAGTATTTAGATTGTGCCTTAGATGCAAGAAAGAGAAATTAGAAAAAATAAAAAGGTATGTATCATCTTGTAGGTTTATATGTAGCAGGCAGAGTTTTGTTCATGTAAATCACTGTTTCTAGAATATTAGACTTGCCTATCCATAAATAAAGTATGTAATTGGTATAGCAAACAGGCAGAATAGAATTAAACTAATCCACTATTAGAAAATTCACTGTGCTCATAAATTACTTCTTAAATTTAGTGTACTCTCATAATCAAGGCTGTTTCTTAGAAACTGCTATAATTTGAGGACAGTAATTTAAAATCTTACTGGAACAACGGAAAAGAATTGCTAAAAAAGATATGGTGGACAACTATTAGTCATGCTGAACATCTTAACCATACTCTGGATTCATCAAGCAAGGGAGTTATTTCAGCCAACACAGAAAAAAATTAGGAACACTGGGTTTTCCTGCCCATAGCCCACAATTGTGTCAGTCTTTATACACCAAGGACAGTAGAATATTTGTATAGCATTTCATATGGGTATGCTTTTAATTAAAAATCCCCCTCCAAATGTAAAAAAAGAAATTGACTAGGAATGAGGGGAAAAATAAGGGAACCCAACCTCTTCGCAGAAAATGTAAAACATAATTAATACTAGCTATACTAATTGCTTTAGACTTTCCTTGAGAAATGGTTAACTTTCAACATATGTTTAGAGTTCATTGCAAAAAAAGATGAATTGAGTGGCTATGATACTATTAGGCAAGCTCCTTGCTTTTCTTCTTTCCCCCTCTCTCCAACACTATTCTTTAATGACGCATGGAAATAAAATAATTATTCCTCTCTCTCTCTCTCTCTCTTTTTTTACAGGCAACAATGTAGTTAGCCTTTTCCACATGGCAGATGACTTGGGCCAAGCAATGGAAACCTTAGTGACAGTGATGACTGACAACAAATTAGTAGAATAACAAGTTCTATTTTACAACTTCAAGCATATCCTGCATGGTTTTTATAATATTCATATGACAGAGGATTAGACTATAAGAGTTTACATGAAAACAAATCTATATTTTTGTGAAGGATAGTGGTACAATACTGTAGATTTCAGTAGTTTCTTAGTCTGTTGTTGTTTTGTTAACAATGGCAGGTTTTACACATCTATGCAATTGTACAAAACAAAGAAAACTACATGTAAAATTTTGACAGCTAATAACTTGCCATTTCTTTATATGGACACATTTTGGGTTGTTTAAAAAGAATTTATAGCTGTTATAAAGAAAGATTGTAAAAAAGGTGTGCTTTATAAAAATGTTTATATAAATCCCTATAAAAACAAAGAAAAAAATGAGGCAGTGCATTTGTTTAGCATCACTTCAACTTGGTAATTATACCCAACAGATATTCATGTTCTGTGTTCTTTTCCTTAAAATCAAACAGAATTTCTGCAACACCAAACAGCCTACATTCTTCTAGTATCTGACTAACTCTTGCTTTAAAATTATTTTCTAAAACTTCCAGTTGAGATAGCTTTCCAGATCCTGAGCAAGTCTTACTAGAACTATCCAGCTAGTTGGCAATAATATGAAAGAGCACACATCATGACAAATATCAGAATTTGCAAAAATAAGATAAATTGGACTCATATTCTAAGCTTTTATTCCTCTATACTTCGGATCTGAATGTTAAAAGTAAACACAAAATAGAAATTGCCTTATTGAATAATACCAGTGGACTTATGTGTCCTTATCCTGCCTCCAGCACTGGCCAGCACCTTAATGTTTCTAAATAAAAATATGATTTGCTTTTCATGCCCTGTGATGCCACTTTTTATCAGATATTCTGCATCTGTGTGTGTACTGGAATGAAGATTTGACTATAGATACCAGTTTGTGATCTGTTTAATCTTTAGATTATTCATATTATTATTTAATATTTCATGTTGTAGAGAAGTATTGAGTATTGAAAATTGCCTAAATTCTTTAAAACACACCAAAGCACTAGTTTTTATCTTGTAATGAATTCCAAGGAGCCACACCAGTTCCACACCAACATTAATAAAACTGAATAGTGTGGCACATGGTAAACATCAACTCTATCAGTTGCTTAAAGTAGCCACAGTGCTTCGTGAGAAGCTGGTTGTCCAAATGAAACCCAGCAATCCTACTCTACAAGTAATGCTGCACAATTAACAATGACTCAGGAGAGGGATGATAAAAAACAGATGTTAGAAAACAGTCCCTCAGGTTACTATTATAAAATGTTGAGGTACTATTAACAAAAGCTTCATTTCTTTTTTTTCCCCCACCAGCCTTTAATTCCATTGTCTAAAGACAGATTTTTACCATCTAATAAACTTAATACTTTGCAAATGTTAAATCTGTTACCACTGTATGGTATAATTAAAACACAGGAGAAAGATATATTTTATTTTTTAATGCTAGTAAGCATTCACATGGGTAGGCATGGTATTTCTACTCACTTTCGTTTTGTGGTGTTCCTGACAATTGTGTAGAGAAGGTATTCATTGTCAACTACTTATCCATTGTGTAAACTGGTGTTCTTTTAATACCAATATAAAACAATTAAAATTTAGTAACTTGCAAAGAAAGTCCTACATTTTCATGCTTTTTTAAAGACTTTGGGCACAATTCAGTCTAGCATAAGCACAGTGATTACCCACAAATAAATTAGTCTAGAGTTTTTAAAACAGCCCTATTTCCTGCTCTCTCTTTAGTGAGTCCCGTGTGCATTTCCCTGAGAAAATAAACTTCCCTTTCATTCAGGAGTGTTTTCTTTACTTCTGGGGATGCACACTAAGATGAGCATTAAAAGGGCTTTATTATGTCCTATATGAATCCTACTCTTTGTAAGGACCGCACTGAGGCAATGCTAGACTGAATCATAGGCTTCATTTACAAATGAATATCCTATATATAGAGCCTTTATGTAAGATTTTACAGATTCAATTATAGGATGGGATTATTAGTTTCTTTTATGTCATAAATTCTCTTAATTTTAAAAGATTCGAGACTAATATAGTGCACAACTATTTTCATCAGTGTTATTTCTTTTTTAGACATTAGTTTTGAAGTGAGTCTTTTGAAAATATTTAAAAGAGTTTAAGAGCTTTATTGCTGCTTTTAAAGAGTTTCTTTGGAACTATTTCATGTGCCTTATATCCATGCACTACTAAACCTAAAACATTTTCAGCATACACCTAATATTGTCTGGCATGTTATGCCATTTTCATGCAGTACTGATTTATTACTTGGGTATCATTTATTGTGTTCTAACATCAACACTGTAACATTTACTATTATTTTTATAAATTTCAGTTTTACTGCATTTTTCACAACATATTGAATTTTACCAAATATATGCCTTACTTACTGTATTATATACTGCTTTACTCAATAAAGCACGTAATTATGTTATAAAGTGTGTCATTTTTACTAGTATAGCAGCACTGGATTCTTCTTCTACAGGGGTGTCATTAGGAACAGAATAGGAGGGAGAGAAGCTGCAGGATTATATCTGTGATGCATACTTGCACATATATTTATTTTAACTTGCACTTTGGAGTCAACACTGCTATTAAGTGGCATTTGTGAGGGAGACTATTCTCCCTCTCAAAGAAGTCATAGAAGATAAACAAAAAGTTTATTTTCTCTAAGACAATTATCATTCATTTAGTAAACACCCACAACATACAATTACAACTGCATAGAGAGCAGTTGTATATCTGAGCATGCATGTAACATCTGCCAGTAATTTCTTAATCAGGTATTCCAGCGATAGTATTGTGGTTATGAAGCTACTTTATAGAGTTGCTGATAAATACACCCCTAATAACAGATTACTTATGGGACCTGTAATGAATTATAGATAGTTCTTATTTAGCAACTGCCTCGATTAGCAACAGTTTTCAGTTACAATAGTGAAGAAAAAGTAACTGACAAGTTCTTGCATTTATGACTTTCATGGGTATATAAAACAAAGGAAAGCTGAGACGATCATTAACGCAATTGTCGTTTCACTAAGCAACTGCTTTGCTTAAGAACAGAGTTGCTGGTCCCAGTTGTGATAACTAAATGGGAACTATCTATACATGTCAAGTTGCAATGAATAAAACAATGAACTGCACATGTAAGGTTTTAAAATAAGTTTTAAGAAACTTGCTGAAATATATTAGCAACCCTACAAAACACAATCAAATTCATACAGTCTAGAAAACCGAAGCAAGTAACTGAGGCACAATAAAAGTGAATTGTCACTTTGTATTTACCTAGCTACAGCTATAACTACAAAGCAAGGAAGCCTGAAAGTCAAACTAAAACCTACAAAAAAACCAGCCAAAATGAGTTATCTAATCTTAATCACTGATGAAGATCAATGAAGTTCAATAAGAAAGAAAATATTCAAACATTGTAACACACCTAAGTATATTTCTTCAGAATAAATTTAGATTTAAATCAGAAGTGTGCAGTGCAGTAAGGTGAATGATCTTCAGCTGACAAGAAAGAAGACATGCTTGATGGAAACATCTCTCTGTATGAAAAATCAGAGCATGAAAAATGGGTGCAGAGAAGGGGGGGAAGGGAACAGTATATAGCTATACATTTCTTCATCCCTTGTTTTGAAAATATAATAACATATTGAAGAGATCACATGGTATTCTCACATGATGTTCTCACATGAAGATGGGTCTTAAAAAGATGGCATTGGATCCATAGTTAAAGCCAATATACTGGTTCAACAGGCCTTCAGAATAATCTAACCTAGAGTAGCAAATATTGTTTAATGTGCTATCCATATCACTGTTGAATAACTCTGGAGTCTTACAAAATGATAAAGGATACATATAAAAACAATTAAAATTTAATGGAATAGCGACCAAAAACAAAGAGAAGAGAAAGCACTGGAGAGGGGAGGGTCTTCTCTTTTATATCATCAAACTACCTCCACCACAATCGGGCCCCAAGCAACCCATAGAGATTCATTATTTTTGATTACTTTTTGCATTTATTTAATTGCATAAAATGGCAGGCTAAAAAGAGTGTTGTTTATATTAGTCTTCAGTTTATTCCATAAGTGTAAAAAATATTTTGCCTTATCTAATGTCTAGAAAGTTTCAAATCATACTTCAGAGCAGAAGATTGGAACTTTAAACTTCATTTTGTAAAGAGTATCCTGCATTACAGGATACATATCAGGCATTACTTGGCAGGACTGCAGTGTATATTCCGTTTGGGATTGTTGGCCTGCCACACACTCTATTATTTCCCTATGCTGTTTCACTAGTGTAGTAATTAGGAGGGGGAATAGAAAGGAGTAGAATTGTGGAATGGGTTTTTGCCATTCCTTTCTAGAAGCCAAGGTCATCTTTTGTCTCCGCACCTCTGCACCTGACTGGAACCAGCTGGGTGGAGATGCCAGCATGGCCGAGAAAATTGGACCATGTGATGGATTTATGGGTGTGGGGATAAGATCATGAACTTTCAACTTGGTGGAATCCCAGGAAGTTTCAGGATTTGGGATTCCATAGTTCGTTGCCAATGTGTCTGACTTATTAAATTGGAACTTCAAGGATAGTTTTGCCTTGACTCTGATTTAATTCTGCATGATATTTGGAACGCTGACATTACTGTAATTACTGTACTGACATCCCTTCCTCTGAGAAAGGAGCCGGTGCAGCTGGAGCGTGTTTGCAGTAGTGCCTCCCGGTTTTATTTTATCAATTTTAGTACTCCTACTGGATTTATTTTTATTTAATTAACATTTTTTGGTGGAGATCACAGCGTAGAACTAATACAAACAAAACGTTTGTTGCTGCCGAAGAATTAAATAAGCATGGGAAAAAGAAAGAAACGCCATGGCACCAGCCCAGGATCTCTCCCTCCGTGAAGACAGCAAAACAACAAGAAATTGTGGAGCTCTTTGTTGGCAAGAGATCTGTAAGTAAAACTAACCCCCCCCCCATCTCCAACAATCTGGAGAGAATAGAACAGGACCGGCAAAGGATATGGCAAATCAGCATTTACTAGACTTTTCCGATCTGGTAGGGTGGGGGAACAAAATGAAAGCCAGCTCTTCTCACAAACAACTAGTCCAATAACTTCCTTTATGGAGTCTAAGTTAAAGGCTAAAAAGGGCAAAGAACAACCAGATAATTCAGAGTATGGAGAGTTTACCCTGGGAAAATTCACTGAGCTTATGGCAAAGCAATGCCTTCTCACAGCACAAACGATGGTTCAATATTTGAACAATTAATTGCCATTCAACATGATGCAGAGACATTGAAAAAAGATTTAGCTGCTTTCTTCAAGTACAATATTGGGCCCCAAGTACTCCCACTAAAGTTCTTGCAGAAGACTTGATTAACTCCCATTCGCAGGGTAAGAAAAAAGGAATAGAGCAAAGAGCCGGAGAAACAGTTAAAGAGTCAGATAAAAGGTGGCAGTTCTCTCAGAAAACAGTCTCCAGACAGCAATGAGAGGGAAAAGGTATCAAAGAAGATATCAGGAAAAGCAGCCCTCCCTCAATTACAACAATCACATCGCTCACTACAAACACAAAGGATAGCTTTTAGAATCCCTTCTAATGGATTTAATTATGGACGTTGGAATTCCAGAAGTGCAGTATTAATTCCCTAAGCCAGCTTTCTTCACTGTCACAGGGGCATGATTGATCTCCGTGCGTGGAGTGATTACCTGTGGCCCCAAATTGGAAGCGGATCCTTCTGTCTTTCAAACAGCCCACCATACCACAGATGTTATTCAAGATGAAGGCATATTTAGCCTCCTTCCAAATCTTTCCCATCAGAGTCTTTTGGTGAGAAAGGGTTACTCCGTTACTAGCTAACATGCGAGCCTCCAAGGTGACTGACACCCCTCATTTTCAACTTGGAAAAGAAAGAGAATGACAGTGGAGGTCAACCAGCCTTGCCCGGAGAGAGATACTTAACAGCACAGAAGCTGGTCTCATTAACACTTTGGTACTCTCCCACGGGAAAGAACAAGACAATATATTGTAACAAGTTAGAAATTTAAAGAAATCCTTATTGTTATAATGGACACAGCAGAGTCACTTATAGATCTGGTTTCCCCAATAATTGAGCTTTTCACTCCCCCCCCCCTGCAGAGGACAAGGGATTACATGAATATAAGATCATAGAAAATAGAAGCCAAAACCCAAAGGGGGTATTAGAGATCCCAGTAGAGATGGAGATGTTTTCATCCCTGTGTGAATATCCCATGACACCTTCAGCACTGTCAGCTCCAAACCAAGAAACCGAGAGTCGACCCACGTCAGAGCCACCATCGCAAAGAATGAAAGATGACCTAATAACACCTTGTCCTACAACCAGAGAAGAGGCTTCGGAATGGCAAGCTCTGTTAGCTGGTGCGAAAACCTCTTACCCTAAACAAGTTTCTCAAGAGTCTACACATGACCTAGACGGTTCCTCCCTATTTTTAAAGAAGGCCTTTTGGTGTGCGATGACACCTCAATCCATGAAAACAACCAGACAACTTCCCTTTGTATAAATCAAGTTTCCTGATGAGCTCCAAAGGTTGACCCACTTTCCCTTATAACCTGGATATAGCAGGTTGGTCCATCCCATCAAAAGACCAACTATTTTTAACTATATATCACAATTTGACATCCTCTTCTTGCAGGAAACCTGGGCCTCCACAGAGATTCAGTTAGATGGCTATTGGGTTAACTCAATCCTGGCTGTCCCAAGCAATGTGGGGGGAAGAGCTAAGGGGGTATTGTGACATTAGTTAATACATCCTTGCATTTTAAATGTGTACCACTGCCATCTTTCCAGCCATGGGTTGTAACTACATTACTCTTATTTAAACAGGTGGAGATTTTGCTTTTTAATATCTATATTCCTTCACTTAATAAGAATAATGTGATTAAAAAGATTTGGACAGCATAGAAGATTTTATTCTTGGCTGTTCAGCCAAATTTCCCAAAGCTGCAATAATTATAGGGAGGGGGACTTAAACGCTAGAATGGGTACAAATGATCAAGCATTATATAAGCAGTTTAAGATTCACTATGATAAAAATGTAACAGGTGAATCTTTGCATGCAAGACAATTTAAAGACCCTAAAGCTAATTGGGCAGGCTCATGTGTAAGACAAATGACTGAACGTTTAGAACTTTGTATCCTTAACGGGTCCCCATGGGGCGACTTCCCAGCAGAATATACTTATTGGGGAGCAGGAAGAAAATCCACAGTTGATTACTGGATAATATCATATGACCTCCTGAAGTTCTGACCGAAGATGGAGATAGACTCACGACTGGAAAGTGATCATAATACAATACTCCTTACTCTCACATCTAAAGGCAGGCACAGCCTACCTACCCAGGTTAGAGACTCAAAATACCCAGGTAAAAATTAAATGGAACGAGAAAAATGCTAAGGAAGTTACCAAATGGATGTTAGCCCCTGAAACCATAGAGTTACGTACATCTCTACTAAGAAATAACTGTGAGGGATCTTACCTAGAGGGGTTTGAATCCTTAATTTTAAATTTGAATTCGGTTCTCAGTAACAGATCACTAGCTCACCCCAAAATGCTAGTTTCAAAAAACAAAAAATGGTTCGATAGAGATTGCGTTCAACTAAAAAGGATATATAATTTGGAATATAAGAAAAGTAAAAGTGCCCCCTCCGAGGAGCATACTTACTACTTAAAGCAGCTGAAAGCACAATATAAGAACCTTCTAAAAGAAAAGAAAGTGCGTCTCTGAAGGAGTCTTGGCATAGACTAATTACGGCAGTCAGGACAAAAAATACATCCCTTTTTTGGTACATCACCAGGGGACTGGGAAAACCTCCCTACCCCCAACAAATCAGGTTCCAATTCATGCCTGGGAAAAGTATTTTAGGGAGCTTTATACAGATCCTGAGTATGTAACCAAGGAGAGCCAAGCTAGTTTGTACCACACTCCTTACTGGCCCCCTGTTACACCAGAAGAGATATCCCGGTTGATTGAAGTCCTAAAGGCTAATAAGGCACCCGGAGCTGATAGTGTCCTGCCAGAAATAATTAAAAGAACGCCAGTTGGTGGGCTCCACTTTTAGCATCACTGTTTACATTTATAGACAAAACAGGCCATATGCCTAGAGATTGGGAAATAGCAATTATCATACCAATTTATAAAAAAGGGAATAGAAATGACCCAGGCAGTTATAGGCCCATTAGACTTCTAAGCATTATTAGTAACCTGTATGCCAAACACTTAAATTATAAACTTCAAGATTGGCTAATTCAGGGGGGATAATCAAGAGGAACCAAGCCGGTTTTAGAGAAGGAAGATCTACAGTGGATCATAGCAGTGGACTTATATACCGCTTCATAGGCCTTTCAGGCCTCTCTAAGCGGTTTACAGAGAGTCAGCATATTGCCCCCAACAATCTGGGTCCTCATTTTACCCACCTCGGAAGGATGGAAGGCTGAGTCAAACCCTGAGCCGGTGAGATTTGAACCGCTGACTGCTGATCTAGCAGTAGCCTGCAGTGCTGCATTAACCACTGCGCCACCTTGATCATATCTTGGTACTCCACCATTTAGTACAAAAATACACATATAAAAAAATCCTCTCTTTTTGTGGCTTTCTTGGATTTTAAACAGGCCTTTGATTCATATCCAGGATCACCTTCTGCGAGATATTAAATGCACCACTATCGATAAACACCTCCTCTTCCTCATACAAAAATTGTATGCCAATTCCACCCTGAAAGTGAGGTGCAATCCCCAAGGGAGTTTAAACCGGCTCAATAAGGGTACAAAATGGGGTACGGCAGGGATGCATCCTGTTCCCCTCCCTCTTCAACTTCTATATTATAATCCCCTGATTGATCTCTTACAGAACCCTGATTTCCATCCTCCTAACCTAGCACAATGCAAAGTGCCAATTCTCTTATATGCTGATGATGCCGCTATCATTGCACAAACCCCCCATAGGACTGAAGAGAGCAATTACGGCAACACTCGGCTATTGCAGGCAAAACAAGCTGGTCCTTAACTTCAATAAATCAAAAATTTTAGTTTTTGCTAAAAGACCAAGCCAATACTCCTGGCAAATAGAAGGATATAGTTTGGAACAGGTTAGAAACATTAGATACCTTGGTGTGGTTTTCCACTCGCTAGGGACATGGAAGGCAACACCTGGATCATACATTGCAAGTAGCCATTAGGTCCTCAAATGCAATCAAACATTTCTTTTATACAGGTAGAGGTCAGTTAGGACCTGCTGCCTTAAAACTTTTTGAGGCCAAAACATTGGCACAAATTTTTACGGGGCACAAACAGGAATCCTTGCAAAGAGAGACTTGCTAAAAACCATACAACTAAATTCCGGCGAGCCATCTTAGCCGCACCCAATGGAACTCCAAATGCCCAGTTAAGAATTGAGACAGGCATGCCTCAAATTCAGATAAGAGCTGGAAGATGATGATCATTTATTGGCTTAAAACTGCATTTCTTTCCAGAGGGATTGTCCCCACTAGTGTTGACTGACAATTTCCCATCCCCCTGGAAACATGCAATTGATCACAAGCTGGGCTCTTATGGGCTCTCACCATTATTCTTAATGTCCCCAGGCTTTGAGCAAGCAAAGCAAGTAGTAATTAATAGAATGAGGGACAAGAAGATGAGGTTCCAAGAAGAACTAAATAGGTTGCCTTCTGTAAGGACAGAATTAACAGGGTGTGTGGGAATCGGCAAGATATCTAAATGACCTGATCTCCCCAAAGAAAGAATAAGTTTCTTTCACAGCCAGATTTAAAATTCTTCCTTCAGTCACTCCTCCAGGGCAGGTATAAGAGAACACCTATAGCATGTATATGTGGTAAAGGAGAAGTGGAAGATAATTCATATGTTCTATTACACTGCGAGCTATACAGAGCTTGAATGTCTGCACATATTCTCCCTTATAGAGAGATTGCCAGGGAGGGCAGACGATTTTTATCTAGGTTTTCTCCTCCAGGACACTAACCCGGTTACCACGTATGCAGTGGCAAAGTTCTGTGCTGCTGCAATGTCCATAAGAAAAAAATTGACTACAGAAGTATAGTACCATCTTGTACCAATTATCTGGACATACCTTTAACAATCTTTGGACCCATTAGGTTATTATCCACTTTAATGTCATACTTTTTAATTATATTTTAATGTTAATATTTTTTAATATAGTGTAAAAATGAATGTGTATTGCTGGTCTTTGACTGTAATAAAGATTTTACTTACTTACTTACCTCTGAGAAAGTGGTTGTATTAAAGACAGCTGCCATGGGTACCAAGCCAGCAAATGATAGTAATATCAAGGCAGCTTAAAGACATCCTATGATATTAAAATCTCAAAATGAGTATGTTTCTTAGGTATATCACAAAAGGAAATGCCATTATTGCTACACATTAGTATTGTGAACAATTTCCTTGCATATACTATACATTTCTTTAATGGTTAAAAACATGGTAGGTTGTTTCTGAAAGTGCTGTGCCCCTACATTGTATATGTTTTCCTCAGAATATTTGTTGTTTTTGTTGTTTTTTTAGCTTCTTGATAAAATTGGGGAAAAATTAGTTATTGATATCTTTATACAAAGATATTGTATAAAGCAGGGATGTCAAACTTATCCAAGAAGGGACAGAAAAGGAGAAAGGGAAAGAGGAAAGACAAAGAAAAAGATGGGAAGATGGGGGGAGAGCAAGGAAGAAACAGAAGGAAAGAGGGGAAGAACAAAGAAGAGAGAAGAAAAAGGGGAGGGGATGGAAGGAAGGAGAAGGAAGGAAGGAAGATTATAATGAGAGGGAGGAAGGTTCTAAGAGAAGTCCTTGGCACTTGGCCACCAGCAGCTCTGTTGCCCTTTCACCATGCCCTTGTCTCTTCCTCCTGACCTCCCTGGTGGGCTCCCATCCAATTGCTTTGGTTACAAAGCCAGGTCTCCTTGCTTGGAGAGGGAGTGGGCCTCACACTTTGCTCTCCTGCACACACCATGAGCAACCTGGCCAAGGAGAGTGAGAACAGCAGCAGCCTCGAGAAGGAGGTAAGCGCAGCTGGACACTTGGGGAAGCTGGGTGGGACTGTGGGATCCTGGTGCCCTGGGAGCTCAAAAGCTGGTCTGGGTGCTTTCCCTTCACTGCCTAAGGCTCTGAACAGCCTGCACTGCTGTACGGAGGTCCTCTGTGTAGCTTGAGAGGGACAGCGAGAGTCCTCTGGAGGACAAGAATTTGGTGCTCTCCCTTGGTCTCACCTTCGCTGGAGACAATGGATTCCCCAGCATCACCTCGCTATCCTAGGTGCCCCTGACATGAGTGATGTTGAGGTGGCCACACACACCAGTCCGGCAAACACAACCCTGATGCAGCCCTCAAATTTGACACCCTGGATAAACAAAACAAATCTTCTCTATTAGATTTACTATATGATGTCAAAATATTCAGTGATGGCAATAAAAGTTGATAAAATTTTATCAAATTAGTAAATACTAACTTTGATTTTATTTCCAAAAGCATGATTGTAAGGTGATGAGAATTGATGAAAATGTGGTGCCATTTCAATATACAATGTTAATAGTTCACAGATTGAAGGATATATTTTGGGAAAAAATAGTGATATGACACATCACCATAATATATTGCTAGCAGTTATTAAAAACCAGTTATCTGCACAATTTCCAAATTGTAGAAAATATTTTTAAGAAAATAATATAATAATCATAATAAGGCAAAGTTTGAAATACCCAGGTAATATAGAACACAGGTAATCAGAATGAAGTTGTGTAACTGGAGGCATAATTATTTTATTACTAGCTTAGAAAATCAATCAAACAAAATGGAGAGTGCACACTTCTGTAAGGATTGCCTCTCCTTCCAGCTTAAGAAATGAAGACTCTTGAATCCAAGTATTTCAAAAGGAAGCTTTTATTAAGCCAAAGTGAAAGTTCAAAGCAACATCTGAATCCCCTTAGGCAAGGCAAGTAGAATTAAAGCAGTAGAGACCCCTCCCATTAGTCAGAATGCAGATTTTAGTCAATACACAAGTGCGAAAGTGGTTCCTTTACCAGCTGCCCTGAGAACCGGATAAGCATACATTCCCATGGTTATCTTCTGTTAGACATTAAAGTGAACCATCCCACATGGTCATCATAAACATTCCCCAAAAGGTGAGGAGATCTCAAAGTGCTTCAGCACAAGGAAACCAGTTGTAAAATATCAGTTGTTACAGGCACTGCTAATGAATCGACTCCAAGGCCCCCTTCCTCCCAATTGAATGGCAGTATCACTTTTAGGGATCTGACACCTTCCCATAATCCTACCCAGCAATCCCATCTAAACCATTTAATAGACGTTCCTTCACCAGCTAACAGTACAGTTCACAGTCCTAATGAGAGAATTGTAACATAAAGAAATGCCAAACTTCCATCTTCTGGCAGGCTGATGACCCATCTCTTTGAACAGTGGACTCCCTCAGCTTTGCTGCCCTCTGAAGGACCATTTTCCCTAATAGAAGTCATCCATGTACACCAATAAGGACCTGCCCAGTTCCCCAAAGTGCCCAGTCAATTAAGTTCCTAGGATTTTCCACTTGTAACCCTCAACTACAAGTCTTTGCTTTTCCATTGCTTCTTTCTTCTAAAGAAAGTTTTAAAAGAAAGCTTTACACTTGTAAAGCAGGCACACAAAATCCTTGCAATAAAGCTTAGTTGTGCTCCTTAGTATTGTCCTTTTTCTACAGACTGAATCCAGACTAGATGGAGAAAGAAAGAAACTTGTCTCAGAGAGATTATTAATTACACAGACTCTAACACAGGGGTCCTCAATTTTTTTAAACAGGGCCAATTCACGGACCCTCAGACTGTTGGGGGACTGGACCAGCTGGGTGGGCATGGCTAGGTGATCATGTGACTGGGCAGGCATGGCCAATTTAGCAATCCATTTTGCCTTTGTCCTTGCTGTACTTGCCCCTCCACTACTCACCACCAGCCCTGGATCATAAGGCTTTGAAAAACATCCTGAAAGGCTTTTTAAAAAGCATTTTAAAGACTTTTAAAGTACTACTTTACAAGCTGGCAGCTGCTTTTCAAGCAGAGATGGTTTGCTGCTGGTTTGGCCAAACCAATAGTGGAATTCAGGCCTGGGTCGCAGAACTGGCAGTGACCCAGGCCTGACAGGCCCCCGAACTGGTTCCCTTGTCACCGCGGACGTTGCCGCCATGTTGGGTTTTAGTGATTGCACATGTGCAAGTTAATATTTTAAATTTCTAATTAATTAATATTTCAAATTTCTATTGGTTCTGCCAAACTGGGATTCTGAATTAGCCTGGCTTTTTTTTTTCAAAACTTATTCAAGGACTCTTTTATATAGCACCATCTATTTATCTCTCTGGTTTCTTCTGCTCTGCCTGAAGGTTTCTACTTGATTTGCTATTCTCATTTCTAGTAATAATTCAAGAACTCTGGTAGTTTTCTTCCTCCCAATTTACATCACATAAAAGCAGAGTATTTTTTAATTGGCATAAAAAAAATGGAGGCATCATTTTTCATTCCTCTTTTGAAATCCCCAGAAAAGGATATACTTAGATAGTATAGTAATAGTAATAAAATGTGAATATGTGATAAGAATCTTCAAGAAGTAATAATTTGGTATTAGTACTATACTGCTAATCTTGATTTTCCCTATTTATTTATTGCAAAATTCTTAAATCAGTCAGTCTCTTAATTAGACAGAATGGCCAAACAGATGCCACCGAAATTTAAGTTCATCCTAAATAGTTAGTTTAAAGGGTTTGTTTTTCCTTATTTTGGTAGGAAACCAAAATTCATACATTTTCTATAGAATTTTACATAAATAAATCATAAAACACAAAGATAGGAAAACTTGTGCTGTTAAGTTTGCAATCAGCATTTGACAGGGTCTTGAGCACCACAAACATAGACAGGTTTCTGTTTTGGCAAAAAATCTGTTGGATCGTTGTTTATTCATTATTATATGGGTATTTTCAGTTCTATCATGTATTTTTTCATGCATTACTTGACTTAGAATAGCAGAAAACATTTTCAGCAACCAAAAACAAAGAATCTGTCATCCTTGACTGATTCATATACAAAAGAGCAAGTTTTCAACCTGGAGTTGCTCTTGACATTGGGCCTTACATTATGGGTAGCTCGAATTCTAAGAGCCACAAAAGAGGTATTGGGAACTATCATATTTGTTTTCAGACTAATTCTAGGTGCTGCAAAACGCCATATTTTCTGACAATAAGAGAATATTCAAGAATACTGAAGGATATATCATTTAAGGCAGTGATAAAAAGAATACTCGTGAATTAAAAATATTCAGGAATACAAATATGCAATAAGTAAAAAGAAAGAAAGACTTTATAAAATATTCTGCCAGTTGGGGAAGTCCCAAAAATTGGGGTTGGCTGACATCTGCCCATTAGCAAAGAAACCAACTCCACAGGAAGGCTAAATCTACTTTTATTAAGAACAGATATAACAAAATCTTGCAAGTGGTTAACATTGTCCTTCATTCTGTTCTTATAATTTAGTGTACAAAAGAGTCTGAACCTTTTATGAATATTATTTTTCTAATGTGGACTTAAAAATATATTTTACCCTTTGTTGTACTGGCAATGCAGACAGCATAATACCATCAAGCTAATTTTCCTTACTCTAAATAGTGGACCCCCTTCAAACTAACAAACATGCAGCAACTGCCTCCTATTTACATCTAATTGACTATCTTCATATGGGTTTTGACTAGCTTATATGAACTCTGAGCATATTTGATTTTCATACCTGTCTCATTTTGCTGGATTTTACCAAAGACAAGGATAAATCTATTATATCTTGGAATGTTCTCACACATAGTAAGTGTGAGACCATCAAGGTTCAAAGTTGAGAAACCGTGCCAAAAATGAGACTATCGATCTCAATGAGTCTTTCTTCATATCCAATGGAAAAGAGACAGTGGTGGGATTCATCCAGTTTACACCGGTACAGTCGAACCAGTAGTTACCTTTGTGTGCAGTTCGGTAAACTGGCTGGATCACCATGTCCGCAGGTCACCCCTCCCCTCCCAGCCACTCCTCGCCTCACCCAGCCTCTCCTGATGCCATTTTAGCATCTCAGCGTTCCTTTAACTGCCCCCCATCCCCCTCCAAGCAAGCAATGTTGGTGCAAGCAAAACCCCAAGGCAGCTCTGACAAGGAGGTAGGGGCTGAAGCTACTAAACAGACAGCCAAACTAAGTGCCTGAAAGACCCCATCCCTCATCCAACATGGAGAGAGGGATGAATGGGTGACTGGACTTGTGGCTGACAGTTAGCTTCCAGTGCCAGAAAGAGCGTGGAAGGGAAGCAACCAGGCTACCACTGTCTTTCATTGGGGTGCGTGCAGCAAGATGGGGCTCCTCTTGCTGTCTCTTCTCCCCTCGCCAGGCATAGCAGCCAATGCAATTTGGGGGTGGCAGGTGGGGAAGGATGAGGTGGAGGAGAAATGGTATCCCAACTCCTGGGCCAACTGGCTTCTTCCTGGCAGCTCTTTCTCTGTCTTTCAGCATCAGCTGCCAAAGATGAGTTTTTTGTGGGCAGAAGAGCTTGCCCCACTCACCACCGCCCAGATGCCCTCGCTTCCCCCAAGCATTTCTTTGCCTACCTGATATCCAGTTCCATCGTATTTCTTGCCATCGTAAAACAAAAGTTTGTGGAACTAAAAAAAGTTCAATCAATCAATCCAACTTCTTGCAGGAAAAAAGATCTTTGCAAAGTTGGAATTGATTGATTGAACTTTTCTTTAGTTCCATAAACTTGTTTCCCTGAACACAACAGTGAGAAACATGAAGGAGAAATGCAACAGAGCTGGAAATCAGGTAGGCAAAGAAATACTTGGGGGAAGCAAGAGCATATAGATGCCAGGCGCTGAAACGGGCCCATCTCTCTTCAGTTGCCCAGGCCCACTGAAGGGAAAGTGCCAGCATTTACTGGCACTTAAATGTGGCAGTATTCCAGCTCTGCTGGGAAAGGGTAGCTGGCATGGCTGCTGCAGGCAGCATGAGGTGAGAAACGCAATGGAGAAATGTGATGGAGTTGGAAATCAGGTAGGCAAAGAAATGCTTCAGGGAAGCTAAAGCATCTGGGTGGTGGTGGGTGGGACAAGCTCCATGGTGCAGGGTTCCAATGGAGAAATCGGCAACGGAGCAGTCAGCACAAGAGAAGGAGGCTGCTTTCCCTGATTCTCCACCTTCCCTCATGCCGGCCACTCCATTTCTCCATTGTAGTGTATCGCGCAGGATCCACTTTGATAGTGGGGGGAGGGGAATTTAACAACTGGTTCGCCAAGGGTCAGATTGGCCATTGTGGGAGGCTTGTCCTGCATATGTGGCAGAACTGGAGGACAGGGATGGGCCACTCTTCCCATAATGGCCAACCTGACCTTGGGCAAACTGCTTGTTAAATTATTTGAATTCTACCACTGCAAAGAGACCACCTCAAGCCTAAGAGTTCCTTTTTCTCAAGGTTAATTGAAGTGGAGATTAGAAAGGTTCTACTCTACTCAGGTGTCTCACCAAGGATAGGGTAAAACTAAGTATCACACTTAGGTGATTAACATAAATGCATGTTTAATTCTAAAATATATACTGAACCATTACATTGAAATATTAGATCATGTAGCACGGGGGTGTCAAACTCAAGGCCCATGGGCCGGATCCAGCCCACAATGAGGCCACATCCAGTCTGCATGGCCATCCTGGAAACTGGCTAGGCAGGGAGCAGGTTAGGTGGGGCTGGCTCATTGGGGAGAGGGATTCATGGTGGCTCCTGCCACCTCCACTGCTGTCAGCAACCTTGGTGCCTCACCTGAAGCACAGATCGCACTTTCTCTCATACACACACAGTTTGGTGAACCCTCCCCTCCTCCTTTCTCTCTCTCTCTATCTCATTAGAACGGTAGTGGCCAGCTTGAATGCCCCTGTTCCGGTATCTGTGTCCTGTTGCAACGCAAGGAATTTGGGCACAACCTTTTCTTTGCTCTAGGATGTTTACATTGCAGAGATGTAAAAATAAAATACTATTTTGCAAAAGCCTTTTTGTGTGGTTTGCTTTTCTGAAATGGCTCAGGAGGCAGTGTTAAAAGTCTGGAAAAAATAAAATTAAAGTGTGGGCAGACATGTAAGGTGTGGAGCTCATCACATCAACTAGCACTAATGCAGCAAGTACAGATTCAGACAAAGAGGCACATAACCGGATAAAACAATAAATGATGGGGTTTGAGGGGCGACTGAGGGGGTTACATTTGGTAAAAGTAACAATATAAAATATAAAAATATAAATATGAGACTTATGTGACTTATTGGGGCATGTTCAGTGGTTAGCATCTGGGCATGTTTGTACAGGCATGTGAGAAAGCATGCATGTGATGAGTGTGATCACGCGTGTGACAGGCGTGCTTAGGGCATGTTCAGGCCTGTCCCAGGTGTGGTCTGCTTTTCAAGGTCTGATAAAAAGGATCTCTGCAGATGGATGCCAATTCAGCCATTTAAAAAGTAGCCCACATTTAATAATAACATGGGCCCTTGTGACGGCAACAATAAAAAGGTTGTAGACTCTTCTACATTATGGCCAGAGTTAGACCTGTTTTGACAGATTGTCATAAAATATGCTGTATTATGTTTGACAAAGATATGCTTTACTTCAAACCTATTTTATTTGGATGTCGTTTACTGTGTTGTATGTACGTGATGCAATACAACAGGAAGATGTGGCCGATCTCAACAGGGTCTTACCAGGTGTCCTGGGAAATGATTAAGAGATGTTCTTTTTTTAAGGTTAAGTCTTTAGGATAAGAAGCTTTAATTTCCATTTTACATATGGAGAACGGAGGCCTAACAGGACAGTTAACAAACACAGTCATCTGATGATTCTGCTGTTGAAGTGCAAAATAATTCCAACTTTCTACTTTATTCTGGTGCTACCACTTTTTCTCCAAATGATTGTCCTACGTTTAAAACAAAACATATTTACTCCTGAAATAATGTGTGTCCCACAGACTTTAATGCCAATAGGACTGCAGCTAAAATTCTTTACATGCAAAATTCATTACTTTTAAATTGACTTGTCCCCTAAAATATTATTGTATTGGAAATTAGGAACATTTATAAATTGATATTTGTAGCAACAGTTTTTTTTTGTTATGTTTGTTTTGTTTTTTGAGTATGGCCTCCTTCTCATGACTCCAGTTTGTAATTCCTCAGGTTCCTCTTTCTGTCCCACACCCCAAGTCCATCTGGGTCGAACAGCAGGCTCCTCCACTCTCAGGTCAACTAGCATTTCTGTTAAAGATGGTGCTGCTGTTGCACCAATGTCTTCATCCTGGTCGCTTTCATGTAAAGACATTTTTCTTTTTCTTCTATGAGGGCACCCCCCTTGGAAGTTGTTTGCTCCGGGTTGGGTGCGAGGTGAGATTCAGCTTATTGTCATATGCTACTTCATTTAATAATCAGGAAAGAAACCACTCGACTCCATTTGCTTGAGATTAAGTGTACTTTTACTAATTACAAATGAATAGTAGCGAAGCAAAGCTGAATCTGGTTAATTAGGCGTGAAAGCAAAGAATATCATGTATAGTTCAATCCCCTCCCCTTGGCACCCCAGTCCATAGTCCAATTATAATTCACCCAACTGCCAGGTGGAGATATCTTCAAAAAACATCACCAGGATGGAATGCTGGACAGTTAACCTTGGCGGGAAACTCCCTTCCTCCGCATGCACAATGAGATGGTCAGGCCAGCGTCTAGAATCTTCCTCCAGCACATAATGATTCCCTTCCAAAATACCATGCCCCCCCTCCCCGTTCAATGGCAGCCAAAGCAGCAGCAAAGCAGAGGCTGATACCAGCACAGAAGCAATAAAACTGCTATTTACAGAGGGAAGATGACTGTCCTTGCCAGTGTTCTACATCACTGATCACACTTGCTCCAATGAATGGCCTGCACAAAGAGACACAAAAAGGAAGACTTTAATTGCATGCACTACTACAGTAAAGATGAAACAGCACACAAAGCAATAAAACAGCTACTTACATAGGAAAGATGATTGTCCTTGCCTATCTTCTACATCACTGACCACACTTGCTCCAATGAATGGCCTGCACAAAGAAGAGACCCAGAAATGAACTCTTCAATTGCATGCACTGCATTAGGATGAAATAAGCACACAAAATAATAGAAAAGGAAGATGACTGTCCTTTTGTGTGACTTCAACATCACCGACTGACCACCTTGCTCCAATGAATGACCTGCACAAAGAGACACAGAAGGAAGACTTTAATTTCATGCACTGCATTAGGATGAACAAGCACACAAATAATAGAAAAGGAAGATGACTGTCCTTTTGAGTGTTGAAGTCATCCACTGATGACCTTGCTCTGATGAATGGCCTGAAAAAAGAAGAGACACAGAAATGAACTCTTCAATTTGCATGCACTACATTACGGATGAAACCTGCACACCAAGCAATAAAAACTGCTACTTACAGAGGAAAGATGACTGTCTTTTGCCAGTCTTCTGCACTACCACTTCATCACCTTGCTCCAATAACCTGCACAAAGAAGAGACACAGAAAGGAAGACTTTAATTGCATGCACTATATTAAGGATGAAACCAGCACACAAAGCAATAAAACTGCTACTTACAGAGGGAAGATGACGGTCTTGCTGGTCTTCTGCACCACCAACTCACCACCTCATTCAATAACCTGCACAAAGAAGAGACAAAGAAAGGAAGGCTTTAATCAGATGCACTTATACCTTACATACGAATAACACAAAGAAAAGAGATACACTCAAGTACTTACTTGTGTTAATGGTTTTCTGGTTGAAGATATTTCCAATTGTTCTTAGGCTTCCAGACTCCTCAGTTGCACTTTTCTTGGTCTTTACTTGTGGATCATCAGCCCTGTGATGGTGTGCTCTGAGCCACTTTTTCACTGCAGGAATTGGGTCCCATCTCTCAACAGGCATGCCAACACACTTATCGTCATTAGATTACTTACATTTGGAACAATTAGGCGGTTCTTTGTTCTGAACATTTGAGGTTCATTTTTGAGAATCCCCTTTCTGCCTCTGCTGAACTAACAGCAATTGTTCTGACAATATCTCTAGCTTTTCTGATACCGTCAGGAAGTTTGTAGTTGTTTGGATTTTTGAGCACATTTTCCAATAAATAAGCAATAAATTAAAAAGAAAATCCCTAATAGAATTAAAAAAACATTCTATAAGCAATACATTTTTAAAAAATCCCTCCCTAAAAGCCATTAAAAAATTCTATAAACAATATATAAAACATACTTTAAAAAAAACCATTAAAAGCATAAAAGAAAAAAAAACGAGTCACTTACCAGCAAGCAGAATCAGCAGCTCTCCAATACGATGGATGCAGGGAGCAGGCAGGTGACTAGGCAACAGGTAAGCTGGACTGGAGGGACACATGGACAATCCAGTCAGCTAGGCCAGCTTGGCAGGCTTAGCCAGCCAGGTGAGACTGGGGACTGCAGGGGGAGGGGTTGCAAGAAAAACCTCAGCTAAGCACCACACGGGCCTGCGGTCTAAGCGAGCTTGGGAATCCAAGGATCCCTGGACTTGCTCAGAGTGCAAAGCCATGGCAGGCCACTCCCGCTGGCTTCCCACTGCCACCACCCACCGCCCACCTACTTGCGACCATGTAGTGTATGTGAGCCCAAGGCCTTCACAAGGCCCCGGGCTCGTGTACATTGTAGGCTGCTTAGCGTAGGCTACTGTTGCCACCCCCCTGCCCCCACACTTGGTTTCAGCTTACCTGAGGGAGGCAGCAATAGACGCAGGAAGGCAAGCAAAGCGAGGATCTGATCAGCAAACAACAACACGAGAGCCAAATAGGAAAAGAGCTAAGTGGGCCGTTCACGCCCGAGTTTAAATCAGGCTCTCAGAGGCGGGGGTGATTGGTGAGCCAGCCAATCAGTGAGTGGTGGGCAGGGAAAGCATGGTGCAGATGGGCGGAATGAGCAAGTGAGTGGCAACCGGACGGGCAGAGTGAGCAAGCGAGTGGCAACCGGGCAGGTAGTGAGCAAGGGGGGCCGGCGTGATGGAGCACTCCGGTACTGTGCCACTGGACAAACGGGTTCTGAAAGGTACGCTAAATTTCATAAACGGATATGAGCATACCGGTGCGTACCGGGAGAAACCCACCCCTGTGCCCTGGTCAAATTTACCTCACAAAATGTTTAAAAACAGCTTAGCAATCTGCCTTTTAGCAGATTTCAGTATGTTCCCAGCATAAGCAGAACCCCTCCTTCTTTTCATTATCAAAACATAACACTTTATCTTCTTTTGTTTTGCACCAATCAGGATAATCACTGGCCTCCTTTTGTTGTCAGAGATGTATGTTAATATAACTGGAAAGCAAGGTGCTTGTCTTCCTTTCAAATGCCAAACTTCATAGATCTTTGCAATTCTGTAGCCTTTCTCCACAGCAACATTCAGCTCTACAGTGCATCATGTGCTGGTTAGGGCTCTTTCTCATCATTGTGGAGACACCCTATGACTTGTTGTTTTTCTGTACAGGTTGCACATAGACTAAACATTAATTTCCCCCCTGACTTATGTGACAGTACCGGAAAGTACAGGCTCCTTGGTGGGTACACTTTAACATTAGCAAATCCAAAATACTGTTTTAGATCCCCAAAGTTTGGTATATGATTTCTGGATGTCCTATGGGTACACCTTGTTCTTGTTCACAAAGGGATATAAACTTGTAAAATCATAATATAAGATTGTTTCCCCTGCTTTGGTTTATAGTACAGGCATGTAGCATTTGTTACACCTCCCAAAAAAGCATCTCTGGGCTTCAAAGAGGTTGGGAGATTACTATCTGTTAGAAACCATTTCAAAGCCTCATTGTTCTTCAACATATCATTCCATTCATGTTCTCAGATGATGCATACTACCATTGATGTGCGGTGAGGTTCACGGCTAGTGAGGCAAGCGGGCAAAAGCAGCCCTATGTCTGCCAGCGCCAGCCGCCCCCGAAGCCCCGACGCGTCCTGCTCTATGGTGCAGCTTTCTGAAAGCTGCCCCGCCCCCAAAGCCCCGACGTGTCCTGCTCTATGGCACGGCTTTCCAAAAGCCACCCCCGAAACCCCGAGGCATCCCGATCTATGGCAGACACAGCAGCCATAGAGCAGGACGCGTCAGGGCTTCTGGGGCGGCTTTCGGAAAGCCCCCCGAAGCCCCGGCGCGGCTTTCCAAAAGTCCCGGCGAAGCCCCGAAGCCAGCCTGGTGGCTTCCTACCAGACACCCATCTACGAGCCGACGCCGATTCACCCGGCCTTCTCACACCCCATAGCTGCTGCAGCTGTCCCACGGTGTCAATCCACAGCCCCGGGCTGAACCAGAACCAGGACACCCAAGCTGCTGGCGGCGGTGGCAGGGGCCACCTGAGCGTCCATGAATCCCCCCTCCCCAGCCAGCCAGCCCAACCAGCCCATTCCTCCCCCAGCGTGGCGAGCTCCAGCAGGCTGGATGCAGGTGCGAGGGGCACGGCAAAAGAAAGAAAGCACCAGCCCGCCAGCAGAGGCGGGTAAAAGACCCACCTCTGCTGGCGGGCTGCCCCTCTCTTCTCAAACAAGCTGCCCTCCCTGCCTCTCCCCCTTTCCTCTCTTCTCAAACAAACTCTTTCTCAAATTGAGAGAGAGTTTGTTTGAGTGAAGTAAAAAAAACAACACACACAAACAAAATTCTTACAATAAAAAAATTGCTTACAAATTACAATAATTTTGAATTCCTTCCCTCTCCCTCTGACCCACATACCTTTTCCAGCTGTGTCACAGAGGATTTCAACTCTGCTCTTGTCTGCCATGATGAAAATGTAAAAATGTAAAAAGAAAAAGGCAAGAGCTGCTGAAGCCAGGCTGGGTTATCTGCTGCCAGAGTCTCCAATGGATGACTCTGCTTAACTGTTTAAAAAAAGCCTCTAAAAAAGTTCCCCCTGCAGGAGGAGGCGAGAGAACCACGTGCCTCCTCTGCATAAGGAATTTTTCGCCTTTTAACCCTTGCTTAACTCTGCTCAAGTGATCATAAAGATAGACTAAAGGAGGCACGTGGTTCTCTTGCCTCCTCCTGCAGTTAAGCACTAAGCAGAATCATCCACTGTGACTCTGGCAGTAACTACCTCAGCCTTTTTCCTTAAAATTTTCTTTTCTTTTCATGATGACAGTGGTGAGGCCCTGCCTCCCCTGCCTCCCCTGCCTGCACATCCCTGCATACTACATATCCTACACTCTTCAGGTATTGTTCTCTTAACCTAGTGTGCAAGTGCAACAAACCATAGGTTGAATCAAGGAGACTTTTGAAGTCATGGGCCTTGTAGCATCCATGAAAAAAACAAATACAGTGAGGACACCATTTACAACAGTAAAACCATCCAAAAAATAAGTTTCCTTACTTTTCACTGCCTTGCAGAGCATGTTGGATGTTGATCTTCTCAATATGTGCTATATACAGCAGCCATTGTATAGAGCAAGCAGAAAAGCTTTTCTTGCTCTTCTAGTAATTGTCCAGAGGAGCTAGCATGATGATATCCTTTTTCAAAAACATGAACTGATACTGCACCATACAAATAGATGTTAACGTTACATACTGGAAAGAGTCAATGGAACAAATTTTATTTTCTTCAAGAATCTCTCTGCTCTTCCCTGTAAAAAACAGGGAAGAAAAAACTCAAAGTATCAAGACATGTTGTTTGCAAGGTCCTTTTTGAGGTTAAATGCTGTACCTTTATTACCAGCATGCCATTTCTCAAACTCCTCTCTCTCACCAGGCATCATGGCTTCACGACTGTAATACTTGGCATCTGGCAACGAGCCCTTGTAATCTTGATTCTCTGCAGTATTGAACAAATGAGAAAATATCCCTTGGATCCTTGAAAATCCATAGCTTTGAGCAGTTACTCAATTTCATGGGTTAAAAAGGCTGTCGATAAAACCTATATAAAAGAGTGGTAGGGTTATGTATAACGGTTTACCATCCTGAGTTAAGAGTTGTACCTTCAGCTTTTCACAAATCAGCTGCCTGAGGATTAGGTACCCATTATAACTCTGTTGTGAGCTATGAATGTAGATCATTTAAACTTAGTCTGTACAAACATTTTCACAAATTCCTCCAGGCACTTATCGCTATACCATTTCCATTTCCTAACATCACCATCATCATCCAATATATCTGTGGCATAGACATAGTTCGATATGTGTTCCCCTGTTTCTTGACAACATTCAAAATCATACACAAAGTACCTGTAGCCTACATTTGGCTTAAAAATCCTTTTCAGAAAACGTAAATGGCCTGTCAATCTGTCTACTTTGGTATCACACTGTTCACACTTCAACTTCTTACATTCATCATGTGGTGCAGGGACATAGAATACATTATCCTCACAAACATTTTTTCTTCCTCAGACAATCATTCATGTCTTTCAAGAAATGCCTTAAAGCAGCAAAGCAGCTTGCACTTATGGCATCTCACCCTCCCACCAACCATTTCACAGCATTCTGACCCTGAACAGGCTCAACAAAAGTACCGTATTGACGGAGGCAGGGCTAATGTCGCGACAATATGACGTGCGATCTTGGAGCTCCAGGATCGCAGTCGATATCTCTGCCACTGGACGTTCCTTTTGGACCTAAACCTTCCCGTAGAGATGGTGATAGAGAAGGGCACATCCTGCCGATCCCAGGGACATTGCAAAGTCCCTGGTACATCCAGGAGAAGCTCTTTTTTCCGGCCACAGAGAAGCAGCCATTGAAGCTGCTGAAGGTTGGGACAGCTCCAGAATAGAAGGAAAGCAGAAGAGAAAGTGTCTTGAATTGGTGAGATAAATTTTATTATTAGAGAAGAGAACATCCAAAAAGATCAAAAGTAAAGTTAAAATTGAAGACAGAAGAGGTTAAGTGGTGAGATTAAGCCTGAGTTAAACTTAGTGTGTCATTTTTCTTTAATTTTTTTTTCATGGATGGAATTTTTACAAATGCATTTTACTTTTAAAACTGGACTGGTTTTTTCTTCTTCTTCTATTTTTCTTTTTTAATACTTATTGATTAAGACTTTCTTTCTTTTTCTTTTTTCAATGCTTTTTCAACTTTTCTTTTTCTCCTTAAGTTTGGAAAATAAAGAGGGGAGTAAAAGCAGAGGAAAAGAAGTAACACTGTCACTTAGAGGCTTGGAGGCTTTGAAACATTGTTTTTCTTTCTTGCTTTGAACATTTGATCTACATTTCAAGGTTTTTGAGCTTGTTTACTGAAAATGATAGCGGGAAGAGCACAGATTGTTTATACAGGTGCTCCTCTGGGGTAGCTGGATTGGAGTGAAAAGAAAGCCTTGACTTGAAAGATTGCAGTGAACTTGTTTGGAATTTAATAAAAAAGCTTTGGATGCTATAGTGGGAGTGTTTACTATTTGGAGGAATGGTGCAACACAAAAAAGAAAAGGAAGTAACATTGCAAATGATTACGCAAGAAATAAAAAAAATATAAGTAAGAACAGAGAGCACTGAAAAGAGAGTGGAGAATATTGAACAAAGAACAGAAAAAATAGATGAAAAAATTGAGAATATTTACCAAACAATGATGAAATATGAAGACAGAGTTTAAAAAATTGAAGGGAAGTTGATGGAAGGAACAGATGGAGGGTTTCAAGTCTTTACAAGATATGCAATGGAAAACATGTTGCCAGGAGAAGTCCATATAAGATCTACCAAGAAAGCAATTAGAACACAAATACTACAAATGGCAAGAGATATAAGATTGCACTACTATTGGAAGGATACAGTATGATGTAATGCAATGTTATAATAAAAACTAATTTAAATTTAGTTTAGAATATGACCTATAAAATGAAGTAATAATAATTATAGTCAAATAAATGATTAACAATGATAACAACACACCCACACACCCACCCACACATATATATGTGTGTGTGTGTATTTGTGCTGATAAATAAATAAAGGGCATACCAGGGGTTGTGACACTGATTATATATATGTGTGTGTGTGTGTGTGTGTGTGTGTATATGTGTGTGTATATATGTGTGTGTATATATATATATATATATATATATATATATATATGTATATGTATATGTATATGTATATGTATATGTATATGTATATGTATATGTATATGTATATGTATATGTATATGTATATATATATATACTTAAAGTCACAACCCCTGGTATGCCCAAGGAAGGTCACACTTCCACTCTCTGTCATTAGGCTCGTCACAAGAGTCCATCCAGACAGAAACCCAATATTTTTTACTGTTGCCTTTTTTGTTACATTTGTTATACCTCCCACCCTGGCTGGCTGATAAAGGAGGCGTTCTCTGTAGCTCAAATGGTTAACTCCCTGCCTGGGAGGCAATAGAGCACAGGTTCGATTCCCAAAAACTTGGGTATGGCTAGCTGATGAGAGCTAAATAGCTTGAAATAGATCTATACTAGTCTCCCTTTATTTATTTATCAGCATAAATATAACATATATATATATATATATATATATATATGTATGTATGTATGTATGTATGTATATATATGTATGTATGTATGTATGTATGTATGTATGTATGTATATTATATATATATAATCTAATGATTGATAATAGGAAATTTTATATAAATTGTAAGTGAGGACTATGGAGAGGATGCACAAAAGTTTTGTAACCAAAGATAAACAATTTTATATAGAATATAATATAAAGATGTAATATTACTGGATGGTTTTAGGATGATGTAATGAAATGCCATAATATAAATTTATTTTAAATTTAAAATATCTCACACAAAAGGATATAATAATAGTTATAGTCAAATGAATATTTAATAATGATAATAATTGTACACATATATATTAGATTGATGATATGAGATTCTATATAAATTGTAAGTGAAGACTATTGTGAGGAAGCACAAATGTTTTGTTACCAATCGACATACTGGAGGATGGCTTTTGTGTTTTGTGTGTGTTGATGTTTGTTTGTTTTAAAATTAAAAAACAAAAACAAATTTTAAGTACCATATTGACAATCATGTCTAAATTTATGGTCATATGATGTGTGGCACAGTTTGCAGAAGTAACATACACCCATGAATCCTTTGATGTTTTTTACACAATAATAATGCCTGTCATGTAGCTGCATAAACACCACTCTTTCTTGCAGGGTCCCACCAGTTACAAAAAGCCTCCAACTTCTTTCATGATAAAACATAATCTTTATAGTTATACCAAAATAGTCGTTAAATATGTGTATCTGTGAAAAATCAGTTCTGTGGTCTGTAGCAATTCTAAGAGTGCTATGGAGGTTCATGGCTCTGGAAATAAGTTCTTGTTTAGTAGACACTCTGTTATCTAACAATGACAGCAGGCTGCCTGCAAAACACAGAAATATCCCCTCCACATTGAAATCAACAAGGTGTTGCCTTTTCTTCTCCAAAATCTTACTAAATAGAGCCTAATTTCCTAAGCCTGCCCCCCTTGTGGTTCTTCACAATAATGACTGTTAATTCTAAAGAGTTCCTCCATAATATCTCCACACATTTTATTGCTTTGTAATAAATTCTCTACATAACTAAGGAACTGGTCAGCATTTAGTTCATCTAGAAGTCTTCTAACACTAAAGAGAGGTCTGCTTAATTCCTCAGCATCCATCCACAATTGCACAAAATCGTTTGATTTTATCTCCCTGAAAATATGGTTCAAAAGGTTCTGTGTCTCATTATGAATAACATCTATAGCTTGTGTGAATGATTGAATATGTTCCATATTTACAAATCTAAAATGTTCATCGTACTCTATTGCTCTGTAATGTTGCACTGTCCTCTGCCACAATTGAATGCTCTAAGGTATACAGCAGGCACTTCTGGTGTACTTAGCGAGTCAGAGTGTTCCCATTCCTCTGCTGATTGGGTTTCTGACACAGCACACTCTTCACTGGTAATGTCACGCTGTATGACTCTAGGCTGACGGTCCTCATCCCCCATTTTGACTTTTACAAACAGGTTCTAAATAAATAAAAAAAGACACATTGAAATGCTGTCACTGGCTTAATGAATACAAACATCCATATTTATAAATTATTGTACATTTTAATTACTCACGGGATCTGGATGGCTGAGGTTCAATTTCCTGTCCCATGGAAACCATCCAAATGGTTTCCATGGTGAGTGAAAAAAGGTGAAGGAATATTTTACATTTCTTTAGTAATACAAAAGGTAATGTTACTAATGATAATAGTAGCAATAACAATATGTGTACTTCACTTAATTGTGAGCTGATCAATGAATCATCAGAGCCTCCACAGTCCTCATCAGGCACCATTAAAAAGAACATTCAAACCAGTGGCGGAAAAAAGAAAAAACCTCAAAGTATCAAGAAAATATGATTTGAATTACTTGAAATTTGGATTTATTCAAGAACCTGGTAGTGAGCTGGATCCATGGCCGCTTTGTGTTGTGGGTTCTGAGAGTTATCCAATGAGAGCATAAAACTTTCAAAACTCAGAAGATACTTGCTGTCAGCCTCCGCTTTGCCTCCGCTTTGCTACTGCTTTGGCTGCCACTGAAACGGGGAGGGGGAGCATGGAATTTGGGAGAGGAATCATTGTTGTGCTGGAGGAAGTTTCTAGACTCTGAGCTGACCACCTTATTGCACATGTGGAGGAGGAGTGTTTCCCGCCAAGGCCAACGGTCCAGCATTCTATCCTGGTGATGCCTTTCAAAGTTATCTCACACCTGACATTTGGGAGAATTATGATTGGACTGTGCACGGGATGCCAAGGGGAGGGGAATGAATTATACAATATATGATTCGCTTTCGCGCCTAATTAACCAGATTTAGCTTAGCTTTGCAACTATTCATTTATAATTAGTAAAAGTACACTTGATTTCAACAAATGGAGTCCAGTGGTTTTCTTTCCTGATTACTGAATGAAGAAATGCTGACAATAAGCTAAATCTCATTTTTCACCCAACCTGGAGCTACAACCTACCAAGGGGGGTGTTCTCACAAGGAGAAAAGAAATGTCTTTGCATGTGAGTGACCAAGAAGAAGATGAGGGGATGACAGCAGGACCATCTTTAACTGAAAGGCTGGCTGGGTGGAAGAGCCTACTGTTCGTCCCTGATGGACTTTGAGTGTGGGACAAAAAGAGGAGTCGGAGGGGAAGAAGGCGGGGCTTAGCAGTGAGAAGACGGAGTTTCAGGCTATTCCTGAAATTCCCCTATTCCGAAGGAATTTGGACGGGTCATTAGACCCTAGCTGTCCCGTAGAAGACAGTGAAAGGTGAGGGGAGATCCAGTGACCTCAGAGACGATAACCAAGTCTCTGGGGGGCGTGGAATTAACCCCTCCTGCCAACTCCTTTTGGATTAGCTATATGCTAACCGAAACTGCAGGTTGCCCCTAAGAATGGTATGAATGGATTCAACTGGTAAGCTGATTTTATTACTCAAAGAGAGACGGTCCGCACTAAAATTTAAGCTAATTGGAACCAAAGAACAGAAGAATCTAGAGGCGAATTGGTCTTTTTTTTAAATGGATTTATGGCTGGTGGTTACTCTATTTCTTAAACGCTCTAAGGAATTCTTCAACATCTCCCCCTGACTCTTTCTAAGTGGGTTGTAAAACTAACGATCTGACACTTTTATTGCTTGGCTGTGTTGGTTTAAGATCAGATAAGATCGCACAGTTCCCAGTGTATTTTTACTTGCAAATATCTTAGAGTCTTTAACTACGACACAACATGGCGTCGAATTATATTTCCAAGGGCTCGCTTCATACACTTTTTTCTGCATTTCGAAAACTGTTTCATACTTATCAAAGATTCGAAAAAAAATTGGATTATTTGACATTAAAACTTGAAGGAAAAGGTGAGAACGCTGAATGTTTGGATGTTCCTGAAACACAAATGAAAAATGTGAGAAATGACGTCTGTTCTATCTCGGAGGAAGGAAGAAACACTATGCTGGAAAGGGGGAGAGCTAAAGAAACTACACTTTATGAAACATCATTGGCAGATTCCATAATTCCACCTTCGAGAATTAAAGTTAATTTGAAAAGTTTAACTAGCTTGGGACAACATTACTATTTCATCAGAGACAATCTGAGCAAAAAGGTGCGAAGATATCCCTGTTTGGACTTGCTTATAAAAGCATTTGGTAAATCTATTCATCGAATGGCAATAGGACTGAGAAGGTTTTGCTATTGGAGAGACATAGGCTGACAGATGGAAGAATACAACTTAAAATTAGCTAAATCTAATTACTTTTATTTGTAATAGATATAGCTGAATAATAACTGATATTGATAGTAATGTATATAATGTGGAGTTGATATGATACATAATAATTGGATATGAGAAAGGAAGGTTAGAAATACTTTTGGACTATATATAAAGGTTATTAACTACAATAATTACCACTATTAAAAAATAAAATAAAATATATACAGTTAAATATTAATTAATATGGGGAAAATGTTATGATATATGATATAACTACATAAAGAAGGGAGAATGATAATAAACTACACTGCATGGAAGATGGACTTTTTGGTATTAAATATTATGGATGCTTAGCTAAAATAGGATATGAGGATTTGATGTTAATAGAGGATTTTGCAAACAAGTAAATGAAATGTCAGCATGTGGTTATGGACTAAATCTTTGGCATAGTTAAGGTTGAAGGATGTTTGAATAACTGTAATTAACTAAAAGTGGAGGTATAATGATGGCAATATGGTAAACATTTTAGTCAAGATGTTTGATTTAATATGAATTAATGGAAGAGATGCACCAAAACATGTTGTAACCAGCTGATATACATTTTTTTTATAAAATATATACTTGGGTTGTTTTTTTCTTTTTCTTTTTTCTTTTTTTGCTTTTGTTTTTTGTTTTTTCTTCCCTGCCTTGTCCTTTGTTCTTTTTGTCTTTTTGTCTTTTTTGTTGGTCTCTTTTTTTTTCTTTTCCCACTGGTCTGGGCATGTATTGTTTAAGAGTATTATTATTATTAATATTTTAAAATAATAATTACAGTCAAATGAAAATGGATATATGACGATGGTGATATGTATGAATATCTGAGTTAAAACACTTGAGTTAACACGAGTTATGTTTGTTGACTGTGGAGGTGATGTACGAAAGTTTATTTGTGATCGACTGATACACTTTCTATAGCATGTAAGAAGGATGTTGTACTTGTTTTAAATTAAAAATTAATTTTTTTTAATAATAATAAAAAAAGAGGAGTCAGAGGAGTTGGATGCTGGAGTCACGAGAAGAAGACCAAAGAAAAAGTCAGCGGATTGGGGTGACTCTGGGGAAGAGGATTACAAGCTGTCCCACATCATGAGACTCCTCGAGAAAGCTTGGTCTGAACGCAAAAGCCGTGAAAGAGTAGTGGGAAGGGAGCCGGCTGAAGATCTTGAGCAAAGGTACTCGATGCATAGTTTAAGGGAGGGTGAAGAAGCTGAGGGGGGTTGGGCGCAAGAAAACCCAGAACCAGCCTCCCCCCTCCAGCTAGGGCCGCTCAAAGAGTAGGGGGGGCAGACGATGCCGAATTGCAAAAGTCCCTCCCTTAACTGTAAAATAAGATGGAGATCCTAAGAGTTTAGGACTTTTTATCATTCAGGTCTGGAATTATATGGAAATTTATGGACCTGATTTCGAGTCTGATGAAATGAAAGTAAGGATGGTGTTAATGTCCTTAGAGAAAAAGGCAGCCAAATGGATGGTGGGCCTACACAAATGCAATTCCCCTCTCCTGAGGAATTTTAATGACTTTAGGGCAGCCATTAAGAGGAGGTTTGATGACCTGCTGACCGAGAGATGCGGCGCCTGAAATTTATGGCCCTGAAGCAGGGAAATAAATCGGTGGCAGATTATGTCCAGGAATTTCAACAGTTGTCAGCTTATATGAGGGGGTGGTTGGAAGACGCTTTGTTGGATCAGTTCGTTGAGGGATTGAATGAAAAAATATACCAGCAGTGCATAAACAGACACATTCCCCGCCGGGTGACTGCTTAGTATGAACACGCGGCAGATGTTGAGTTGGATTTGGCCAGGCTTCAATGCATGAAAGAGGGAGAAGCGGAGAAATCCCCCCAGCAGCTCCAAAAGCCCCCCTCCATGCCAGAAGTGAGGGAAAAGGGAGTTTCACCAGCAAAACCAAGCCTTTCATGTGCTTCCACTGCAGAAAGGAAGGCCATCGCGCCATGAATTGCTGCATAAAATTGCCTCAGACCACTCCACCCCCTCCCTGAAAAGAGGGAAGAGCAAGTAAGGCCCCGGGCAAGAAGAGAGAGGCTGCGTGCGCCACTGAAAATGTTCCCCAGCATTTCCAGCCAGAGGAGGAGGGAGGCGTTAGCTCCAGCTCGTCTGACGAATCAGATGAGGAACAGTCTCATCGCTGGGTAAGTTCCAAAAGGGGCCCCATGCTTATCCCAATTGAACTAAGAAGACCACCTTCTGGTGCGACTGAAAAACTTTTAGCTCTCCTGGATTCGGGCTGTTCTCGCTATATGATAAGTCCTGAAATGGTGGAAAAACTTGGCTTAAAATTGAGGACTTTGAAAACCCCTATTGTTTTTTGCCAAATTGATGGTTCTATTGCAGGAGGGGGTCCTGCTTATTTTTCTACTGAGCCCTTAGAGATGAAAATGGGGACCCATCAAGGATTAATCACTTTTATTGTGGCTCCTGGCATGGACCGACCCCTTATTTTGGGACTCCCCTGGCTTCGTAAATGGAACCCTCGCATTAACTGGAGAAAGGGGTGGTTACGTATTCGCACTGTCACACCCCCTGAACAGGAGGTTGAGACTCCAGTTCCTGCTGATTCTAACCCCGCATTGGCCGCCAGGGGGCAGGAGAGGATCGAAGGGGAGGAGAAAATTCCGAAAGAATATTGGGACCTAAGGGGAGTGTTTAGTGAGAAATCTTCTGATAAACTCCCCCCCCCACAGACCCACTGATTGCACCATTGATATTTTGCCTGGGGTGAAGCTTCCCAAGCCCCAAATATATTCAATGTCCCCTAGGGAAATGGAGGAAATGAGAAGATTCATTGATAAAAATTTGGAAAGGGGGTTTATTGAACCAGCTAGACCCAAGGTGGCAGCTCCTGTACTATTCAGGGAAAAGAAAGATGGCTCTCTTCGTCTGTGTGTTAATTTTAAGAACCTTAACGGGATATCGGCTCAAAACCTCTGTCCATTGCTGCTGATGAAGGACATGCTGGCCCAATTGGGGAAGGGCCGCATTTTCACTAAACTGGACTTGAGGGAAGCATACTATAGAGTCCGTATAAAAGAGGGAGACGAGTGGAAAACAGCTTTCAACTGCCCCCTTGGCTGTTTCCAATTTCAAGTGATGCCGTTTGGCCTACAGGGGGGCCTGCGGTCTTCATGCAGTTGATTAATGAGGTGTTACATGACCATCTTTACAAGGGTGTTATCGTATATTTAGATGATATCCTTATTTACACGGAAACCCGTGAGGAACACGTAAAGCTGGTTCGTACCGTGCTAAAGAAACTTCGGGCCACGGAGCTTTACGCCAAATTGTCCAAATGTGAATTCCATCAGGATAAGGTTGACTACCAGGGGTATCGTATCTCCCACGCAGGTGTTGAGATGGATCCCGCTAAAGTCAAAGCGGTCACTGAGTGGGAGGCCCCTCGTACATGCAGGCAAGTGCAAAACTTTTTGGGGTTTGCCAATTTCTATCACCAGTTCATCCCCTCTTTTACTAAGATAGCTCTTCCCATAACTAACCTTTTGAAGCCCAAAGGTGGGGCGAAACCCAAGCCTAGCAAGCCGTTGGATTGGATCATGGAATGTCAAGCTGCCTTTGAGAAGTTAAAATGGCTTTTTGCCGAGGAACCTGTCCTCAAACACCCGGACATGGACGTGCCTTTTGTGGTTCAAGCTGACGCCAGCGATGTGGCAGTGGGGGCCGCATTGCTTCAAGCCAACAATCAAGGTAACTTACAACCCTGCGCATACACCTCTCGCAAACTAACTGACATGGAGAGATGTTGGGCCATTTGGGAAAAGGAAGTGTTTGCTGTTCGTTGGGCTTTAGCCACTTGGCGCCATTTTCTAAAAGGCGCCAAACACCTGTTCGAGGTGTGGACTGACCATAAAAATTTGGAAGCTTTGAGAACTCCCAGGAGACTTTCTCCTAAACAGATGCTCTGGGCTCAGCATTTCAATCGTTTTAATTTCACCCTGAAATACATTCGGGGGGGGGGATTTTATGGCTGATGCTTTATCCAGACTTCCTCAGTACAACTGCTCTAAACTCAGCGTGGTCCAGCCTGTCATTCCCACGGCGAGCCTTGCTGCTCCAGTTGTTACTAGGAATCAAGCACATTCTAGGAATCAAGCACATGTCCCAGGACTTTCTTTCCAATCTCAAGAAAGTCCTCCCTGATGATGATTGGTTCCAGCAGCACGTGAATGAATGTACTATGAGGGATGAGTTGCCCTGTATTGGGGCGAAACTTTACGTTCCTGCATCTCTTCGATTAATTGTTCTTCAGCGGGCTCATGATTCCCGGATGGCAGGGCATTTTATTTTCTGATAGTACCTCAGATTGCAACAAATAAAAAGCCATATACAATTGGAGAAGAATTAATTAAGCCTTGCATGTTACAAGACTGTGAAGAGGTTTTAGGAAAGCAGGCTGTCCAGAAACTGAAAACAATTCTTATGTCCTCTACCACTGTCAAGCACAGAATTGAAGACATGGCTGAAGATATTGAAAACCAAGTTATAAAAATGGTTAAAAATTCACCATTTTATGCAATTCAACTTGATGAATCAACAGACATAAGTAAGAAGGCATTTCTCCTTTGTTTTGTGAAGATTGAGTGTGAAGGAAAATTACAGGAAGAACTACTTTGTTCACTCAACTTGCCAGGTAGAACAATTAGCTCTTAGATTTTTGAAGCACTGAATAGTTATTTCTTGGAACATGGAATTGAATGGGAAAAAAATATTGGGATATGTTCAGACGGTGCCACAAACATGACTGGACATCTTTCAGAAATTTTGTAAAGGTGAAAAATGTTGGTTACCCAGACATTTTGTCGATGCACTGCATTATACATCGTGAGGAACTTGCAGCAAAAAAATGTCCCCAGAACTACACACTTATCAGATGTTATCAAAATTGTAAATGAAATTTGACACAAAGTGATCAATTCTTAAATGTTTAAGGCACTTTGTGAAGAAATGGGTTCCAAGTATACTCAGCTGCTTCTTCACACTGAGGTGAGATGGCTGTCAAGGGGCAAAATACTAACCTTTTGCAGCAAACATTGAAGATAGCAATTTAAGTAGGCATAAAAAAGAAAGCCTCATTGATCTATTATCTGATGACAGTCTCAAAGCTAAATTCCAGAAAATGGAGGTCCGGGGGAGGTGTTTGCCGCCGTCGGCAGCTTAATGAAGCTGCCCTCAGAGTTCTGGTTCGTATATCTATTTAAGATCTTAGATAACTCTTTTTCCATTAAGGAAAAAGTAGGGAGGGACCCTCAGCCAGTTAGAATCCTCTTTGAAGTTCGTAGCCTTTTTTTCTTTTTGGCTGCGAACGAAAGAGAGTGAATCAACGAAAGCTGAGTCATTTACTCCGGCCAGATCTTCTCAGCTGTTTTGTTTTTCAGCTCTAGGCGAGTTACTTCCCCCCCCCCAGAACAAGCCTTTGTAATTAACCCATTTAAGATTAATCCGGGCAGTGAACATACCTGTGAATTTTTCCTTTTTTTCTATTTAAAATACCAGCTTCAATTTTATAAAAGACTCCTTTTGTTTAACCTTTTTTTTTTCCTTAAAAAAAATGGCGATTTTGTAACTTCCGCATTTGCTATAACGATATATCTTCAACTTCCTGGACAGACTTAAGGGATTACAAACTAATTAGCCCTGTTCCCTCGAAGATTTCTTTTTATTGATTGCCAGGGGTTTGTTGAAACTACCTTATCTCAAATTAACGTGAGTAGAGACTCTGTTTGCTTCCCTTTTTATCATGGCACCGAAATCGAAACCCAGACGCTCATCTCAGGCATTTGTTACAAAGCCGCTGTCCTTGCCTTCTACGCCCCCTACTGGAGATTTGCTAACGAAAGAATTTCTTTTTGAAATCCTTAAAGAGTTCAGAGAGGAAATGCAAAAATTTATTTCAGACTTTTATGACAGACTTGATGCCAAGATTGCTCAAACAAAGGAGGATATGATCGAGGTTATGAATGTTATGACAGATTATATTGCTGGAATGGAGGATAAATTGGAACTTTTGGAAGAAGCTAATTCCAACCTGACATCTAAAATTGAAATATTACAACAGGAAATCCAAATTGCGCAAAAACAACTTGTCATGATAAATTATAAGAAGACTGAGTCTGCAATAAGAGTTAGGGGATTGCGTGAAAATGAGCAGGAGAATTGAAACAGACCTTTTTGAGGCTTTTAGTCGCTCGGTGGGAAGTCCGGGACTTAACTTTGATTGGCAGATTCAAAAAATCTATCGCCATAATTCATACGTAGCAAAACAGCGACAACTTCCGAGGGACATAATTATATATTTCGCCACAAGAGAATCCAGAAACGCGATTATACAGGAGTTCTACAATAATAGGCTGCGAATTGATGGACAGGATTTGATTGTTTTCAAGGAAATACCACCTCAGATATTAAGACCCAGAAGAGACTATGCCTTCTTAACTAAGGAACTCAGAAACTCTCAGATACAATACAGATGGGAAGTGCCGTTTGGTATTACTGTTACATTTGATAACCAAAAACATTGCCTCAACTCTGTTTGGGAAGCCCGAGATTTCTATTACAATATTCTGAAGGCGGGACTTCCTGAATTACCCGGACATGGAGAAAGACAAGGAGAAGGAGAAGAGAAACAGCGGAACACGTGGCTACAAGGCGAGAGGCATTGCTTTCCCCCTCCGGAAGGGCAGAAGAGTAGAGAATAAAGACTTAGTTATGCTTCTAAAACATTTGCTTAATTTTTAATCTGAATAATACTTTGTGATTTCTGTCTTGGGTAAAACGGTATAGCTGCATACTGACGAAGAGACATTGAGACTGAAAGAGACTGAAAGAAGTGGCGATGATTTTGAAATATATATTGTATGGGATTTAAACAGGATTCGATGGATAACTTTGAATTTCTACTTTAATTGTTCATGATTTATTTTTTAGGGAGAGGAGAGCGGAGATCGTGATCTTCTTGGATTGTGGTTCGGGTTGAATGGAGCTGGGAAGTGTGGGGTAGATGGGAGGGTAGTGAAGGTTTAAGTAGAGTTTATTTTGAGACAGAAAGTAAGCTGATCTTTGTATAAATTGTTATTTGAATATAATGTTTGGAAAGATATACCTATAGAGTCTGCAGGAAGGTGAAGCAAATATAAGAGGAGTACGGATGAAAATAATATATATATATGGACACGGGTAAAGGCAGGATGGGAGGAGTTGGAAAAGGAAACCGAGAGAAGTATTTGAATGTTTAAATGGTTTAATAGAGAAGGAGGTAAAAGAGATAAATCAAAGGTTTGGATATTTAGATAAAGAGATAAGGCCTTCGCTAGAATTTCATTTAATTAACTTACTTGGTTTCAATATAGTTTGAAATCCTGCAAGTAATAAAATAACTGAAATTAGGAATGAGGTACATTGTTTAAGATTTAAAAATGATGGGAAGCTGAGTTTAATGTAGAGAATTTGTTGATTTTTCCCGCTTTTCCTTTTTTTGTGTGTGTGTGGTTTTTTTTTCTTTTTTTACTATTTCCTTTTTTTTTGTTTTTCATTTATCTTTTATCTTTTAATTCTAAAGTTATTTGATTTTAATATACTCCATACTGTGCTTGATAAAGAGTTATGCCGGGTATGGGACCTGGGAAGCCGAAAGGGGGTTAGGGAGGGGGGGTTTAGGGGGGGAGGGTGGAGGGTGGAAATACAGTCCCAATTTTCAGAACAATAAGAATGCACTTGTATACTGTTGCTCTCTTTTCTTTTTTTTTCTTTTTTTCTTTTATTTTCTCTTTTTTCTTTCATTTTTCTTAATTTTAGAGTAAAATATAAACTGAATAGATTAATGAATTGTAGAGATACACCAAAGTGAGGAGTAGAGGGAAAGAAGAGGGAGAAGTAAAGAGGGAGTGAGAGGGGAATGTAAGGAGGGTGAGATGGAGGGAAGGGGAGAAAGGAATGTTTGAGGGGGAAGGGAAGTAGAAGAGGGGAATGTTGGAGGGGAGAAATGAAAGTTGGAGGGGGAGAAGAAAGGGCGTATGGGGGATTGAAGTGCTATGTTGGTTTTCTATGGTGGAAGATGAGTTGTGTTCATTGATTTTCCTTTTTTTTTTAAAATGCACAGTATATAAGTGATTGTATAAAATGAAAATGAAAATGAAATAAACAGTTTTAAACAAAAGCTAAATTCCAGTTATCCATATAAAGACCTCATTTCTGACTCTCCGTAAAAAGTGAATACCCATTGCTGAGTGAAAAAGCAATGAAAATGTTGATTCAATTTTCAACAACATATTTGTGCAAAAGGACATTTTCATCTGAACAGCAATTAAAGCTCGGTACCGGTCTCGGCTTGAGATAAAAACGACTCTCCACCTTTCAATAACATCATTGGAGCCAAAAATCCATAAACTTATTTCAAACAAGCAGGAACTGTTAGGCATGCCTCATTCAATTTCCAAGAAAGAAAACCCCCAACTCCATTTGATTAGAGATAAAGGTACTTTTACTGGATATGAAATGAAAACAGCTAAAGAAAAGGAAGTTCTGAAACAAAAAGCACGAACATGTACATATCAAACGTTTACCCAGGACACTCCCCCACAGTTACCCCAACCAATCTGCAATTCCCAAAGGTGTCATGTGGGGTGCATCTTCAACTGGCCTGGTTCAGCTGGTATGCAGAGACGGTTGACCTTGACCAAGCCTAAACATGAGCCATCAGCATGCACAGAAGATGGTGAGAACAAAACTCCCTTCATGATCACTCCTCCAGCACCTGGAAATTCCCCCCCCCCCAAATACCACAAGCCACCACCATCCTCGTTACTATGGCAACCACTAGCAAGCAAGCAAAGTAGAGGCTGACAGGAAAAAATAACACACTAAAATGTGTAATACTTAAATAAGCCCACTATGGGCTGAGCAGCTGCTGGCCACGTCACCAGTCCATCCCGGCAACATTGCCCCCAGTGGTGGCTGCGATGTCTGGGTGGTGAAGACCCCTGGGGGGCTTATCCAGCTGCCTACTGTGCCACAGCTTCCAGGCAGCCTAGGCTCCAGTGATTGTGGCAGCTGTGGTGGTGGTGGCAAACACCCACAGGGGATTTATCTAACCACATGCTGCACTGCCACCCCATCCAGTTTGCCCCCAGTTCAGCTGTTGTGGCAGTTACGGAACCAAGGCTCCTGGCAGACTGAACCAGCTACCATTGGCACTGTAGTCTCTGCCAGGCTGCACCATGCTCACTGGTCAGAGCTGTGGATGGCCTTTGCCCACCCTGCCGGGAGCAGTCAAAATGATCTCCATGTTCTGAGCGAGGATTGGCCCCAAGGGACCTTGTGGTCCTGACTTACCTGAGGTGGGTAGGCACCAATCACTTCCTTGTGTGATTGCAGCTTCCATTGTCTACAGCAGCTCTCCTGTGAACTTTCCTTGGCGGGACTTGGATTGCTGGGTGCTGGCTGTGCGCATCTCAGTCAAGCTCTCCCCTCTGCCAATCTGGCCCATCACCAAGAGCCTCAGGAGCCTAGCTGTTCAGTCTGGCAGGCTCCATCGTCCTCACTCGCTCTCCTTCATCCTCCGTCTTCCCTAGTCTTTACATTGCCCGGGCTTGGGTCAACTCTAAGGCTCAGGACTCCGGACAGCACCCGGAAGTTCAGGAGAGCTGGTAGAATTCTTTAGAGGGGATTTGGCTTAATGTCAGGGTTCCAAATAACACCTCTAATGAAGAAGACTACTACAGCCTATGTACGGGGTATACCAATAGCATATATGGCAAGGAAAAATAAGGAGAAAAGGGAACAGCTGATGCTATTACAGGACAAACTTTAAAAAATTGCAAAAAGAACCACAGAATAATAAAATTAAAGAGGAAAGGGACTTAATGAAGCATAAAATCAACTCAACATTACAAGAAGAAATGATACAGAATATAAAAATGACAAAAAAATTTGAAACAGCAAACTAACCCAGAAGATGGTTGGCCCACAAGCTGAAGAAAGAAAAAACCAAAAAGTTAATACAGCAACTACAACTACAGGATGAACAGGACAACCTCTATCATAAGATTGAGAGGGGGGGGGACATTATCCAAAGCTTTTTCCAAATTTTATACAATCAGGAGAATATCCCAGAAAAAGAAATCTAAAATTATTTACAAGAGAGAAACCTACCAAATATCTCAGAGGAAGCAAGGTTAAATGAGAAAATAACCCTAATAGAGCTGAAGGAAGCAATCAAGAAACAAAACCATAACAAAACACCAGGACCAGATGGAATTTCCACAGAGATATATAAAAAATTTCAGGAAACCTTTGAGGAAATTATGTTAGAAATGTATAATGAAGTACTAGAGCAAGCTACAATGCCAAATTCATGGACTGAGGCATTTATAACACTAATCCCAAAAGAAGATATGGACAACCAATTGATAAAGAACTATAGGCAAATCTCGCTGCTAAAAGTTGACTATAAAATATTTACGACGATTATGGAGGAAAGGCTCAAAAAATACTAAATAAAATTATTCGTTTGCATCAAAATGGGTTCCTACCAAAAAAACAATTAAGAAATAATACAAGAATTATAATGAACGTACTAGAGTACTATGAAGCACATCCAGAAAAACAATTAGCATTAGTTGTAATGGCTCCTCTCCTAATTTGAGAAGATAAAGACTCTTGAAACGGATTATTTCAAAAGGAACCTTTAATTAAGCAGGATGGAAACCATTAGAGGCAAAGCAGCATCTGAAACCCTTTAGAGAATGCAAGAGGGATTAAAATGATAATGACCCCGCCCCTTTGTCAGAATGCAGTTTCTGGCCAATACACAAGTGTGAAGATGTTTCCTTAACTCTTCTGCCCTGAGAGTCTAATAAAACACACGTTCCCATGGCTATCTCTAGTTAGACATTAAAATAAGATATCCCACATAGCCATCATAAACATCCCTCCAGAGGTGCTGGGACCTCCAATCTTCCGGTGACAGTTGTAACCAGTTGTAAAAGTTGTAAAACTCAGTTGTTACAGGTACTGCTAGTGATCTAATTCCGAGGCCCCCCTCCTTCCAATTGAATGGCAGTATCACGTAAGGGATCTGACATGCTGCCATTCTTTAGAAAAAGGAGAGGTCCACCTGTGAAAAGATAGGAAAAGAAATTGCATCATAGTATTTTAACAAGGTTTGTCAGGGTATTGAGAGTGAATTTTTTTCAATAGGGTTCTAACATGGTGTTTCACTTCCCATTCATTTTGGGATGAAGGTAAATGCTTCCAAGCAACTAAGTATTGGGTTTTCCCTTTGTGGGTTCTAGCCAGGATTTCCTTAATTTCAAAATGTTGTTCACCTTCTATCATGATAGGAACAGGAGGTGTAGGTGCAGGTGGTCTGAGTTGTGAGATTACTTCTCGTTTGAGTAAACTAATGTGAAACACTGGATGGACTTGCCTGAGTGTCTTTGGAAGGAGTAATTCTACTGTTATTGGATTGATAACTCTGATGATCGGGAAAGGTCCAATGAAATTTGGCCCTAATTTCTTTGATGGCTGCAATGATTTTAGGAATTTTGTAGATAAGTATACTCTATCTCCAACACAGAAAGGTTTGGGGTCTACTCTTTTTTGTCAGCTTGAGTTTTGAAAGCCTCTCTAGCTTCCTGTAAAGCTAATTTAACTACTGGCCATGTATTTTGTAGGTTGTCTATCCATTCTTTTAGTGAGGGGATAGTGGGTTCTTCTGTGGGTAGTTCAGGCATGGGGTTGAAATCCTGGCCTGTTGCTACTCTAAAAGGGGTGAAACCAGTGCTTGAGTGCACAGCATTGTTGAAGGCCACTTCTGCAAAAGGTAAAAGATAAACCCAGTTATCCTGTTAAAAATTAATAAAACATCTTAGGTATTGTTCTAGAATGATGTTCTGATTTTCAGTTTGACCATTGGTGCAAGGATGGTGACTGGAGCTCAGTCTTCGGGTGGTGCCAAGTAAGTTTAAAAATGCCCCCCCAAATTTTGAGGTGAATTGGACCCCTCTGTCAGAGATGATTCTCTGCGGGGCTCCATGAAGGCGATAAATGTGTATCAGGAATAACTTGGCTAGACTTTTGGCAATTGAGATCGTTTGGGACGGTATAAAATGTGTCTGTTTTGAAAACAAATCTGTTACGACCCAAATGACAGTATTCCCTGCGCTTTCGACAACAAAATCCATAGCAATCTCCTTCCAGGGTGCTGAAGGCTCGGCTACCTTCTGTAACAGTCCTGGCATATGCCTTGGCGTCTTTTAGCTGCCGCACAAATTGGACTGCTGGCTACATAACTCTTTATGTCCTTTTTTATTGATGGCCACCAAAAATGCCTTTTAGTTAGATGTAAAGTTTTTAGAAAACCAAAGTGTCCTGCTAGTTTGGAGTCGTGGCACCTTTCCATTAAGGACAGTCTTTGGCTAGCTGGAACATACAACTTCCCTCCCACCCAAGCTAGGTTATCTTTCATTAGGCAGCTTTCTTTGTGGCTAAAAAACCATACATCGGTGGTTAAAGCTTGTTTAAAAGTTTGAGTGGTGTCATTGTCCTCCAGAGTGTCTCGTTTTCCCTGGGATCTGGTGGTTACTCTAGTGGCTAGTTGATTGTCTTGTATCATAGGTTTGATTACGTTTGGCTTCATACTATTGTATTGTGGTTTCCTAGATAGTGAATATGCCAGAAAATCCCCCCCCACTGGGAGGCATCTGAGCGTAAATTCAAACCTTTTAAAGTACTGAGCCCATAGTACTTGTTTTGGAGAGAGTTTCCTTGGGGTCATTAGGGCTTCTCAATTTTTACGATCTGTCCAGACTTAAAAAGGGATCTTACTCGGGAGTGGGCCACAAGCATTACGGTCATGACTGGGAGGGGCAGGTACGACGGGAGCTTCAGGGCGAGCCATTACCGGGGAAGGAGGGTCCGCTACGTCACAGCGATCCCTCCTTCCGGCCCCGTTAGCTCCACTCCAGGACCAGATGGCGAGAGTTGCCAGGGCCCTGGTCTCAGGCTGCTGTTGCTAAATGCCAGGTCTGTGGTTCACAAAGCTCCCCTCGTCTGGGACCTAATATTAGACGAGGGGACAGACCTGGCATGTATTACTGAAACCTGGCTGGGGAAGGAGGGAGGAGTCCCCCTCACTTAAATGTGCCCAGAAGGATTTCAGGTGCTCCATCAGCCGCGACACCAGAAAAGGGGAGGGGGAGTGGATGTCATCATCTGAGGGTCATTAGTTCCTTGTAGGATCCCTGCTCCGGAGCTTGTCGGGTGTGAGTCCCTGTTGGTGAAGTTGGACCTTGGGGGTCAAGTGGGCTTGTTGCTAATGTACTTACCTCCCAACAGCGTTACAACAGCCCTCCCTGTGCTCCTCGAGTCAGTAGCTGAACTAGCGGTTGAGTTCCCCAGGCTTATTGTTCTGGGGGATTTCAACCTGCCTTCGCTCGGCGAACGCTCTGATGGGGTGCAGGAGTTCATGGCTTCCATGACAGCCATGGACTTGACCCAAGTAATTTGGGGTCCGACTAATACAGCGGGTCACACGCTTGACCTCGTATTCCTTTCGGAGCAGTGGAGATGTGATCTAGAGTTGAAGGGCATTAAAACCTTGCCCTTGTCATGGTCTGATCACTTCCTACTGAGGCTTGACTTTCGGAAACCAATCCCCCACTGTAGGGAGGGGGAACCGATTAGGTGGTTCCGCCCCAGGCACCTGATGGACCTATGGGATTTCAGATGGCGCTTGGAGAAATACCTGACACTATCGTCCACAGTCTGGCGGAGTCCTTGGTCACTGCTTGGAATACTGCGGCGGCAGAGGCTCTAAACCAGATTGCGCCTTTATGGCCTCTCCACGGTAGTGGATCCAGGAGGAATCCTTGGTTCACCGAGGATCTCCGGGAGATGAAGCGCCAAAAGAGACGCCTAGAGCAATGCTGGAGGGCCAATAACTCTGAATCCGACCAAACACAATTAAGAGCCTTTATTAGGACTTATCTAGTGGCGATACGGGCGGCAAAATGTGCGCATTTTTCCACTCTTATTGCATCAGCAGAATCGCGCCCAGCCGCCCTGTTTAGAATAGCCCCCTCTGAGGAAGTGGACAAGGCCGTGGGAGCGGTGAGTGCCTCCACCTGTATACTGGACCCGTGCCCCTCCTGGCTGGTCTCGACCAGCAGGGAGGTGACACGTGGCTGGCTCCAGACGATTGTTAACACCTCTCTTCGGGAGGGATCCTTCCTGCACCTCTTAAAGGATGCAGTGGTGAGACCCCTCCTGAAGAAATCTTCTCTGGACCCAGCCATTTTGAACAACTATCGTCCAGTCTCCAACCTCCCTTTCATAGGGAAGGTTGTTGAGAAGGTGGTGGCCTTTCAACTCCAACGGACCCTGGATGAAACTGATTATCTGGATCCCTTTCAGTCAGGTTTCAGGCCTGGTTACGGCATGGAAACTGCTTTGGTCGCGCTGATCGATGATCTCTGGTGAGCCAGGGATAGGGGTCATTCCTCTATCCTAGTGCTTCTTGACCTCGCAGCGGCCTTTGAAACCATCGACCATGGTATCCTTCTGCGACGGTTGCGAGAGGTGAAAGTGGGAGGCACCGTCCTATGGTGGTTCTCCTCCTACCTCTTGGACAGGTTGCAGTCGGTGTTGGTTGGAGGGCAGAGATCGACCCGCAGGGCTTGGTCCTGTCCCCCCCCTGTTTAACATTTACATGAAGCCGCTGGGTGAGATCATACGCCAGCATGGGATTAAATACCACCAATACGCGGATGATACTCAATTGTATCTGTCCACCCCGTGCCAACTCAGCGAAGCAGTAGAAGTGTATGTGCCAGTGCCTGGAGGCTGTCAGGGTCTGAATGGGAGTGAACAAGCTTGCACTCAATCCCGACAAGACTGAGTGGCTATTGCTTCTCCCTCCTAAGGATGGTCCAGTTATTCCATCTCTTAGCCTGGGGGGTGAAATTATATGCCCCTCAGAGAGGGTTTGCAATTTGGGAGTCCTCCTGGATCCGCAGCTGACGTTACAACATCATTTGTCAGCTGTGACCAGGGGGGGCTTTGCCCAGGTTCGCCTGCTGCACCAGTTGCGACCCTATCTGGACCGGGAGGCCCTTCGGATGCTCACTCATGCCCTCATCACCTCAAGACTGGATTACTGTAATGCGCTCTACATGGGGCTGCCCCTGAAGAGTGCTCAAAGACTGCAGTTGGTCCAGAATGCAGCCACGCGAGCGATAATGGGTGTACCTAGATACACTCATGTTACACCTATCCTCCGTGAGCTGCACTGGCTCTCCATTGGTCTCCGGACACGCTTCAAGGTGCTAGTCATTACTTTTAAAGCCCTACATGGTTTAGGACCTGGTTACCTGAGAGACCGCCTCCTGCCATTTACCTCCCAAATACCGATAAGATCATACAGATTGGGCCTCCTCTGGGTGCCATCGGCGGGTCAATGTCGGCTGGCGACCCCCCCCGGGGGAGGGCCTTCTCTGTTGCTGCTCCGGCCCTATGGAATGATATCCCCATAGAGATCCAGACCCTCACTACTCTTCCGGCCTTCCGTAAAGCTACTCTGCTGTTCCGGCAGGCCTGGGGCTGTTGATCAGCGTCCAGCCACATTTTAAGTGGTATGTATGTTGTGTAATTTTAAATAACTGTATTTCTATTTTTAATTTTTATATTCCCTTGTTGTTGGTAAGCCGCCCAGAGTCCCCCTGGGAGTGGGCGGCATACAAATGCTAATAAACTTCCAAACTTCCAAACTTACTCCCCTCTAGGAAATGTCTCCAGGTTAAAAGAGCCCATTGAACTGCATAAGCCTCTTTATCCCAAATGGCCTACCTTTGCTCAGATTCATTCAATTTTTTGGATGTGTAAGCACATGGTTGTAATTGGTCTTTCTCATTTTTCTGAAGCATGACCGCTCCTATCGCCACATTTCATTTCATTTTTCATTTTATTTGTCTAGTATGCCGCCCACTCCCGGAGGACTCCGGGCAGCTCACAACAGACAAGGGAAGGGGGATAAGTAGACAAAGACAACACTTTTAAAAAGATGCAACATTCACAATTTCTGTGGGGCTGGATGTTTCACAAGCCCCCTGGCCTGCTGGAGCAGCCAGGACTTGGTGGCTTTGCGGAAGGCCGGGAGGGTAGTAAGGGTCCGGATCTCCACGGGGAGGTCATTCCAGAGGGCTGGAGCTGCAACAGAGAAGGCTCTCCCCGGGGAGTCGCCAGCCGACATTGGCTGGCCGATGGAATCCGGAGGAGACCTAACCTGTGAGATCTAATCGGTCTCTGGGAGATAATCGACAGGAGGCGGTCTCTCAGGTAACCAGGTCCGATGCCATGTAGAGCTTTATAGGTAACGACCAGCACCTTGAAGCGGGTCTAGAGACTAATGGGTAGCCAGTGCAGCTCGCAGAGGATAGGTGTGACGTGGGTGTACCTGGGTGCACCCACAATCGCTCGCGCGGCTGCATTCTGGACTAACTGAAGTCTTTGAACACTCTTCAAGGGCAGCCCCATGTAGAGCGCGTTACAGTAGTCCAGTCTTGAGGTCACAAGGGCGTGAATGACTGTCTGAAGGGCCTCCCGATCCAGGTAGGGTCGCAATTGGTGCACCAGGTGAACCTGGGCAACGGTCCCCCTGGTCACAGCCGACAAATGGTGTTCTAAAGTCAGCTGGGGATCCAGGAGGACTCCCAAATTGTGGACCCTCTCTGAGGGGCGTATAATTTCACCCCTCAGCCTGAGAGATGGAATAGTTGGCCAATCTTTGGGAGGGTACATCAGAAGCCACTCAGTCTTGTCTGGATTGAGTGCCAACTTGTTTGCTCCCATCCAGACCCTAACAGCCTCCAGGCACTGGAACATCACTTCTACTGCTTTGCTGAGTTGGCACGGGGTGGACAGATACAGCTGCGTATCGTCCGCGTATTGGTGGTACTTAATCCCGTGCCGGCATATGATCTCACCCAGCGGCTTCATGTAGATGTTAAATAGGAGGGGGGACAGGACCGAGCCCTGTGGCACCCCATAGTTGAGGGGCCTTGGGTTCGACCTCTGCCCTCCGACGAACACCGACTGCGACCTGCCCGAGAGGTAGGAGGAGAACCACTGGAGGATGGTGCCTCCCACTCCCACCTCTCGCAACCGTCACAGAAGGATACCATGGTCGATGGTATCGAAGGCCACTGAGAGGTCAAGGAGCACAAGGATAGAGGGGTGACCCCTATCCCTGGCTTGCCAGAGATCATCGATCAGCGCGACTAAAGCAGTTTCCATGCTGTAACCAGGCCTGAAACCCGACTGATAGGAATCTAGATAATCGATTTCATCCAAGGACCGTCGAAGTTGAGAGGCCACCACTTTCTCAACAACCTTCCCAACAAAGGGCACGTTGGAGACTGGACGATAGTTGCTCAAAATGGCTGGATCCAGAGACGGTTTCTTTTTTTTTTTTTAAATCTATTTTATTCATTTTCACATTCCATTTTACAATCACTTATATACAGGGTATTTGCTATAAAAGAAAAAAAATATATAAAAAAAAATAAAAAAAATAAAAAAGAAAACACAACTCATCATTCACAACCCCACCTGACACTTCCATCCTCCATACACCCCATCTACCCCCTCCAACTTTCCTTTCCTCCCTCTAACGCTCCCCTCCTACTTCCCTTTCCCCTCAAACCTTCCTTCTCCCCTTACTCCCAACACACCCTCCTTGCATTCCCCTTACTCCTTCCTTACTCCTCCCTCCTCTTTCCCTCTACCTCCCTCCTTGGTGTATTCCTTTATTCAAGTGTTGTTTATTATAATCTGATAAAAAGTAAAATAAACCAAGGAAAAAAAAATATAAAGAAAGAAAAGAGAAAAAAAGGAAAAAAAAGAACAACCGTATATAAGTGCATTCTTGTTCTTATTGCGACTATGTTAACACCCACCCACCCACCCCCCATAAATCCCCATCCCTACTCCTCCCGACTTCCCAGGGCCCACACCTGCCACTGCCTTCTATCTAAAGTATCTTATGTTCGTATGGATTAAAAATAAAAGTAATATATTAAAGGAAACACCCCCCCCCAAAAAAAAGAAAAAAAAAGAAAAGAACAAAGAAAAAAGAAAAAAGAAAAAGAAAAAAAAAGAAACTCTTTGTGTTAAGCTCAGCCCCCCATCTTTATCTATGCTTAAATAGTATAAGTCATTCTATCTATATTTTATTCTCGTCTCTTGCTTCTTTGTTATTTACCCCGACCTCCTGTAGACTCTCCCATTCCTCTTCCTTAACCTTGTATTCAGATAAACATTTATCCAAATTTGTATAGACATCAATATACAATCTAACTCGAACATAATCCCTTCTATTAAAATTTTAGCAGCGTGGATCATTCCACATATTCAAATATTACTTTACAGAAGAATAATCAAACTTTCCCTTTCTTAACCTTAATTTCAAACAATAATTCAAAATAATCTGACCAAACTTTCCCTTCTTAGTAAAATTTAAGCAGCGTGGATCAAGTATTACTTTACACAAAAATCAATTTGCATTCTATCTTGAAATGATCCCGACCAGCTTTCCCTTCTAATAGGATTTAAACAACGTAAATCATTCAGTATATACATTCAGTATCACCCCACCAATATACGTAAATCATTCCGCATGCATTTTACCCTCATCCCTTGCTTCTCAAATATTTGTCACTATCAAATTTATGCAAACATTAGTTTAAAATCTAGCTCAAAATAATTTCACCAAGCTTTCCCTTCTAATAAAAATTAAATAGCATAGATCATTCCACATATTCAAATAATAGTTTCAGCAAGAATCAGTTTACCTTCTAAAATAATCTCTTCAAACTTTCCCTTCTAACAAGATTTAAACAGCGTAAATCATTCTGCATGCATTTTACATATATACATTCAATATCACCCCACCAATAAATTCCGCTTTTTCTGCCGGAGAGAGGTCGCAAACCCCCATTCAATCCACAACTTTAGTGAATATTTTAGAATGTCTAAATCCTCAAACTCCGCTTTTCTGCTTCTCCGAAGGAGGGGGAGCTACCCCCTCCATCTTGCAGCCATGTGGTCTGTTGCTTGCCTTCTCCTTCGGCTTGTCTCTCCTCTTTTCCAAGTGAATCAGGAAGTCCCGCCTTCAAAGTCTTGTAATAGAAATCTCGAGCCTCCGAAACAGAATTGAGACGAAGTCTTTGATTCTCAAATGTGACCGTAATGCCGGCTGGGGCCTCCCATTTATATTGAATCTGATGATTTCTAAGCTCTTTAGTTAAAAAGGTATAGTCCCTTCTTGCCTTTAACATCTGGAAAGGTATTTCTTTGAAGACAATCAAGTTCTGGCCATCAACTCTCAAACTATTATTGTAAAATTTTTGCATGATCGCATTTCTGGATTCTTTTGTGGAGAAATATATAATTATGTCCCTCGGGAGCTGTCGCTGTTCCGCTACCAACGAATTCTGGCGATAAATTTTCCGAATCTGCCAAGTTAAGTCCCGGGCTTCCCACCGCATGGCTGAGGGCTTCAACAAAGGTCTGTTTCAGATTCTCTCGCTCCTTTTCGCGGAATCCTCTGACTCTTATTGCGAATGCCTTCTTATTAAAATTTATCATAACGAGCTGTTCTTGAGTGTCTCTAATTTTTTGTTGTAATATTTGAATATTAGTAGTCAAATTAGAATTAGCCTCTTCCAAACTTTCTAATTTATTCTCTATTTCAGCGGTATAATCTGACAGGGCAGACACGGCTGCAAACGTATTCGCCTTCATTTGGTCAATTTTAGACTTTAAATCACCATATAGCTCCAATACAAATTCCTTAATTTCTTGTTTAAAATCATTAAACATTTGAAAAAAAAATTCCTGTGTTAAGAATTCTCCAGTAGAGGGCATAGGAGACAAGGGCTGCGATGCCAGTGTAAATTCTTTAAGTTCATTCACAGATTCTTTAGGCACATTTGTAGAGAGACGCTTCGATTTTGACCTGGGTGCCATTATAAATAAACAAATAAACAGCGCTTTCGCTCCCCTCTGTTTCCAAAAAAACAAAAAAAAATTATTTTGTTAAGGAGCGGTCTGCAGGAAGGTAAAACCGGCTACGTACATCCCCTATCAGTCACCAACGGAGAGAAATCGCCATTTTGAAGTCCGTTTAAACAAAGAAGCCTCTAAGACAAATGGTGCTGGTATTTACGATAGTAATAAAAGCATAAATCTCACAGGGGTGGGACCCGACCCGCCCGTATTAATCTTAGCTTCAAACAACTTTGCTTTGTCCTGGGGGGGGGGGGGTCGCCTGTCTAGGGCTGCCAAAAAAAGGCAGCTGAGAAGAACTGGCTGGAGATAAAAGCTCCGCTCACGCTGGATCTAATCTCTGTCCACAGCCAAAAAAAAAGAGAAAGGCTGTGAATTACAAATAGACCCTAGCACACAGAGCTACTCCCTGCCCCTTTATGCCAAAAAGGGGTGATATCTATGATCTTATTTAGATATACAGACCAGATCTCTGAGAGGAGCTCGGTTGAGCCCTCCTCGGCGACAGACTCCTCCCCCCGGATCTCCAGAGACGGTTTCTTCAGGAGGGGTCTCACCACTGCATCCTTTAGGAGGGGCGGGAAGATTCCCTCCCGGAGAGAGGTGTTAACTATCATCCAGATCCAGCCATGTGTCACCTCTCTGCTGGTCGAGACCAGCCAGGAGGGGCACGGGTCCAGTATACAAGTGGAGGCACTCACCACTCCCATGGCCTTGTCCACTTCCTCAGGAGAAGCAAGTTGAAACTGAATCCATAAAGTATGCTCAAGACCTTCCCCCGGTACCTCGGCTGGTACCGTGCAATTGGAGTCCAACTCTGTCCGAATCCGAGCGACTTTATCCATTAAATACTGAACAAATTCCTCAGCTCTACCTTGTAAAGGGTTATCCGCATCCCTCCCTTTCAAGAGGGAGCGGGTTATTCTAAACAAGGCGGCTGGGCGTGATTCAGCGGATGCAATAAGGGCGGCAAAATGCGAGCATTTCGCCGCCCGTATTGCCACGAGATAAGCTCTGATAAAGGCTCTCATCAGTGCTTGATCTGACTCAGATTTACTGGCCCTCCAGTGGCGCTCTAGGCGTCTCTTTTGGCGCTTCATCTCCCGGAGTTCCTCGGTAAACCAAGGGGCCCTCCTGGATCCGCTGCCTCGGAGAGGTCGCAAAGGTGCAATCCGGTTTAGAGCCCCCCCCCCCCCTGCTGCTGTATTCCAGGCATCGACTAAGGACTCCACCGGATTGTGGACGATAGTGTCAGGTATTTCTCCAAGCGCCGTCTGAAATCCCATAGGGTCCATCAGGTGCCTGGGGCGGAACCACCTAATCGGTTCCCCCTCCCTACAGTGGGGGATTGGTTTCTGAAAGTCAAGCCTCAGTAGGAAGTGATCAGACCATGACAAGGGCAAGGTTTTAATGCCCTTCAACTCTAGATCACATCTCCACTGCTCCGAAAGGAATACGAGGTCAAGCGTGTGACCCGCTGAATGAGTCGAACCCCGAATTACTTGGGTCAAGTTCATGGCTGTCATGGAAGCCATGAACTCCTGTGCCCCATCAGAGTGTTCACCAAGTGTAGGCAGGTTGAAATCCCCCAGAACCATAAGCCTGGGGAACTCCACCGCCAACTCGGCTACTGACTCGAGGAGCGAGGGGAGGGCTGTTGCAACGCTGTTGGGAGGTAGGTATGATAGCAACAAACCCACTTGACCACCAAGGTCCAACTTCATCAACAGGGACTCACACCCGACAAACTCCGGAGCAGGGATCTTATGAGGAACTAAAGACCTTCGGACGATGACGGCCACTCCCCCACCCCTTCCCTGGGGTCGCGGCTGATGAAGCACCTGAAATCCTTCTGGGTACATTTCAGTGAGGGGGACTCCTCCCTCCGGGCCCAGCCAGGTTTCAGTAATACATGCCAGGTCTGCCCCCTCGTCTAAAATTAGGTCCCGGACAAGGGGAGCTTTGTGAACCACAGACCTGGCATTTAGCAACAACAGCCTGAGACCAGGGCCCTGACAGTTCTCGCCATCTGGCCCTGGAGTGGAACTAGCAGGGCCGGAAGGAGGGATCTCTGTGACGTAGCGAACCCTCCTTTCCCGGTAATGGCTAGCCCTGAAGTTCCCGTCGTACCTGCCTCTCCCCATAGTGACCGTAATGCTCCGGCCCACCCCCGCACCCGTAGACCCCATATCCCCTCCCACAGCCTCCGCACCATCCAGCAGGCAATTTTTGTCACTCATTCCGGGACGGGAGGTAGGCCTGGGCCCCCTACCACTTCTGCAATAGCACTCAGTGGAGGAGGCACCAGGCTGTACTCTCAATCCTCTCACACAAACACAGCCACTCATCCATGCATTCCCCACATAGGTCAATTAAAACACAAAAAATACAACAATAATAAAATTAAAAAAGTGGGTACAGTCATCAATCAGGCATACCATTCACACCGCATTCCTAAAATTTATGGCGCACTGCGCAAGTATAGATTAATAACTGTGCAGATAGTTCTTAAAGTTTGAGATAGCTGAGCACCAACGGAGGTATACAGGTGGTGTACAGGTGGTAGGCAGGTGGTATACCTAGTTCTTGGAAAGGTTTAACAAAGGGTCCAGAGTCTGAAGTCCAGGGTGGCCGAGGTGGATCGTGAAAGAGGGGGTGTACATTAGAAACATTAAGTCCCCTCTCGTAGTTCTGCCATCTTCCGTCGCTCCCTCCGTTGAACAGATGTACCAAGGAGCAAACCAAGGAGCAGACTACAGATGTTACCAGCAAGTCCGAGGGCCTCCGCACTTGTTGTAAGTACCCCCACCCATCCAGAGTCCAGCATGCCGCAATGAGATGACTTGAGCGGGTGCTATCCAAGATGATACCCCAAGGGCAATGGCGGGTGGTAATGATGGTAATGATGGTAATAGTCAAAGCCAGATGGGGCTGCACCAGCGAGTCCAGAAGCCCAGAGGACGTGGCCAGGGGAGGCCAGGTGTTGAGAGACCAAAGCAGGGGAGAGCCAGATGCCAGGCATAAGACACAGGAGGAGACCCCACAGCAGCGAGGGCGGGCAGAGGAGAAATTGCGCCAGGAGAGCAGCCAGGCCAGGCAAGGAACGGAGGAGGAAAGAGGCAGCGTCAGCAAGAAAGTGGGGCCAAACAGGGAGGGGGCCATCCGGAAGGGCTGCTGCAGCGCCAGGCAAAGCCAGCCGCCCAGTTTGTCAAGTCCCAGTAATAGTCCAGCTCGCTCACCCCCTCTCCGGGGCGATGGTAGTCAAACGAAGCCCCCAAAGGCTCAGCAGGTCGAGTGGAATCGCTGAAATCGCTGGAAAATGCTGCCGCTGCCGCCAGCGTGGCGCCGCCTCCCCCACCGCTGAACAGCACAGGCAGCACAAAAGTCTCCGAAAATTGTATGGTCCAGGACCGCCTAGAAGTGGCGACCCCCCCAAAGGTCTGGATTCCTCGGGTCCCCTGAATTCCGGACATCCCCAGGGACCCTTTTCTGGGTTGTTTTCTAAAAGCTTTTCAGCGTTTTTTGCCTGATTAGTACAGAGCGAAAACGCCTGGCAGCCATCTCTAATCTCGCACATGCACATATTGCTAGCATCTGCTTGTATGACGAACGATTTCTCTGTGTCTGGGTGCTTTAGGTTTGGTTCTGCCGAAAACAGCCTTTTAAGTTTTTCAAATGCAGCTTGGCATTCCATTGTTCAGTTCAACGGCTGCTTCGGTTTTGGGTTACCCTCCCCCTTTGTTTTTAAAAGTTGGTGATGGGGAGAGCTATCTGGGCGAAAACGGGGATAAACTGGCGGTAAAAGTTGCCGAATCCCATGAAGCTTTGCAACTGTTTGTATGTTCTGGGTGGTTCCCAGTCAAGTACCGATTGCACTTTCGAAGGATCCATTTCTATGTCCTGGTGTGAAATGCGGTATCCTAGGTAATCAATTTTTTCTTGGTGGAATTCGCATTTGGAGAGTTTAGCATACAGCTTTGCAGAGCGAAGTTTGTTCAGAACTGCCTGGATTAGTTTTACATGTTCTGCCTTAGTCTCAGAATATAACAAAATGTCATCAATATAGACTATGCAGCCCTTATATAGATGCTGCTGCAGCACTTCTACCCAAACCTTCAGGAGTTGGATAAGATTTTGTTTGGCGGAGATAAGAAAATGTTGTCGAAGATCTATCAATATTTGACCTGTCAAGATGCTAAAGAAGAGATGGATAAAAACCTTCTAATAGCATGGGAGAGAAATTTTGGCTATGAGATTGAAATGGGTAAATGGTGGTATCTATGGAGTAAACTCACGATATCTACAGCGTTTAAAGAAAATATATACAAGATGGTTTATAGATGGCACTTTTTCCTCAATGAGATTAGCCAATATGTTTCCTGGCTTCTTCCCATTGTGTTGGAAATGTAATGGATGGCACATTCTACCATATTTGGTGGTCCTTATTGAGACCATGAAATACTGGAGAAGGATTCAAAACTGGTTATCGGGGCAAGTATGGAATGGAAACCCGACTTTTTTAATAAGCATAAAACCAGAAAACATGAGTAAATCTATATGGCATTTGAGCCTACATATAATTGTGGCCGCAAGAAGAACCTATGTGCAATTTTGGAAATCTACTACCATACCATCAGAAGATGCCATAATTAAAAAGATTTATGAGTGTGCAGAAATGGACAGAATGACGGGTTGGCTGAGGGACAAAGGAGAAATGGAACATTATCTTAGCTGGAACCTATGGTATATGTGGACGACAAAAAGAACACCAGGGACTTAAAACTGGGAAAGTTAAATAGCAGTTGTTAACAATGGAAACTAAAGGTGAACGTGGGTATTATAATAGATCCCTGAATTTTGTAACAAGAAGATGCTGGTTAGAGACTAAACAATGAAGAAGAAATGACTGTCACCGGGGGTGGGGAGGGTTTGTATGTTTAAAGTTGTATTTGTATGTCTTATTAAAAAATGTATAACCAATAAAGACTATTTTTAAAAAAAAGAATATAACAAAATGTTATCTTTATAGACCAAACAGCCCTTATATAAATGTTCCTGCAACACTTTGTTTATTAATTGCATAAATACTGCAGGGGCCCCTTGTAGCCCAAATGATAGCACTTTGAATTGATAGCATCCAAGAGGGGTGTTAAATGCCATTTTCCATTCATCTCCCTCCTTAATTCTGATACGGTAGTAAACCTCCCTTAAATCCACCTTTGAAATTTTTTTCCCTTTCAGGAGGTGTGCTAGCATATCCTTCATGAGTGGGAGGGGATATATATTCTCCACACTGATAGAATTCAAATTTCAAAAATCAACACATAGACCTTTAGAGCCATCGTTTTTGTCTCTAAACAACACTGGGGCTGCAATTTTTGGCTTGGCTGATTCAATCAAACCCCTTGCTAGGTTTTTCTCAATGAATGCCCTCAGTTCTTCCAGCTCCCTTGGTGACATGCTCCACATCTTGGGTTTAGGGAGTTTGGTTCCGGGTAGAATTTCTATCGTCAGTGGAGTGGTGGGGGGTGGGGGAAGCTCATCAGATGCTTTTTTGCTAAAAACCTCAGCCAAGTTCTTATATTTTGGGGTATGCCCTGGGTTGGCATAGTGTAAGCAGGTATTGCTGTTTCTAGGTGCTCTGCCCCCTCAGTTTCTTTGTCTGGATTCTCAGCAAAAGTCACGTGCATCTGTATCTTATGGTGCCTTGCTTCCAATTAATGTTGGGGTTCCATTTTTTCAGCCTTGCAAGACCCAGTACTAGTGGCTATTCCATGCCAGGCACCACAATAAACGTCAGCATTTCCTCGTGGCTTCCCATGCCTAATTGTAGAGGCTCAATGGCAAATGAAGCTGGCTCCCCCCCCCCTGCTATTGACCCATCTAGTTGGCAAAAAGCTATGGGGCTTTTCAGCTTCCTTACATTAATCTTCAACTTCCTTACCAGGATTGGGCTGATCAAACAGTTGGTGCATCCCGAGTCCACTAAAGCTGAGATTTTCATCCCCCTCTCCCAGTTGGGGATAAACAGTCTTAGGGGGAGGGTAAGCGGTTTAATTGGTTTGCTTACCAGTGATTCAACCTCTGGATCACTTCCGGATGAGTATGGTTCCTTCTGCTGTGAAGCTGGGGTTTCCTCCACAAAGAGGGGAGGGGGTGGAGATTCTACGGTCTCCCTACTCCTCAGGGCTGTCTCCTTTCTGCGCTGGCCAGGTTTCTTAGGTTTCTCCCCCAATGGGCGGTCTGGTTTCTTAGCCGGTGCTTGAGAACAGCATTTTGCAGCTCAGTGCCCCTCTTTTCCACACTTGAAACAGGCTAAGGATTTCGGAGAAGGTGTTGTTTGCAGCTTAAAAGGTTCTTGTTTCCATTGGGGTGGGGATTTCTTCCACATTCGTCCTGCTACTGATTTCTGGCCATGTCAATCTCTGCCTCTTCAGCAATGAGATACCACTCATTGGGGCACCTCGGGCCACACAGGCATTGTAGAGGTCATTACTAAGCCCATCCTTGAACCAGCTTACCAGGATTTCATCTGGCCAGTTCACAAGACATGCCAGGTCTCGGAATTCTTCGGTATACTCTGCCACTGGTCGGCATCCCTGCTTCACAACTTTAATGTGGTCACGTGCTTTGCAGTCTGTGAGGGGGTCCTCGAACCGTAGTCGCAGGGCCATCATGAAACAGTCAAAGTCCCGCAGTTCTGGTGCATCGGCATCATGTAAAGTCACCATCCATCTGGCAGCAGCTCCTTCCAGAGCTAGGGTAACCACTCGCACTCGGGCTCCTTGGGTTCAAAAATCACACCCATATTCTTGCATGTAGGTGAGAACATGTGCCACAAAGAATCCCAATTTTTCCGGGTTTCCATCAAATTTTACCCCCAGGGAAGGAGTTTTCCTTTCTAACTGCAGATTTCGGAGTTGGTTCGGAGTGGCCCCTAACCCATGCGCCAACTGGAGGGAGGGTGTCAGCCTCTGCTTCGCTGCTGTTTTTCGGCTACCATTGAAATGGGAAGTGGGGCATGGTATTTGGGAGGGGAATCATTATATACTGGAGGATTGTTATTAGGAGCTGTCCTGACCATCTATCTGCGCATGTGGAAGAGGGAGTTTCCCGCCAAGGCCAACTGTCCAGCATTCCACCCTGATGATGTTTTTTGAAGACATCTCCCACCTGACGGTTGGGTGAATTATTATTGGACTATGAAATGGGGTGCCAAAGGAGGAGATTGAATTATACATGATATCTATTGCTTTCATGCCATTTTACTCAGACTCAGCATTGCTTTGCTACTCATCGTTTGTAATTAGTAAAAGTACACTTAATTCTAAGCATGGAGTTGAGTGGTTTCTTTCTTGATTATTAAACAAAGGAGCATCTGACAGAGGGTTTACTGGGTTCCTAGCTGTTGCTGCTGTGCCATCAGCTGACCAGCAGGGCCCAAAGGGGGGTTAGTTCCCCTGGCGTCATCCCCATAGGCCGCCCTTCCAACGCTTCTCGGTTCTCGGTCTGGCTCCCCCTGGATGTTGAGATTTTCCAAAATTTCCATCACCAACTGGGTTACATGCCTCTTCAGAGGATCCTCTCTCAGTGAGGCTTCATTTAGCTCCTCCTGGTCAGAGGGGGCTTCTAACTCCAATTTCCACCCTGGTTTTTGGCTACCTCGGGTAAGAGTGACTTCCCTGGTTCTCCCATCCCAGCCGTATTTCATCCTGATTCCGACTGACCAGAAGGGCTTTTTGGGGTCCTCCAGGCTCACCTCATTCCCTCCACCAGGGTACAAGGAGCAGGTCTCTGGTTGGGGGGGGGGTTCCAGCTCCCTCCAGCAATTTCCCCTTGTTTGCTGTTATGCTCAGACATGGTTTGCAGGGTGCCCTCGGTAGAGTAAAATGTTGTCTCTCCTGGTTGACCACTTTGCAGAGAGATGCTGCTTTATGTAATGGCTCCTCTCCTAACTTAAGAAAGTAAAGACTCTTGAAACGGATTATTTCAAAAGGAACTTTTAATTAAGCAGGATGGAAACCATTAGAGCAAAGCAGCATCTGAAACCCTTTAGGCAATGCAAGTGGGATTAAACTGATAATGACCCCTCCCCTTTGTCAGAATGCAGATTCTGGCCAATACACAAGTTTGAAGATGTTTCCTTAATTCTTCTGCCCTGAGAGTCGAATAAAACACATGTACCCATGGCTATCTCTAGTTAGACATTAAAGTAAGATATCACACATGGCCATCATAAACATCCCTCCAGAGGTGCTGGGACCTCCAATCTTCCGGTGACAGGAAACCAGTTGTAAAAGTTGTAAATCTCAGTTGTACCAGTACTGCTAGTGATCTAATTCTGAGCCCCCCCTCCTCCCAATTGAATGGCAGTATCACATAAGGCAGTGTTTCCCAAAGTGTGGTACGCGTACCCCCAAGGGTACGGGAAGAGTTTGGTGGGGGTATGCATTGCACTGGAGTTTGGTGGGGATCACGTGGGAATATCACAACAGGAGAAGATATCTTTAATGTTATGAATACATTTATGCAAGAAAACAAAATTGATTGGAATAGATGTGTTGGAATAAGCACAGATGGAGCAAAAAGTATGGTCGGAATTAATAAAGGACTGGTTGCAAGAATTCAAAATGTTGCTCCAAATGTCATATCCACACATTGTTGCATACACAGAGAGGCTTTGGCAACACGTAAGATGCCCGCTGATCTACAGAAAGTTCTGGATGAAAGCGTGAAAATCATTAACTACATTTTTTATGTAGTTATGAGGAGCATTTTTTATGAGGGGTACTCAGCGTTACGAAAATTATAGAAGGGGTACACATATGTCAAAAGTTTGGGAAACACTGACATAAGGGATCTGACATTAGTATTGGTAGGCAAGCAAAAAGCTTTTAATAATTTAAATTGGCAGTTTCTAATTACACAATTAACTACTATGAAATTGGAGAAAAAGGCAATATATTCAAACCAAAAAACTAAAATAATAGTAAATGGAGAACTAACAAAGTTACTATAAATAAAGAGGTTAGGCAAGGATGCCCACTCTCTCCTCTCCTATTTATTCTCTTGTTGGAGGTCTTATTAACACAGATTGGGGGGGGGGGGATAAAAGGGTTAAAAATAAAAAAGGAAGAGTATAAAACACAGACATTCACAGATGACATGGTTTTTATAATAGAAGACTCCCTTAAAACAGGAAAAATATTAATTCAAGAAATAGAGGAATTTGGAATGGTTGCATGGCTAAAAATAAATAAAAACAAAACAAAGATAATTACCAAAAATCTTATGCAAAGGCAAAATGAGGAGTTAGAGAGGTTATTGTAAATACAGATAGTAAAATAGGTAAAATATCTTGGAATTTGACTGACGGCTAAATGTTCTACTATAAAAGAAGATAACTACTCAAAATTACTACAACAAATACAAAAAGATTTGGAAAATTGGGCTAAATTACAAATATCTTTGATTGGAAGAATTGCGACCATAAAAAAGAACATTTTAACATAAATTAGGGATAAAATTAGGGATTTTTTTTGTAGAATTAAATAAAATAATTTTAAAATTCATTTGGTTGGGGGAGGGGAAGTTGGGTAAAACTAAAACTCCTACAGGACTCTAGAATCAAAGGAGGGTTTGGCTTCCCAGATTGGGGACTCTACTATCAGGCAGCAGGTATAACATGGCTTAAAGAATGGATAGTTCTCAAAAATAAAACAATACTGACGATAGAAGGACATGATTTACAGCTGGGCTGGCACACCTTTATCTGAAAGGAAAAGAACAAAGCTCATCAATATTTTCAGAGATACCAGGTGAGAGACGCCTTATTAGAGATTTGGATGAAAATTAAAAGAAATTTCTATACTAAAATTCCTAGGTGGATATCAACCATGGAAGCAATGATTTATCCCAACATAGTAAATTTGAACAGGATACTGATTTACAAAGAGCTATTGGAGGGACAAGGAAAACTAAAATCAAACCAAGAGTTAAAATTTCAGGGAATAGACTGGTGGCCCTACATACAGATTTAAACAATATACAAAAAGGATTTTGAACAGTACATCACGAAAATGTATAATTGCCTTTTAAAATTCAAAATGGAGGAGGAAACTGTGAGGGAAATAATGGTAATTTGGGCTAAAAGTTTTGGGTATAACATAGAATGGGATCATTGAGAAAAATTGTGAGGGGGGAATTATAAATTGACATTGTCGGCCGCATATAACGAAAATGTCTTAAAATGTTTTATAGGTGGCGTTTAACACCAGCAAGATTGGCCAAAATATTTCCCAACAGGCCTCCAAATTGCTGGAAATGCAACCATCAATAAGGGACCTTCTATCAAATGTGGTGGACTTGTCCCAAAGCTATTTTTGGACAAAAATTCAAAAATAGTTGGAGGAAGTAACGGAACAAAAAATTGACATGAAGCCTAGCTGTTTCTTTTGGGAATAATAAAAGAAAATGTAAGCTAAGAAATTCAATATACTGTATTATGCTTCATAGAATTACCGCAGCCAGAATCTCATTTGCCCAAAACTGGAAACAAAAAAACCCACCTTCTCAAGCACAGGGATCATAAAAAAAAGTGTTGAATGCCTGGAAATGGATAAATTAACGATGGAACTAAGGGATAGAGAGGAAACAGAGTGTTATAAGATATGGAATAGGTAGTATAATTGACTCGAAAAGAGATGTAAAATTAATGCATAATGAGACAGAAAATATAACAAAAGGAAATAGTATATATTCAGAAATCAATAGAGATGTAAATGTTGTATACATGTTGTATATATTCTAAAAATAATAACCATAAAACAAGGAGGTATATGTATGAAATAATAGGCCATAGAATGGAAAAGTGGAAATTAGAGAAAAGAATACTGATAGCGGAAAGATATAAAAGTGTAATTGTGATTTTAATGTTTAAAACTGCTGAATAAAAATGATATTAAAAAAAGAAAGAAAGAAGACTACGAGGCTTGAGTTTCCGCAATGTTCCATCTTATTAAAGATGTCATATTGGCACATTTGGGAAAATCCGAATCTGAAAGCTTCCACGTTTTCCCACCCAGTTGAAAGTTCAAGACCCTGCCCAAACACCCACAAGTCTATCACATGGTCCAATCAGTCATTGCCATGAAGGAAGATTTCTCCCATCCACATCCGTCCAGGTGCAGGGATAAGGCGACATTAGCTTTCTAAGAAGGAATGTTATTTTGGCTACATATCTCCCATGCTCCATAAAATCCTTCCCCCCAGTTTCCCACAGTAGAATATATCTGAATATGTGGCAGGCCCTTTACAAAGATGGCTTCCAAGCCTGACACACTTATTAACTGCATTTCAGGTGTTTTGAATATCTAAAGGCTGATGAATGAGTCACCACCTGTAAAAATATGGTTGGAAACTTTCTCCTCTTTCTACCATATTACCACTAACAATGGCTGTGTATATGTAAAGTGACCAGATTTTAAAATTGATAAATCAGGACACCATTGGCGGGTGGGGTGGGGCGGGGCGGTGGGGGTGTTCTTGATTAAAATTTTTGCCGCCTGGCGCTGAGGTGAAGCCGCCAAAGCTCCCGCCCATGGCAGCAGCGGTGCTTCCTCCCCCTCCGCTCGGAGCACCTGAGCTGGGCACCGCGTTACCCCTGCCCTGCCCCCTCCTCCGCTGCCGTGCTTTTGAGGAGCCATCAGGCCTTCTTTCCTGCTCCCGCCCCTCCGCCGCCTTCCTACTGGCTCCCGTGTCCTCAAGGCTCCTCAAAAGCACGGCGGGAGCTTTGGCAGCTTCACCTCAGCCGCAGCACCAGGCAGCAAATCCGGCGGTGCTGTTAGAGGAGGAGGAGGCAGCAGCAGTTAGTCCGGTGGTGGCAGGGGCTTATCGTCAGTCCAGTCACCCTGTGCTCATCACAACAAATCACTGCGGCGGCGTGGGAGTTGAAAAGTGCTGAACGGTGTTTTCTTGCCTTGGGAACAGTGGTCCCGTGGGGGAGTCTCCGGCCACTGCACTCGCCTCACCCGCCGGCCCCCGAAGTGCACGAGGGATGCTTTGGGGAAAGGCTCCGCTTCCAGAGGGCCGAGGGCCACACACACAGGTGGCTTTTTTCGGAGAGGCGGAGGCTTTCCCATGGCTTGTCCAGGTGGAAGTGGGACTGGAAAGGCGAGCTTCTCCCCCGCCCATCCGCCCACTCACTCGCTACACCCAGCCCATGCGATTGGCAGCGGATGGGCGGGGGAATGAATGAGTGGCTCACTCGCTCCCCGCCCATCTGCTCGCTCACTCGCTACAGTACCCAGCCCATGCGAGCGGCAGTGGATAGGCGGGGGAACGAATGAGCGGCTCACTCGCTCCCCGCCCACCTGCTCGCTCACTCGCTAAAGTACCCAGCCCATGTGAGCGGCAGCGGATGGGCGGGGGAATGAATGAGTGGCTCACTCGCTCCCCGCCCATCCGCTCGCTCACTCGCTACAGTACCCAGCCCATGCGAGCGGCAGCGGATGGGCGGGGGAACGAATGAGCGGCTCACTCGCTCCCTGCTCATCTGCTCGCTCACTCGCTAAAGTACCCAGCCCATGCGAGCGGCAGTGGATGGGCGGGGGAACGAATGAGCAGCTCACTTGCTCCCCGCCCATCTGCTCGCTCACTCGCTACAGTACTCAGCTCATGCGAGCGGCAGCGGATGGGTGGTGGAACGAATGAGCGGCTCACTCGCTCCCTGCCCATCCGCTTGCTCACTCGCTACACTACCCCGCCCATGTGAGTGGCAGCAGATGGGCGGGGGAGCAAGCGAGAAGGTGCCAAAATTAAAGCGGAATCTTTTGAGAACGGCCCAGGACGTGGGAAATATTATGAAAAGGCGTGGCTGTCCCACCAAATGCGGGATGTCTGGTCACCCTAACTATGGTACACCTTATGGTACATATTGACTAAAGCTCTTACAGAAAGTAAATTAAACTTAAGCCTTGGCACATATATGTAACTGCTCCTTTACACATGCACAGTGTGCAGTACGTTCACCAGATGCCTTTAGCTTCCATCCATTCACCAAAGACACATGTTTTCTGCTGGCGGACATTTTGATGAAATTTCGTCTATTTCTAGTGATGCACAGTGACGCTCCACTATCAATTATCCACAAATCGTGGGTTACTGATGCATTTCCCGACTTAGCCAAATGAAGGTTAGTATTCTTCCTAGTTTCTCTGGTGTTCTGTGATTTTGCCTTTTTACAGAACCTAACTCTATGCCCCTTAACACCAAAAGCAAAACATTTTTTAACAGCATATGCATATGGAGCTAAACCCATGTTCTCAGGTTGTTTTTCTCTCATTTGTTCTCTTTCCACCCTTCTTCTTGACTCTTCCAACAGTCGCGAAGTCACATCAGTTAATGTTAGGTCCTGTCGGGTAGAACTTCAAGAAAAGATACAAACTCATCATAGCTTTCATCCAGCGAAGAAAGAATAATGTAGACCTGGTGTAGCTCAGAAAAAATCAACTCCTTTTCATGTAGCTCCTGGAAAACTTATTTCATAAAGTTCAAATGAGCTAACATATCTCCACCTTTCTGGAGCCGTGTTCTGAATAGTTTACATGTAATATAAATATGTGCACCCACAGTGTCACGTACATAAATCCTCTTTAGCTGAATCTTCACCATGAATATGAACCAGTTATTGGTCAGCTAATGTTAGTCCAATGATACACATCGCTCATTTATTGTCATGGTGAAACTCCACTATCTTCTTGGCGTCATCATCATCCTGTGGATCCCAGGCAGATACATCTGGCAGGTTCCGCACAACATCCCATAGCCCTCCTCTACGCAAGAGTAGACTGCACTTCATGGACCATGAAACACAGTTTGTGCCATCCGGGTGACCAACGACAAATTCGTTGCTTGTTTGTGCGCCATCTTCATAGGGATAGGTGTTATCATGAACAGCTATCTGGATACAGTAGTGTGCAGCGACTCAAGCTCCCCTATCGCTACTAATGGTACTCTGGGCCCATAACAAATGTTAAGTATATCTCCTTTTGGAGACTAGAGTTGAATAGCAGAAGGTAGCAAGGAATGTGCCACTGAATAGTCACGCTATCAATCACAAATGCCAAAATTAAAACAAGGAAAACTTTATTTGTGTTAAAAAAAAATAAAGTAGGATAAACATTCTCCAAAACAAGCGATAAATAATCTTGAATTATATACACAGTCTATGATATAACACGTTGGTTTACATATGCTCAACTCACGATTCACCATGTAGACAGGTAACTAACATACAGAGTAGCCACCATCCAATATACAGTATTCAACTCCAATAAAAAGCACGGAGAACATACAGGAACAACCAGGAACAACTAGTAGTAGTTCCTATTCTCTTATGGCTGATTAAAGCAACAGCATCCAATCGTATCTCACTTGAGCATTTAAAGTGACAGATACATTAGTTCAATCACAGCATTACACACACACACACACACACATATGTGTGTGTGTAGTATTTGTGCTGATAAATAAATAAATCAGTACAAATACTACACAAATGTAACAAAAGGCAGCAGTAAAATATTGGGCTTTCTGTCTGGATGGTCTCTTGTGACGAGCTGATGGACAGAGAATGGAAGCAGTTAGCTTCCTCCCATAATTGGGGCATACCAGGGGTTGTGACTTTATTTTTTTATATATATATATATATATATATATATATATATATATATATATATATATATATATATATATACATACATACATACACACACACACACACACACACACACACATACATACATACATACATACATACATATATTATATATTCTCTGTGTGTGTGTGTGTGTGTGTGTGTGTGTGGTTTTTTTTAATTTGTGCTGATAAATAAATAAAGGGAGACTAGTATAGATCTATTTCAAGCTATTTAGCTCTCATCAGCTAGCCATACCCTTACTGGGATTTGAACCTGGGCTATATTACATACTAGGCAGACATCTTAGCCATTAGGCAACAGTAAAAATATTGGGTTTCTGTCGTGATGAACTCTTGTGACGAGCCGATTGACAGATGATGGAAGCAGTTAGCTTCCTCCCATAATTGGGGCTTACCAGGGGTTGTAAAAATCTAATATATATATATATCCAACCCAAGATTAAGATTACATCCCTAACAGATAACCCTTTGTGTTTTCACCCCATTACTTCACCATGACATTATGGTGATATTTGTGATATGATTGGTATGGAATAATTTGCATATACTATACTTTTTGGAATATAAGACACACTCCCCCCCACAAAAAAGAGAGGATGAAAATTTGGGTGCATCTTATTTTTTTATTTTTATATTATATTTTTTTAATTATTTTTATTTTTTATTACACAGACAACAATGGGAAAGGGAGAGGATGGAATAAAGAAAAGGGGGGGAGGGGGAACCCATCTTCACATACAATATGTCTTTTAATCACAGGTGTATCCCTACTAAGTTTATACATCCCATATCTCTCTATTGTATATTTAATAAGCACCACAATAAGCTAGGGTTTAAAAAACAAAAAACAACAAAATAAAACAAGGGAGAGAGGGGAAAAAAGGTAGGGGGAGGGGGGGGAGGCCAAAAAGGACAAAAAAAAGTCCAAGAAGGAAAGGGGGGGGGGAAGAAAAAAAACGGAAAAAAAAAACCATCATTACATGCAGCATGTCGTTTGATTACGGTTGTTTTAACATCTACATCTTCAAATAATGTTTACCATCTCAGATATTTCCTATAATGTAACTATAGGTCTCATTTTCCTTCTACAATATATATTCAGTTAACATTAGCATTATTTTCCCCCAGAAAATATACTTCTATTCATTGTTAACCTTGCATTTCATACCTTCAAACAGAGATCTTATTCCTTCATTATTCAACAAGGCATCGCTGCCTATATATACCAGTTTTCATTTGTTCCCCTATTAGAATTGCCTTATCAGCAGCGAAATATCATTATAATAAGTTCTTAACCTTATACATTATATCACCAGACCTTATATTAGTACTTCCTTATATCATTGTTGAGTTATTTCACATCATAATTATATCATCATTTACTTTTTCCAATTAAGGCATAAGTGTATCATTTTTCATTTCCAAAATTTTGTTTTTTTTCCCTTAGCCATTGATAAAACAAGTCCCATATCTTATAAAATTGTTCATCCTCTTGCTCTCTAATTTCAAATGTCAATTTACTCATTTCGGCACAGTCCATTATTTTTCGAATGATTTCTTCCTCTTTTGGTATTGTTTCATTTTTCCAGTTTTTTGCAAATACAATTCTGGCTGCTGTTAACACATTTACAATCAAATATTTTAAGTCTTTGTTGTAGGTTTCTGGTAAAATTCCCAATAAAAAGACCTCTGGTTTAAAGTCCATTTGTTTGTGTATCATTTTCTCCAACCACATGTGGATTTTAGTCCAGTATCTTTTGGCTTCAGTGCAAGTCCACCACATGTGGTAGTATGAGCCAGGTATCTGGTGACATTTCCAACACTTTTCTGATTTATTCTTAAACATTCTTGCGATTCTGGTCGGGGGTAGATGCCACCTGTAAAACATCTTATACAAGTTTTCTCTATATGCAGTAGACATTGTCATTTTATAATTTTGAGACCACAATTTCTGCCAATTCTCTAAATCAATCCCATACTTAAAATTTTTCCCCCAAGCAATCATAGTTTCTTTAACTTGTTCTTCATGCAATTTAAACTCCAATAAATATCCATATAGTTTTTTAATTACTTTTTCATCGGTACCTGTTAGAATTTTGTCTAGCTCAGTCATTTTATTATAGAGACCTTTAGTTTTTCTATCTTCATTATATCTAGATTGTATCTGTACATATGAATACCAGTTCATTTCCATCCCTTCTTGCTTCAACTCTTGACTAGATTTGAGCTCACCCTCTGTATTCAATAATTCTATATATCTAACTGTTTGTTCCTTTTTATGTATTATCGGATATGAGAATGCTTCAATTGTTGATGTCCAGACTGGAATTTTTAAATAATGTAATTTTTTAATCTTTTCCCGATTTAACAACAACGCCTCCCTTATATAATGTCTTCTAAAATAACCATGTGGTTTAGTTCCCTTATACCATAAGAAAGCATGCCATCCCAACAGCAAATCGTGACCTTCTACGTTCAATAATCTAGAGTTTTTTAATGATATCCACTCCTTAATCCACATCAGGTTTGCTGCCTGATAGTATAGCTCCCAATCGGGTAAACCAAAACCTCCTCTTGATCTAACATCTTGTAGTAATTTAAGCTTTATTCTAGCTTTTTTCCCTTGCCAAATAAATTTCAAAACTATTTTATTTAAGTCTAGAAAAAAATCCTTACCCAGTCTAATTGGGATTGTCTGAAACAGATATAGAATTCTAGGTAGAATGTTCATTTTAATTGTGGAAATTCTTCCCATCATTGATAAATGCAAGTTTTCCCATTTCTCCAAATCGATTGCTATTTGTCGTTTTAATCTGGTATAATTATCCTCTTTAAGAGTGCTACATCTAGGTGATAAATGTATCCCCAAATATTTAATCTTACTTGCGTTTTGAATCTGCAACATTTCTGACAACTGTTCCTTTTGTGTAGCTGGGATATTCTTTGTCATGATCTTTGTTTTATCTTTGTTTATTTTCAAGCCTGCTACTTCTCCATATTCCTCTATTCTTTCTAACAATTTGGGTGCGGTTTCTAATGGATCTTCAAGAATGAAAACTAAGTCGTCTGTGAACGCTTGCAGTTTATACTCTTCTCTCTTAATTTTCATTCCTCTTATTTCTTCTTCTTCTCTGATCTTTCTATTTAAGACCTCTAGTGTTAGGACAAAGAGTAGCGGTGATAGTGGGCAGCCTTGTCTTGTACCTCTCTTTATTTCAATCGGTTCTGTTAGTTCTCCATTTACCATTATCTTTGCTGCTTGTTTCTGGTATATCGATCGTATACTTTGAGTGAATTTCTTGCCAAAGTTCATCTGCTCCAGTTGCAAAAACATAAACTGCCAATTCACATTATCAAAGGCCTTCTGCGCATCGAGGAACATCAGTGCCAATTGTTTTTCTGGGTGGGCCTCATAGTATTCCAAGGTATTCAAAATTATTCTCATATTGTCTTTGATTTGTCTTTTAGATAAAAAGCCATTTTGATCTGAATGGATGAAGCCATTTAAGTATTTTTTAAGTCTCTCAGCTAGTATAGATGCAAATAGCTTGTAGTCTGAGTTTAATAAACAAATTGGTCTATAATTCTTGATTTGTGTTAAATCAGTCTCTTCCTTGGGTAGTAATGTGATATACGCTTCTGACCATGACTTCGGCATTTGGTTCTCAGTCATCACTTCATTCATGACTTGTAGAAGTGGGAGGGTCAATATTTCTTCAAATGTTCTGTAGAATTCCACGGGTAGGCCATCTGGTCCTGGGGCTTTCCCATTATTTTGTTTTTTAAGAGCCTCTGTTAGTTCCATCATTGTTATTTTTCTTTCTAACATTGTTCTAGTTTCATCTGGTACCTGGGGGAGGTTAGCATCTTGTAAATACTTTTTGACTCGTCCCTCCTCCACCTTCTCTTGTTCATAGAGTTTAACGTAGTAGTCATGTATAATTTTTTTTTCGGTATTTCCATATTGAATTTCTCCTTGCTTATCTCTTATTTGAGGTATTTTCTTTGTTTCTCTCTCTTTTTTCATCTTATATGCTAACCACCTGCCTGGTTTGTTCGCATTTTCAAAATAATTCTGTTTGGCACCTCTAATTTTTTGTGCCAGTTCTTCCTTTTCTAATAGGTCCATTTTGTGTTTAATTATGTCCATTTTTATTTTAACATCTTTTTTTTGTGGTGCCCTCTGTAGTTCTCTTTCAAGTATTTTATAGTCATTGTCTAAGGCTTTATGCATTTGTCTTTTTTTTGAGTTTCTCTTCCTTGTGTAATCTATTGTCAAACCTCTGATAACAGCCTTCATTGTGTCCCAGAGATTCTGCAACGACGTATCTTCTTTCCTATTTTCTTTAAAAAAAAGGACTAGCTCTTTTTCCATTTTTTGTACAAACTCTTTTTCTTTCAATATAGTGTTATTTAGTGTCCATCTAGATCTTGCCCTTTGGCCTTTCCATTTAATTAAAATTGGATTGTGGTCCGCCCAGGTACTTGCTTCAATCTCAATTTCTTTTATGTTGGAGCTCAACTCCGCTGAGACCCATATCATATCTATTCTAGAGAATGAAGAATGTCTATTTGAGTAGAAGGTATATTGTTCTTTTTTAGCATTTCTTTCTCTCCATATATCTTTTAAATTTAGTTCATCTATCATCCTAAAAAAAGATTTCGGCAGAGGCTTCCTATTTAATTTTTTTGTTTTATGTGTTTTATAGTCCATATTTTGATTCACAATGCCATTAAAGTCTCCCATCATACAAATATCAACATAGTCTAGTTCCAAAACTTTTTTGTGTAGTTTTTTGTAGAATTCATCTTGTTTTTCATTGGGGGCGTAGATTCCAATTAGGAGTGTCTTTTTGGTATCCATAATTTCCACCATCAAAATTCTTCCCTCTTCCTCTGCGTATACTACTTTTGTTGGGATGTTGCCTTTAATATAGAAGACCACTCCTCTTTTCTTACAATTTGCCAATGATGAAAACATTTTCCCAAGCTTTGGTTGAGTTAGTAAATGTTCATATTTCTTTTGAATATGTACTTCTTGCAGACAGATTATGTCAAGTTGTAATTTCTCTAATTTATGGAATACTTTCTTCCTTTTAGTTACCGAATTGAGTCCATTAATGTTAATTGTAATCATTTTTCTTTCTTCCATGTTTATGCTTTATATACAGGGTTTATCGCTCTAGTGGATCTAGGTTCTCGTTTTTCTTTGCGGCTCCCATTCCGTCTTCCCTTCTTTCTCACTTCCACCTACTGCTCCTTCTATTTTTTCGGTCGCGGTTACAGGTGGTTCCAGTATTTGTATCACTGCATCGTCTTTCCCAGCTTTCTCCGCCGTTTCTCTAAAGTATTCTTCGTAGAAAGCTTCTGCCTTCTCAGTTGTATCTATCCTGTGTCTTTGTCCTTGCCAAGTACATAATAAACCTTCCGGTATGAGCCATCTGTAGTTAACACCTTTTTTTATCAATACTTTGGTCAGAAATTGATATTCTCTTCTCCTCTCTCTCACCTCTCTTGGAATTTGTTTGAGTACTACAATCTCCTTACCTTTATATTCTAATTTTCTATCTCTCATTTTCTGTAAGATTTGTGATTTAATTGTTTTCTTAGTAAATCTTACATGCACTTCCCTTGGAAGAGCATTTCTCATTGCATATCTTGTGTATACTCTAAAAGTCTCATCAATTGTTTCTTTTATTTGGTCCTGGGACATCCCCAGAACATCTATCAAAATATTTGAAATTATCTGAACTAAGTCCTCTCCTTTTTCTTCTTCTATGTTTTGAAATCTTAAAAAAAATTCAGACCTGTCCATCTCCCATCTTAATATTCCACTGCTCTCTCTTTCTACATTACTTAGTCTGATCTCTAGCTTTTCAGTTTTCTTCTCTCCTTCTTGAATCTTATTTTCAATTTTTTGAATCCTATTTTCGTATTTCAGCATCCAGTTGTGTATACTTTCTACTTTCCCTTCCATATTATCAACTTTTTGCACTATGCTTTGGTTTTGTTGTTCCATTGCCTCCATTTTTTTTACAAGGGTATCGTTTCCTGCTTGCATTTTCTGCATCATTTGTATAAGTGTTTCAAAGTTGGCTTCCTTCTCTTTTTCCTGATGGGACATCGTCTGTGTTGTCCTCTGGCCTCCCGCAGGTGAGGGGGCAGAGGTTGATGTAAAGCCAGAGGCAGCTGCTTTTCTACTCATAGCCAATTAGTATTAGAGGGTGGAGGGTTATAAGTATGGTGGATTAAGTACGTAAAGTACACAGAGGAAAGGGGGGGAGGTAAGAAAAGGGGGAAAGGAGAAAGGGAAGGAAAAGAGAGAAGGGAGAAAAAAGGAAGGAAAGAAAAGGAAACTTTTTTTTGGTTTCAAAGATGAAATGCAGTAAGAATGCAATAAAGTATATATATATAAATAAGAGAATATGAAATAGTAAAAAAGAAAAGGAAGACACCCCCTCTCCAAAAAGGGGAGAAGGGGTGTTTCAGTTACAAGTGAGAAAAGAAAGAAGCAGAAAAAATGTAAATAGTCAAGAGGTGATCCAAAGGTTAAAAAGAATAATCAAAACAGAAAAGAAAAAAAATGTAAAAGATCAAAAGGTCGATGGTGACGATCAAAAAAGAAAAATTCAATGTCGATGTCTCCACAGCCGGTAATATGAGAATGGTGTTGGGAGATGAAAGGATGCCAACAAGCTAAAACAAATGATTTTTTCCGGACTCTTTTTTCCCCCCCTAAGATAAGAGTCTCTCCAAGGTCACTCTCAGCTTTGCTGTTTTATCTCACAGGCTCCCAGCTGCGTAAACACGTAAATCAAATGCATTACAGGGGGGATTTTAATGACAAAGTTCGAGTCCACAAGATGGCAGTGTTGGCTTATAGTTTGTAGTTTACAGCTTGTTTTAGTCCGTCGTGGCGTTTGTTAATTATTAATTGTTAAAAAAAAAAAACATCAAAAGGGCTAAAAGGCAACGAAGAAAAAAAAAAAAAAACCAGATCTTCAAAGCACTTTAGGTTTGAGATTTAGTGCCCCATTCGATTCAAAGTTAAAGGTATCGACAACAAAGAGAAGAAACGCAAAAGGCCGATTCAAATTACAGGAAAGTCCAGCCCGGCTTCCAGGAATTTAAAAAAAAGGAACAGAAAAATAAACTTCCAAATGGCAAACATTTATCACCGCCTTTTCTCACTTATCAGCCTTATTTTAAACTAAGTTTCCAAATTTAGAGTGTTCTCTTTCCAACAAGAAAAAAGGATTTAAAACTCACATCAAACGACATGTCCATATCCAGCTCTCTGTCTGGGCTATTGCAGTTGCAGTCGGCATAGAGCCGATCCGGAAGTCACTGGATTAGGAAGGCTTTCCTTAGGTTCCCAGAGATTTTGCGAACATCTCTGGGACCACTGGAGTTCCCCCCACGTCACTGTCTCTCCAGGACAGCTTAGATTCAAACGAATCCTCCAAAAAAGACTCCGGTATAGATGGTCATTCAGGAGATGCCTGAAAGTTCGTCTTCTCACTGCTAAGCCCCGCCTTCTTCCCCCCAATTTGGGTGCATCTTATACACCAAATGTAGCCACACCCACCCACCAGCCCCCTTCAGCCTCCGTGTGTTGCGTTTTAAACCTGTTCCAGGCTGCAGGGATTGCCATAGACCATCACTGCCTCTGTGCCTCACGTTTTTGGCCTCTGTGCCTTGCGTTTTCAACCTCCGAATACTCCATTTCAGACTCATTCAAGGCTGCAGGGATCACCAGAGTACATCACCGCCAATCGCTGTCAATCGCCACCTCGGCACATAGCTTTTTTGGCCTCTGTACATCACATTTTTGGCCTCCACATGCCCCGTTTTTGGCCTCTGCACATTGCGTTTTCAGGCGAGTCTAGTGGGGATCATTGCTGCCGCCGAGCCCTGCTGCCTGGAACTTCCTGAAAATGCGACACACAGAGGCCAAAAAGTCAGCCTGAAACAGCTGCTGCCTAGTCGGACCGGTTCTATGTTGTGCCTGCTGTACTCACTGCACCTCCCTGAGTAGATCAGCTGCATGTTTGAAGCTGCATTTCAGCTCCATAGTGGTGCATAAGAGCAAAGTACGTCCGTGTGCACGCGCTCACAACTAGAGAACCTGTTGTTAACATTCACCTCTGGGAACAGCTGATTGGGGGTATTACGGGAAGCCAATCCACCCGCCAATCAACTGCTCATGCTGAATCAGGCTGCTATAATGTGCTGAAGCTGACCAAGCTGTTTGGTAAGGATGCTAGCCAGGTGAATACCAATGGATGCTGGTAGGCAGAGGCAGATTGTTTTCTTATTTTCCTCTCCAAAAACTAATCTGTGTCTTATATTCTGGAGTGTCTTATACTGTGGTACCTCTAAAGGGACATTGTAATCCCTCCCCACTTTCATACTGGCCTTTTCATCTGGTATTGATCAATAAATCAATTTGTTCTTCAATAGACGTATATAGGTGGCTAGCTTAAATAAGCTAAAAAAATCTCCAATATCAAGCCACAGTATAAATTTCATTTAGCATCTTGATTTAACATATGTCAATACAATCTAATGCTAAGCCATTATCATGAATTATAAATTATTCCTATTTTACCCAAATTTTAATGAATATCTACCTTACCTGATTATTTTTATAACATAATGAATGGTTTGCCTATGAAATATCTTTTAAACCTATTAAAGACCCAGGTGTGTTGCCAGAAAGATTCTTGATAGTAACAATATTGAACTGTCTGGCTACTGAGCCAACTCAAAGTACAGCTAAACTCTATTACTCTATACTGTTCTTTATACTGAGAAGCACAAATCAGCATACAATACAATTATCTTTCAAGAAGCCTGGTTCCTTGATTTGAGTGCTAGTCAAAAACCTTAATGCTGGTAATAGATGGTTCTGCTTGCATTTATAAAACAACACTATCACTCTGATAATTTCAACTACAATTTTCTTCCAATTAATCCACTTGAATTATTGCTTCTTTGGTAAGATGTGCAAATGCCCCTGCTTGCCAGGTGTGAAAAGGAGATATAGTTCCCTCCTACACCTGAATAATGAGATTATTTTCTGAGATTCAATAAATCAATAATGCTAGTATGACATTTCATATGTGAATATCAGCCATTATCTGGGAGCACAGCGGCAACAAGTCCACAACCAGCCTACAACCATAGAGTGCACTCCCAGAGCGGCCACTGCTGGAAGACTCAGCAGCCGATCTCTGGAGTTTGGAAGCTGGAGAAGCCATGCTGGGATGGTGGCAGCAGCGCTGGTGCCCTGGCCCTGCAGGGACAGCTGGGCCAGGACATGGTGAGGCTGGGAGGCACGCGGGCTGGGGGCAGAACAGGCACTTGTGCAACCCCCCTCTCCAGCCGGGCAGAGCGCCATTCATTGGGTATTCCAAAGGCGCCAAGCCACGGGAGCTGGGAGGTGGACAGAGTACCATGCTGCTTGGTGCCTTTGGGATACCTCTAGATCAGTGAATGGTGCTGTGCCCGGCTGGGAAGAGAGGTTGCTGGGCAGCTGCTCATGAGTGTGGTCACCTCATGGTCGCTGTGTTGCGCTGCTGTGACAGCGCAACACAGCGGTTCGCCCCTAAGGCTGTGTCCAACTCTTTGGGAGCCCAATTGCATGATAACCGCCGCCCAGCAACCCCAAAAAATGTCCCCCCCCCCAATATTAAGGCCCAAGCCATATTTTGGGGATCAAATAAAAAAAGACCTTGTCTTTTTTTTCAGGGAAACACGGTAGTGAGTGAGTATTCAGTTTGATAGTAATCAATCATAATGAAAGGCTTAATTGCTTTCAAATATGTATATTTATATATCATTTTTATGAGTTAATGACAATCATATATATAATACAAAATAAGGGAATGCATATTTTAAATATGTGTTTGAGTTTCAGAGATTAGATTGCTATAAATTTATGTGTGCTAATTTATTACAGTGTTATTCCTTTATACTTATTCACGCAACATTAAGATTGCCCAAATTGCTATCAGAACAGACACCTGAAGGGCACCATAAAACTGATTAAATAAAAAAATTATCAAAATATTAAGATATTTCACTCCTCTCAGTTTACAATAGAAAGTCTGAAAGTACCATACCTTTGTATATTTGCAAATATGCAGATGATACCTTAAACGTACAATATTTCAACTTCTCTGTATCTTTTTGCTCCCATGAAGTGATATATTTTTAGTATAAACATATAACAACTTGCGTTTAACTATTATTTGATGAGGCAAAAAGATGAAATGAAACAATGTGCTAATCGGGCTGCTGAAACTGAAACAGGCTGTTTGCTGCAAGGAGGCAAATTGCTGGGAGGCAGAGGGTGTCAGCATCACTCCATTAAATAATTAGGAAAGAAAGACTAAGAGATTCCATGTGTTGGAAATCAAAAGTACTTTTACTAATTACAAATGGTAAGCAAGCAGTTGCGAAGCAAAGTCTACTTAATTAGGCGCGAAAGCGATTGATATATAGAATAGTCCATTCCCCACCCCTTGGGATCATCGCCTCAGGCCAATCATAAGTCCTTCAAGTGTCAGGTGTGAGATAACTTCAAAAAGACATCATGAAGATGGAATGTCGAGGCCGTTGGTCCAGGCGGGAAGCACTCACGCATGCGTATTCCAATCATCTGGTACATACTAGAATATTCCTCCAGCACATCGAATAACCCCTCCCAAATACCAGCCCTCCCTCCCCGTTTCATGACAGCTGAAGCAACAGCAAGGCAGAAGCTGACATCCGGCCGTCCCCCGGAAAAAGGCTGTTAGGCCTGGAAAAAAAAACAAACGAACAGACAAACAACAAAACATAAAAAGAAGTAGGGAGGGGGAGAGAAGATTAAGGCTTGTCAGGGTAAGCAGCATAAAACTTCTGAAGCAGGCGGGGAGCACGAACATGGGATTTATCAACCCATTCTGTGTGGGAGGGAGGAAAATGCTTCCAAGCCACCAGGTATTGAATGCGATTACGGTGCTTGCGGGAATCAAGAATTTCACGAACTTCAAAATGACGTTCCCCATCGACTAGTAACGGAGCAGGCGGAGGATCATCAGGGGGACGCAAGTGGGAAACCTGAACAGGCTTAATGAGGTTAATGTGGAACACCGGGTGGATCCGGTTGAGGTGTTTGGGCAATTGTAAACGAACAGAGACAGGATTGATGACCTTCACAATGGGGAACGGGCCCACATATTTAGGCCCCAATTTCTTTGATTTCTGCGTAGTGTGGAGGAACTTTGTTGACAAATACACCAAATCACCAGTCCGGTATTCATAGGGCTGAGAGCATTTCTTATCCGCTTGTTTCTTATGGGCCCTATGGGCAGCGTCCAAAGTGGAGAGGGTCAACGGCCAAATATGACTGAGACGCTCACTCCAGTCCGCAATGGAGGGAACCTGCGGCTGGTCTCGAGGCAATTCAGGAATAGGAACAAAATCCTGACCGTAAACGACCCGGAAAGGGGTGAACCCCGTGCTGGAATGAACAGAATTGTTGTAGGCTACCTCAGCGTGTGGTAACAAATCCACCCAATCATCTTGTTGATAATTGATGAAACAACGTAAATATTGCTCAAGAACGGAATTAGTACGTTCACAGCCGCCATTAGTCTGAGGATGGTAGGTGGAGCTAAGGCCCTGGGCGGAGCCAATGCGTTTGAGAAATTCCTTCCAGAAATTAGATGTGAATTGGACACCACGATTGGAGATAATGCGATCGGGCACTCCATGCAAACGGTAAATGTGGGAAATGAAAAGTTTAGCCAATGCCTTAGCGGAAGGAATTTTGTGGCAAGGCACGAAATGAACTTGCTTGGAAAACAAGTCAGTGACCACCCAAATGACCGTATGCCCCTGGCTTTCGGGAAGCTCAACAATAAAGTCCATAGAAATCTCCTTCCAAGGGGCCACCGGGCGAGCGACAGACTGGAGCAGCCCTTGTGGTTTCCCCGGCGGTCTTTTGGCGGTTGCACAAACTGGGCAACTGGCCACATAAAGTTCAATGTCCTTTTTTAAAGAGGGCCACCAGAATTGCCTCTTCACTAGATGCAAAGTTTTGATGAATCCAAAATGACCCGCCAATCTGGAATCATGTGCGCGACGAAGGACCACGAGCCGCAGGGATGCGGGGATGTACAATTTGGCGCCGATCCACGGCAGATCATCCCTCATAGTGCACTCGTCTCAATGGTTCAGGAACCAGTCGTCGTGAGGAAGTGCTTGTTTGAGATCAGAAAGAAGATCTTGCGGCACATCCTTTGTTGCGCGGGTCTGCTGGCACGTGACGACTGGAGCCGCTAGGAGCGGTTGGACGATACTCAGTTTAGAGCAATTATATTGAGGCAGTCTGGACAAGGCATCTGCCATGAAATTTTTTCCCCCTGGGATATACTTAAGTGTGAAATTGAAACGGTTGAAATATTGGGCCCATCGCATTTGTTTGGGGGAGAGACGTCGTGGCGTTCTCAAAGCTTCCAAATTCTTGTGGTCAGTCCACACCTCAAACGGGTGTTTAGCGCCCTCTAGGAAATGGCGCCACGTGGCTAGGGCCCAACGGACTGCGAAAGCCTCTTTTTCCCAAACCGCCCAACGTCTCTCCGTGTCAGTGAGCTTTCGGGAGGTGTACGCGCAAGGTTGTAGGTTACCTTGGTCGTTGGCTTGCAGCAAAATGGCCCCCACGGCGACGTCGCTGGCGTCAGCCTGGACGACGAAAGGCTTGTCCAGGTCAGGATGCTTTAGCACTGGCTCAGCGGCAAATAGACGTTTCAGTTTTTCGAACGCCGCCTGGCATTCCATGTTCCAGTCCAGAGGTTTATTAGGTTTAGGTTTCGGGTCCCCCTTTGACTTGAGCAAATTAGTTATAGGAAGAGCAATTTTAGCAAAAGAAGGAATGAACTGATGGTAGAAATTAGCAAAACCCAAAAATTTTTGTAACTGTTTACGAGTTTTGGGTGCGTCCCATTCAGTGACCGCCCTCACTTTCTCAGGGTCCATTTCAATGCCGTCTGGTGAGATGTGATATCCAAGGTAGTCAATTTTTGTTTGGTGAAACTCACACTTAGACAATTTGGCATACAGATCAGCGGCTCGGAGTTTTTTCAAAACAGTGCGCACTAGAGCGACGTGTTGGTCGTAAGTGCGAGTATAGATAAGGATATCGTCTAAATATACGATAACTCCTTTGTAGAGGTGGTCGTGCAAGATCTCATTGATTAACTGCATGAAGACTGCAGGAGCCCCCTGTAGGCCAAAAGGCATGACCCGGAATTGGAAGCAACCAAGAGGGCAGTTGAAAGCAGTCTTCCATTCGTCTCCCTCCTTTATGCGGACCCTATAGTAAGCTTCCCTGAGGTCCAATTTAGTAAAAATGCGGCCCTTCCCTAGCTGGGCCAACATGTCCTTCATCAACGGGAGTGGGTAGAGATTCTGAGTTGATATAGCGTTCGGGTTTTTAAAATTACAACATAAGCGAAGAGAGCCATCTTTCTTTTCACGAAAAAGTACAGGGGCAGCCACTTTGGGGCTAGCCGGTTCAATGAATCCACGTTTCAAATTTTTATCAATGAAAGTCCGCATTTCCTCCATCTCCCTGGGTGACATGGAGTAAATTTGGGGTTTTGGTAGTTTAACCCCGGGTAAGATGTCTATGGAGCAGTCAGTAGGCCTGTGGGGAGGCAGTTTGTCAGAAGATTTTTCGCTGAAAACCTCCTTAAGGTCACAATATTCTTTAGGAATTTTCTCCTCTCCTTCAATCCTCTCCTGCCCTCTAGCGGCCACTTCAGGAGTGTGTCATAGGTTGCCCTGGAGTGCCCTCCCCCTCTGGAGGCTCCTTTGTGTGAATGCGCAAGCGGCCTGTTCGCCAATTTATGTGAGGGTTCCACTTCCGGAGCCATGGCAGGCCTAAAATTAGAGGCCTGTCCATGCCAGGCGCAACCACAAAAGAAATTAGTTCAGTATGGGAACCCATCTTCATCTCCAAGGGCTCCATAAAGAAATGGGCGGGTCCCCCCCCCCCTGCAATGGATCCATCTATTTGGCAAAACACAATCGGGGTTTTCAAAGTGAGCAATTTGAGGCCCAATTTTTCCACCATGGCTGGATTGATCATGGAGCGGGAACACCCCGAATCGAGCAAGGCGTGAAAAGTTGCTGGTTGCCCCTCAGAGGGAACTTTTAACTCTATGGGGATTAGCAGGGGCCCTTTGTTTGAACTCACCCAGTGAGGCGATGTGTCGTCATCGGAATCCTCAGAAGAAGAAGAGTTGGCATTCGCGTCTCCCTCCAACGCCTAGGCGAAACGGGGGGGCCTGGAGTCCACAGCGAAGGCAGCTTCCTTCTTCTTCTTGTCGGAGACCCTGCCAGACTTCTCCTCACGTTTGGGTGGGGGTTGGGTGGAGATGGGTAATTTAGCCCGACAGTCGGGGGCGGTGTGCCCCAACTTCCCGCAACGGAAGCAAGTTATGGGTCTGGAGGGCCCTGAAGGAGCTCCCCTCCCCTCTCCTCGTCGTTTGAATTGCGATTTGCCACCTGGAGGGGGGGTGCTCTTAGAAGCTTTCTCCTTCCTCTTCTTCCGTTCCTCTTTAGCATACCGGAGCCTGGTTAAATCGAGTTCAGCATCAGCTGCGTGTTCAAACCAAGTGGTCAAACGTCTGGGCAGGTTGCGGTTGACACATTGCTGATAAATATCTTCATCTAAACCCGAAGCAAATTTGTCCAAAAGGGCGTCCTCCCCCCATCCTCTCATGTATTGTGACAGACACTGAAATTCCTGGATGTATTGGGCGACAGGTCTATCGTCCTGCTTGAGGGTTATAAATTTCAATTTGCTCCGCTTTTCAGTCAAAGGGTCATCAAAGCGTTGTCGGAAAGCCTCCATAAATCGATTGAAATCCCCCAAGAGGGGGGAGCCAGACATATGTAAAGCTGTGGACCAGGTAGCTGCCTCTCCGTCAAGAGATAGGAGAACCATTCTGACTCTCATGCCATCTGTCTCAAAATCACGGCCATAAATTTCCATGTAATTAAAGACCTGCATAATAAAAGAGGCCAGGCTAACAGAATCACCATTGTATCGTACAGGCAGGGGAGGGATTTTTGCCATCCGGTGCCTTCGGGGAGGTGGGGCCCCCGGTGCAGCAAAACCTCTAGCCACAGGGGGTGAAGTAGGTCGAGGGGGGGCGGGTGAAGGCGCGCGTGGGTATTGTGGCTCCCAGCCCCTCCAGTCTTTTTCATCTTCCCCACTCCTTTCCCCAAAATACCTTTGACCCCAATAATCAGGTAATTCACTCCTCTGGGGTTTTCTCACGGCTCCCGTCTCCAGCATTCGTTGTCGGGGTTGCCTTTGGGTGATCCCTGCATTCCAGCTTGTCTCTTCCTCTCTTTGTCCTACCGAAGTGGACCATCGTGGGGGGGGGAGGGTCAGGCTGGCTGGATATTTGTAGTTGAAACAAATCTTCGTGAAGTGAGAGGTCGGGAGGCCCGGGCTCGTGAAGCGAAAGTTCGGGAGGCCCGGCTTTGCTGGTATCCACATCGCAAGCGGCCCCCTCCTCTTCTCTGATCGGTGAAGACATTCCTCCCTTCACGGTAGACGTAAATCTCCTGGAAAGGGTTTTAAGTGACTTTGCTTCTTGTCAGCATCACTCCATTAAATAATTAGGAAAGAAAGACTAAGAGATTCCATGTGTTGGAAATCAAAAGTACTTTTACTAATTACAAATGGTAAGCAAGCAGTTGCGAAGCAAAGTCTACTTAATTAGGCGCGAAAGCGATTGATATATAGAATAGTCCATTCCCCACCCCTTGGGATCATCGCCTCAGGCCAATCATAAGTCCTTCAAGTGTCAGGTGTGAGATAACTTCAAAAAGACATCACGAAGATGGAATGTCGAGGCCGTTGGTCCAGGCGGGAAGCACTCACGCATGCGTATTCCAATCATCTGGTACATACTAGAATATTCCTCCAGCACATCGAATAACCCCTCCCAAATACCAGCCCTCCCTCCCTGTTTCATGACAGCTGAAGCAACAGCAAGGCAGAAGCTGACAGAGGGAGAGATAGATTTTTTTTCTTGTTTTCCTCCCCAAAAGCTGGGTGCATCTTATATTTTGGAGTGACTTATACTCCAAAAAATACAGTAAGTATAAGTGCTATTGCTATTGCTATTATCTCTTATGTCTTGAAAACAATCCTATATGACAGTTTTCCAAGTTTTTGTTCCAACCATTACTGCAGATAAGAAGGAAGTTAAGGAATTTTATGGTCAAGTTCAACAGAACATACAATCAAAATGGGCTGTTTAGACTAGAGTGAAGAATGGAATGCCAAAATTGGAAACAGTTAGAAGATAAGCATAGTTGTTTTACTTGGTCTTTTCTGCCAACTCAATGTCTTCATTATTATATTTAAAAAATAATAAAGAAACAATACCTATATGCATAAATATCAGAGAGAGCATACAGAAATCAAGTTGACTATATCTAGGGTGACCAAACACGCCTTTTCATAATTTTTCCCGCGTCCCGGGCCGTTCTCAAAAGATCCCGCTTTAATTTTGGCGCCGTCTCGCTCGCTCCCCTCCCCATCCGCTGCCGCTCGCATGGGCTGGGTACTCTAGTGAGTGAGCGAGCGGATGGGTGAGGAGCGAGTGAGCCGCACATTCGTTCCCCCGCCCATCCGCTGCCGCTCGCATGGGCTGGGTACTGTAGCGAGTGAGCGAGCGGATGGGCGGGGAGCGAGTGAGCCGCTCATTCGTTCCCCTGCCCATCCGCTGCCACTCGCATGGGCTGGGTGTAGCGAGTGAGCAGGCGGATGGGCTCGCCTTTCCAGCCCACTTCCACCCGGACAAGCCATGGGAAGCCTCCGCCTCTCCGAAAAGAGCCACCTGTGTGTGTGGCCCTCGGCGGGGTCTGGAAGCGGAGCCTTTCCCCAAAGCATCCCTCACGCAGTTCGGGGGCCGGCGGGCGAAGCGGGCGAGGCGAGCGCAGCGGCCGGAGACTCCCCCGTGGGACCACTGTTCCCAAGGCAAGAAAACACCGCGCAGCACTTTTCAACTCCCGCGCAGCCGCAGTGATTTGTTGTGATGAGCATGGGACGACTGGACTGACGGTAAGCCCCCGCCACCACCGGACTAACTGCTGCTGCCTCCTCCTCCTCTAACAGCACCGCCGGATTTGCTGCCCGGTGCTGCGGCTGAGGTGAAGCTGCCAAAGCTCCCACCGTGCTTTTGAGGAGCCTTGAGGCCACGGGAGCCAGTAGGAAGGCGGCGGAGGGGCGGGAGCAGGAAAGAAGGCCTGATGGCTCCTCAAAAGCACGGCGGTGGAGGAGGGGGCAGGGCAGGGGTAACGCGGTGCCCAGCTCAGGTGCTCCGAGCGGAGGGGGAGGAAGCACCGCTGCTGCCATGGGCGGGAGCTTTGGTGGCTTCACCTCAGCGCCAGGTGGCAAAAATTTTAATCAAGAACATCCCACCCCCACCCCGCCTCGCCCCGCCCGCCAATGGTGTCCCGCTTTACCAATTTTAAAATCTGGTCACTTTAACTATATCATTACTACAAACAGGTAGACAGGTAAGTTATAGTAGCAAAGATAGGGCAAGAGGCTTTCTCTGAAACACATAATGAACTGGTCCTATGCAAGTTCCAAGTCCAAAAATCCAATATTCCAAGCCACAGTGGAAGAATAAATTTAACCAGATTACATAATATGGTGTTGAGCAAAGATCCACCATTTTTTTTTAAATTATTTTTATTTTTTGTTACACAGACAATAATGGGAAAGGGAGAGGATGGAAAGAAAAAAAAAGAGGGGGGAGGGAAAACCCATCTTCACATACAATATGTCGTTTAATCACAGGTGCATCTCTACTAAGTTTATACATCCCGTATCTCTCTATTGTATATTTAATAAGCACCACAATAAGCTAGGGTTTAAAAAACAAAAAACAACAAAATAAAACAAGGGAGAGAGGAAAAAAAAAGGGTGGGGGAAGGGGGGGGAGGCCAAAAAGGACAAAAAAAAGGTCCAAGAAGGAAAGGGGGGGGAAAGGGTGGGGGGAGGGGGGGAGGCCAAAAAGGACAAAAAAAGGTCCAAGAAGGAAAGGGAAAAAAACAAAACAAAAACAAAAACAAAAAGAAAAAAGAAAAAAAACCATCATCACATGCAGCATGTCGTTTGATTACGGTTGTTTTAACATCTACATCTTCAAATAATGTTTACCATCTCAGATATTTCCTCTAATGTAACTAAAGGTCTCATTTTCCTTCTACCATATATATTCAGTTAACATTAGCATTGTTTTCCCCCAGAGAATATACTTCTATTCATTGTTAATCTTGCATTTCATACCTTCAAACAGAGATCTTATTCCTTCATTGTTCAACAAGGCATCGCTGCCTATATATACCAGTTTTCATTTGTTCCCCTATTAGAATTGCCTTATCAGCAGCGAAGTATCATTATAATAAATTCTTAACCTTATACATTATATCACCAGACCTTATATTAGTACTTCCTTATATCATTGTTGAATTATTTCACAGCATAATTATATCATCATTTACTTTTTCCAATTAAGGCATAAGTGTATCATTTTTCATTTCCAAAATTTTGTTTTTTTTCCCTTAGCCATTGATAAAACAAGTCCCATATCTTATAAAATTGTTCATCCTCTTGCTCTCTAATTTCAAATGTCAATTTACTCATTTCAGCACAGATCCACCATTTTTAATGACATCAGACATTCAAATTTCAGTGTAAATCTCATTGACAGAGGAATCAATTATTTGATTTTAGTCCAATAAATATGAGGGCTTCCAGACTACTCTGGGGAAATTTTTTAAGTATGAGCACTGCATCTTCTGCTGTAAACTTAGTTTGACTGCTGGAAAGTGAAATTAACACTGTTATTCTTGAGAGTTGTCTCTTGCCAAGGTAATCCAGGGGTGGTTCCTGCCGGTTCTAACTGGTTCTATAGAAGAGATTCCACAAATCTACCATGCCGTTTAGAACTGGTTTCAGCTCCCTCCCCCTGCCCATCTGCACCATGCTTGCCCCGTCCACAGCTCACTGATTGGCTGGCTCACCAATCGCCCTGCCCGCCTCTAAGAGCCCTAGCTAAACCCACTTACCTTTTTTCCTGCTTGGCTCTCTATTGCTGCCTGCCAAGGAGGTGAATAAGCTGCAACTAAGCGCGGGGTGGGTGGGAGGATGGCAGGCAAGGCCCCGCGCCACCATCACTCACTACCACTCAGGCCGGAGCCCAGGCAGGCATGCAGAGGGGGTATGACGGCAACGGCGGCAGCCGAGCAGGGGGAACACTTTGGTGGGCACTGAGGGAAGGAATAAAGGAGGCTGCAGGCTCCTTTGCCCTTGCGCCTATCTCCTTTCATTCTCTGCTGCCCGAACAAACTACCGCCTGTCGCCCCGTGCTCAGCAAAGCAAGTCCGGGGAGGTCCTTTGCTGGCAGCTAGGGTCCTAGAACCTGGCCGCCAGCGAAGGACTTCCCTGGAGGATATATTCTAGGTATCCATTTGTTGCTGATATGATACATTTCAAGCCTTTGGTGGCATAGATAATAAAGCCCACTATTTTCTTTTGTCCCTTCCTTCTTTTTCACCCTCCTTTTTTTCTCCCTCATTCCTTTACCTCCTTTTTATGCTTTTACTCCTAAAAAAATGAAAGAAAAGAAAAAAGGAACCATTTTTCTGTTTTTTTAAAAAAAATTCTTAACAACACAATGAAGATCAGATAATACAGAAGATCTTAGAATGCGCAGAGATGAATTCGAGCCAACATCGCAATGAGACAACCACAGTCTTGATTATCCGAGACCGCCGTTGATTCTTTTATTGCTACATGGTCCCCACGGACCTAACTGTCCTGTAGAGAGGGTGACAGGGAGACAAAGCCTTGCTGGTCTCAGGGACATTGCAAAGTCCCTGACTGACCCAAGGGGAGCTCTCCAAGTTAGCGATAAACAGACAGCCCCATGCTAACGAAGTCGGAGATGGCTCCGGCAAGAAGGCAGTGGAAGTGAGTCCATCTGATGAGATTTTTTCTTTGAGAATGATTGCCCAAAGGAATTATTTTGTTTAAAGATAAATTAGTCCCTTAAGCAGAGAACAAAGTGGTGCAATTTATCTTTAATGGACTGCCTTAGAAAGTTTTTTTTCCCCTTTTCTTCTTTGTAATGATGTTTTGTGGATTAAAGTGATTGAAACGTTTGCTGTTTCTCTTTGCAAGTGAAGGAACTTTTTTTTAATCTTCCTATTTTTAGCTGCCTTACTTGTTGGCTTGAACTAAAATTTCTTTTATCCTAATAATTCTTATTACTTCTCATTGATTCCTATTAAAGACATTTAAAGATTTTTGTTTTTTACAAACCTGAGACAAACGGGAGTAAAATCGAATCTTCCATTTGGAAGCCAGAACTTGGTTTTTTTAAAAAACATTGCATCCTTTGTTCTTTCTGTTTTTGATTTTACTGATGCTGTAACTGTAAAACTTTCAAGGGCACGGGTTTTTTTACAGGTGTCCTTTTGAAACACTTTTGGCAAGGAAAGGAAAAGGAAAGAGAAAGATAGATCCCTTCCTTGTTGAGGAATGTGAAAGAACTTGTAGTTAATTCAATTTAAAACATAACATTATATACAAAAAAGAGATTTTAAAGGCTAAAGTGGCAGTAGATATTAGAACTCCCCCTTCCCTTTTATCCTTGTTTTTTTTTAATTTTCTGGAATCATGTATCAATTTTCAGATGAGGGAACCCTAAGTTTTCAAGATTTTTTGGCTGGAATTCAAAAGATATTGGAAGGATTTGAGAGATTTGACAAGAAGTTGGATAGGCTATTGTCTTCTACAGCAAAGGATGATGGAGTTGGAGACCCCAAAATTAAAGAAATGAATGAAGATGGAGAAGACCAAAATAAGACAATAGATGATCTAACTGATGGAGCAAACATGGGTGAAAGTCCAAAGAAGGAAACATGTAAAAGTGAATCCGATATCCTGGAACTCTATCCCCCTGTTCAAGATATGGGGTGGGGAATTGATGATGATGGAGTCAAGAAGAGAAACCATTTTAGAAATTCATTTGACAACTAAAGATATGTTAATTTTAATACCAATTCAAGGGCAACAAGACTATCTGAGAGATCTTTTAAGCAGAAAAATACTGAGAGAAGTTTATAAAAACCTTACAAAAGAATTAACAAGAGGACTGATGCAACAACAGACAGAAGAAATAAGACTGTTTTCCTACTGGAAAGTCATAGGCTGATAAACAAACTGTTGATGGGAAAAAAACTTAATTAATTTTTGGTGACTAATAGCTAGGAATTCTAGTACTTTATAGATTCCTTTAGATTGTTTTTAAATGTGTTTTTTCATTAACAAGTAACTCATCATGATAATAACAATGATATAATAACTCTAACTAGTAAAAACATCTTGGATATAAATAGCAAACTGGGACCTGGGGAAAAAATTTTTTTTATTAATGTATCTAACAAACTTTTGTTTAGATTTGCTATAAAGAGGTAATTTTTCTTGGGTCTGCCGAGAGGAGAGGTGATATCAACAGTAAACAATCTTTAGTTATATATAACAATAATGATGACACTAATGAAATAATAATTTTGACTAGCAAAAACTATTTGGATCTAAACTGCAAATTGGGACCTGGGAAAAAGACTTATAAATTTTTTAAGCAATACATTTTTGTTTAGATTATGTATAAAGATGTAATTTTTCTTGCATCTGATGAGTGGAGATGTGATATATATAGCAAATAATCTTTAATTAACTAAAATAACAACAAGGAAATGTTAATGGATAATGTTTAATGGGATCTACATGTGCTGGCAGTAGGGGGGAATGCTTAGATATTTTATTAATTGATTTCTTTGTTAGTATGTCATAAAGTGTAATATTACAGGAGGTTTATTGAAATTGCTAATAAATGCCAGTAGGTAGTTATGTTTTTTAAATACAAAGGGTTTCAGATAAAAAGCAAGTTTAAATAATTTTAGTTGAATGAGAATTGTGATACATTGATAATAGTAAAATATATGTAGTAGTTGTAGTTGTAGTTGAGTTTATTTATAGGCCGCCCTTTTCCCTGAGGGGACTCAGAGCGGCTAACAACTTGTATGGGAGGGGAAGACATACAATAACATAAAAACACAATGTATAATTAAAATCAAGCAACATTCATACAACATTCGGGTGGGGGCGGATTATGGTCTTTACCCCCAGGCCTGGCGGGATAGCCAGATCTTGAGGGCTGTGCGGAAGGTCTGAAGGGTGGTGAGGGTACGAATGTCCACGGGGAGATCGTTCCAGAGGGTCGGAGCTGCTACTGAAAAGGCTCTCCTCCGCGTAGTTGCCAGCCGGCACTGGCTGGCAGATGGCACTCGGAGGAGGCCTAATCTGTGAGATCTTATGGGTTGAGAGGAGGTGATTGGCAGGGGGCGGTCTCCCAAGTACGCAGATCCACTACCATGGAGGGCTTTGTAGGTAGTAAGAAGCACCTTGAAGCGCACACGGAGATCAACAGGTAGCCAGTGCAGCTCGCGGAGGATAGGTGTTATGTGGGTGAACCGAGGTGCACCCACAATCACTCGCGCGGCCGCATTCTGGACTAGCTGAAGCCGCCAGATGCTCTTCAAGGGCAGCCCCATGTAGAGCACGTTGCAGTATTCCAGTCTAGAGGTCACGAGGGTGCGAGTGACTGTTGTGAGAGCCTCCCGATTCAGGTAGGGTTGCAACTGGCGCACCAGGCGGACCTGGGCAAATGCCCCCCTGGTCACAGCCGACAGGTGGTAATCAAAGGTCAGCTGTGGATCCAGGAGGACTCCCAAGTTGCGAACCCTGTCTGAGGGGTGTAAAATTTGGCCCCCCAGCCTGAGCGATGGAACACTAACCAAATTTTTGGGAGGGAAACACAACAGCCACTCGGTCTTTTCTGGGTTGAGTACAAGCTTGTTAGCCCTCATCCAGTCCCTGACGGCCTCGAGACCCTGGTTCATCACGTCCACCGCTTCATTGAGTTGGCACAGGGCGGACAGATACAGCTGCGTATCGTCCGCATATTGGTGGTATCTTATCCCGTGCCTCCGAATGATCTCGCCCAGCGGTTTCATGTAGATGTTAAATAGTACGGGGGACAGGACCGACCCCTGCGGCACCCCATATGTTAGGGGCCTCATGGTCAATCTCTGTCCCCCGACCAACACCGACTGCGACCTGTCCGAGAGGTAGGAGGAGAACCACTGCAAAACAGTGCCTCCCACCCCCACCTCCCTCAGTCGTCGCAGAAGGATACCATGGTCGATGGTATCGAAAGCCGCCGAGAGGTCAAGGAGAACCAAGATGGAGGCGTGGCCTCCATCCCTGGCTCTCCAGAGATCATCGGTCAATGCGACCAAAGCGGTTTCTGTGCTGTAACCAGGTCTGAAGCCGGACTGGAAGGGGTCCAGGTAGTCGGCTTCCTCCAAGGACCGCTGGAGCTGGTAGGCCACCACCTTCTCAACAACCTTCCCAATAAAGGGGAGGTTGGAGACTGGACGGTAGTTGTTAAGTACGGCTGGATCCAAAGATGGTTTCTTCAGGAGGGGTCTCACCACCGCCGTTTTAAGTGCGGTGGGGAAGTGCCCCTCCCGAAGCGAGGCGGTAATAACCGCTTGGATCCAGCCCCGTGTCACCTCCCTGCTGTTAGCAACCAGCCAGGAGGGACACAGGTCCAGTACACAGGTGGAGGCACTCACAGCCCTCATGGCCTTGTCCACGTCCCCGGGGGTAACATCCTGAAACTCAACCCAGCGATGGTCTACCAAATCGTCCTCTCGTGTCTCGGCTGGCTCTGCAAAGGAGGAGTCCAAATCTGACCGAAACCGAGCAACTTTGTCCGCCAAGAACTGGGCATAGTCTTCAGCCCTACACTGCAAGGGGTCCCCCATATCCCTCTTATTTAAGAGGGAACGGGTTATCCTAAACAGGGCGGCTGGACGGGACTCGGTGGACGCAACCAAGGTGGCAATATAAGATCTCTTTGCTGCCCTAAGTGCCCTGATGTAATCCTTGGTGCAGGTTGTTAAGAGTGCTCAGTTTGATTCAGATTTATCGGACCTCCACAGGTGCTCTAGGCGTCTCCTCCGGCGCTTCCTCTCCCGGAGCTCCTCGGTGAACCAAGGAGGCCTCCGGGATCCGCCGCCTCGGAGGGGCCGTAGTGGCGCAATCCGGTCGAGGGTCTCCGATGCTGCCGAATGGCAGGCAGCAACCAGAGTCTCTACCAGACTGTGGGCGAGAGTATCAGGAATAACCCCAAGCTCCGTCTGGAACCTCAAAGGGTCCATAAGTTGCCTGGGGCGGAACCACTTGGTCGGTTCCTCCTCCCTACAGTGGGGGTTTGGTCTTCGGAAGTCAAGCCTCAGTAGGCAGTGGTCTGACCACGACAGGGGTATGATCTCATTACCCCTCAGACCAAGGTCACAAGTCCACTGCTCCGAGAGGAATACGAGGTCGAGCGTGTGACCCGCAGAGTGAGTTGGGCCCCGAATTATCTGGGTCAAGCCCATGGCTGTCATGGAAGCCATGAACTCCTGCGCCCCATCAGAGTGTTCACCGAGCGTAGGCAAATTGAAATCCCCCAGGACCATAAGCCTGGGGAACTCAATTGCCAGCTCGGCTACCGACTCGAGGAGCGAGGGGAGGGCTGCTGCAACGCTGTTGGGAGGCAGGTACGTTAGCAGCAGGCCCACTTGACCCTTGAGGTCCAGCTTCACCAGTAGGGACTCACACCCGACAAGCTCCGGAGCAGGGATCCTACGAGGTACTAAAGACTCCCGAATAACAATAGCCACACCCCCACCCCTTCTCTGAGCTCTCGGCTGATGAAGCACCTGAAATCCTTCTGGGCACATCTCTACGAGGGGGACTCCTCCCTCCGGGCCCAGCCAGGTTTCAGTAATACATGCCAGGTCTGCCCCCTCGTCTAAAATTAAGTCCCGGATGAGGGGAGCTTTCAGATTTCAGATGTAAATTGTACAAGTCAATATGAAGGAAGTATATGTAATGATTGTGGTTGAAATGCACAAAAACTATTTGTAACCAATTGATGTGCTTTCAACAAGATGCAATGAAAGATGATTCTTTTTTATATATATTTTGTTCAATTAAAACAATAAAAAACTTTTTCTAAAAAAAGAAAGAAAGAATGCGCAGAGATGGATAAATTGACCAAGGAAATTCAAATTCCCTTTTGTGAATGTTATTGTAAATTTTCAAAATAAATTCAAATGCTTTAAGAGCATTTTGAAATAAGGTATCAGGCTTCTTTTGGATAGTGACTTGTAAATGTTGTGTGATACTATCTCTCACTCTCTATGGATATATATTAATTTTGATTAATGATTAGGGGACTAGAGACCAAAACATATGATAAACGGTTGCAAATACTTGGCATGGCTAGTCTAAGGTGACCAGATGTCCCGATTTCAGCGGGACAGTCACGATTTCTAACAATTTGTCCCGTGTCCCGTGACGTTTTTAAAAAGTCTCGATTTTCTGGCTTCATATTGAAAGCCCAGTGGATTTGCTTAAGAAATCCTAACTGGGGAAAGACAAAAGACACTCTGTCTAACCTCTCTCTCTCTGTCTCAGTACTTTCATTGAAGATATTAAAACTTTAAAGCAAGAAAACGGACCTCCCCCTCCCGTGCCCCTTTTACCTCATTTTATAAGAAAAAATGAACAAGTACCATAGAGCTCCAGAAAATACGTGGCTAGAGAGGTCACGAATGTTACTTCCTGGATTTTCCGGAGGGGAGGGGCACAGAGGTTGGAGGTCGGCTTGTGTGAAAAAAATGGTTGCAAAGTTTCTTTGAAAAATATTTCCCTGACTAATTTCACCATTTCAATTTGCTCAGTTCTTTGTATTAACATCTACATCATTGGTTGACTTGGAGTGCAAGTCTGCTGGTAAGTGAGCTGGGTTTTTTTCTTTTATTTTTTTAATGTATTTTAAAATAATATTTTATTTATTGTGCATAGGATTTTTTAAAATTCTGTGTGGATTCTTTTTTAAATTGTCTTAGACTATTTAAAAAAAGATTCTATCCAAAATAAATTGAAGTGAAACCATGTTTAAAAATTCTATGCACAATACTTTGAAATATATTGTGCATAAAAAGAATAGTTTGAAATATTTTACTTCAATTTATTCTGTGTGGATTCTTTTTTTTAATTGTCTTAGGCTATTTAAAAAAAGATTCTATCCAAAATACAAAATACCAGCTGCAGTTATTCACTTCAGAACTGTGGCAAGAAAGATGGTATAATGGGTTTAGTGACCAAAGTTACAATGGCACTGTAAAAAGTGACTGATGACTATTTTCACACTTAGTGACCATTTTCACACTTAGCAACCGTTGCAGCATCCTCATGGTCACAGGATCAAAATTTTGATGTTTGGCAAAGTTACAATTTATATTTGTAAATTGTAGTTATGTTGAAATAAAAAATATTACAATACTATTTTTGCGTTATATAAAAAATGTTGTTGCTCCGTATAAAATTTTTAATCAAGCCCCCCCCTCCCCCGTCAAAGGTGTCCCTCTTTACCAATCTGAAAATCTGGTCACCTTAGGCTAGTCTAATGAAGAGAAGGACCAGGGGAGACATGATAGTTTTCCAATATTTGAGGGGTTGCCAAAGAGAGGAAGGGGTTAAGCTATTTTCCAAAACACCTAAAGGCCACACAAGGAATAATGGTTGAAAACTGGTCAAGGAGAGATTCAACCTAGAAATAAGGAGAAATTTTCTGACAGTAGGAACAGAATGGAACAGCTTGCCTTCAGAAATTGTGGGCACTTCTGCACGCTCACTGAAATCTTTCAAGATGAGACTGGACTACCAGTTGTCAGAAATGGTGCAGGGTCTCCTGCTTGGGCAGGGGTTTGAACTAAAGTCCTACAAGGTCCCTTCCAGCTCTGTTAATCTATTAAATCTGTTAACTTTTGTTATTATATTTGTTTAATGTTCTTAACAATTGGTTATCTTTACTAAAAATGATCAATATAATTTCCTTACAAAATCTGGTGTGGTATCTTTAGCCTGATTTTTAACCATGGAGGAGAAAACCATTGAAAAGAGGTGATTACAATGTTAAGCCAATGAATGAAATTATCAACATTTATTGTTTTACTGGGACTGCTTGATGAGCAGAATTACTGAAAGAACAAATAATTCCACAATCCTGTTATCTGATGTCCTTAAGTGTGAAACCTGTGAAAACTGATGCAACTAATGCTTGTTGAGTTAATATAGATTTTCAGCTCATAAAGTCTAATGAAAACCATGAGGTCTTATTAATTAGCAGTTTGTGAACACTTACAATTTGCAATCTAAAAGAGCAATAAGTAAATAGACTGAACAGAAAAGGCATTTCAGTCTTCCTGTGTTTTATGTGAAAGAATTTGTTATTCTTTTTAATTTGTTGCAGAAAGTAATTAGTAATAATTTTATAACATGGAATTCAAAAGTAGTCTCTTTGGAATGCTGTCAGCATTTCAGGATACAAAACTCATGACTAACCTTATTAATGACCATATATCTACATCTACATCCATCCATCCATCCATCCATCCATCCATCCATCCATCCATCCATCCATCCATCTATCTATCTATCTATCTATCTATCTATCTATGCTATAAAGTTCCTAAAATTCTGGACCTAGCAAAACATCATACAGCGACTGAATATGTTTATATCATGCTTCAGCTTTTTACCATACGTCAGCTTTTTATACTAACTTACTTTAATATATTATTTCGTTGTAAATATGTTTTATTTCATTTCATTTCGTAGAATCACATATATACTGTGCATAACTGGGGCATATAACATTGAACAATAAACACAGCCCACCCTCTTGTCAACAATACCCCCCAAAATACAAACCCAATACACCACTTCGACCCACCATACACCCTTTCTTTCACCCCCTCCAACTTTCGTTCTTCCCTCCAATGTTCCCCTCTATCCTACTTCCCTTCCCCCTCTATCACTCCTCTCTCCAAATACACTCCCTCCCTTCCTTCTCACCCTCCCTCCAATCCTTTCTCTCACCCTCTCTACCCCTCTTTCTTCTTTCCCTCTACTCCTCCCTTCGGTGTATCTCTGCTATCTATCAATATATTCAGCTTGTCTTATTTTAACACTAGAGTTAAAGAGCAACAGTATACAAGTGCAATCGTGTTATTTTAAAATCTAACATGTACTATATTTCCCCCCTCCCCCCCTCCCCCCTAAGACCCCACCTCCCTTCCCTCCCCCCGACTTCCCAGAGCCCGTACACGGTATAGCTTTTTAACAAACACAGTCTAAAATTTGTTAAAACAAAGGAAATTAAAGGGGGAAAAAAGAGAGTCAATAAGATCTCTACGTTGAGCTCAGCTTCTTGCTGTCCCCCTAAACTTTAAACAATTTAACTTATTCCTAATATTAAGCATAAGCTATCTGGAATTTCTTAGTCCCATATTTATTTTGTATATAGTCAATCCATTTTTCCAGTCTCGTTTATATCTCTCATTTGAGTGGTCTTTAAGATATGCTGATATTTTAGCCATCTCGGCTAGATTTGTAACTTTCAATGTCCATTGTTGAATTGTAGGCACGTCTTCCTTCTTCCAGTATTGTGCCACCAACAGTCTTGCTGCCGTTATTAGGTGCAGAACCAAATTGGTCTCTACCGCTGTAAAGTCAGTACATATACCTAGTAAAAACAGCTGAGGAGTGAATTTTATCCTTCTTTTGAAGATATTTTGCATGATCCACCACATTTTTATCCAAAATGCCTTAACCTTTCGACAAGTCCACCATATATGAAAATATGTAGCATCAAGAGAACCACATCTCCAACATTTAGGCTGTACATTCGGATACATAGAAGCCAGCTTTTTAGGATCTAAATGCCATCTATAAACATCTTATAAAAATTTTCTCTCAGATTTTGTGCTTGTGAAAATTTCACATTTCTTACCCATATTCTTTCCCACGTGTCCAGCATTATTGGTTCTTCAATATTCTGAGCCCACTTTATCATACAGTCTTTAACTAGTTCCGTTTCCGAATCCATCTGTATTAGTACATTATATATCCTCTTTATATGCATTAAGCTTTGATCTCTTATTTGTTTAAACAAATTATCCTCAACTTTGACAAAACCAGTTTTTTGATCTATTTTCCACCTGGCCTGTAATTGGCCATACTGGAACCATGTTTGAACTACCTTCTCCTCTTTTAGTACCTCTAAAGATTTTAATTGTAGAACCCCCCTTTCTGAGGTGAGAAGTTGCCTGTAAGTGATTCTATCGTGTTTTTGTTCTGTATTCATGTTTTCAATTGCATGTCTAGGAATTGCCCACATGGGCAACTTATCATTTAGTTTATATTGATATTTTTTCCAGACCCGCAATAAAGCATTTCTTAAAATATGAGTTTTAAAGTTCTTATCCAATTTTTTGTTGAATAACAAGTAAGCATGCCAACCATATACCAAGTCATGTCCCTCGATATTCAATATTCTATCATTGGTTAAATGGGTCCAATCACTAATTACAGATAATGCCACTGCATCATAATATAATTTTAAATTACGTACTTTCAATCCTCCTCTCTCACGTATATCTTGCATTATTTTCATCTTTACCCTCGGCTTCTTTCCTGCCCATACAAATTTGTTGATACCCTTCTGCCATTCTAAAAGATTCGCATCTTTTTAAAGTATAGGTAACATTTGGAAAAGAAATAAAAATTTTGGTAAAATATTCATTTTAACTGCCGCTATCCTCCCCAACAGAGATAAGTGCAGTTTCTCCCATTTTTCCATCTCTATCTGTATACTCCGCCAAAGCGGTTCATAATTATGCTTATATAGTTTCCCATTTGAGGCTAAGATATTGACCCCAAGATATTTGACTTTTTTAACTACCTCACATCCTAGCATCCCTCCTAGTTCTTCCTTTTGTTTAGTATTCATATTTATAGCTAGTATTTTGGTTTTTCCTAAATTTATTTTAAAACCAGACACTTGACCATATTGATTAATCGTGTTCATTAGAACCATACTAGATTCCTGCGGTTGTTCCAATATTATAACCAAATCATCCGCAAAAGCGCGTAGTCTGTATTCTTGATGCCTAATCTTGATCCCTTTTAGACCATCCAAGCCCCGTATCTTATTCAATAATACTTCCAATGTTATAATAAACAATAGTGGGGACAAAGGACAGCCCTGTCTTGTACCTTTTCCGATTTGAAAGGAGTCTGTTAAAGTTCCGTTGACTATGATTTGAGCTGTTTGCTGTTGGTATATTGCTTTAATTGACCGTAAAAAGCTGTCTCCTATCTGCATTTTTTGCAATATCTTCAACAGAAATTGCCAATTAACTCGATCAAAGGCCTTCTCAGCATCCAGAAATATGAACGCAGCAGGGATTTGATTATTCTTTCCCAAATATTCTAAAGCATTAATAATTAATCTAACATTACTCTTCATCTGTCTCCCGTGTGTAAAACCTGTTTGGTCAGTATGTATCAATTGTTGAATAACCACCATTAACCTATTTGCTAGTATTTTAGTAAAAATTTTATAATCTACATTAAGTAATGAAATAGGTCTATAATTTTTTGGTTGGGTAATATCTTGATCTTCTTTGGGTATCAATGATATAAACGCTGTCTTCCATGATGGGGGCACTTTACCTTCCGTTTGAATTTTATTAAATAGTTCTCTGAGAGGTTCTACCATTTCTAACTGTAAGTTTTTATAGTAAACAGCTGTCAAGCCATCTGTACCTGGCACTTTCCCTAACTTTAGTTGTTTGATTACCTGCAGGATTTCCCCAGAGGTTATTGGTTGGTTCAACTTTTGCCTGTACTCTTCTCTAACTAGGGGTATTTTCTCTTTGTCTAAGTATTTATCTATGTCCAAACCCCTAATTTTATCCCCTTTGTACAATTCTGTAAAAAATTCCCGAAATGCCTTTTGAATCTCCTCCTGTTGAAACACCTCCTTCCCTCTTAAACACAATTTGGATACATTTCGAATTTTTCTTTTTTTCCTAATCTGATAAGCCAACCACCTGCCGGGTTTGTTTGCATTACAGAAAGTGTTGTGTTTTGCGTATAGTAAACTAGTGGCTACCTGGTCAGAAATCAACATATCAAATTGGGATTTTAATATGGAGATTGCTTCCTTAGTCTTTATATCGCCTGGATTCAATGTTAATTCCAACTCTTTCCCTTTAATTTCCTCTTCCAATTCTTTTCGTTTTTGCCTTTGTTTATATCTATGTATTTTGTTTATATTCATCAGTACTCCTCTCATATACGCTTTGCTTGCATCCCATACAAATTCCATAGATGTACCCTTATTCATGTTGAGAACAAAGTATTCAGATAACAATTTTTTACAATCATTAATGTACTTTTCATATCTAAATAAGTTTTCATTCAACCTCCAAGACCGTCTTGCCTGCACTACCCTTCCCAATTCCATCCAAACTGGGTTGTGATCTGAAAGAACCCTCGCCGCAATCTTTGTCTTCTTCACCCTAGAAAGTAAATCATTAGTAATTAGTATAAAATCGATCCTTGAAAAGGATTGATGTCTATCAGAAAAAAAGGTGAAGTCATATTCCTCTGCATTTCTTTCTCGCCAAACATCTCGCAATTCAAAGTCGTCCATCATGTCAAAAAAAGATTTGGGTAACTTAGCTCGGATTTTAGTATTTGGGCGAGATGTCTTCTTATCTCTTTTAGTATCAATCACGCCGTTCCAGTCACCCAATAGTATACAAGACTTAAAGTCCCACTGTACTAATTTAGCATGAAGATTTCTATAAAATCCGTCTTGCTGTTGATTAGGAGCATAAATTCCCAAAAGTAATGTCTTTTTCCCTTCTAAGATTAAGTCTAATGCAATATATCTTCCAAAGGGATCTGCTTCAATTAGTTCAGCCTTAATGTCTTTTCTTAAGTATACAACTATGCCATTTTTCTTTTCCGTAGCAGAGGTCACAAAATGTTGACCAAGTTTGGGGTTAAACAAATATTTTTGATCAGTTGATTTGATATGAGTTTCTTGCAGACAAATTATATCATTCAAAGTTGCTCGGTTTCGGTCGGACTTGGACTCCACCGCTGTAGATCCAGCCGAGACACAGGGGGATTACTTGGCAAACCATCTCTGGGTTGAGTTTCAGGATGTTGCCTCTGGGGATGTGGACAAGACCATTCGAGCTGTAAGTGCCTCCACCTGTATTCTGGACCCGTGTCCCTCCTGGCTGGTTGCCAACAGCAGTGAGGTGACACATGGCTGGATCCAGGCGGTCGTGACCACCTCCCTTCGGGAGGGGCACTTCCCCGCCGCACTTAAAACGGCGGTGGTGAGACCCCTCCTGAAGAAACCATCCTTGGACCCAGCCATTTTAAACAATTATCGTCCTGTCTCCAACCTCCCCTTTATTGGGAAGGTTGTTGAGAAGGTGGTGGCCTTCCAGCTTCAACGGGCCTTGGAGGAAACTAGTTATCTTGACCCCTTCCAGTCCGGCTTCAGACCTGGTTACAGCACAGAAACCGCTTTGGTCGCATTGACCGATGATCTCTGGAGGGCCAGAGATGGAGGCCATGCGTCCATCCTGGTTCTCCTTGACCTCTCAGCAGCTTTCGATACCATCAACCATGGTATCCTTCTGCGACGACTGCGGGAGGTGGGGGTGGGAGGCACTGTTTTGCAGTGGTTCTCCTCCTACCTCTCGGACAGGTCGCAGTCGGTGTTGGTCGGGGGGCAGAGATCGTCCCTGAGGCCCCTAACATACGGGGTGCCGCAGGGTTCGGTCTTATCCCCCCTACTATTTAACATATACATGAAACCGCTGGGCGAGATCATTCGGAGGCACGGGATAAAATACCACCAATACGCGGACGATACGCAACTGTATCTGTCCGCCCCGTGCCAACTCAATGAAGCGGTGGACGTGATGAACCAGGGTCTTGAGGCCGTTAAGAACTGGATGAGCGCTAACAAACTGGTAGTCAACCCGGACAAGACCGAGTGGCTGTTGTGTTTCCCTCCCAACAATTTGGCCAATGTTCCAACACTCAGGCTGGGGGGTCAAATTTTATACCCCTCAGATAGGGTCCATAACCTAGGAGTCCTCCTGGACCCACAGCTGACTTTTGACCATCAGTTGTCGGCTGTGACCAGGGAGGCATTTGCCCAGGTTCGCCTGGTCCGTCAGTTGCGGCCCTACCTGAACCGGGAGGCTCTCGCAACAGTCACTCGAGCCCTTGTGATCTCCAGGCTGGAATACTGCAATGGGCTCTACATGGGGTTGCCCTTGAAGTGCATCCGGCGACTGCAGTTAGTTCAGAATGCAGCCGCGCGAGTGATAGTGGGCGCACCGCGGTTCGCCCACATTACACCCAACCTCCGCGAGCTGCACTGGCTACCTGTCGATCTCCGGGTGCGCTTCAGGGTACTGATGACCACCTTTAAAGCACTCCATGGTAGTGGATCTGGGTACTTGAGAGACCGCCTTCTGCCGATTACCTCCCTCCGACCGATCAGATCGCACAGACTGGGCCTCCTCCGAATTCCATCTGCCAGTCAATGTCGACTGGCGACTACACGGAGGAGAGCCTTTTCTGTTGCAGCTCCGACCCTGTGGAACGACCTCCCCGTCGAGATCCGTACCCTCACCACCATCCAGACCTTCCGCACAGCCCTTAAGACCTGGCTCTCCCATCAGGCCTGGGGATAGGTTCCCAATTTACCCGCCCGAGTGTTGACTGTTGAATGCAAGTTGTGTTTTATTATTTTATTCTGTTCACATATTGTTTGTCTTTTGGTATTGCACCCCCTTCCCTGCGATTGTAAGCCGCCCTGAGTCCCCTCAGGGAAAAGGGCGGCCTATAAATCCTAATAAAATGTCTAAAAATGTCTAAAATTCTTGAACTGTTTGAGATAATGAAATATTTTCTTTCTCTTCTGTGGAGAGTTCAGTCCATTGACATTCCATGTCAAAATCTTAGTTGTCATTTTTGGTTGCCTGAAGCTTTTTTAGAGCCTCCTGCATGGCCTGTCTAACCTTTGGCCTGGCTCCTCCCACGGCTTCTGAGCTTGTTGCTATAACTCCTTGATCAATGGCCAGTGATTGTTGAAATTGTTGCGTTGTAGCTTGTTTTTCCATTTGTCTGGTAGTCATACGGCTAGGTCTTTCCCTGACCTCTTGCCCTTCCGGGAGGAGGAGATGGTACGCTTTGTCTGGTAGTTGTGTGGTTTGCAGTTTATCTTGTCCTTCTCGTGGTCTTTCTCCAGATCCAGATGATTCAGGGTGTCCCACCTTCAGAATCTTGTGATAGAAATCTCGAGCTTTCCATACAGAGTTGAGTTGGTATCTTTGCTTGTCGAATGTAATTATAATACCAAATGGCACATCCCATCTATACTGTATCTGACGGTTTCTGAGCTCTGCCACTAGAAAAGCATAGTCTCTCCTGGCTCTTAGCATTTGAGGTGGTATTTCTTTCAGGACAATCAAATCCTGTCCGCCGATTTGAAGCCTGGTGTTATAGGACTCTTGTAGTATCATGTTTCTGAACTCTCTTGTAGCAAAGTATATAACTACATCTCTGGGAAGTTGCTTCTGTTTCGCTGCCCACGAGTTAACGCGATAAATTTTGTCGACCTGCCAGTCAAAGTTGGACCCCGGTCTTCCCACCAGGCCGTCAAAAGCCTCTGAAAAAATCTGCTTCAAGTTCTCCTGTTTATCTTCGCGCAGCCCCCTGACTCTTAATGCAAGCTCCATCTGTCTGTACTGTATCATAATAATTTGTTTTTCAGCGTTTTCAACTTTTTGTTGTACCACTTCAGTTTTGGATGTCAAATTAGTGTTGGCTTCATTAAGAACCTCTAAATTATCTTCCATTCCAGCAACATGTTCTGTCAGTACATTTACAAGTCCCACCATATCATCATTTATTTTGGCAATCCTAATATCAAACTTATCAAATAAGACTTTCATTTCATTCTTTATTTCCTCTCTGAATTCTCTGGAGGTTTCTAGATTCTGCTCTCTAAATTCTCTAAACGTTTCCAAAAAGAATTCTTTTGTTAACAAATCTCCACTAGGGGGCATAGAGGGTGGAGGCTGCAACTTTGTGCCAGGTATGGGGGACGTACTTCTAGGAGGTAATTTCCCAGGAATTAATTTTGATGCCATTATGTCTTTTCTTCAAGCAATTAATCAAACTCTGCTGGCCCACTGTGCAGCTTACAAAAGAAAGAGAAAAAATAAAAAATAAAATTTGGTCACCTCTTTATTTGTTCTTAGGGGTTTTTCAAAGGTTTTTTAAAAAGGGGGGTTGTAACAAAGCAGCTCAGCATGTTCAGCGCCATTTTAAACTTCTCTGTATCAAAAATATATATTTGCAAAGTTAATAAGAGAAAAGTCTTGTCAACTCCAGAGAGGTAAAACTAATTAATGAAATACTGCTTGCCAACTATTCCTCCCTTTTTGCAGAAAGTTTGCGGGAGGTTTCAAAAGATTAACATTATACCAAAACAGTTCAGTATATTCACCTCTGTTTGGAATGTCTCTATATTAGCAAAGAGGCTTTTAAAACTTTTAAAGGTTGATAAAGATTGATTTGTAGGCTCTTCAGAGAAGTGAAACTAATTAGTGAGATGCTTTTCCTTTGATCTTTTATCTGTTCTTCGCCAAAGAGTCAGGAATGTAGCATTATTATTACATTATTACAGTTGCGGTAGCTGTAGAATCGCCATTTTGGGAGCTTATTAGTTTTAAGAAGCCAATTGCATGAAGGAAAGTCTTATAAAACTGAAGCTGGGATTTTTCTTTTAAAGAAAGGCAGATAAAGTTCTCAGGTACGGACTCTGCCTGTATTAATTTCAGATAAATATCTCAAAAATTGTCCAAAGAGGGGGTTCCTTACTTTGTGCTGTGATGAACAGCCGAGGTTCCTGGCTCGGAGAGGTGATTCAGCTTTGGTTGTGCCCCCCCTTCTGCTCGCAGCAAAAAAAAAAAAAAGGCTGCAAACTTCAAAGAAAGCTCTTACCAACTGGATCTCTCTCTCACTCTTCTATGCCTGAAGGGTGAGATTTCTACCAGATGTTTAGGCAGATAACGAGACTAGAAACCTGGGGGCAGCTCAATTAAGCTGCCGCCGACAGCAAGGTCCCGCCCCGGAAGCCAATATATTATTTCAATGCTATATCATTATACTGGTCACCATATTTAATTTATAATAGGTGAAATAATTAACCTATGGAAGTATTCACCTACAAATTATTTTTTTATGTTTACAATCCTTAAAGAGTTATATAAATTATAGGAATATTATTGTTCTTTCTTTAATTTACTTCATTTGTAATATTCAAAATAAGATCATATTTGTATATTACATGACAATGAAATAACTGTTTTTTATATGATCAGGATTCATTAATTCCCTATTTTAATGGAAAATGGATGTAAGTAGAAAATAAGAGAAATAGGTTCAAACATTTCCCTCTTTTGTCAACTGTCCAATTAGCGAACCCAAAACAAGGAAACACTCTCAGGAGAATTGAATTCCCAAAAGTAAAACTTTATTGGATACACCATGTTGCTACTGAAGAAACGAAACCCACTGTGGTTTCCTGAGCAAATCTTTCCCAGTTAAACAATACTTTCTTCTTTTCCCCACCCTTGCTTGATCACATTGTCCAATTATGAGATGGTCTTTTGTTATGAGATTGGTCCATCTCTTTCTCAAGTATTTGTAGCAGTGCTGGCTCCATGCTCTCACAAACTCTGCATACATTCCCCACATTCCATTTCCCTCCGCCCAATGGAGACATGATCAAAATTCAGATGCTTGGTAACTGGTTCACATTTATGACGGTTGTAGTGTTCTGGGATCATGAGATCACCTTTTACAATCTTCTGACAAAGTCAATGGGGAAGCCAGATTCACTTAACAATCATTTTACTAATTTAATAAATGCAATGATTCACATAACAACTGTGGCAAGAAAATTCGTAACTGATTCTGAACTTCTGAGAGACTCTCTTCCGATCTGCCTATCTCTTTTGCAACTCTCTAGCCTTATTCAGGGCTTTCTGCACGGTTCCCCAAGAAGCTTTCAGAGTCTCCATCTATTCAGCTATTATTACTGAGGGAGATGGTTTCCTTGGAAACTCTAGCAGAGATACAAATTCAACCCCCATGGTTACTTTAAAAGGTGTGAATCTAGTACTGCTATGCACCAAGTTATTATAAGCCACTTTTACAAAAGGTAGGAGCTCCATCCAGTTGGTTTGCTGATAGTGTACATAGCAACAAAGGTATTGGTCCATCATTGTGTTAGTTTTTTGTGCCACCCCATTGATGCACAGATGGAGGAGGTTGGATCAAAAGAGCTCTAAGATGCCTTCAAAGGATCCTTCCTTCAAATTCTATTCCCACCCCACTCCAAATAGCCAACACTTGGCTATCAACAAGAGGAGATGCGGAAAGGCCAAACCAAGGGATATCTGGTTTCCTATCAGGATAGAACAGAAAATGTTCAGCCAAAGGGTTTCTGGGACTTATGTTAACCTTGATAGACATTTGTGACTACCTGATCCCAGAGAAGATTGATCTCTTTCTGAGCCAATCCTAATGTAATGGCTCCTCTACTAACTTGAGAAAGTAAAGACTCTTGAAATGGATTATTTCAAAAGGAACCTTTAATCAGTCAGGATGGAAACTATTAGAAGCAAAGCAGCATCTGAAAACCTTTAGGCCACGCAAATGGGATTAAGCTGATAATGACCCCTCCTTTTCGTCAGAATGCAGATTCTGGCCAATACACAAGTGTGAAGATGCGTCCTTAACTCTTCTGACCTGGGAGTCAATAAAGCACATGTTCCCATGGCTATCTCTAGTTATACATCAAAGTTATATATCCCACATGGCTATCATAAACATCCCTCCAGAGATATTGGGACCTTCAGTCTCCCGGTGACAGGAAACCAATTGTAAAGTTGTAAAACTCAGTTTTTTCAGATGTAGCTAATGATTTAACTCCGAGGCTCCCCTCCTCCCAACTGAATGGCAGTATCACTTTTAGGGATTCAACATGCTGCCATTCTTTAGAAAAAGGAGAGATTCACCTATGAAAAAATAGGAAAAGAAATTGCATCATAGTATTTCAACAAGGTTTATCAGGGTATTGAGAGTGAATTTTTTTCGATAGGCTTCTAACATGGTGTTTCACTTCCCATTCATTTTGGGATGAAGGTAAATGTTTCCAAGCAACTAAGTATTGGATTTTCCCCCTGTGGGTCCTAGAGTCCAGGATTTCCTTAATTTCACAATGCTGTTCGCCTTCTATCATGATAGGAACAGGAGGTGTAGGTGCAGGTCGTCTGAGTTGTGAGATTACTTCTCATTTGAATAAGCTAATGTGAAACACTGGATGGACTTTCCTGAGTGTCTTTGGAAGGAGTAATTCTACTGTTACTGGGTTGATAACTCTGGTGATCGGGAAAGGTCCAATTAAATGTGGCTCTAATTTCTTTGATGGTTGCAACAACTTCAAGAATTTTGTTGATAGGTATACGCTATCTCCAACATGAAAGGGTTTGGGATCTACTCTTTTTTTGTCAGCTTGAGTTTTGAAAGCCTCCCTAGTTTCCTGTAACGCTAATCTAACCACTGGCCATGTGTTTCATAGGTTGTCTATCAATTCTTTTAGTGAGGGGATAGTGGGTACCTCTGTGGGTAGTTCAGGCATGGGGTTGAAATCCTGGCCTGTTGCTACTCTAAAAGGGCTGAACCCAGTCCTTGAGTGTACAGCGTTATTGAAGGCCACTTCTGCAAAAGGTAAAAGATCAACCCAGTTGTCCTGTTGAAAATTAATAAAACATCTTAGGTATTGTTCTAGAACCATGTTCCAATTTTCACTTTGACCATTAGTGCATGGATGGTGACTGGAGCTCAGTCCTTGGGTGGTGCCCAGTAAGTTTAAGAATGCCTCCCAAAATTTTGAGGTGAATTGGACCCCTCTGTCGGAGATTATTCTCTGGGGGGCTCCATGAAGGCGCTAAATGTGTATCAGGAATAACTTGGCTAGACTTTTGACAGTTGGGATCTTTTGGCATGGTATAAAATGTGTCTGTTTTGAAAACAAGTCTGTTACGACCCAAATGACAGTATTCCCTGCACTTTCTGGTAGTTCGACAACAAAATCCATAGCTATCTCCTTCATGGGTATTGAGGGCTCAGCTACCTTCTGTAACAATCCTGGCATTTTGCCTTGGCATCTTTGGGCTGCCGCACAAATTGGACAGCTGGCTACATAGTTCTCTATGTCCTTTTTTAGTGATGGCCACCAAAATTGCCTTTTAATTAGATGTAAAGTTTTTACAAAACCAAAGTGTCCTGCTAATTTGGAGTTGTGGCACCTTTCCATTAAGTACAGTCTTTGGCTGACTGGAACATACAAATTCCCTTCCACCCAAGCTAGGTTATCTTTCATCAGACAGCTGTCTTTGTGGCTCAAAAACCATTCATCCGTGGTTAAAGCTTGTTTAAAAGTTTGGGTGGTGTCATTGTCCTCCAGAGTGTCTCGTTTTCCCTGGGATCTGGTGGTTACGCTAGCAGCTAGTTGATTGTCTTGTATCATGGGTTTGATTACATTTGGCTTCATACTATTGTATTGTGGTTTCCTGGATAGTGCATCTGCCAGGATTTTTTTTCCCCTGGGTGGTATCTGAGGGTAAATTCAAACCTTTTAAAGTATTGAGCCCATCGCACCTGTTTTGGAGATAGTCTCCTTGGGGTCTTTAGGGCTTCTAAATTTTTATGATCCATCCAAACTTCAAAAGGGATCTTACTCCTCTCTAGGAAATGTCTCCAGGTTAAAAGAGCCCATCGAACTGCATAAGCCTCTTTCTCCCAAATGGCCCACCTTTGCTCAGATTCATTCAATTTTTTGGATGTGTAAGCACATGGTTGTAATTGGTCTTCCTAATTTTTCTGAAGTAAGATGGCGCCTATCGCCACATCGCTAGCATCTGCTTGTATGATGAACGGTTTCTCTGTGTCCAGGTGCTTTACGATCGGTTATGCTGAAAACAGCCTTTTAAATTTTTCAAATGCCACTTGGCATTCCATTGTCCAGTTCAAAGTCTGCTTCGGTTTCGGGTTTCCCTCCCCCTTCGTTTTTAAGAGCTTGGTGATGGGGAGAGCAATTTGAGCAGAGGGATGAACTGCCGGTAAAAGTTTGCATATCCCAGGAAGCTTTGCAACTGTTTGCATGTTGTCAGTGGTTCCCAGCCAAGTACCGATTGCACTTTCGAACGATCCATTTCTATGCCCTGGTGTGAAATGCAATATTCTAAGTAATCAATTTTTTCTTGGTGGAATTCGCATTTGGAGAGTTTAGCATAAAGTTTTGCAGATCGAAATTTGTTCAGAACTGCCCGGACTAGTTTTACATGTTCTGCCTTGGTCTCAAAATATAATAAAATGTCATCAATACAGACTATGCAGCCCTTATATAGATGCTCCCACAACACTTCATTTATTAATTACATAAATACTGCAGGGGCCCCTTGTAGCCCAAATGGTAGCACTTTTAATTGATAGCATCCAAGTGGGGTATTAAATGCCGTTTTCCATTCATCTCCCTCCTTAATGGTGATATGGTAGTAAGCCTCCCTTAAATCCAGCTTTGAAAAAAAATCTCCCTTTGTCTAGGTGTGCTAGGTACAAGGAGCAGATCTCTGGTTGTGGTGGGGGGTTCCATCTCCCTCCAGCAGTTTCCCTTGTTTGCTGTTATGCTCAGACATGGTTTGCAGGGGCCCCTCGAAAGGGTAAAATGTTGTCTTTCCTGGTTGACCACTTTGCAGAGAGATGCTGCTTTATGTAATGGCTCCTCTCCTAACTTAAGAAAGTAAAGACTCTTGAAATTGATTATTTCAAAAGGAACCTTTAATTAAGCAGGATGGAAACCATTAGAGACAAAGCAGAATCTGAAACCCTTTAGGCAATGCAAGTGGATTAAACTGATAATGACCCCTCCCCTTTGTCAGAATTCAGATTCTGGCCAATACAGAAGTCCCCTTCACTGGACATGCAATACCCCTGTCAGCACCTCTCCATTAATTAATTAGGAAAGAAAGACCACAAGACTCCATGCGTGGAAATCAAGTGTACTTTTACTAATTAAAAATGATTAAAGGCATAGCGAAGAGAAATCTGAATATTTAGGCGCGAAAGCGATTGATATATAGAATAGCCCATTCCCCACCCCTTGGCATCACAGTTACAGTCCAATCATAATTCTCCCAAGTGTCAGGTGCAAGATAACTTCAAAAGGCATCACGAAGATGGAATGTCGGTGCCGTTAGTCCTGGCGGGAAACTCCCACGCATGCGTAGTCCGATCAACCGGTGAACTCCAGAACCTTCCTCCAGCACAATGAGTAACCCCTCCCAAATACCATGCCCTCCCTCCCCGTTTCATGGCAGCCGAAGCAACAGCAAAGCAGAGGCTGACATCCGGCCGTCCCCCGGAAAAAGGCGGTCAGGCCTGGAAAACGAGAAAACACAAACAAACAGATGAACAACAAAACACAGAAGAGAGAAGGGGGGGGAGAAAGAAAAAAAAAATCAAGGCTTGTCAGGATAAGCAGAATAAAACTGTCGAAGCAGCCGGGGGGCACGAACATGGGATTTGTCAACCCATTTCATATGAGAGGGAGGAAAATGCTTCCAAGCCACTAAGTACTGGACCCGATTACGCCGCCAGCGAGAGTCCAGTATTTCACGAACTTCAAAGTGCTGTTCACCGTCAACCAACAGGGGAGCAGGTGGAGGGTCGACAGGCGGACGTAAAGTAGAAACACTAACAGGCTTAATGAGGTTAACGTGGAACACGGGATGAACACGGTTGAGATGCTTGGGCAGCTGCAAGCGAACAGAAACAGGATTGATGATTTTGATGATGGGAAATGGACCAACATACTTAGGCCCCAATTTCCTCGACTTCTGTGTGGTTTGAAGGAATTTTGTGGACAAGTAAACCAGGTCACCCTCCCTGTACTGATAAGGTTGCGCACACTTCTTATCAGCTTGTTTCTTATGAGCACGATGCGCAGCATCCAAAGTAGCAAGAGTCAAAGGCCAAACATGGCTCAGGCATTCGCTCCACTCAGCGACGGAAGAAACTTGCGGTTGGTCATGAGGCAGCTCAGGAATAGGAACAAAATCTTGACCAAAAACAACACGAAAAGGGGTGAAACCAGTGCTGCTATGGACAGAATTATTGTAGGCCACCTCAGCGTGCGGTAGCAAGTCCACCCAATCATCTTGCTGATAATTGATGAAACAACGTAAATATTGTTCTAAAACAGAATTAGTCCTCTCACAAGCCCCATTAGTCTGAGGATGGTGGGCGGAGCTTAGGCCCTGGGCGGAGCCAATGCGTTTAAGAAATTCCTTCCAGAAAGCCGAAGTGAACTGGACACCCCTATCGGAAATAATGCGATCAGGCACCCCATGCAACCGGGAAATGTGGGAAATGAAGAGTTTAGCGAGTGCCTTAGCAGAAGGAATCTTGTGGCACGGAACAAAATGAACTTGTTTTGAAAATAAGTCCGTAACCACCCAAATGACGGTGTGTCCCTGGCTCTCAGGAAGCTCGACAATGAAGTCCATCGAAATTTCCTTCCAAGGGGCGACAGGGCGGGCCACAGATTGAAGCAGGCCCTGTGGTTTTCCAGGTGGCCGTTTAGCGGCTGCACAGACCGGACAACTGGCAACATAAAGTTCAATGTCCTTTTTCAAAGAGGGCCACCAAAATTGTCTCTTCACCAGGTGTAACGTTTTTACGAAGCCAAAGTGACCCGCCAACTTAGAATCGTGAGCTCATTGGAGGACGACGAGACGAAGAGAGGCAGGGACGTAAAGCTTGGCTCCGATCCACGGTAAATTGTCCCTCATCGTGCACTCATCCTGATGCTGCTGGAACCAGTCATCCTGGGGAAGGGCACGTTTGAGGTCAGAAAGAAAATCTTGAGGCACCTCCACTTTTGAGCATGCCTGCTGGCGAGTGACCACCGGAGCCACCAGGCTGGATGTGGGAACGACAGGCTGAACAACACTCAGTTTAGTTGTATTGAGGGAGTCTGGACAAAGCATCAGCCATGAAATTTTTTCCCCCAGGGATGTACTTGAGTGTGAAGTTGAAACGGTTGAAATGTTGGGCCCAGCGCATCTGCTTAGGGGATAGGCGGCGTGGGGTCCTCAAAGCCTCCAAATTTTTGTGGTCAGTCCACACCTCAAAAGGGTGTTTAGCGCCCTCTAGAAAGTGGCGTCACGTGGCCAGGGCCCATCGCACTGCAAATGCCTCCTTTTCCCAAATGGCCCAACGTCTTTCAGTGTCTGTGAGCTTGCGGGAGGTGTAAGCGCAAGGTTGCAAATTACCTTGGTCGTTGGCTTGTAGCAAGACGGCCCCAACAGCGACATCACTGGCATCGGCTTGGACGACAAAAGGCTTTTCCATGTCGGGATGCTTCAGAACCGGTTCCGCAGCAAAGAGGCGCTTCAACTTCTCGAAAGCAGCTTGACACTCCATGGTCCAATCCAGTGGTTTGCTAGGCTTAGGTTTAGGCCCACCTTTGGACTTCAACAAATTAGTGATAGGAAGCGCAATTTTGGCAAAAGAAGGAATGAACTGACGGTAGAAATTAGCAAAACCCCAAAATTTTTGCAATTGCCTGCGTGTCCGGGGTGCCTCCCACTCAGTGACCGCCTTCACTTTCCCAGGGTCCATCTCAATGCCAGCGGGGGAGATATGATACCCTAGGTAGTCAATCTTGGCCTGGTGAAATTCACACTTGGACAACTTGGCATACAGTTCAGCGACCCTGAGTTTTTTCAAGACAGTGCGGACCAAAGCGACGTGTTCGTCGTAAGTCTGAGTATAGATAAGGATATCATCCAAATATACGATAACGCCTTTGTAAAGGTGGTCATGCAAGATCTCATTAATTAATTGCATGAAAACTGCAGGTGCCCCCTGCAGGCCAAAAGGCATCACCCGGAACTGGAAGCAGCTGAGGGGGCAGTTGAAAGCAGTCTTCCACTCATCCCCCTCCTTTATGCGGACTCTATAGTACGCTTCTCTGAGGTCCAGTTTAGTGAAAATACGGCCCTTCCCCAATTGGGCTAACATGTCCTTCATTAACGGCAATGGGTAGAGGTTTTGGGCGAGATCCCATTTAGATTCTTGAAGTTAACACACAGCCTCAGGGAGCCATCTTTCTTCTCTCTGAATAATACAGGGGCAGCTACTTTAGGGCGTGCTGGCTCAATGAAACCCCATTCCAAATTTTTATCAATGAATTTTCTCATTTCCTCCATCTCCCTAGGGGACATGGAATATATTTGGGGCTTTGGAAGCTTGACCCCGGGCAAAATGTCGATGGAGCAATCAGTAGGCCTGTGGGGCGGAAGTTTATCTGAAGATTCCTCACTAAAAACTCCTCTCAGGTCCCAATACACTTTTGGAATCTTTTCCTCTCCTTCAATCCTCTCCTGCCCTCTGGCGGCCAAAGCAGAACTGCAGCTAACAGGCTCTGGGGAAACGCCCTTCCCCTCAGGAGGCGTGCTCGTGCGAATGCGCAACCATCCCTCCCTCCAATTTATGCGAGGGTTCCATTTTCGAAGCCAAGGGAGGCCTAAAATGAGGGGCCTGTCCATTCCGGGAGTCACAATAAAAGAGATCAATTCAGTGTGGGAGCCCATTTTCATCTCTAGAGGTTCAGTATAGAAATGGGCTGGGCCACCCCCTGCTATGGACCCATCTATCTGACAAAAGACAATAGGGGTTTTCAAAGTTTTTAACTTGAGGCCCAGTTTCTCCACCATAGCAGGGTTGATCATACAGCGGGAACAGCCTGAGTCAAGGAGGGCGGGAAGGTGTTCTGGCACCCCATCGGGCAGAATTTTTAACTCTATTGGGATCAGCATGGGGCCTTTGTTTGAACTCACCCAGCGAGGTGAGGCATCGTCATCAGAATCATCAGAGGAGCTGGTAGAGGCGTCAGCTTCTCCCTCCAAGTCCTGTCTGAAACGCGGGGGGGGGGGGGTGGCATCCGCAGCAAAAGCAGCTTCCTTTTTCTTTTTGTCCGGGGCCTTGCTTGATTTCCCTTGCCTCTTGGCAGGGGGTGGGGTGGTCGCGGGAAACTTAGCCTGGCATTCTGGAGCGCGGTGGCCTCCCCTCCTGCAACGAAAGCATGTGAACGGCTTGACTTTTCCTGTGGGGCCTCCTTTCCCTTCGCTCCTCACTCGGAAAGGGGGTTTGTGAGTTGGGGGGGGGAGATCTTGCTGCTCTTTCTCTCTCCTTCTCTCTCTCCTCTTTTGCACGTTGGAGTCTAATTAAATCAAGCTCAATATCTGCTGCATTTTCATATCAAGCAGTAACGCGCTTAGGAAGGTGGCGATTAACACATTGTTGATAAATGTCCTCATTCAAGCCCAATGCAAACTTATCCAAAAGGGCTTCTGCAGACCATCCTCTCATATAAGTACAAAGGTGTTGAAACTCCTGAATGTACTGAGTCACCGGCCTATCTCCCTGTGTGAGGGTCATAAATTTCAGCTTTCCCCGTTTCTCAGTTAGGGGGTCATCAAATCGTCTCTTGAACGCAGTCATAAAAGAGTCAAAATTCCTCAGGAGGGGGGAATTGCTTTGGTGCAGACCCATCATCCAGTCGGCAGCCTCTTCCTCCAAAGCAAGTAATACCATACGTACTTTCATGGCATCCGATTCTAAATCAGGCCCATAAATTTCCATAAAGTTATAAACTTGCATAATGAAGAGGCCCAGCTTTTTGGGATTTCCATCATACTTTACAGTTAAGGGAGGGATTTTAGCCATTCTGCATCTCCTAGGGGGGGACCCCTGCTCTGGCAGCCCCCCTGGCTGGGGGGAGTGAAGCTGTCTCTGGGTTAGCTTGCTCCCATTCCACCTCGGCCTCTTCCCCCTCCCCGAATCTTTGCCTAGAGTACCTCTGTTCCAAGTCCTCCGGCTGAACTCTTTCTCGGAGCCTTCGTTCGGCCCCCACTTCAAACGGCCTCTCCTGATGTTTTCTTCTGGTAACTCCAGCATCCCAGCTTGCACTGTCTTCCTTTTGTCCCACAGACAAGGACCAACGGGGGGGGGGGATCGCAGGGCCCGCTATTTCCAGCTCAGCCATCCTCTCAGGTAATGATGGATCAGCAGTCTCCTTTTCAATTTCTTCATCGCTTGCGTGCAAAGACATTTTCTCCGTTTCTCCTTGCAGTTTCGCCCCCCACGGAAGATTGTATTCTCCTGGTGGGGTGTTAGTGAGATTTCGCTTACTGTCAGCACCTCTCCATTAATTAATTAGGAAAGAAAGACCACGAGACTCTATGCGTGGAAATCAAGTGTACTTTTACTAATTAAAAATGATTAAAGACATAGCGAAGCGAAATCTGAATATTTAGGCGCGAAAGCGATTGATATATAGAATAGCCCATTCCCCACCCCTTGGCATCACAGTTACAGTCCAATCATAATTCTCCCAAGTGTCAGGTGCAAGATAACTTCAAAAGGCATCACGAAGATGGAATGTCGGTGCCGTTAGTCCTGGCGGGAATCTCCCACGCATGCGTAGTCCGATCAACTGGTGAACTCCAGAACCTTCCTCCAGCACAATGAGTAACCCCTCCCAAATACTATGCCCTCCCTCCCCGTTTCATGGCAGCTGAAGCAACAGCAAAGCAGAGGCTGACAACCCAATAGTCTAAACTGGTTTTGTGGAAGTTGTTAACATTGAGCGTAGCTTTCAATACTTTTCTTAGCATCTCCTGCACTAGTTTCACATGGTCTTCAATTGTCTCAGAATAAATGAGGATGTAGTCCAGGTACACCAATGCCCCCTTATTTAGGTGCTCATGAAACACTTAATTTATTAGTTGCATGAACACTGTGGGTGGTCCCTGCAGCCCTAAAGGCATCACTTGGGATTAGAAACACCCTAAGGGACAATTGAAAGTGATCTTCCACTCATTGCCTTCTTTAATTCTTACTTGGTAATATGCTTCAAGTATAGCTTGGTGAACATTGGCCAGGTATCCCAGCATGTCCTTCATGAGGGGGAAGGGGTACATGTTTTCCACACAGACACCATTGACAAGGCCATGGGAGCGATGAGTGCCTCCACCTGCTTACTGGACCCGTGTCCCTCCTGGCTGGTCTCGACCAGCAGGGAGGTAACACGAGGCTGGCTCCAGATGATTACAAACACGTCTTTGCAGGAGGGATCTTTCCCGCAACCTTTGAAGGAAGTGGTGGTGAGACCCCTCCTCAAGAAGCCTTCTCTGGACCCAGCTATTCTTAGGAACTACCGTCTGGTCTCCAACCTCCCTTTTTGGGGGAAGGTTGTTGAGAAGGTGGTGGCCCTTCAACTCCGACGAACCTTGGATGAAGCAGATTATCTAGATTCCTTTCAGTCTGGTTTCAGGCCTGGATACAGCACCGAAACCGCTTTGATCGCACTCACTGATGATCTCTGGCGGGCCAGGGATGGAGGACACTCCTCTATCCTGGTGCTCCTTGACCTCTCAGCGGCCTTTGATACCATCGACCATGGTATCCTTCTGCGACGGCTGGAAGAGGTGGGAGCGGGAGGCACTGTTTTACGGTGGTTCTCCTCTTACTTCTCCGACAGGTCGCAGTCGGTGTTGGTTGGAGGGCAAAGGTCGACCCCCAGGCCCCTTAAATATGGTGTGCCGCAGGGTTCGGTCTTGTCCCCCCCTCCTATTTAACATCTACATGAAGCCACTGGGTGAGATCATTCGTCAGCACGGGATTAAATACCATCAATATGGCACAATATGATATGCAACTGTATCTCTCCGCCCTGGGCCAGCTCAGTGTAGCGGTGGACGTGATGTGCCGGTGCCTGGAAGCTGTCAGGATCTGGATGGGAGTGAACAAACTTGCACTTAATCCTGACAAGACTGAGTGGCTGTGAATGTTGCCCCCGAAGTACAGCCCAGATAGTCCTTCCTTAACCCTGGGGCGTGAAAACTTACATCCCTCAGAGAGGGCCCGCAACTTGGGGGTCCTCCTGGATCCACAGCTTGCATTAGAACATCACCTGTTGGCTGTGACCAGGGGGGCCTTTGCCCAGGTTTGCCTGGTGCATCAGTTGCGGCCCTACTTGGATCAGGAGGCACTTCAAATGGTCACTCACGCCCTCGTCACCTCAAGATAGGACTACTGTAATGAGGCTGCCCCTGAAAAGCGTCCGGAGACTACAATTAGTCCAGAACGCAGCCGCGCGAGCGATACTGGGTGTACCAAGATACGCCCACATTACACCTATCCTCCACGAACTGCACTGGCTTCCTATTGGTCTCCGAACGCGATTCAAGGTGCTGGTCATTACCTTTAAAGCCCTACATGGCTTAGGACCTGGCTACCTACGAGACCGCCTACTGCCGCATACCTCCCAACGGCCGGTAAGATCGCACAGGACGGGCCTCCTTTGGGTGCCGTCAGCCAGGCAATGTCGGCTGGCAGCTCCCCAGAGGAGGGCCTTCTCTGTAGCCGCTCCGACCCTATGGAATGAACTACCCCCAGAGATCCGGACCCTACCCACTCTCATGGCCTTCCGAAAGGCTGTCAAAACCTGGCTATTCTGGCAGGCCTGGGACTGTTGACCTCATTACTGAGGTCCAGCCCCGACCAGATTGGGTACATGGTGAGGTTTTAATCTGTTTTCTTTGTCTTTTTAATTTTTTTATCTTTTATAATTCATTTCTTTTCTGTAAGCTGCCCGGAGTCCTCCGGGATTGGGCGGCCTATAAATTCATTAAATACAATACAATGCAATACAATTCCCCGAAAATCAACACCTAATCTCAAAGACACATCTTTTCTCTTTGAAGAGCACCAGGGTTGCAATCTTAGATTTTGCTGATTGGATGAAGCCCCTAGCTACGTTTTTATCCACTAAATTCTTGAGCTCCTCTATCTATCTTGGGGTCATTGAGTACATTTTTGGCTTAGGGAATCTTACCCACAGCAGTAGCTCAATGGCACAGTGAGTGGGGCAATGAGGAGTACATCTGATTCCTGCTCACTAAACACTCTGCTAGTTTTTGGTACTCCTTAGAAGTGGTCAGCCCCCCTTGGCCACCCTCGGTTAATGTGGTGATGGGCTCTAATTTTCCCCTCCCCACCAGCAGGTTTTTTTTTTGAGAATTTTTTTTATTGTTTTAGTTAAACAAAAAAAATAAGAAAAAAATCTTTTGTTACATCTTGTTGAAAGCGTATCAATTGGTTACAAATATATTATATGTGTTTCTTCCACAGTCTTTACACATACTTCATTCAAATCATGTTGTACATTTTAAGTCAAGAAAGAAAAGTTATGTATTTTACTATCCCTGAACCATAATTCTCATTTGGTTACCATTGTTTAAACATGTTTTTATCTAGAATCATTTATATTAGAAGACACAACCACCTACTGGCGTTCATTTGCAATTTCAATAGATCTCCAATACCATTACACCTTTATGACATGTTCTAAAATTAATTCGGTTAAGTAAGATATCTAAGCATTCCCCCCCCCCCCCCGGTAACACACCTGTATGTATCATTAAAAATTGTCCATTAACATTTCATTGTTATTATTGTAGTTAACTAAAGGTTATTTACCTCTCCTCTCCAGGCCCACACAATATTATAACTTTATAGCCATCTTTAAACAATGATTTATTAATAAGATCTATAGGACTTTTCCCTCAATCCCAATTAGTTAATTATGTGCTAAGAAAATAAACATTAGACATCTAAGACAATCTAAGAAATATTAACATTTCTACTTGACAATCACCCAGAATGTACATTAACATTTCTATGGCCTGGTTATTTATCCTAACTAGGGTTATTATTTCTCTATTAGTTTCATAGTAAATTTATGTTAATCGATAAACATTCAATGGTAATCTAAAACAGTCTATAAGGTACTAAAATCTCTACTTAATAATAATCAAAAATTAACTAGCTTTTTTCCATCAATTGGCATTATTAACCAGTATCTTTCCCGTAACAAAATGGTCTTTCATCTCTCACCAGTTGTTGTGTCAATTCTATATCCAGAACCTTTCCAGAATTTAAGATTTCTCTCCTCACATTGAAGCTTAAATGATCTCTCATGCGGTTTTGTTGCCCTTGAGTTGTTATTAATGTAAGCTTAACTTTGGTTGCCAGGTTTATTTCTGAATAGGTTTCTCTTATTACCTCCATCTTTTTCGCTCTTTCTTTTTCTCCTACATCTTGGAGTTTGGGGTGGAACACCAAATTATCAAAGTCACTTTTCCAGCTTTCCTTCTTTCCACTTTCACTCACATTTACTCCATTTATAGGTTCATCTGAGTTCTTATCTTTGTTTTCTGTATTTTCATTCACTTCTTTAATTTCTGGGGCTATAACCCCATCATCTTTTTTTGTAATATCCCATAGTCTTGTCATTTCTTGTCAAATCTCTCAAGTCCTTCTGAGATGTTTTGAAGTCCAGCCAAAATGTTTTGAATTAACAAGTTTTCTTTATCTGAGTATTGCTCCATTTTTTAGAGTAAGAAAAAATATAGAGAAAGAGCAAGAAGAATAATTTGGTACTATCTGCCACTCTATAGGGACAGTAAGACAGGCTGGTGCGCTTATGACACCCCCTTTATGGACTTCTTAAGAATGGGGTGAGGTCCACAGTACACAGTTTGAGATTAAAGCTGTGAGGGTTTGAGTTGTAACAATGGAGTCAGGTAGAGCATTCCATGTGTTGACCACTCTGTTGCTGAAGTCATATTTTCTGCAATCGAGTATGAAGCAGTTTACCTTGAGATTGTATCAATTGTTTGCCCATGCAGAGGTGGGTTCCTACTGGTTCAGCCTGGTTTGGCCAAGTAGATAGTAACTCAGCCTGCCATGCCCCCGAATCGGTTCAATTGTTGGCGGCGCCATCTTGAATTTCGGTTCTGCTCATGTGCAGAAGAATCTTTATTGCCAAAATGTATTTTTTCTTTACTGACATTGTGCACATGCACAGACCTTTTTAGGTGCAAATGCGCACACACATGAAGAACAGGCAGTAATGCCGGCAGCAACCCATCCCTGTGCCCATGTATTATTGTGAATAATTATTCTCTCCTCATGGACCGGTGGCTGCTCTATCTTCCCGCTCTCACTTTGGATTGGATTACTTTAAAGAACGTTAAGTTGGTTGAAGAAAACATCATTTTCTTCTCCTTGGTCCTTAATGAATTTACCAAAATTCTAATAAAATGTTTTTTGTTTATTGATTTATCTAGTTTTGAGGCCACTTTACTCAAAAGTGTGAGTAGTTTCAGATCAAAACAGAGTCACATATAAAAAGAAAATAATGACTGATTGGAAGAATAATACAACCTGCTATAAACCAAACCTACTAAAGGAGGCTTCATGAGAACTCTGGGAGATCAGCTTTTAGTAATTTTCTGAACACCATAATAGTGAAAGTTGCATATGCTTAAACTAACAGGAACAGGAATTTCATTAATCAAGATTTTGCTAATCAGTGTCCTGGATTTGGGGAGAATATTTTCAAACTTCCACAATTGCAGAACATGTATTGGTTTCGTATAAGCAAAATATTTCTGAATAATATAATTGGCACAATTGGAGATTTTGATTTAAGAAAAGAATTTTGTATTAAAACACAATGTGCAGAATTTATTAACTGTGAACAGTGGGCTATATGGATGGTTATAATTTCTATATTTTATGAAACTGATTGTTCTGAGGGGAAAATAGTAACAGAAAATGCAATTAGCTCTTATTTAACTTGGTATCCAGATTTAGAACTCATCTCTTTTCATTTCTCTAAAACATTTCATAGGTGATGCAGTACATCATAGACATATATGATTAAAGTACCCTTAGATTAGCAATGTTGAAACATAGGTGCATAGCTGATGTGATAAAGCAGTGATAACGAACCTTTTAGGCACCAAATGCCCAAACTGGAACATGTGTGCATGCATGCACCCCAGAACGCCGGAAACCCGAAAGACCAGCTGGCCAGTGCACATGCCAGTTGCTTTTCTGGTTTTGCCCCCCCAAACAGCCATAAACCGCCAAAAAAACAGGCATGCATTTGATCTGGTCCTCGGGTTTCCGGCATGTGCATGCATGCTGGCCAGTTGGGTTTTTCACATGCGCCAGAGCACTGGAAATCTGAAGACCAGCCTGCCAGTGTGTACATGCCTTTGGGGGGGGGGTTATGGCTGTTTGGGGGGCAAAACCAGAGAGCAGCTGGCAATGGCACGCATTCCCACTGGCACGCATACCATAGGGTTTGCCATCATGGTGATAAGTGACATCATTTGAAGGAAATACGGGAATTTAATCTCATTATATGACAGTTATAAAATCAGCTTAATTAAATCTTTGCAGCAAAATTAACACTGATCAAGTATGACCCATGACAGATTGGATACAGGATTTGAACTGTGACAGTAGTAAAAAATTAATATGTAGGATACAAATTAATAGCTTTAATCAGTAAATAGATTAATACAGTTAGTAAAGAAATATATTAACACATTTTTTCATACATTTTCCATGAGGATATTAAATATATTTTAGATAATTACTTTATTCATTTATTAGGTTTCTGATTATTGACAAGATTAACCAAAGGGATATTAAATACGCTGTTGCTTGTCATATTTTGCAAATTTTATCTAAAAATAAAAGATGAATTTGCTAATACAAAAAGGTATAATATAAAAGGATCTTCTAGTAAGCAACATTTTCTTCAATTGGATAAATGCATATTTAATTTTATATAGAAAAAATGTTAAAAATAAATCCAACAGAGACAGCTGATCAATTAAAGTTCATTAGACCAAATGACTCCTAATGTCTATTACAAGAGTTTGTCTTATACCAGACATGTCTTGAGAAGAGAAGCATTATTAGAGTACATTTGGAACATTAAGTAGAAGAAACCCTCTTATCAAATGCAGTACAAAACATCATAAACTGCATAAGACAAAATATTAATTTACAACAAATTGATAATAATCCAGGCTGCAATATTCCAGGTGGCTATTATATTCTTGCCCTGAAGTGGTAGCCTTTCAGATAACTTATCAACTTCTCCCCTTTCCTGACTGTTCCTATTCGATCAGTACCATAGACCAGTGTGTGCTTTGACAGCAGCGCTTTTCAAGCTTGGTAACTTTAAAATGTGTGAACATTCCCGAGAATTGAAATTCACACATCTTAAAGTTGCCAGGCTGAAAGATCTCGTTATATATTCGAAACTGCGACTACGATTCCCCCAGAAGCTACGTTTTTTTTCCTTCCATACTGAATGTTTCGGAAAAAGAGACAGACTAAAATTAGGATTGAAAACAGTCATCCACCCTCCATCACACCAGTCTCACTGAACTATTTTGAACTGTAGTCACTCCCGCCTCGAATTTCATTCTCGCGATACTTTTTCATTGCGATTGTGAGAAATATAAGAGTCTACAGTCGCATTGACTTTCGAGTTTCTTAGTGAATTTGTTTTAAGAATACCTGTTACAGCGCTGTTCACGAACTCTTAAGTACACGAAGAAACATGAATATTAGAGCAAAGCAGTTTAAATTACATCAAAATTAAAAAGGAAAACTTGCTTTGCTTGCTTCTTCCCCTGCAGAATTCGTACTTTGGGAGATGGAGTGACTTCCTACAGCTGTATGGAAAAAGAAAATTTTGCTATGTAGTTTTTAAATGCACAGGAACCTAGACAAAGATACATGTCTGCTTCGCAATGAGGGAGGATTTTATATTTTTAAAAGTATGAGCAATACTTTTAAAAATATTTTTCTTGTCAGTCAGAATGCTGGATATTCAATACAAATGTCTAGAAATTCCAAAAAATTATCTTGTATTTGTTTAACCTGCAAAACATGTTTCAATTTGATGCTGCAGATTAACTCGCCTATCTATCCAAATTGCGCTTACAATTATTTAAAACACACACATACACAAGGAGTTTTGCCAGAAAGGAACAGAATTTTGGCAGAAGACTGGCTTCTTTTCTCGACCACCGTTAGTTACAAGCAGGGACAAAGCCTGAACACAACCCTTCGTCTAGCATCGCTGAGTTCCACCACTCCTTCCCCACATACCGGCAACCGCTGACTACGGTGTCAGAAACGACGGCTGTGGGGAGTTCTTGAAGATTTTATTTTAAGTCTCTGAAAAGGAGGCCGAGAAATTCGGCTAGGCTCCTCCTTCTGATTCCTCTGCCTCGCGCGGACCGGCCTGGGCGGGGCCAAACTGGATCCCAGAAACGCTTCCCGACCGTGCCCAGCGCTCTGGCCCACCCCTTCCCTCCGCCCCCGCCGTTACCCCCCGGAGACGCCCCCTCGCCGCACGCAGACGGGAAAGGGGGGGGCCGTCCCACCCAAGCGAAGCCAGGGGGCTTGGCCGCCTCAGCTGCCCCCGCGCAAGGGGGCCGATTAGGTGGGAATCGTGAGATGTTTGTGCTGGAAGCGGGCCCCCCGCGAGCGGTGAGAGAGCGAAAGGCCCGGGGAGACCTCGGCGTAGGTCTCTCTGCTTGTGCGGCGCGCGCGCGCACGTAACGAGCGGGTAAAGCTGACAAGCGGAGGCGAAGGAAGAAGTGGGTGGGGTGGGACTGGCTTGCTTGGCGTCTATTAAGTGGGAAGTGTCCAGAAGAGGTCAAAGCAGCAAAGTGCTTGGGCTTGGGTCGTTGGGGTAAGAGTGAGGGCGGGGTTATATTATAAAGGGGGAAGTTGCACACCCCTATGCACAAAAGCGTAGGCGCAAGAAAAGGCAGCTGTAGCCCAAAAGTAACTACCCTGCATTAAAATCTTTCATGGAGAGGATATTAAAGGTAGCAGGAGGCTTGGAAGCAAATAGAATAAACGAAATGAAACGATCAATTTCATCTACTAGTTTTACAAATGATTCCAATGCTGGTATTTCTAGAGAGGCACTGGTTGTATAAGAAGGATCACCTTTAACCAAGCCAGATGATTGATAGATAATTACTCCTTGAGGCCTATAATTAAGAGTCATATGATTTAACCTGCTTTCTACCCTCACTTTAGATGATTTTCTTGGATTGGATCTTTTGGAATCTAGTTCTCAACCCATTACAGTATTTCAGTTGGATAGAAAAGCAAAACTTCTTTCTATATCTGTACACATTTCCAAACTTTTGGTCTATTTTGGAGTTTGTGATTGGGTTGCTTAGAATAGGGCACACCTATTCATGCATTTGTAAAATAGAGATGTGATAATGCCACTACTAAAGCCTTGAAACTGTTGTATTTGAAAGTTTAATGGTTGCTGCTTCCTTTGGAATATGCTGTCAGCATAGTCACTGCAGTATGATTTGGCAGCTTTGGAAATAGAGATCTCAAGTGAAAGAAAGGTTTGCTGTATAGATTTTTGCTGAATTCTAAATAATTTTGATTATTCCTTTATTGTTTGCTAGAGCACGCCAATTCAGAGTAGATTAGACTGAAAGCTAAACAATGCTTTTTGTAATGCCTTTATATTTGTGGTATTCTGGATCCTATTCCTAATTATGTATTCTGTTATCTCATAATTAAAACAGCAGAGTAACCTTATTGCATGAGGAACTGAGTGTATAGAGAATCTGTTCCATCATAGAGGGCAGTCTGTATAGTTTTGGGGGTCATTTTTCATCTTAAGCTTTGCAATATATAGATATGTAAACTTTATCTACCCCCTACATATTTATGTTCTTTATATATGGTGAAAGTAGAAATTAAACATGTATGCTAATTTGTTACTGTAGTAATGCACTGCTTTTACGTAAAATGTTTAAATGGAAAACAAGCAGTATTTTCAGTGTTTCTTATTGACTAGTTCTTGTCTTGAAAAATACTTATTTTTCTTCTTTCCTTAAATAGTATTTATAAAACAAGACAGTATTTTATATAACAAGACTATTTTTTATATAACATCCTGTGGTATGATATTTGCTAGTATCATAAGATTAAAATGTGCACATTTTACATTTGAGAATAGTTGGTGTATCAGTTAAGATATCTGTTATAAAACCAGGGAAATATGAGTTGCTTTAGGCATGAAGCTTGGTAACTTGGGGACAGTTACCCTTTTCATCTCCAATAAAACAACCGTGAGCCATTTCCAAAATATTGCCAAGAAAACTGCATTTAGCCAACATTAGCAGGATTATAACTGTATTTTATAGTGGAAATCTATTAATTGACAATAATGTTATTCCTTCAGCAGATGTAATGACATGGAACAATAGGCAGTTTTTAAAAAGAACTTTCAGTAAATACCATATGGTTATTATGTAAACTCAATAGATTTATCAATGACTATTAATATCAATCACGGACCCCTTATGTTCAGAAAGAGTATACCTCAAGTATTCAGATGCTGGGACAAATGGAGTGACTGCTATAAACTCAAAGTGCTTCTGTAATAACTTGGAGCCCTTTGTTGATTGAGACTATAGTGCTAGGTTTTATAATTAGACTCAACATTGGCATTAGTATACAGGCTCTCTAGCAAACTTCAGACGGGCTCGGACATGTACTGGCTTAAGCAGGGGGAGGCGTTTGGCACTGCAGGATCTGAGTCCCTGGCGGCGTAATGTGTTACTGATGGTAGCCTTTGTTACGTTGGTCCCAGCTCTCTGCAGGTCATTCACTAGCCCCCCCCCCCCCCGTGGGTTTCTGGGATTTTTGCTCACCGTTCTTGTGATCATTTTGACCCCACGGGGTGAGATCTTGCATGGAGCCCCAGATCAAGGGAGATTATCAGTGGTCTTGTATGTCTTCCATTATTGCTCCCACAGTTGATTTCTTCACACCAAGCTGCTTGCCTATTGCAGATTCAGTCTTCCCAGCCTGGTGCAGGTCTACAATTTTGTTTCTGGTGTCCTTCGACAGCTCTTTGGTCTTCACCATAGCGGAGTTTGGAGTATGACTGTTTGAGGTTGTGGACAGGTGTCTTTTATACTGCTAACAAGTTCAAACAGGTGCCATCAATACAGGTAATGAGTGGAGGACAGAGGAGCCTCTTAAAGAAGAAGTTACAGGTCTGTGAGAGCCAGAAATCTTGCTTGTTTGTAGGTGACCAAATACTTATTTTCCACCATAATTTGCAAAAAGATTCTTTCCAAATCAGACAATGTGATTGTCTGGATTTGTTTTTTCATTTTGTCTCTCATAGTTGAGATCTACCTATGATGTCAATTACAGGCCTCTCTCATCTTTTTAAGTGGTAGAACTTGCACAATTGGTGGCTGATTAAATACTTTTTTGCCTCACTGTATGTCCCCAATGAACATTGGTAAAGTGTTACGTGTGCCGATGCAATACTTGCGGAGATATAGTCATTTGTTTGATCCCATACGGCAGCCTTCTACAGTATGATTCTGAGGTTCCAGCAACTTTGAGACATAATATCTCCGGCAATATTTTGTTGAGAGAAACAAAACTTGGCCATCTTGTACAACTTTTTGTGCTCTTAAACAAACTAATAAAAACATTCTCATGAGCGATCTCCATCTAGATAATTTGGAACAAAGTTGGCCGAAAATATTGTGGCTCGGAAAAAAAGTTAAAGTTTGGCTTTTTATATCTCTGGATGGAAAGGCATGATAAACATGAAACTTTGTGCATAATAACTTGGCAACACAAAGTTTTCTAATATAAAATTTCATTCTTCTATTGTTTTCAAAGAGTTTACAAATTTTGGGTAAAATTGACATTTTTTGTAAAAACACCAAAAATAGCATATTTTCACTTTTACACCTTCTGGAAATTCTGTTAAATCATTCTTATTAGAAAGGGCATATTACAAACCCTCTAAAAAAGTAAAGTTGGTTTTTCATTGGTGACTTATAAATCCCAAAAAACAGGGAGAAAGTTGAGGATGTTGCTATGGCAAAGTCACATGCATTCTATTATTTCTGGGAATTGATACTGTCGACCTGACAATGTATCTAAAAGCGCTGGAAGCACGCAAATAAGTTGTAGTTCTGTAACCCAACAAAGCATGTTACCAACGCATCATTTTGTTCAATCAAAATTTCCACGATGTTGCCTACCCACCATTTTTTGTTACAAATGCAGGCACCATAACCGGGAAATATGTCAACCAATTTTAAATTCAGATCAACGGTATTGGACATTTTGGCCACAAAGTTAATCGAGTCATTTGAAACTTTGTTGACAAATCAAATTTGAATCAACTGGCACAAACTGGTGATGATCTCTTGTGCCAGCTAATGTGCTGCTAACTTTCTATCTTTCTTCTTGCAGCATCCTGCTTTCTTCGATTTTCTTCTTAATCAATTGAACATAATTTTATAATACTGGACTTGAAAACCAGATATATACTTGCAATAGTTTTCCTATAAGATAATTGTAATGTCATAAAATTCCACATTTGAACATTGATGAATTCAATAATTACCTATTGATGTTTATCTTTTTGATAGTCAAAAAATTGCGCATTGATATAAGACATGGATAATGGTCTGGAAAGAATCGACAAACTATTACATAATTGTGGACAGTGTTAGGCTTCAGGTTTTAGTGACCACGATCTAGAGAACAGATTTCCTAATGTTACACCAATGTTACTGGCATCTTAAAAAAAACCAACCCTTTTATCCTTGTTAATTTTGGATCATGGACTTCGTAAAGAGAAGTCTGGTTCAAATGTTCATGCTAAAAGATGTATAATATGAGAAGCTAGTGTCCATCTAGATGTCCCGACTCTATCCTGAATTAAGTGTCATAGAAAGGGAGAGTCAGCCCGTTTTTGAGACGAAAAGGGGAAAAAAACTTTAGATGTAATTTTGCTGTGAGAATTGTAAATATCCACTTTAGATATGTTTTATTTGTGAGGATTCATTGTGGCATTAAAGGTGGATAAAATTTTGTAGGTTGAAATGCTCATATTAAAGTTTTAGTATGCTGTTCGGTATCATTTTTATTTATTATGTTAATTTTCTCATTTTATTATCTTTTTGTAGAAAATGTGTGAAGCATCCAAAGATCCTAATTGCTGGAAAGTTTGTTGACTGCTATTCCCTGAAAGTCCTGAAACTTAAACATCAATCTGGCATGGCACAGGGAAACCAGAAGTTAGATATGCAGGTACTCCTTGACCTCCGGCAACGTTTTCCTGAGATTCCTGAAAGTGTGGTGTCTCAATGCATGCGCCAGGTAGGTGTTGGTTGCCCCAACAGTAGTTTCTCTTTGAAGTAGTAGATAAGGGTAACCAAACAAGATGCCAGGATAACTTTTCAGAAACAAAAAAAGAGTATGGAAAAAACTGAGACATTGCATTATATGAGATGAGAATAAAAATCGTAAATGTTGGTTATTTTAGTCAATTTTCATTTATCTTCTTGTACTTTTAGGAAACAGTTTGCTTCCTTCGCCTTTCCTTTCTTTTTTCTTTTATGAAATAAATAATTCTATTAGGCTCCATTTAATTAAAAATAAAAGTATAAATAAAAAGCATGGACATAGCTAGAAATTTATATCCTACTAAAATCAGTGGGGGATAAATTCATTCTTAAATTCTAAATCTTCAAGATTGGTAGAAGCACCTTGATACGTTCAGCTTTTGTTGTTGAAAATACTTCCCATCCTATATTTTCTTCCTATACAATTTATTTTCTTCCATTATTAGTTTCATTTATATTGATGTCACAGAATATTGTACGCAGAATACAAAATTCCTTGTGGGGAAAAAAGAATTATTCTGTAGAAAACTTGAGCCTTAAAAAATAGGTATTTCAGTTTCTACATGTATCTCCCATATCTGTTTTAATACTTATCTCAAGCTGCAATAGAAGGAGTAGTTAAATATTCTGGTCCATTCATTGAATAACACAAATTAAATATGCTGGTTTGGGGAAACCTTTTTAACTAACAAGATTTGAACACCTGTTTTTACAAATCTTTAGGAAGAATTAATGAGATATTTTGTGACTGCACATATTTCCAAGCTGTAAGAAAGTTTGTCTAGATCAGACATGTGAAACTCAAAGCCCATGGGCCAGAAACGGATGGCGAGGCTCCTCTGGTGGACAAAGCTTTGGGGCTCGCCTTGCTCTCACCTTTGTCCCCTGAAGACCTCTGAGCCCCCCCCCCCATGCATGCATGGCCCCCCACAGGAGGTGGAGGGCAGTGCTGCTGCATGTGGAAGTGCAGAGAAGAAAGTTTCCAGGAAGCTGTTTCCTTCAAGTCTAACTCCTGACTTAACAAATCTGTGGCGAAGAGGAAAGAGAGGTGAGGGAGCTGTGCGAGGGGAGTCTGCCCCAATAAACTAGCATCCTTACCACGTATGATTGGAAATGGGGATTCCCTTTTGAGAAGGGTCAGCCTCTCTTGTGTAGGACCAGAGAGCCCTGCTCTCTTGCCTCTTTCTCTTGCTCTCCAGAGATCTGTCAAGGCAGAAGTTGGACTCGGAGGAAACTGCTTCCTGCAAACTTTCTCCTCCATGCTTCCACACGTAGCAGTGTTGTCCTCTGCTTTGCTGCATGGGGGCACCAGACAAGGAAACATCAACGATGTCTGGGATTGGGAGAAGAATGTCTCCTTTGGTGTGCTGTGCATACACGCATGTGCGCACACAGAGCATTCCAAGCTATAAGACTTTTATCCACATCTGAGCATGCCTGTGCTTGGGGAGAAGGCCATCTCCTTCCTCTCTGGATAAAAGTTCCCAAACTTAGAATACAGTTTGGTTTTTTGTATCTGTGTGTGTGTGTGTGCATGTGCTTGGCTGTCAGCTGTTTAAGGAGGCGAGGAGCTTATGGGGCACCAAATTGTCCCCATGTTGAGTTAGCCAGTGCAACTTGTTCCATCCCAACCTAGCTGTCCTGAATCAACCGCACCCAGTGAGTGGCATTGAGCCGGCCATGCCCACCTAGCCACGCCCACCTGGCCGCTGTGAGTCATCATAGTTTTACAATTGGCCCTTTGAGGGCAACCATAATGCTGATGCAGTCCTCAATGAAATTGAGATTGACACCCCTGATCTAGATGGTGATTGACAGATAATGCTTGTAATCTTTGTGGAGGGTTTCTTACATCTTGAAAGATTTGTTTATACATATATGACTCTTCATAAGCAAATTTAAGTTAGTTAAAATTATAAGTTTAAGTTATAACCTAACGTAACAATCTTAGCAAATATAATACTGAAGAGTAAAACAGATTGTTATACTATAGTTTCTAAAACTTGCTCCATAGAATGTTATTTCTTCTAGAATAACAACAATCTTGATGCTTGTTGTCGAATTCTTGCACAAGAGAGCAACAAATACCTATATATGGAGTATCACAGCCCAGATGACACCCGAGTAAACAGGAATCGTCTTCTGCATATTAACCTTGGCATCCATCCTCATACTAACTATGGAGGGGATGGACCTCAACTTAATGGTGGTCGTACACTGGTACATAGTTCAAGTGATGGACATATTGATCCACAGTGCACCCCAGGAAAGCAGCTGATCTGTTTAGTTCAAGAACCACATTCTGCTCCTGCTGTTGTAGCAGCTTCTCCAAACTATAATCCTTTTTTTATGAATGATCAGAATAGAAATGCAGCTACTCCTCCTCCACAGACACCTCAGCAGTCTTCTCCTATGCAGCCTGGAATGAATACATCTACTATGCAAAGCCCTCCTCCTCCATATATGCATATACCTCGGTACAGCACAAATCCTATAACTGTTACAGTTTCACAAAATCTCCCTTCTGGGCAGCCTTTACCCAGAGCTTTACAAATTCTTCCTCAAATTCAAAGTACTCCTTATGGAAGTCCTGGATCACTCTATATTAGGCAGACAACTTCAGGACGACAGACTCCTACTCAAAGTACACAGTGGCATTCGTCACCACCAGGTCCAGGTCCACATTATAATCCACATCCATTACCTGTCTATCCACACCAACAGAGCTATCAACCTTCTCAGTATTCTCCCAAGCAGCCCCAAATTCCTCAGTCTCCTTTTCAATCACCACCTGCTTCCCAGTGTCCTTCTCCTTTTGGATCACCTCAGCATCAAGTTCAGCCCAGCCAATTAGGACATCAAAGTTCCCATGTATTTATGCCTCCTAGTCCTTCAACTGTGTTACCCCATCCATATCAACAAACACCACAGACATATCAAAAACCAAGTGGACACTCAGTATCTTATCTCCCATATGGTGGATCTACTTTAACTAAAGGCTCCATGAACAAGATAGAAATTACTGTTGAACCACCACAAAGACCTGGGACTACACTTAATAGGAGCCCTTCTCCTATAAGTAATCAGCCATCCCAACGGAATCAGCACCCACTATATACACCTGCAACTCCTTCAAGTTCCCCTTCCAAAAGTATAGCAGGTCAACCTAAACCTCCTTATAGTGTTAATCCTGTATATATAACATATACACAACCAGTTAGACCTTCAGGTGTTCTTACACAGTCCCCTCGTGTAATGGTATCTCAGCCAAATCCAGCAGTTTTTAAAATCACAGTAGGTCGAGTTCCTGCTGAGAATCTTCTAAATTTAGTGGACCAAGAAGAACATTCTGCAGCACCAGAACCTATTCAACCCATTTCAGTTGTACCAGGATCTGGAGGTGAAAGAGGAAGACATAAGTACCAGAGAAGTTCCAGCTCTGGATCAGATGACTATGCTTATACTCAAGGTAAGATTGATAAGTTTTTTTATTAATAATTCTCAAATGTTTCCTAAGAATCAAATCATTTGGACTGTGGCTCATCTTAAATAGCTGTCGCCTCAAATACAAATATCCCTCCAAATGTGTAAGTTAATAAGGATAGGTTAACAAAATAATGTCTGTAATTTTCTCTCTATTCTCAGTAGAGGTGGAGATAGCATCTATACATGGGCTGACATTTTCCGCCTTCTGATTGGACTGAATCTGATAAAAGTTAGTTAAGACACGCCCCTTGTTGCTAGCCTTACCCAGCTTTTCGACTCAGTCCACTTCATGGATGGTCGTATCATCATGTATTTCCTGAGCACATTGCTGATTTAATGATTGGTTGAAGAATTAATTGCTATTGACTTTTTTCCTTATACTTTGAGTGGGACTGGAATAGTATTTTGAGCTGTCAACTTGGGCTGGAGCGTGAGGGCTTAGGTCCATAGCTCGCCCTGTGGGCCACCTGCCTCCCAGGCCCCTGACTAGGCGGGAGAAAGCGTAGCGCTCTTGAAAGGTCACTAATTGTACCTCAAATCCCTGCTTATCTCAGACGTCAAGGAAAGTTCGCAGTGCTATTGCGGATCCCTTCAAAAACATGTTTTGACAGCTCCGGAGGCCTTGGGGCATTTGAAAACGCAAGGAGCTGCTCCCCTCGCAGCGGCCTCACTGGAACTTCCCGATCGGCCTGCACGAGGTGAGACCCTGAATCGGTCCAGGGCTTTCTTCCTGCAGCGTTCTGCCCAGAGACTATAGCTTGTAGCAGGACAGTTAGAGAATGTTAAAAAGGGCTCAAACTGCCATTTTGGTTGCTAATTCTCTTTCAAAATGGTGGATGCTGCAATTGCTGTTCCAAATGCTGAGGGAACCGGGGCCCAAGGGCTTCTAATCACGGTGGAGGCTTCCACTTCCCAGGCTGCAGCAAATCCTAAGGGACAACCTGTCCACTTCAATATTACCCATGCCAAAAGGAATAAGTCCTCCAAGTCAGTCCCACCTGACAAGGGAGATGATCTAATTCCTGAGGACAAAAGTTCCAAGGCTTCATCTCAAAGGCATTCCTCATCTTCCTCAAAGGGGAATACTGTGCCTCAATCTAGCAGCAATATTTCTGTCCAGCCTTCTCCAGTTACATTGGAACAGGCCCCTGGTCCTTTCAGCCCCTGTTCCCAATAAATACCTCTGGGCTGTGGCACTATGGCTCTGATCTACAGGGACATCTTTAGCAAAATGCCCAGTTTGGGACAGGAGGCACTAGGCGTGCAGAGGTTACGTTCACTCTGACAGCTGCGGGCCTCCGCCCAGAACTACCCGGTTCTTCCCTGACCGTGCCTGACATACAAGAAGCCATAGCTTCAGCCATTGCCCAAGGCATAGCTGCAGGTCTCCTGCAGAAGACTGGGACTGCTAATCAGCGGCTTCTGTGACTAATGCTGCTCCAGTGCCTCCTGTGACCCATTCTACATCACTGCCAGCTCCACCAATGCAGAGCCCCTGGTCATTGGCTAGATCCCAGCATAGCAATCCCATCTATGAAGACAGGAGATTAAGGATGCAGAGTTTTCTGGGAATGAGGAGGCAGCACCAAAAAACCCCACCATTTTCAGGTTTGTTCCAATCTGCCCACTTCAAGATCTTGCTGACCAAGGCCAAAGCATCTGCTACCTTCACAGCAGGCCGACTTCATGATGTAACATGTGCATCAAGTGGCGGCTTGGGCGGTCTGAGCTTCCACGTCCACATCGTTCTTCTCTCGTTCCTGCCTGTTTTGGCTACAGCAGTTTCAACAACGTCTAACTGCAACCGACCTGAGGGCCCATCAAAACCGCAATAAAATAGTGGCTGCCGTCCAATTTATGGCTGACGCCACACTTAATTCCACTCACTTTGCCTCAAGAGTGATGGCCGCCTTGGTTGACTCCCGCCGTCTGCTTTGGCTCCACCAGTGGCAGGCGTATATGAGACATAAGTGGCGGCTAGCCTCTGCCCTTTATAAAGGGGGTCTCTATTTGGAGAGGCTCTAGAGCCGCTTCTTATTGAGGACAAGGACAAGCAGAAAATCTTGCCGTCCACTTCCAAATTCCAAGATGAAGGAGAAAAAGAAAGAGCGAAAAAGATGGAGTTAATAAGACAAATCTATTCAGAAATAAACCTGACAACCAAAGTTAAGCTTACACTAATAACAACTCAAGGGCAAAAAAAACCACATGAGAGATCATTTAAGCTTCAAAGTGCAGAGAGAAGTCTTAAACCCTCGTAAGGTCCTGGACAGAGAATTGACACAACAGCTGGTGAGAGAGGAAAGACCATTTTGTTACTGGAAAGATACTGATTAATAATGCTAGTTGATAGAAAAAAGCTAGTTAATTTTTGATGATTATTAAGTAGAGATTTTAGTACCTTATGGACTTTTAGATTACCATTGAAAGTTTATCCATTAACATAAATTTACTATGATACTAATAGAGAAATAATAACCCTAGTTAGGATAAATAACCAGGCCATAGAAATGCTAATGTACATTTTGGGTGATTGTCAAGTAGAAATGTTAGTATCTCTTAGATTGTCTTAGATGTCTAATGTTTATTTTCTTAGCACATAATTAACTAATTTGGGATTGAGGGAAAAGTCCTATAAATCTTATTAATAAATCATTGTTTAAGATGGCTATAAAGTTATAATATTGTGTGGGCCTGTGGAGAGGAGAGGTGAGATAAACAGTAAATAACAATAATAACAATGAAATGTTAATGGACAATATTTAATGATACATACAGGTGTGTTACGGGAGGGGGGAATGCTTAGATATCTTACTTAACCGAATTAATTTTAGTATATGTTATAAAGGTGCAATGTTATTGGAGATCTATTGAAATTTCAAATGAATGCCAGTAGGTGGTTGTGTCTTCTAATATAAATGATTCTAGATAAAAACATGTTTAAACAATGGTAACTAAATGAGAATTATGGTACAGCGATAGTAAAATGCATAACTTTTCTTTCTTGACTTAAAATGTACAACCTGATTTGAATGAAGCATATGTAAGGATTGTGGAAGAAGCGCACAGAATATATTTGTAACCAATCGATACGCTTTCCACAAGATGTAACGAAAGATGATTTTTTATTTATTTAACTAAAACAATAAAAAAAATTATCAAAAAAAGAGACTGAAATAAAATAGTGGCTGCCATCCAATTTATGGCTGACGCCACACTTAATTCCACTCATTTTGCCTCAAGTGGCGGCTAGCCTCTGCCCCTTATAAAGGGGGTTCCTATTTGGAGAGGCACTAGAGCCGCTTCTTATTGAGGACAAGGACAAGTGGAAAATCTTGCCGTCCACTTCCAGAAAGGGGTCTTCACGTGCTACTCCATATTTTAGGAGGCAGCCCTTTCGGGTGCAGGACTATGGTACCTCCTTCGAGGCCATGATTATGGCTCCTATAGCTTCAGGGCCCAGGGGGTGTACCGCCAGAGGCAGCGCTACCAGAGGGGCAGCCAGTCCAAGAAACCCTTTTGGGGGAGCGGAGGTCATAACTCCTGAAAACCATAGATCCCAAGGGGTCCCTTCTTATTGGGGTGGGCGGTTGCAGTACTTTGCAAACCAATGGGATGCTACTGCCAGGGACAACTGGGTACGAAGGACCATTAGGTTTGGTCTAGCTCTAGAATTCCTCTCCACTCCCCCGAGTTTCTTTATTTGTTGCCCGATGTCTCGCAATCCGGACAAGCAAGCCCTCATGAATTCAGCAATACAACATCTTCTGGACATCAGGGTGGTTCAACCGGTTCTAAACAACCAATTAACCCAGAGCTTTTATTCTATTCCTTTCCTTATCCCTAAGGCCTCAGGGGGCTGGAGAGCAATTCTAGACCTAAAATGCCTCAACCGGCATATAAAATACTGCTGGTTTAAGATGCACTCATTACAATCTATTCTGACAGGGGTGAGGGAAGGTGACCTTGGTGTCAATTGATCTGACGGAGGCCTCCTTCACATCCTGATTTTGCCCGATCTCCAGAAATTCCTAAGATTTTGTTACGGGGGGGGGGAGGGGTGACATTACCAGTATATGGCCTTGCCATTCGGCCTCTCTTCTGTCCCCGGGCACTTACTAAAGTGCTGGCAGCGTTGGTCAAACATCTCAGACTCTGGTCGGTGTGTATCCAATGATGACCTTCTATTATTATCCAGGTCCCTATCTGGAACAAGGCGTGACCTTGACCTCACAATAACTTCCTTGGAGGCTCATGGTTTTCCTATCAATACGGCCAAGAGCCATCTAGACCCCACTACCCGGATTTCTAGGGGCATGGATCGATTTAATGTCTGGTCAGGTCTTCCTGTTGGACTGGTTGGGGAAGTATTGGGCCAACGTAGGGTCTCCCTGGCCACCTTATCATATTTGCTGGGGAAACTAGTGTTGGCTATTAACATCGTGCCTTGGGCACTCCTCCACACTAGGGATCTTCAGTGGTTTCTCTTACCCTTCCAGAAGGCACACAGGAGTACATCACTGCTGAAGGTCACTGTTCCAGTGGATGTCCTCCAATCTGTACGTTGGTGGAAATTGGCAGCCATCATCAAGGGTTGCCACTTCAGGGTGGTTCACAAGGTGACGGTCACTACGGACGCCAGCCTCTATGGTTGGGGGGCTCGTTTACAGACACAGATGCCCCAGGAACAATGGGACCAGGTGGACAGGAGTCACAACATAAACTGGTTAGAGCTCAGAACCATCCACCTGGCCCCCCAGGACTTCCTCACAAGCATTGTGGGTCAGTATGTACTGGTCTTGATGGACAACGTGGCCGCCAAGGCCCACGTCAACCGTCAGGGCGGCATGAAATCCAAGGACCTCATGAAAGAAGCCAGGGAACTGGGCCTCTGGGCAGAGGCATCTGGCTTCATTGACCGAGGAACATATCTCGGGGGTGGCGAATGTTCAAACCAACTGGCTCAGCCGGGCCAAGGTGGTCAATGCGGAATGGTGCCTCCACCCTCGACTTTCCTCAAATCTCAGCCCATTTTGGACCGCCTTTTGCGGACCTTTTCGCCACCCCGGACAATACACAGCTCCCATGCTTTTATGCGAGGTTCAGGACACAAGGGGCAGAGGGGACAGACACTCTCAGGTGTCGGTGTCCCCCTGGACTACTTTATGCATTCCCCCCGCTGCCCTTGATTCCTCAGATGTTGCACAAGGTGATCACCGAACAGGCAGAAGTCATCCGAGTGTCCCTGCATTGGCCACAACGGCCGTGGTTCGCGGACCTACAGACCCTGTCAGTAGCCAGCCTCTGGAGGATTCCTCAGACTGCAGGTGCCCTCAGCTAGGGGTCACTGAAGGATCCAGACCCTCAGTGGCTTCAGTTGAGCGCTTGGCGCTTGAGCAGCACTCTCTGAGGGAGAACAGTCTTTCCTCCAGGGTCATTGGCACTATCCAGGCTTCCAGGAGGCCATCCATGGTTCACGTATATGATGCCACTTGGCGTATATTCTGCAAGTGGTGCAACGACAAGACCATTTATGCCTCCACTGCATCTATTCCTCAGGTGTTGGAGTTTCTCCAAGATGGGCTGGAGAAAGGTGTATCACCCCAACACATTGAGAAGACAGGTAGCAGCTCTGGTTATGATTCTGACTTGGGGGGGGGGGACACAACCTTTATGACACCACCCGGCCGTGAAAAGGTTTCTGAAAGGGGCTGTCAATCTGAGACCATCGGTGGTTCACCACTACCCCACCTGGGACTTGCTCACGGTTTTGTCTGCCCTAACGGACACCCCCTTTGAGCCCATTCAGTCAGTGGAACTATAGTTCCTCTCTTGGAAGGTGGCCTTCCTGGTAGCCATCACCTCCGCCAGGAGGATCTCGGAGCTGCAGGCCCTGTCGGTAAGGGCGGATCTTTGCATCTTCCACACCAACAGGATAGTGCTTTGATCCTTTACGCCAAATGTCTCATCGTGGTTCCATAGAGCACAAGAGATAGTTTTGCCCAACTTCAGCCCCTCTCCTGCTCACCCCTTGGAGAGACGTTGGCACAAGCTGGATGTGCGAAGGGCACTACAGATTTATATCTCTCGCACTTCCAAATTTAGGAGATCCGAATCGTTGTTTGTCTCCTTTCAGGCTGAGACCCTAGGTAGGAAGGTGTCTGCCTCTACCATTGGCAGTTATATAGCCAGGGCATATGCTTCCCAACATCGGGCTGTACCTGAGGGAATAACAGCGCACTCCACCAGAAGTGCGGCTACGACAGCAGCCTGGGCCACCCAGACATCTCTCAAAGAAATCTGCCAGGCAGCAACCTGGGCTTCACCTTCTCCATTCATTTCAAATAATAAAATTGATAAATTTGCATCTGTGGACGCAGCGTTAGACCAGAAATGGCCTGGTCTTACAGGCCGTTCATTCTACTGCACCTGTTCTGGATAAGTCTGGTTCCCTTCCGTAGGGACATGTGGGGTTGGGTATGTCCCATGTATGGATGCTATCTCCACCTCTATTGAGAAAGAGCATTGGTATTTACTTGATACATCTCTTCTAATAGGGTGGAGATAGCATCCATCTCCTCCCTCTCTGACTGATCTTGTTGCTATACCATTTAGTGCTATAAGAATGAGCTTACCTGCTATGCTTTACAAAGATCTCTATTCAATTTTTTTTTACTGTAAATATGTGGTTCATTTCTCTGGTTTGAGAGGTTTGTTTACTAAAATGTTTGTGCGATGACACGTTGAGTCTGTCTTAAGTTCTTCGCTGAAAAGCTGGGTAAGGCTAGCAAAAGAGGCGTGTTTTAACTAACTTTTATCAGACTCAGTCCAATCAGAAGGTTGACAATGTCAACTCATGTATGGATGCTATCTCCACCCTATTAGAAGAGACGTATCAGGTAAGTACCAACACCCTTTTCATTTACTACTTTGTATTTGAATGGTGATGAGGTGGGCCTGCTGGATCAGTGTGATATGGTGATAAAAGTACGATAACCTAATCTAACTACCATAGCATGGCACAGCATGCATAATATATAATATTGCAAAAATAGTTGTTAATATATTGTGCATCACATAATAGCACAGAAATGAACTGTAAGGCCAGGCCTCTCCCCCTTAATCAAGGAAGTAAAGACTCTTGAAACTTTCATTTCAAAAAGATCCTTTTATTGAAAAAGAGGTGATAACTGGGTGAAAGCAAAGCAGGGTCTGGGATCCTTAAGGCAATACAATAGGAATAAAAGAAGTTAGAATCCCCTCCCAACCATCTGATGAGGATTTGGCCAATCCATAGGTGTGAAGATGTTTTTTGTATGGGGAGCTCTGGGAAAGTGATAAGACTTTCTCAGGCTTGATTCCTGAGCGATGCAGTCCACATTGTTCTCCCTCCCCACCCATTCCCCAAAAGCTGAGAAAGTGCCAGGCCTCTAGGTGCCAGGCTAGAAGTTATAAAGCAATTAAATGCATGGTACAGGAAAGAAGAATAGAAAAATCTAGAGGAATATAGGGTCCTCTATTCTTCAAGGGAAGACTTGCAGGGAAGACTTGAAGAATGGCAGATTCACGGATTCACGGATCTGACATGAACTGGAAATGGGGCTGTCTTGGAATATGTCTTAATTGAATGATACCCTAAAAAATTCTGACCATATAAAACTAATATACCATTACATATTTCAGATAAAGGAAGCATAAAAGTACAGAGTGTAGAGAGTACTTTTTTAAAAAATCAATAGAAAGTATTTGTTTTAATCTTGAATATAGCTTGAGTTTTATCAGTATAAATTGCAACAAATTGCAATATTTATTTAATTTGTTTTTTCATAATTTGAGGGACTAATCCAGGCCATTGCCAGGAGTCAACACTGATCTGAAGGTACAAAAAGAAGTGTGGCTATGGTAAAGCAGGCATTAATTCATTGAAGTAGATGGTGGAAGAATAGGACAGATTCTGCTATATAGTAGGCCAGTGATAGCGAACCTTTTCCGGCTCAGGTGCCAAAAGCACACACGTGCACATGCCCTCACTTGCCAACCCCCATACTTTAATGCACCTCCGCACCATGTCTCCTGTGCATGCGCTTGTGACACCCCCCCCCACTGCCCCGTGCAAGCGCACAGCTTTCTTGGAACCCAAGGAGGGTGAAAATGCCCCCCCCCATTCCCGAACTTCTGGTTTGCGTGTTGGGCGGTTTTTCGGCCTTCGGAGGCTTCAGGGAAGCCTCCAGAGGGCGAAAAACAGTCGAAAATCAGCTGGCCAGCGTGTGCATGTGCACTGGAGCTGACAGGGCAACTCCTCATGTGCCCTCAGAAATGGCTCTGTGTGCCCCTGTGGCATGCATGCCATAGGTTCGCCATCACGGTAGTAGGCTACATAAATATAAGCCAAATTGGGGGGGAAAAACCAATAGGAATATCTCACAAATGTTTATGCTCCACTGAGCTTTCTTGCAACAAGTACCTTATATCTTTAGGTACCTCCTTTTTTCCCTAAAGGGAAAAATGGAAGATTCATGAATGAAGAAAATAGTTAAGAATCAAGGTTGAACCTTTATTCTAAAACAAAAGATAAAGTAGTCAAATAGACTGTACAATCGGTTGTTGTTATTAATTTATGTTGCTCCAGTTTCTGGTTATTGGAATTCCTTGGATTTATCCTGAACACTGATTTTGTGATCTGGAAAGAAAACTGTTTTTCTAAAGTCCATACTGTAACATTCCCTTAATAGGTGGTTATTTATCAGTCAAGAGTTGTCACTGCCCCTTCATTTAATAATCAAGAAAGAAACCACTCAATTCCATGTTTTAGAATTAAGTATACTTTTACTGATTATAAACAATGAGAAGCAAAGCAAAGCTGAACCTGAGTAAAAGAGCGCAAAAGCAATAGATATCAATACATGATTCATCCCCCTCCCCTTGGTACCCCAGACTGTAGTCCAATCATAGATCACCCAACTGTCAGGTGGGAGACATCTTCAAAAATCATCATCAGGTTGGAATGCTGTACAGTTGGCCTCGGCGGGAAACTCCCCTCCTTCCACATGCGCAAACAGATGGTGAGAACAACCCCCAATTAACAGTCCTCCTGCACAGAATGTTTCCCTCCCCAAATACCATGCCCCCCCTCCCCGTTTCAATGGCAGCCAAAAAGCAAGCAGCAAAGCAGAGGCTGACATCCGGCCCTCTTCCAGAAAAGATGCTCACGCCTGCAGAAACGAAAGAACACAGACAAACAAATGAACAACATGACATAGAAGAGAAAAGGGAAGGGGAAATAAAAAAAAAAACAAGTGAGGTCAGGGCTTTTCTGGGTAGGCAGAGTAGAACTTGTGGAGAAGTCGAGGGGCCCGCACATGGGACTTATCGACCCATTCAGCATGAGAGGGAGGGAAATGCTTCCAAGCCACAAGATACTGAATATGATTTCTTTGTTTTTGAGAGTCCAAAATTTCTCTAATCTCAAAATGTTGCTCACCCTCAACCAGGAGAGGGGCAGATGGAGCCGGCAAAGGAGCCCTCAATGGAGAAGTGCGTTCCGGCTTTAGGAGATTAACATGAAATACAGGATAGACACGGTTGAGATATTTAGGCAGTTGGAGACGGACGGAGACAGGGTTGATAACCTTGATAATCGGGAACGGGCCAACATATTTGGGACCCAATTTCTTACACTTTTGAGAGGTCTGAAGAAACTTGGTGGATCACACACTTTATATTCCTTTGGCTTCGCTCTCTTTTTATCCGCTTGTTTCTTGTGTGCTCGATGTGCAGCATCCAGTGCACGGTAAGCCAAAGGCCACAGATCCCGAAGACGGTCACTCCACTTGGAAAGGGACAGTACTTGTGGTTTCTCGCGAGGAATCTCAGGGATGGGCACAAAATCATGTCCGTACACCACCCTGAAGGACGTAAGTCCCGTGCTGCTATGCACTGAGTTGTTATATGCCACCTCAGCATGAGGCAACAATTCCACCCAATTGTCTTGCTGGTAATTGACGAAACAGCGGAGATATTGTTCTAGCACAGAATTGGTCCTCTCATAGGCACCGTTAGTCTAAGGATGGTGGGCGGAGCTTAAGCCCTGGGCGGAGCCAATTTCAGAAACTCCTTCCAAAACAAGGAGGTGAATTGGACCCCCCTATCTGAGATGATGCGGTCCGGTACCCCATGCAGACGATAGATATGCGTGATGAACAATTTAGCCAGGGATTTCGCGGATGGGATCTTGGAACAAGGAATAAAGTGAACTTGCTTGGAGAACAAGTCAGTGACAACCCAAATCACTGTGTTCCCTTGACTTTCTGGCAATTCAACAATGAAATCCATAGAGATCTCCTTCCACGATGCCTCAGGATGGGCTACCTCCTGGAGCAATCCCTGAGGTTTTCCTGGTGGGCATTTCGCTGCAGCACAAGTGGGGCAACTAGCCACATAAGATTCAATGTCCTTTTTCAATGAGGGCCACCAAAACTGTCTCTTGACGAGATGCAGAGTTTTCACAAAACCAAAGTGTCCGGCCATGTGAGAGTCATGAGCACGTTGAAGAACCATGGCTCTAATAGTTGTGGGAACGTATAATTTAGCACCAATCCAAGCAAGGCCATCCTTCATGGTGCATTCATTCGTATGTTTGCAGAACCACTCATCACTTGCAAGAGCCCCTTTGAGCTTTGTAATGAGGTCTTGTGTGACTTCCAAGTTGGAAGCGGCCTGGCTTCTGGTGACAACAGGAACGGCCAGGCTTCTCGTTGGCATGACAGGCTGGACAACACTCAGTTTCGAACTGTTATATTGTGGAAGTCTGGACAAAGCATCGGCCATAAAATTCTTCCCTCCCAGGATATATTTCAAAGTGAAATTAAATCTATTGAAATGCTGTGCCCATCGCATTTGTTTAGGAGACAGTTTCCTGGGTTTTTTTAATGCCTCCAAGTTTTTGTGGTCAGTCCATACTTCAAAAGGGTGTTTTGTGCCCTCCAGAAAATGACGCCAGGTCATCAAAGCCCATTGAACAGCAAAAGCTTCCTTTTCCCGAATAGCCCATCGTCTCTCAGTTTCAGTTAGCTTACGAGAGGTGTAAGCGGAGGGTTGCAATTTCCCTTGTGCATTCACTTGAAGTAGTACCATCCCCACTGCAACATCACTAGCATCAGCTTGGACCACAAAAGGTATGTCCATGTCTGGGTGTTTGAGGACTTGTTCAGCTGCAAACAGACGTTTTAATTTCTCAAATGCAGCCTTCGACTTCAGGAGGTTTATAATTGGTAGAGCGATCTTGGCAAAAGAAGGAATAAATTGACGATAGAAGTTGGAAAACCTAAGAAGCTTTGCAACTGTTTACGCGTGCGGGGGGCTGCCCATTCGGTGATTGCTTTGACTTTTGCTGGGTCCATTTCTATCCCTTTGTGGGAGATGTGATATCCCAGGTAATCCACCTTCTCCTGATGAAATTTGCACTTGGACAATTTAGCATACAGTTCTGCTGCACGAAGCTTTTCGAGTACTGTGCGAACCAGTTTCACGTGTTCGTCAGGTGTTTCTGTGTAAATAAGGATATCATCTAGATAGACCATTATGCTCTTCTAAAGGTGGTCATGTAAAACCTCATTAATTAATTGCATGAAAACAGCTGGCGCACCCTGCAGTACAAACGGCATAACTCGAAATTGGAAACAGCCAAGAGGGCAATTGAACGCAGTTTTCCACTCATCCCCTTCCTTAATTCTGACCCGATAGTATGCTTCCCGCAGATCTAACTTTGTGAAAATTTTCCCCTTACCAATTGGGCTAGCATGTCCTTCATCAGTGGTTAATTGTAGACATTTTGGGCACAAATTCCGTTAAGGTTTTTAAAGTTCACAGAGAGACGAAAGGAGCCATCTTTCTTTTCTCTGAATAAGACTGGAGCTGCCACCCAGGGCCTAGCAGGTTCAGTGAAGCCTCTTTCCAAATTTTTGTCAATGAATTTCCTTAATTTGTCCATTTCTCTAGGGGTCATTGAATAAATTTGGGGTTTAGGAAGTTTTACCCCAGGTAGAATATCAATGGTGCAATCGGTGGGCCTGTGAGAGGGCAATTTATCAGAAGATTTCTCACTGAAAACATCTTTCAGGTTCCAGTATTCTTTTGGGATTTTCTCCTCCCCTTCAATTTTCTCTTGCCCTCTGGCCGCTAGTTTGGGGCCTGCCTTATCCGGTTCTGGAACCCCCTCTTATCCTTCAGGGTGCGCAATCAACCTTTCCTCCAATTTATCCGTGGGTTCCATTTACATAGCTAGGGTAATCCCAAGATAAGGGGTCGATCCATCCCTGGGGCTACAATGAAACTTATCATCTCTTGGTGGGTCACCATCCACATTTCAATAGGTTCAGTAACAAAATGAGCAGGGCTTCCCCCCGCAATAGAGCCATCTAATTGGCAAAATGCAATTGGGATTTTCAAAGTTTTTAGTCTTAATCCCAATTTCTCAACTATATCAGCGTTTATAATGCATCGTGAACAACCGGAATCCAAAAGAGCAAGAATTTTCTCTTGCGTGCCAGAAGAGGGCACTCTAAGCTCAACTGGGACAGTCATGGGCCCCGAACGGGAACTTACCCAGCGTTCAGTCTCATCGGAATCACTGTCACTGGGGGTTTTGTTCTCTCCTTCTTCCGGGTCGAAGCGTCAAGAAGGCTCCTCCCCTGTTAAAACTGGTTCCTTCCTTCTGCTGGGAGGTTTCTCTAGCATTTTCTCTTTCCAGGGGGGTGGGGCGGTTTGGCTGATCTTGACTCGGCAGTTTACAGCACGATGCCCCTCTTTCCCACAGTGGAGCACACGGGAGGCTTGGGTTTGCCTGTAAATCTACCCCTTCCCCCTTTTGGCATTCTTGGGAGGGGGTTTTTGGTGGGAGGGGGGATTCCTTGCCCTCCCGTTCTCCTTTGTAATAAAGTGGCTAGGTCAATTTCCACATCAGCGGCTGCCTCATACCAGGGCTGCAATCTACGGGGGGGGGGGTCTCCTGTTCACACATTGCTGATAAACTTCTTTGTTTAACCCATCAGCGAAACGGCTTCTTCAGACCAACCCCTCATATAAGCTGACAGCTCCTGAAATTCTTGCTCATACTCAGCCACTGATCTTTTCCCCTGTCTAAGAGTTGTAAATTTAATTCTCGCTCGGCGCTTGGTGAGGGGGACATCAAAATGCTTTCTCAAAGTTGCCATTAATCCATTAAAGTCTCTTAAAAGAGGGAAATCATTACTATGTAGTCCGACCATCCAGTCAGCTGCTTTTTTTTCCAGAGCCATTAATACTATTCTCACTTTAGCTTCATCTGATCCCAGGTCTTGACCATACATTTGCATATAATTCCACACCTGAATTATAAATAGCCCGAGTTCTTTAGGGTCTCCAGCGTATTTCACACTTAAAGGAGGAACCTTAGCCATTTGGCGTTGGCGAGCCCCCCCCCACTCTTGGAATGTCTCTAGCCACAGGGATTGGGTCAGCGCTGGGTCAAGAGCCGAGGTGGCGCAGTGGTTAAATGCAGCACTGCAGGCTACTGCTAGATCAGCAGTTCAGCGGTTCAAATCTCACCGGCTCAGGGTTGACTCAGCCTTCCATCCTTCCGAGGTGGGTAAAATGAGGACCCAGATTGTTGGGGGCAATATGCTGACTCTCTGTAAACCGCTTAGAGAGGGCTGAAAGCCCTATGAAGCGGTATATAAGTCTACTGCTATTGCTATTGCTATCTTTTGCAATTCCCCCTTCGCCTCCCCCCAGCCTTTCTCAAACTAGGCAAAATATACCTTCTCTCTGTTTCCTCCTCAGGTCCTCTGTCCACTCCACTCTCTCGAGCCCGGCGCTTTTCCCAGGCTCTTTCGAGAAATTTCATGGCTTGGGACATCATGAGATCTTTCTCTTCAGGGCCACGCCAGTCAGCTGCTGGTTTTCTGGGTCTCCCCACTGTAATCCCAGATAACAGTTCTTCAGCTTCCTCTTTCTGTCCCACTCCCCAAGTCCACCTCGGTCGAACAGATGGTTCCTCTACTTGCAGGTCGGCCAACATTTCCATCAACAAAGGAGGTGCAGCCGCTCCCATGTCTTCCTCTTGATCACTGCCATGGAGGGACATTTTTAAGCGTTGAGTGCACCCCCCTCGGAAGGTGTTCGTTCCGGGATGGGTGCGAAGTGAGATTCACCTTAGTGTCACTGCCCCTTCATTTAATAACCAAGAAAGGAACCACTCAACTCCATTTTTCAGAATTAAGTGTACTTTTACTGATTCTAAATGATGAGAAGCAAAGCAAACTGAATCTGAGTAAAAGAGCGTGAAAGCAATAGATATCAATACATGATTCATCCCCCTCCCCTTGGTACCCCAGTCTATAGTCCAATCATAGGTCACCCAACTGTCAGGTGGGGGACATCTTCAAAAATCATCATCAGGTTGGAATGCTGGACAGTTGGCCTCGGCGGGAAACGCCCCTCCTTTCACATGCGCAAACAGATGGTGAGAACAACCCCCAATTAACAGTCCTCCTGCACAGAATGTTTCCCTCCCCAAATACCATGCCCTCCCTCCCCGTTTCAATGACAGCCGAAAAGCAAGCAGTAAAGCAGAGACTGACAAGTACTTCAGACTACATTGCAGTTCATCAACTAAGGTTTCTTCATGTACAGCTAGTTCTTTATTAGTGAAGGGCTAGTGAACAAAAATGAGTCAGGTCCCTGAACTGATAATACAGGTGGCTCTTGATTAACAACCATTCTTTCAGCAATCAAACTTATGATGGTTTTGAACAGTTAGTACTTATGACAAGTCCTCCACGTTCTAGCTGTTGCCATGCTCCTGCGTTCATGTGGTTGTGATGTGAGTGCTTGGCAACCAGCTATATTTCTAACCATTGCAGCATCCTTCAATCATGTGATTGTGATTTGCAATTTTCCTTTATGGTTTTCCACAAGCAAAGTCAATGAGAAAGCCAATAGGATATCTTAATTCACAGTCAGGGAAAGTCCTCACTTAATAATTCATAGTGATTTGTTTAACTGGTGACTTTTGGAACTGCTATCAGTAAGCAAAAAGTCATGTGATGTCACACTTTACACTGCATTGCTTAGTGATCAAAATTCAGGTCCCAATTAGCATTAAGTGAAGATTACTTATCTTCATGATTATGTAAAGTAATGAACTTCCTAATGGAAGAATATAACGTCTATAGCTCTTGTTCCTTTTTTATGATTTGTACCTTAGCATTTGATTGCATATTTATATTTGCTTCTGTTTTTGAAAAGATCATTTGTTTATACTTCTGTAGTTAGAAGTTGGATTTCTTAATTTTATGCATATTATTCTCTATAATGCACTAGCTTTGCTGTTACATCAACGTGCAAGGATGGAGAGGTTAGCAAAGGAGCTGAACTTTGAGAATGAGGAACTTGAGAAACTTAAAGCTGACGTAAATAATATGGAACATGATCTTATGCAAAGGCGTCTGAGAAGAGTGAGCTGTACAACCTCAATCCCAACAGTAAGCAATTTTTCTATAATTATATTAAAATAAAATTGTTCTTTATTGACAGTATGAATTTCACTATATTTTAAATTCATCATTTTTCATCCAATATGTAAGTCTCAGTTGAGTTGTTTCAGCTAGTTACATGTTTTCTTAGTTCCTTCGTATGCTTTATCACCTCTTCCAAATTCTGTAATACTATCTCAAGTGTTGTTGGTTTGGAGTTGTTCTGAAAAGGCATGTCAGCAGTATGTTGTTGCTTCAGATAAAAGTAGGAAACCCTAGTTACAAACAATATTCTAAAACTTAAGGCATCATATCTGTTGTGATCTTTGACAAAGCATTGATTGAGAATTGGCAGAGGTGGAGTGTTTTCTGGGTATTGTCTTTCAATAACTACATGCTTGCATGTGCTAATATATTAATTCTGTAATTCTTTTTATATTTCTTAAATTCCTTCTCCTAAAATAATATGTTAAGTTGAAGTTCTGATAGAAGATGATTATTTGCCCCAAAAGGGGACATAGTGGCATAAAGGCTTAATGATGCTGGATGTACTGAACAATTACCAGCACTCTGGCAGTTTGAGTCCAGCTCCACAGGACATGGTCTTTTGTCCCCAGCTCCTGCCCACCTAGCAGTTCAAAAGTATTGTTTGTGTATAGAGAGATAGGTTCTGCCATTTTGGTGGTGGGAAACTGCTTGCTGCGTTCTATGCCCAAATTGTTGTGATAATAACTATATATCATAAAAAATTATATACATAGTTTTATTAGCTTTAAAATATAATATCTTTACATCATTATTGATATTTTGCCATGGTGTCTCTAATGGAGGTTTCGGGCCTGCAAGCCATCTTTTCATTTTGGACTTCAGGCCTGCCACACTTTCTACTATTCATTTTTTCCAGGGTGCTGCTCAGGAGTGTCCAAGCAAGGGTTAAATACAGCCAAACTGCCCAGAACTGAATTGAAACTTTAAGCCACGCCTGGTGCTGATTATCTTCAGTTTTTTTCAATTCAGCTAGCCCAGTGGACGCACTTAGAGTTTCTCTTCATTCTAACAGTTTTACTTGGACTCTCTTTAAGCTTAAATTGTAAGTAGTTTGGATTTGAGATGTGAGCAGGCTTAGTGAGATATTATTTTTCCCAGTGATTTACCATCTGATTCTCATTCCTTGTCCCCCCGGCGTCCTGCTTGCTACCCAGGCGCCGCTAGGGACACAGGCAGCTGTCGGGGAAGCATGCGGGTCGGAGTTCCGATGCCAGCGCTGCCACAAACCCCGCTGTGGGGGCGAATTTCCCCACTGAGGCTCCTTTGCTGCCGTCTGTGCCTCCTGGAGGCCGGCGTGCGATGCGGCCCCTCAGGGCTCTTGATAGACTTGGCGGCAAGCTTTAAATAACGTCAGAAAGTTCCGGCTGCCATTTTGAAGCCACTTGCAGTTTTGATTTTCACTTTGAACCGTGTGCCGCAGCTGCCTGCAGCCTGACTCATGGCAGGAGCCGCGCAGTGCCTTCTGGCTGGCAATTTGGCCTGTTTCTGTATTACTAGAGCGGTAAGGATTGGGGCCTACCGGTCACAGACCTATTGATTCTGCAAGCGCTGGGAGCAGTTAACGCTCGCGCATATTACCAGGTGACTGGAATTTGGTGCTGCAACCTTCTACGTCTCTCTTCGAGCATTTTTTGGTCTGCGAAGGGCTTTTGCAAGGTGGTGAGTGGAGGTAGTCTCTATTTCATTAGCTAGGTCCAACGTTATCACATGGCTGATCAGGTACCAGAAGACCCCAACCAAATAGGGGGCTCATCCAGGGCTTTCTCCAGGCAGGCCGGCATGGCTGCCAGGGAGGCCATCAGGGGCTCTAAACTGTACTCCAGGCCCAGGCTTAAGCAGGGATTGGGCCCAGACAAGGACGCATTGCGTCGCCAGAAGGCCCTTGAAAAGCAGTTCTCCAAGGCCCAGCACCAGGCACAAACCTCTCATTCGTTGATTCCTGAGGAGCCCTCCATGGAGGTTCCACCAACTCAAGCACAACCTATTTTGGATAGTGAGGAGGAGGGCCAGTACCTGAGGTTTACCTACGCCGGTCAGCACTACCAGTATCGGGCCCTGCCGTTTGGCCTGTCATCGGCTCCCAGGACGTTTACAAAGATCCTCGCAGCAGTGGTGACCTTCCTCAGATCCCATCCAGTGAGGCTGCACTGCCACCTGGACGATGTTCTCATCCAGTCATCATCCCCTCAGCAGGCGGTCTGGGACCTACAGTACACGATGCAGGTACTTCAAACTCATGGTTTTTCCATCAACTTGGAGAAGAGTCACCTTCATCCAACAGCCAGGCTGCAACATCTAGGGGCTGTCATCGACACCGTCACCTGCCAGGTCTTCTTATCACTGGAGCGGATGGCAAGCCTCAGGGAGAGGGTCATGCAGGTGCAGCGGTCTCCCCAAGCAAAGGTCATTCAGCTGTCACAGCTCCTAGGCAAGATGATTTCGTGTCTGTCTATCGTCCTGTGGGCATGACTTCATTCTCGCCCCCTCCAGTGGCTCCTGTTTTCTTACCAACGGGCCAACGAGAGCAGCTCGCCGAGGCTCATCCTGGTCTCCATGAAAGTGCATCATTCGCTCAGGTGGTGTTTGTCCCCAGCCTTGACGAAGGGATCCCTGTTCAAGAAGCTGACCCGGCTCACCATCATGACGGATGCCAGCCTGTACGGTTGGGGCAGCTTGCTCAGGGCAGGTGGTCCACAGCCGAAGCATCCCACAGCATCAACTGGCTGGAGCTGAGAGCGGTCCGATTGGCTCTGATTCGTTTTCAGGTTGGTATTCGGGGACATCACGTGAGGGTGTTGACGGACAATGTCGCGACGAAGACGCACATCAACTGCCAAGGGGGCACGCGCTCCAAGTCCCTGATGTCAGAGGCCAACAACCTAGGTCAGTGGGCAGAGGAGCGTCTTCTGTCCATACAGGCAGAGCACATCTCCGGCACAACCAACACCCAAGCGGACTGGCTGAGCAGAGCCACAGTCGACCACTTGGAGTGGTGCCTACATCTGCAGCTCTTCCAGTGCATAGTTCAGAGGTTCGGTTGCCCACAGGTAGACCTGTTTGCCACGACGGCCAACTCGCACCTTCCCAGGTTTTTCACAAGATTTCACAACCCAAGGGCCGAGGGAGTCAATGCCCTGCAATGCCCTTGGCCACAGGAGCTGCCTACGCCTTCCCACTGTTACCTCTTCTTCCCCTGGTCATCCGGAGGATCCTGGCGGAGGCAGCGGAGATCCTGCTGGTGGCTCCCTTCTGGCCCAGGAGGACCTGGTTCACAGACCTGGTGAGTCTCTCTGTCGAAAATCCATGGCGGATTCCACCGCAAGAGATCTCTCTCAGTCAGGGGGGCCTTCAACATCCAGAGCCCCAGTGGCTACAACTAGCCATCTGGCACTTGAGAGGGATCTCCTGAGCAAGGACAACCTTTCCACCAAGGTGATCTGTACCATCCAGACGTCACGGCGCCCTTCCACGACTCAGATCTATGACGCTACCTGGAGGGCTTCTACTCATGGTGTTTTGGCTCCCTCAGCTTCAGTTCCGGTCATTCTGGACTTCCTGCAAGACGTCCTTGACAAGAGTTTGGCGCCTAACATTCTCCGCCGTCAGTGGTGGCGCTTTCCACCACCCTGGCTCCTGACGGTAGGTTTCTCTGGGACGTCATCCCACCATCCGCAGTTTCCTCAGGGGGGCTGCTAACCTGAGTCCCCTGGCGATTCACAGATATCCGACCTGGGACCTTACCGTGGTCTTACATGCCCTTGTCGAGCCTCCGTTCAAGCCCCTTCAGACAGCCAGCATGAAACATTTGACGTTTAAAACCGCCTTTCTCATTGCCATCTCTTCTGCTAGGCGTATTTCTGAGCTGGCTGCCTTGTCTGTTCGTGAGGACTTGTGCCTGATTCAACAAGGCAGAGTGATCCTCAGACTGGACCCATCCTTCATTCCTAAGATTAATTCCTGGTTCCACCGAGCTCAGGAGGTCATCCTCCCTGACTTCTGTCCGCATCCCAGACATCCCCATGAGAAATGCTGGCACAAGCTGGATGTACACAGGGCGCTCCACAGATACATCAAGCATACTGCCAGTTTCCGGCGTTATGAGTCACTCTTCATTTCCTTCCAGCTGTCATCTCAGGGCAGGAAGGTGTCTTTGTCTACCATTGGTGGGTGGCTTAGGGCCTGCATTGCCCTCGCTCATGTCCTGCAGTCTAAACCGGTGCCCAATCGCATCATGGCACATTCTACTAGGAGCGCTGCCACCACGGCAGCCTGGGGGACTTGGGCTCCGATTGAGGAAATTTGCAGAGCGGCCACCTGGATTTCTTTGTCTCCATTTGTGCGGAATTATAAGCTAGACAAGTTTGCTTCAGTGGAAGGGGCCTTTGGGAGGTGTGTGCTGCAGGGCATCCATTCCAGTGGAGAGACCCTGACTGCTTCTGCTTCCCGCCCTAGTGACATTTAGCTTGGGTATATCCCTTGCTTGGACTCTCCTGAGCAGCACCCTGGAAAAGGACCATTGGACTTACCTGAAGGGTCGTTTTCAGGGCACTGCGAAGGAGAGTCCACCCCACCCTGGGGTCTAGCTCCGCTGTTATCTAGTTAAGTTTGGATTTTTCAGTTGGACTTGTTTATTGTTGTATTGTTGGATTCTATTGTTGGACTTCTCAGTGCGCAATGGTTCCATGTCTTCATTGAAAAAAATCTGAAGATAATCAGCATCAGAGGCGTGGTTTAAAGTTTCAATTCAGTTCTGGACAGTTTGGCTGTATTTAACCCTTACTTGGACTCTCCTTCACAGCGCCCTGAAAACGAGCCTTCAGGAAAGTCCAATGGTCGTTCTATTGTGGGAGGGGGGATTATACAGAGTTGGGTGATAAGTAGCCATTATAAGATTCTTTCTAGAAAGCCAAGGTCATCCTTTGCCTCTGTATCTGGCCGGAACTGGATGGATGGAAGCTGCCAGCATGGCAGTGGAAGATTGGACCATGTGATGGACTTGCAGGTGTGGTGGCAGGATACTGAACTTTCAACTGGGAAAGGGGGAACCTGGAAGCTTTCAGATTCAGGTTTTCCCAGATGTGCCAACATGGGTCTCTTAATAAATTGGAATTTTGAGGAATCCTTTGCCTCGGACTCTGATTTACTTTTGGATGCTATTTGGAACCCTGACATTAATCCGGATCTCCATTAAAATACTTCACCAGCTGCCCCGAACATTGGGGTGCTGTCCGGAGTCCTGAGCCACAGCGTCGACCTCAACTTGGGCAGCGTAAAGAGTCAGGGAAGATGGAGGAAGAGAAGAAGGCCACGGGGGAAGCTGTAGATCAATGGTTCCTAAACCTTTTCAGTCCATCGCCCCCTTGGTGCTACAAACTGATCCTCAGTGCCCCCCATCCAGTGGTGGAATTCAAACTTTTTTATTACCAGTTCTGTGGGCATGGCTTGGTGGGCGTGGCTGGGGGGGTCATGTGACTGGGCGGTTTGCACGACGGAAGGAAGATAGTAACAGTAAAATTCAAAACTATAACAATTAATTGCACATTTATTCAAAATCCAATTTAAAAACCTTTTTAGTTAATGTTAATTCAACAAAATTGTTGAACATGATCCAGTGATACCAGGTTTTCAAAGTCTGATAGTCATTTATCAATTACCTTAGTGACTAGTAACTTAGTAAACTCAGTAAAATTTAGTAACTACTTCACTGTTCAGTAAATTCTTAATGTGATGGATGGGCTTGATGAAGTGATACCAGTTTCCCAATGTTTGGTTTTAAGTCACTTAGCAGGAGTCTTAAATCACCACATTCAGTAATCTGGAGTCGATTTCTTTGCTTGGAGAGAAGTTGGATGACTACACTGAAGCCACCAAACATGATGTTGGAAATTAAACAAGGAGCTTCTTAACCACTGTCCATAGTGCAGGATAGCGATCAGAAATTTCTTTCTGTAACCAAAACTCTTGGTACGATTTCTTAAACTTTGGCTTTAGCTCAATGTCATTTTGCAGCTCTATGAGTTGTTCCTCCACTACCCCATCTTCCGCAGTATCTGAAAATGGATTTATCACCCAATCTGGAATTTTTATCAAAAGAAGATCTTGATATCGCTCAGACATATCTTTATGCAGCATGTCCAAATGGTCACAAAAAACGTGAAGATCATCATCTTGTATCCCACCTTTCTCTTCTAGCTCAGACAAGCTCGGAAATTGGTATAGCTCACGACGGCCTATATTGCGCTTGAATAGAGTTGAATAGAGTTGAAATAAACATAGAGATGACAGATTTGGCCTTAATAAGATTGACCTCATTTCCTTGCAACTGCAAATTCACTTCATTGAACTTTGCAAATAGTTCTGGTAAATAAGCAATGTCATGCCTGATCTCTTTGAGTTCACCATTGAGCAAAGCATTCTTGTCTTCAAAAAACTCCACAACAGTGTCAAAAAGATTGTAAAAGCGTCTCACACAGTTACCTTTTGATAGCCAAAGGACTTCTGTATGAAGCAGCGAACGATCAAAATCTTCATCACTGAAAAGATATTGAAAAAGTGACATGACCATTTTTGACAGTTATGACCATTGTAGCATCCCCATGATCGTAAGATCAAAATTTGGATGCTTGGCAACTGACTCATACTGTATTTACGATGGTTGGAGTGTCCCGTTGTCATATGATCATCTTTTGCAACCTTTTGATAAGGCAAAGTCAATGAAGGAGCCAGATTCACTTAACAACGTTAGTAACAAGTGCAGTGATTCATTTAACAAGTGGCAAGAAAGATAATAAAATAGGGCAAAATTAACTTAACAACTTTTCACTTAACAACAGAAATTTTGGGCTCAATTATAGTCGTAATCTGAGGATTACCTGTAGTCTGCAGCAGGAGGAAAAAGGCTTTTCAGAAGGCAAAGAGATAGCAGAGTTTGGAATGTAGGCAGGAAGAAAGCAAGTTTGTATCTTCCCTAGCAATTTTTGAAATACAGGTGGTCCTTATCTTACAACTATTAGTTTAGTGACAGTATGAAGTTACAATGGCACTGAAAGAAATGAGTTATGACTGTTTTTCACACTTATAACTGTTGCACCATTCCCATGCCCATGTGATGAAAATTCAGACCCTTGGCAACTTACTCATATTTATGATGGTTGCAGTGTCCCGGGGTCATGTTGGTCACTTTTGTTACCTTCTGACAAACAAAGTCAATAGGAAAGGAGGAAAAATGCCACTTTATAGCTAGTACAACTAATGATTAAAGATATTTCACTCATTACTGGGAATGAGATCAGGGCAATGACAATTCATTTTGGGGGGAAAAACACAAGGATGTAGTCAGGACATGATGTTAAACTGCACTGTAAGCTACTTTTGATAGGTATGTCAATGCTTGAGAACCACTTGTCTCAATTCCACAAACTATTCTGAACAAAACATGCATCCCTCTTTCAGCAGATCAGCCAGCCAGCTAATGCTATAAAATTATTACTAATTTAAAACACATTTTCTGGAGTATTTCCAGCAGTGGGCAAGATTAAGATTGTTTATTAATCCAGATGATTTTAAAAAGAATCTTATTAACAATACTAATACTATAGAAAAAAACATCTGCATCTATGCATCTATGAAGTAGTTGCACAATCACGCCCCAGCATGAAAGGATTACAATCCACAACCTCTTTTGTACACTGTTCAATCCTTATTTATATAAGAAAGTAGCTCAAGCGAAGTAGACACTCTTCTCCTTAGAATCACATTCCAAAATTTCAGCATCCCTTGCAATTTTTTATGGAGACAGCAGCTCAGTTTCTACACAGCATGACAGACCGGCTGAGGGTCTCCGTGTGCTCATGTTGGGTGGGCAGGACTTTCGGCTCTTGTGAAGCTGTTCACCCATGTGCCCATTCGTTAAATAACAGCAGGCCGTGGAGAAGTAAGGTGGCAAAACTGACGAGAAGCGGGGAAGATAACTCCATTGCTACGGTTAGGGGTTCACGGCCATCCCCTCCCCGCAGCTGGAGGAGCAGTTTTAACCGCCAGTCTCGTGCGATGAAGAAGAACCCAGCCCTTCCACCCGTTGAAAGTACATGCAAGACCTGAGCCTTCCCAAAGGCGTGCCATTGCCGGTTCCTGGTGAGGCGAGACTGAGCCGCCGCCTCCGCGGGGAAGGACTCTTGCTTTCGGTCCCATTGCATTCCTTTCCACGCCTGCATGCTAGGCTAGACAAGTCGGGAGACAGTACAGCAGAACACCTGCAGCACTCCTCTGCCATCTCCCTTGCCTCTTAGCAACCCCTGCTGCCCCCCTTGCCTCTTAATGCCCCTAAGTCATCCCACTGCCCCCCAGGGGGCGGTACCACCCACTTTGGGAACCACTGCTGTAGATGATGGATCAGCTATTTATATTGAGACCATCTACTCGCCTTCCAAGCTGTGGTGGAAACTGTGGAAGCCGTGGAGAGGGAATGCCAGCTGGGAGCCAGGCGCAAACAGGCAGCTCCTGGGTGACCCTCACAACCAGACCCGATTGCAAGACAAAGCTGAGGGATTCACCTTTCCTAAGGAGATGCTGTTGGAACTACAGATGGGTGCAGGATCGGCCTCGACCCAGAGTGGAGGACGCCAAAGCAGATGCCAACCAGGCACTCCAACGCTTGGGGATTCCTGTCACCATCACACAGCCAGTCGTTGGCCGGCCTTCAGACCAATTTGCACAGCTTAACATGAGTGGGATGACTCCTTGCCTTAGCACTGAGCCCCCCAGGTGGACCCTGGCCCAGCCAATGTTCACCTTCCCGGGACAAGACTCCATAGCGCCCTGAAGTGGAGATTCAGGCTCCTTCCATACAGCAAAGAGTGGGTCAGCCCACAACCTTGCCGCTGAAATGAGACCTACAGCAGCCCCCCTTCACCCTGGGGTGCAGACGGCCCAACACATGAGCTGGGGGGTCAACCTAGCCAGCCAATGAGAGGCCAGCAGCAGAGCTTTTAGGGAATTCTTACCCCCAGCCTGCTACTGGCAATTGGGTTTCCGCCAGCAAGTCAAATCCCACTAGAGTGGGCTTTCTACCCAGGCCAAAGATGGGTCCAGTATCAGTGGACGCCTGCCCCCCTTCCATAGACAGCACCAATGCAGTCGTCTGGGACATTCCAACCCCAAGCAGTCACCTCACAAGTGATACCGGTCCAACTGCAACCACAACTGCCTACCAGAAGACCTCTAGGGCACCAAACCCAAACAAAGCAAGGTGGTCAACATGGGCACAGAGCATCAGAATGCTTGGCCCTGGCTCCAGTCCCACAAGTGCGCCCCCCAGCTACAAGTGGGACTAAGAGGACCCTGCGGAAACCACACAAAAAGAGTCATCTTGGCTACCAAACTGACGAGGTTCCTCTCCAGTCTGAGGAAGCAGACAGTGAAACCCCTCTAGGCTCAGAGGAGGAAAGTAGCAGTGAAGATGACCCGATGGTAAGTGCAGCTATCTGTCCCTTTGCCATCAAAGTCAAGCTCACCGTGAGAAAGAAGCTTATGCAGTCTGTTGGGCACTACTCACCTGGAGACATTTCCTGGGGGGGAGGGGGGATGCCATTCAAGGTATGGACTGACCATAAAAACCTCGAAGCTCTAAAGATCTCCGGGATACTGTCTCTGAACCAAGTCCGATGGGCGCAATATTTCAGAACATTTAAATTTGAATTGAAACATCCCTGCAGGGAAAAACTTGCTGGTAGATGCCTTATCCAGAAAACTGCAGTTCAACAGTTGGAGGGAGGAGGTGTTCATGCCATAATTCCCCCCAACCAAATGGCATCACAAGTCACCACCCGCGGCCAGACCAGACGGCCGCCTAATCCCAGTCAGGACAAACTGACTGCCGCATTGAAAGCAGCGCTACCAATCGACCTCTGGCTCAATGACAACAAAGATGACTTGACGAGAGATGGGCAAGCCTGGAAAGGTTCCAAGCTATACGTTCCTGCCAGCTTGAAGCTAGACGTGCTATAGCGGAGCCATGATTCAAAGTTAGGGGGGCATTTTGGGTTCCTAAAAACGCTCCACCTCTCCAGATGTCAATTTTGGTGGTCTAAGATGAAAGCAGAAGTGGAAGACTATGTAAAAAGTTGTGCCAATTGCGCAGCCATGAAAATACGGCTAGCAAGCCCCCAGGACTACTGCAAACAGGTGGTCAGCCCCAGCCAACTATGGGAAGAGATTGCAATGGACTTCATAGCTCCCAGACAGTGGCGGGAATACAGTAATTTGGACAGTCATCAACTTACTTTCCAAGCAAGCACACTTTATTGCTTGCTGAGGCTTACCATCAGCGAAAAAGCTAGCAAAGATGTTTGTCAAGCACTTTTACTGCCTACATGGTGTACCCCAGAGAATCATCTCTAACTGCAGAATCCAATTCACTGCCAAGGTCTGGAGGGAGTTCCTGAGGTCCATTGGATCCACGCAGGGACTCAGCTCGGATGGAGCAGTGAAACGGCGCAGTGGAAGGTACAAGTGCAATGGTAGAACAATACATCCATGTGGATTACCAACAGGACAATTGATCGGACTTACTACCGTTTGCTGAGGTGGCGTATAGCAACGCTGTCTGCAGTAGCAGTGGATTAACTCCTTTTCAAGTTACTAGTGGCAGGGAATTTGTTCCCATGCCTGAGCTGCCCAGATAGCCCCCCCTCCTTGATATCTTTGAATGAATGGATGGAAACTTTTAAAAAGGGGTGGAAGAATACAAAAAAAGCTCTGGCACATGCAGTAGAAGAATACAAGAAATAAGCTGATAAGCACTGCTCACTCCAACCCCCCTTCCGTGTGGGAGATAAAGTTTTCCTGTCTACCAAATATATATGGTTAAGGATGCCTAGCAAGAAATTAGGGCCAAAGTTCTAGGTCCCTTTCCAATAGTCAAATTAATTAACTCAGTAATGGTTTGGTTCAGTCTGCCTAGAATCCTAGGGAAAATACACCCAGTTTTTCATTGTAGCTTGCTGAAACCTGTTATTTGGTCTAATTTAAGACCAGAGATCCAACCACCCCCTCCTATAGCAATACAGGGAGAACCTCACTATGAAGTGAAAAAAATTCTAGACTTGCATAGAGGTCATTTGCAATATTTAGTGCTTTGCTGAAGTTACATGGGTTAAAAGTTAGAATGTAAAAGCTGACAAGTTAGTGGGAGGAGCCAACGTCGTGATGTTACATCGTGCGGACTTGACAGTCCGAGTCCGCCGATGACACTTTTGCCCCTGGACGGTTCGGAAGGACCTAAACCATCCCAAAGAGACGTTGACTGGGAAAACAAGACCTTGCTGGTCGCAGGGACACTGCAAAATTCCTGATCGACCCAAGGGAAGTGCTTCCAACTGGCAGCAAACAAGCAGCCCCCAGGCTGACATAGTCAGAGACTGCTTCGGAAAGAAAGAAGTGAAAATGTTCCATCTGGTGAGGTTCTTTTTTTCTTTTACTTTTAGAAGATTGCCCTAAGAAACTTTTTTTTAAGCTAAATTAGTCCTTTAAGTAAGAACAAAGCAGCGAATTTAATCCCTATTGGACTGCCTTAGAAAGTTTTTTGCTTTTGCTTGTAACAATGTTTTGTGGATTGAAGTGATTGCAACATTTCCTGTTTCTCCGCTTGAGATGAATGGACTGATCTTTTTTCCTCCATTTCTTTTTATACTTTAATTTTTTTGGCTAAAAATAAAACTTTTTATTTTAATAAACTTTTCCTTTTACTTGTTATAAAATTATATTAAAGATACTTAAGGAAAAAGTATTAAAAATAGTTGAATCTGCCACTTGGAAGCCTAAGTCTGAAGGATTTTTTGTTGAAACAATGTATCCTTTGTTCATTCCTATTTGACTACACTGACTTTGCAACAGAAGGGTTTGGAACTTGTTTTTAAAACCTGATAAAAATTCAAGGACACGAACAGTGTACTGCTGGTGCTTGTGGAAAATATTTTGGCAAAAATATTTTGGCTGGACTTCAAAACATCTTAGACGGACTTGAGAGATTTGATAAGAAAATGGACAGACTGCGGGGTATCACAGAAAAAGATGATGGGGTTGGAGCCCCAGAAATTAAAGAAGCGAATGAAAATACAGAAAACAAAGATAAGGCGTTAGATGAACTTATTAATGGAGTAAATGTGAATGAAGGCGGAAAGAAGGGAAGCTGGAAAAGTGAGTTTGATAATTTGGTGCTTCATTCCAAATTCCAAGATGCAGGAGAAAAAGAAAGAGAGAAAAAGATGGAATTAATAAGACAAATTTATCCAGAAATAAGTTTGACAACCAAAGTTAAGCTTATGTTAATAACAATTCAAGGGCAATGAAACTACATGAGATATCTTTTAAGCTGCAAAGTGCGAAGAGAAGCCTTAACCCTGGAAAGGTCCTGAAAAGAGAATTGACACAACAGCTGACGAGAGAGAAAAGACCATTTTGTTACTGGAAAGACACTGGTTCATAATGCTAGTTGATGAAAAAAAGTTAGCTAATTATTGATGATTAATAAGCAGAGATTTTAATACTTTGTTGTATGTTCTAGATTATCATTGAATGTTTATTCATTAACATATAATTTACTATGATACCAATAGTGATACGATAACCATAATTAGGATAAATAACTGGGCCATAAATTGTAATTTGGGATCTGGCGAAAAAATGTGCAAATCTTACAAATTTTTGTTTAGATCTTGTTATGAAGATATAAATAATTTGAGTCAGAAGAGAGGAGATGTGATACAAATAAGGAAGTGCTAATGTCACGGCCCCTTCACTTAATAACCAAGAAAGAAACCACTCGACTCCATTTTGCAGAATTAATTGTACTTTTACTGGTTATAAATGATGAGAAGCTAAGCGAAGCTGGATCTGAGCAAAAGAGCGCAAAAGCAATAGATATCAATAAATGATTCATTCCCTCCCCCTTGGAACCCCAGTCCATAGTCCAATCGTATATCACCACAGCCATCAGGTGAGAGACATCTTCAAAAATCATCATCAGGTTGGAATGCTGGACAGTTGGCCCTGGCGGGAAACTCCTCTCCATCCACATGCGCAAATGAATGGTATGAACAATCCCCATTTAACAGTCCTCCTGTACAGATTACTTCCCCACCCAATTACCATGCCCTCCCTCCCTGTTTCATGGCAGCCGAAAACAAGCAGCAAAGCAGAGGCTGACATCCGGCCCTTCTCCAGAAAAAGGACGATCAGTCATGCAGAAACGAAAGAACACAGACAAACAACGTAACACAGAAGAAAAGGGGCCGGGGGAAAGATAAGAGAAATCATTCGAGGTCAAGGCTTGTCTGGGTAGGTAGAGTAGAATTTACGTATACGACGAGGAGCCCGCACATGGGACTTATCGACCCATTCAGCATGAGACGGAGGAAAATGCTTCCAAGCCACAAGATATTGAACACGGTTTCTAATCTTCCTGGAGTCTAAAATTTCCTTAATCTCAAAATGCTGTTCACCCTCAATCAGGAGCAGGGCGGGAGGAGCTGCCAAAGGACCCCGCAACGGAGAAGTGCGTTCTGGCTTCAAGAGATTGACATGAAATACCGGCTAAACACGGTTGAGATATTTAGGTAGTTCTAGACGAACGGACACAGGGTTGATGACCTTGACAACCGGGAATGGACCCACATACTTCGGGCATAATCTCTTAGACTTTTGAGAAGTTCGGAGAAATTTGGTGGATAAATATGCATGATCACCAACTTTATATTTCCATGACTTCACCCTCTTCTTATCCTCCTGCTACTTATGTGCCTGATGCGCCACATCCAGTGCTCGGTAAGCCAAGGGCCACATTTCTTGGAGCTGGTCACTCCGAGTGACTGCACCTGCAGTTTTTCCCGAGGTATTTCGGGGATAGGTACAATATCATGTCCGTACAGCAGTTTGAAAGGGGTAAACCCCCTGCTGTTCTTCTGTGTTATGTTGTGTACCAAGTTATTATATGCCACCTCAGCATGAGGCAATAATTCCACCCAATTATCCTGCTGGTAGTTGATGAAACAACGGAGATACTGCTCCAGTACAGAATTAGTCCTCTCACAAGCCCCATTAGTTTGGTAGTAGACGGGTGGTAGATGGAGCTTAAGCCCTGGGCGGAGCCAATCAACTTTAGAAACTCCTTCCAAAACAAGGAGGTAAATTGGACCCCCCTATCTGAGATGATGCAATCCGGTACCCCATATAGACGATAGACATGTGTAATGAACAACTTAGCTAGGGATTTAGCAGAAGGGATTTTGGAACAAGGAACAAAATTAACCTGCTTGGAGAACAAGTCGGTAACCACCCAAATCACCATAATTCCTTGACTTTCAGGTAAATCAACAATGAAATCCATAGAGATCTCCTTCCATGGGGCTTCAGGACGGGCCACCGCCTGGAGCAATCTCTGAGACTTCCCTGGTGGACGTTTTGCCGCAGCACAAGTGGGGCAACTAGCCACATAAGACTCAATATCTTTTTTCAATGTGGGGCACCAAAATTGCCTCTTGACGAGATGCAGGGTTTTCACAAAACCAAAATGTCTGGCCATGTGAGAGTCATGAGCACGTTGAAGGAGCATGGCTCTAATAGTTGCAGGAACATATAATTTAGCTCCAAGCAAGGCCATCCTTCACGGTGCATTCATCCATATGTTGGCAGAACCACTCATTAATTTCAAGAGCTTCCTTGAGCTTTGCAACGAGGTCCTGTGTGACTTCCAAATTGGAAGTGGTCTGGCTTCTTGTGACAACAGGAACGGCGAGACTTCTTGTTGGCATGACAGGTTGGACAACACTCAGCTTTGAACTGTTATATTGTGGAAGTCTGGACAAAGCATCAGCCATAAAATTCTTCCCTCCTGGGATATATTTCAAAGTGAAATTGAATCTATTGAAATGTTGTGCCCATCTCATTTGTTTAGGGGATAGTTTCTGGTTTTTTTTTAATGCATCTAAGTTTTTGTGATCAGTCTCCACCTCAAAAGGTCCCCAAGGCCCACCGGACAGCAAAAGCTTCCTTTTCCCAAATAGCCCATCGTCTCTCAGTCTCTGTTAGCTTTCGAGAGGTGTAAGCACAGGGTTGCAACTTTACATCTGCATTCGCCTGAAGTAGCACTGCCCCTACTGCCACATCACTAGCATCTGCTTGGACCACAAAAGATAAATCCATATCCGGCTGTTTTAGGACTGGTTCAGCTGCAAACAGGCGTTTTAATTTCTCGAACGCAGCCTGGCATTCCATAGTCCAGTTCAAGGGCTTACCTGGTTTGGGTTTCGCCCCCACCCTTAGATTTCAGGAGGTTTGTAATTGGCAAAGCAATCTTGTCAAAAGAAGGAATAAATTGATGATAGAAATTAGCAAAACCTAAGAATATTTGCAATTGCTTACGTGTGCGGGGGGCCGCCCATTCGGTGACTGCTTTGACCTTTGCTGGGTCCATTTCTGTCCCTTCGTGGGAGATGCGATACCCCAGATAGTCCACCTTCTCCTGATGAAATTCGCATTTGGATAATTTAGCATACAGTTCTGCTGCACGAAGCTTTTTGAGTACTGTGCGAATAAGTTTCACGTGTTCTTCATGTGTAAATAAGGATATCGTCTTGATAGACCATCACACCTTTGTAAATGTGGTCATGTAAAACCTCAATCAATTGCATGAAAACAGCTGGCGCCCCCTGCAGTCCAAACGGCATAACTCGAAATTGGAAACAACCAAGACAGCAATTAAACATAGTTTTCCACTCATCCCCTTCCTTAATTCTGGCCCGGTAGTATGCCTCTCATAGATCTAATTTTGTGAAAATGTTCCCTTTATCTAGTTGGGCTAGCATGTCCTTCATCAGTGGTAAATGGTAGACATTTTGGACACAAACCCCATTCAGGTTTTTAAAGTTTACACAGAGCCTGAAGGAACCATCTTTCTTTTCTCTGAACAAGACCGGAGCAGCCACTCGGGGTCTAGCTGGTTGAATGAACCCCCTTTCCAAATTTTTGTCAATGAATTTTCTCAATTTGTCCATTTTCCTAGGGGTCATTGAGTAAATTTGGGGCTTAGGAAGTTTTACTCCAGGTAGAATGTCAATGCTGCAATCAGTGGGTCTGTGTGATGGCAACTTATCTGAAGATCTTTCACTGAAAACATCTTTCAGGTCCCAGTATTCTTTCGGGATTTTTTCCTCCCCCTCAATTTTTTCCTGCCCTCTGGCTGCTAGGTTGGGTTGTGACTTATTCGGTATTGGGACCCCTTCTTCCCTCTCAGGGGGTGTAGCAGACCAGATGCGCAACCAACTTTCCTCCAATTTATACATGGGTGCCATTTACGCAGCCAGGGCAATCCCAATATAAGGGGTCAGTCCATCCCTGGAGCTACAATAAAACTTATTGTTTCTTGGTGGGTTCCCATCCACATCTCAATAGGTTCAGTAACAAAATGAGCAGGGCTCCCTCCCGCAATAGAGCCATCCAATTAGCAAAATGCAATTGGGATTTTCAAAGTTTTTAGCTTCAATCCCAATTTCTCTATTATTTCCAGGCTTATAATGCAGTGTCTACACCGGAATCTAAAAGAGCTAGAATTTTCTCCCGTGCACCAGAAGAGGGCACTCTAAGCTCAACTGGGATAGTCATGGGCCTGAATGGGAACTTACCCAGTGTTCCGCATCATCAGAATCACTTTCTTCCGAAGAGCTGTGGGTTTCGTCTCCTCATTCTACAGAGTTGAACCGCTGGGAAGGATCCTCCCCTTTTAAGGCCGGTTCTTTCTTCCTGCTGGGAGGTTTCTCCAGTCTCTTCTCTTCCCAAGGGGGTGGGATATTTTGGCTCATCTTGACCGGCAATTCATGGCACAATGCCCCTCCTTCCCACAGCAGAAGCACACCGGAGGTTTGGGTTTGCTTGCAAATCCACCCTTCTCCCCTTTCAGAACTCTTGGGGGGGGGGTTGGCAGGGGGGATTCTTCACCCTCACCTTCCCCTTTGTAATTCAGCCTGGCTAGGTCAATTTCTACATCAGCGGCTGCTTCATACCAGGGTTGTAATCTATGGGGGGCTCTTCTGTTCACACAATGCTGGTAAATCTCTTTGTTTAACCCATCAGCAAAATGGTCTAGCAATGCTTCTTCAGACCACCCCCTCATGTAATATGAGAGCTCCTGAAATTCTTGTACATACTCAGCTACTGGCCATTTCTCCTGCTTAAGAGTTGTAAATTTAATCCTGGCTCTTCTGTCTGTGAGGGGATCATCAAAATGTTTCCTCAAAATGGCCATAAACCCATTAAAGTCTCTCAAAAGTGACGAGTCGGCATTGTGCAATCCCACCATCCAATCTGCTGCTTTTTTCTCCAAAGCCATCAATATAATTCTTACTTTAGCTTCATCAGAACCCAGTTCATGGCCATACATCTGCATATAATTCCACACTTGAATAAGAAATAGGCCAAGCTCTTGGTTCTCCCCCGTATTTTACACTTAAAGGATGAACTTTAGCCATCTGGCGTCTGCGAGGGCCCCCCCTCTTGGAATGTCTCGAGCCACGGTGATTGGGGTCGGCACTTGGTCATCTTGTACAACTCCCCCTTTGGCCCCCCCAGCCTCTCTCAAATCAGGCAAGGTATACCTTCTCTCTGTCTCTGCCTCAATTCCTCTCTCCATTCCACTCCCCCGAGTCCGGCATCTCTCCCACGCCCCTTTGAGAAGTTTCATGGCTTGGGACATCATAAGATTTTCCTCCTTAGGATCTCGTCAATCAGATGTTGGTTTTCTGGGTCTCCTCACAGTAATCTAGTCAACAGTTCTTCAGGGTCCTCTTTCTGTTCCACTCCCCAAATCCATTTGGGTCGAAGAGATTGTTATCTCTACCTGCAGGTCAGCCAACAGCTCCGTCACCGAAGGGCCTGCGGCCGCTCCCATATCTTCCTCTTGATCACTGCCCTGGTGGGACATTTTTAAGCATTGGATGCACCCCTCCTTGGAAGGTGTCAGCTCCGGGATGGGAGCAAGGTGAGATCCAGCTTAATCTCATGGCCCATTCACTTAATAGCCAAGAAAGAAACCACTCGACTCCATTTTGCAGAATTAAGTGTACTTTTACTGGTTATAAATGATGAGAAGCTAAGCGAAGCTGGATCTGAGCAAAAGAGCGTGAAAGCAATAGATATCAATACATGATTCATTCCCCTTCACTTGGTACCCCAGTCCATAGTCCAATCGTATATCACCACAGCCGTCAGGTGGGAGACATCTTCAAAAATCATCATCAGTTGGAATGCTGGACAGTTGGCCTTGGCGGGAAACTCCCCTCCATCCACATGCGCAAATGAATGGTGTGAACAATCCCCATTTAACAGTCCTCCTGTACAGATTACTTCCCCACCCAATTACCATGCCCTCCCTCCCTCTTTCATGGCAGCCGAAAACAAGCAGCAAAGCAGAGGCTGACAGCTAATGTATACTTTTGGTGATTATTAAGTAGAAATGTTAACATCTCCTAAATTGTTTTAGATTTTTAATGTTTATTTTGTTAACACGTAATTTACTAATTTGGGACTGAGGGAAAAGACCTATAAATCTTATTAATAAATCTTTGTTTAAAGATGGTTATAAAGGTATAATCTTGTGTGGGCCTGTGGAGAGGAGAGGTGAGATAAACAGTAAATAATCTTTAGTCAACTACAATAATAACAAAGAAATGTTAATGGATAATATTTAATGATACGTACAGGTCTGTTATGAGGGGGGGAATGCTTAGATATCTTACTTAACTGAATTGGTTTCAGAATATGTCATAAAGGTGTAATGTTATTGGAGGTTTATTGAAACTGCAAATGGATGCCAGTAGATGGTTGTGTCTTTAAATACAAATGATTCTAGATAAAAACATATTTAAATAATTGTAATTAAATGAGAATTGTGGTACAGGGATAGTAAAATACATTTTTTTTAAAATTTAAAATGTACAATTCAATTTGAATGAAGTATATGTAAGGATTGTGGAAGAAACGCACGAAATGTATTTGTAACCAATCAATACGCTTTCTACAAGATGTAACGAAAGATGATTCTTTTTTTGTGTTTTTGTTTAATTAAAACAATAACAAATTTTCAAAAAAAAAAAGCTGACAAGTTAGTGAAACAATTCCATAATACATTTCCCCATAAGCAAAAGGGTCCCCCTGGGGCGGGGGAGTTAGTTAGTAAGTAAATGTTAACCCCCTGCATTATTCTCTTTTCTTCTGAGGAGAGGCTGCCTATTAGGCCTGCAAGACATCTTTTCTTTTTGGACTTCAGGCCTGCCCCACTTTCTATTCATTTTCTATTGTGGGAAAATGGGAGGAGGGATTATATAGAGTTGGGTGATATGTAGCTATGTAGCCATAATAACATTCTTTCTAGAAAGCAAAAGGTCATCCTTTATCTCTGTACCTAGCCAGAACTGGATGGGAGGAAGCTGCCAGTATGGCAGTGGAAGATTGGACCATGTGATGAACTTGTGGGTGTAAGGGCAGGATCTTGAACTTTCAACTGGGGTGAAAAACCTGGAAGCTTTCAGATTCGGGTTTTCCCAGATGTGCCAACATGGCTCTCTTAATAAATTGGAATTTTGAGGAATCCTTTGCCTCAGACTCTGATTTACGTTTGGATGCTATTTGGAACCCTGACAGCAGGGGTGACAGACTGGATTTCCTCAAGGGCCAGATCAGCATTGTAGTTCTCTGCAGACTGGCCCGGGTGTGGGGGTAGAAGGAGAGGATGAGACACACACTTCCTGCAATACCCTGCTGGCCAAAATGTAGCATAGGGCCCCTGTGCCCTGTTTTTAGCTTGGACTGCCTCCTATATCACTTTACCAGCCCAAATGGGGCACACAGGCCTACCATTTCTGAGGGCACATGAGGAGATTTGAGCACCCTGTGGGCCAGATACGGCCCGCGGGCCTTCAGTTTGACACCCATTCTCTAATGACACTGATTCCCATTCATGATATCATTGGCATGGATTGTTATAAAATCAGGATAATTTGATCTAGCAGTTTAAATCTTAGTTTAAAATACTGAGGGAATACAGGTACTATGTTTTCCCAAAAATACGACCTACCCTGAAAACAAGCCCTAGCCTGAATTTTTTGGGATAGATCTAATTTAAGACCTACTCAAAAATAAGCCCTAGTGAACTGGGTGAGCGTGGCCAGCACAGGAGGCAGCCCTTCCCTTCCCTAGTCACCTCATGGAGGCTCGGTTTCTTAATCGTGACCCTGTGAATCAGCTGACCCAGGGAGGGCCGGGAGCTGCCTCTCATTCTGTCTCTCTGGGTGTCTGGAGGTGTTTTCAATGCACTCTTTCTAGCCCAGCCCTGCCTGCAGCACTGGGCAACCTTGCAGCCAAGGGCCCCTCTCTTCTGCTGCTCATCTTGTGGCTCTGGAGAAGGTGGTGACCATAATTTGCGCTCTGCTGGGCCTAGAGCTCAGGTTTTGCTCAGACTGCTGCTATGACATGGCAGAAAGCCATGTGGCACATCAGAATAGGCTCCCCCCACTGCCTCTGCTCGGCTGCTGGGTCTGTTGCACCTGCCTCACCCTCCTGGCTCCACTGCTCTCAGTAGCCCTGCTGGGCTGCTTCTTCCTGTGTGGCAACTCGGTCCAGATCTCTAGAGCACCACCCCTGTCATTGGCCTGCCAGGGCTCCCTTCAGCAGCAGTTGCGCTGCCCTGTGTGAGCTCTGCGGTGGGACAGAGGAGGGAGGATGAGTTCGCCCCTTCCTCCTTTGCATCCCACAACCCCATCTTCTCTGACCGCTGAGTCCCCAGTCTGCACCCCTCTTGCTGGAACAAGATGTGGAACTCGATGTTACCTGCTGAAGCCCCTGAGTGCAATGCTCTGCCGCAGCTTCAGAGCAAACTTCCGCCTTCCCTCTGCAGGATTGCAAGGCTAGAGGCTTCAGAGGGAGCATTTTTTGGGATGTGTATCTGTACAGGGTTCCCCAAGGAAAGGACGATCGGCAGGAAAATGGAGGGGTGGAATTTTCCTGCTGATCATCCTTTCCTTGGGAAGCCCTGTACAGACGCACATCCCAAAAATGCTCCCTCCACGCATCTTTGACACAAGGAAAGGACGATCAGCAGGAAACTGGGGAGGAAGGGTGGCCTGTGGGGAGTTCTGGGAGTTGAAATCCACAAGTCTTAAAGTGGCCAAACGGCTGCCCATGCTGCTGCTGGCTTCACATGGGCTCTTTGCACTCCTGGCAGCGCTGCTCTCAGCTATCCTGCTGGGCTGCTCCTGCCGGGTGCAGGATGAGTTGTCCCAGATCGAAAACCTCTGGAGTGCTACTGACCTGCCAGGACCCCTTCATGAACCGGCACCAGTGGAGTCATGCCATTTGTACTACCTTTGGGCTGCTAAGCGCTGACCTGCATGCCTACTAAGCTACACTGAGCCCGTCGCTCTTTGGGTCCTGGTGGGCGCTGAAACTCTCTTGCCAGCTCTGTGTGGTGTAGCTCCAGCAGGAGGTAGTGGGAGTGCTGGGAAGCAGCTGTGGCTTGGTGGGGGCTAAGCAGAAGGTGAGGTGGCTGCACAGCAACCACAGGCGAGCCAGACGCCGAAGGCAGCTAGGAGCAGCCCCAGGTCTGCCTCCTACAGCCGGCAAGAGAGCTGCACCACCCGCCAGGGCCCAAAGAGGCCATACAGCAACAAATAGGTGTGTAGGCTGGCGCTCAGCAGCCCAAAGGTGGCAGCAAGTGTGGTGGCATAGGCAGCATGGTTCCATCAGTGGCTGCTTATGAAGAGGCCCTGGTAGGCTGGTGGTACTCTAAAGGCTTTCAATCTGGGACGGCTCACCCCATGCCAGGCAGGAGCAGCCCAGCAGGCTGGCCAAGAGCAGCGCTGCCAGGAGGGCAAAGAGCCCCGCGAGGTCAGCAGCAGCATGGGCAGCTGCAGACAATCCACCATGGCCAAGAAATGTCCCAGCAGTAGCTCGGCCAGCAGGCAGGGCAGGTGGGGGCTGGGGTATACCAAGAGCTTGGCCAATTGCAGCCTCGGGCCAGCAGACAGTGTGATGGAGTGGGTGGGGCCAGCAGTAGCTGCTCTCCCACTCCCGTCGGCCCCCTGCTCGCCACCTCCTGCACATCAAAAAAATAAGACCTCCTCAAAAATAATCTGTTCAAAGTTATGGTGGCACTGAATGAGTAATACTTATGACTGGTCCTCAAAATTCTGGCCATTGCAGAATCCACACAGTCACATCATGTTTGGGTTCACACTTTAGGGCCATTGCAGCCTCCCCTGATTGTCATTTGCACCATTCCCTGTCAGCCTCTCACAAGCAAAGTGAATGGGCAAGCTGGAAGGGAAAGTTGCAAGTTACTCCAATAAGTTATTCCCATTGCTTTTTCTCCCAAGGAGCCTCCTAGAGAGCACCTCCCCCAAATCATTCTGCTTGAGCTGTGTAGCAATCATCCACAATCCTGCTGACCTGCCTACAGTCCCCCATTATCCATAGCACTTCCCCATGATCCCCAATGGACCTCTGCCAATCTGCTCATGCTCCAAAGAGCCTGCCACTAACAACCTATTTGCACCACCCATAGCCCAGGCTGGCTTCCCTGCCCATGTGGACTTGGGGTTGTACCACATTGCTTAGCAAAGGAAATTCAAGACCCAGTTGCTATTTTAACCTGAGGACTGTCTATAGGTATTAATAAGATGGAAAGAATGCATACAGTTTAACATATAAATTGATAGACAAAATGTTGAAAATAGTGATTTTCAATTTGATAAAGAGACTATTAATTAATCTGTCCTTTCCAGTTTCTGGCTCTTGGAATTCTTTACTTCTACATTGAGCATTGATTTTTGTTTTTTGATGTGGAGACAAAAGCTGTATTTCCAAAGGACATACATTCTTTTATTAGGTAAGGAGGAACTGTAGACTATACTTTTAACTCATCTTTTTTGTAATTTATGAATGCACCTCTAATAAAGGTAAGGGATGGAAAGGTGGGGAGAATTTTAAAAAATTATGAATGGGCTTCTGGTTGGCTGAAGTTATGTGTTAGTTAAATGAATGTGCCACCTTTCTTACTTTCTATTCTTGATTCTCTCTGCTAGCCCGAGGAGATGACAAGATTGAGAAGCATGAATAGGCAGCTCCAGATAAATGTAGACTGTACTCTGAAAGAAATTGACCTCCTTCAGTCTAGAGGTAGCTGTTTTCAATGATTTTCTGTATCTGAAATGCATTGATTTGGAGCTTTATGTAAAAATATAAGAGGTTTGATTAATATTATTGTCTTTTCCTGTCATAGTCATAGAAAGAAAAATCATCTGATCTGTTTTCTTTTTACTAGATGTATAGTTTTGATACTTTAGTTAAAACGTATTTGGAAATACTGATTCTGTATCATTTAAGTGACAAAATTTGCAAGCATTCTTTATTATATATGGGGAGTTTCCAAAATAATAAGGCTATGTGACTTTAAGACACTGTGGTTTGCTTCATTTCAGTATAGTTTCATGTCAAAAGCACACTTCACCAGTAACTTCTTTTATCTTTTAACATATGTCCTGTTCAAAATACATTATTTTCTGCTTTTTATTAATAGGAAACTTTGACCTGAAAGCCATGAATAATTTTTATGATAATATAGAGCCTGGTCCTGTTGTGCCGCCAAAGCCATATAAAAAAGGTGAGTCACTACACAAATCTTTAAGATGTACCATATTTTTTGGAGTATAAAACTCACTCCCTCCCCCCAAAAAAGGGGGTGAAAATCTGAGTGCGTCTTATACTCTGAATGTAGCTCCACTTCCCCCCCTGTCCCCCACCCTTCGGACATTTTCGGCCTCTTTCGGGCCGTTCCAGGTGGTGGGAATCCTCATTTCCACTCGGATTTTGATTATGAGCAGCACAGATCTTTTTATCCATTTAAAACAAACCCTACGCGCATTTAACTGGAGTGGGTGGGATGGGTGGGGGATGATTTTCATGGGGGCAGAAGAGACACTTGGCACCAAAGTTATAGAAATAGTAATTTACGGAAGTATAAATATTATTGCCATGTGGCAATAGTGTACAAATTTGATTTTCCATGCATTATTTTGTGTAGTATTTTCAAAATCTTTAATTAGGGTACAATATAGTACCGGGATGGTGGACCTATGGCACACGTGCCACAGATGACACACGGAGCCATTTGTCAGGGCACGTGAGGCATTGTTGTCAGCTGGCCAGCACGCATGTGTGCTCTGGCCAGTTGTGTTCAGCCTTTTTTAAAGCCATTTTTCTCCCTCCCCAAGCTCCAGAGGCTTTATAGGAGCCTGGGGAGGGTGAAAAGAGCTTTCCCCGCCTCCCCCCAAAGGCCCTCTGGAGGCTTCAGGAACTGACTTCCGATTTGCTCATAGGGTCGGTTTAAGCCCTCCGGAGGCTTCAGGGATCTTCAGGAGGCTTCCCTGAAGCCTCTGGAGGACTAAAAAGGACCCTACGAGCAAACCGGGGGGGGGGAGGGCGGGAGAGGCTGTTTTCGCCCTCCCCAGGCTCCTATAAAGCCTCTGGAGACTGGGGAGGATTAAAAAAGCATGCAAAAATGGGGGGGAGCGCCTCTCATGCGCGCATGTTACATTATGGGTGTGGCATGCCCACGCATGACCCCTCTGATCTCCCTTCCCTTATGGCACGCGAGCCAAAAAAGGTTCACCATCGCTGATACAGGAAATACTTTGTTAGACTGTAAAAATAAATGTTTAATCAAAATTAGCGTAAAGACATGGTAATTAATATAATTCAGTAACATTTCAGAGTAGTGTTCTGGATCATCCTTGATAGGTAAATAACTATGCTCCCAATAGTATTAGTGGCTAAAGTAAGAATGTGTCATACCCACGTTAATAAAGTGCTCGAACGCAACACATTATTACTTAGAAATAATTCTAGTATGGGATATTAAAATACGTCTTAGTAATTTTCTTTTGTTAAGAATGAGTTAGAAATTCAGTCTAGTAGATCTCATACTATCTACCTCAAAATGACAAAATTTGGCAGAAAAGAATATACATAATTCACATAACTTATTATATTTTTACTGGGGACCAAAATCATGTGGACAACATAATTTATTTTCAGAATATTGCACTTGGTATGTGGTTAAGTGTAATATTGGAGTCCCATATTCTAGTTCACCTTCTGGTATAGAAAATTCAGACCAGTCACTCCCTCTCTATCAACAACAATTATTGTAGAGAAAACAAACAGACCTTACAGTGTGCTTATGCATGAATACCAAATAAAATATTAATACTAATGTTATTATTGACCTATAATGCTTATATATTTAAAAGTATTGTGTTTTATAAGAAAAATGATTCTTTGTAGACCATCAAAATAGTTCCAAGCCAGTTCTGCGATCACAGCCAAGAGATGAGGACTTTGAAGGAGCTCCATGGAATTGTGACAGCTGTACTTTCTTGAATCACCCAGCGCTGAATCGTTGTGAGCAATGTGAAATGCCGCGGTATGCCTGAATTTATCAAAGTCTACTTTGTATTAAGATGGGCTTTGAGATCTCAGCCATAGATGAAATTTTGAGGGATCTTTTAGTTCTCCACCAGGTCAATTTTTGAGAGAAAAATCTCCTTTTCATTTATGCTGCACTAAAGATTAGTTTATGGAAACATACTCTTATCCCATGGTGGTAAGAAAGTCGGAAATGATATTCTGAATCCAAGATGGATTTTCTTTGAAGTATGTATGCAGGGAAACAAGTGATTATTGTTGTTCTAGCCCCCATAATTACATTTGCTTGTTAGTAGTGTATGCGTGTATGTATGTGTGTATGTATGTGTGTGTGTGTGTGTGTCTGTGTATATATATATATACACACACACACACACACACATACATACATACATAAACATATACGTTGAACGATTACTTTGTGAAGTGTTACAGATATGCAGACAAACTGTGAAGAACCAGAGCTGATCTGGCCAGAGCAAGCTGGAAAACAAGAGCTCCCTATGTTTCCAGATTGTAAACTACTGAAAAAGGGAGAATCAAAGAACAGAAAAGGATAATCTGAAATGCTGCTTTTTTCAGGGTAAATTAAGTCTACACAATTCTGTTTTTATATTGTGAATCATGGTGAAGAGGGAAAAGTACTGTACAATCTTATTTATAGGGTACAACCAGAAGTGATTTTACAGTCCCTTTTGCTTGTACAGCACTCACCAAATCATGCAAACACTGGTAGTTAAATAATTATACCATATTACACAGGAAAAATAGTGCTGCATGCTTTCATTAGACCCTTGTGTTTTAAAGCTAAAAATTAAAAGTATACGTTTATTAATTACTGGTATTTTCCCTTGAAATTGATTGACAGTGGATCGGACATGTACCAAATGCAGAACTGTTCCAAATTCTTTTTGGAAAACTTGAGTTCAGCCATTGATAGTATAAGAAATGTTTGCACACTCTTTCTTAGGCCTTTCAGCTTCCACTTATGTGAAGAATTCATGATGTTTACAGCACAGAAGGTACTTTGTACCCCCATTCTGATTTCGCTGTAAACCACTCATCAATATGAACTCTCCAATAAAGTTTATTTGCACATTGTCAGTCAACTAACTTGTATTAATTAGTATGAGTGGTGGTTTTTGAAATGTTGCACATTGCATTTTGGTGTGATCCTTAGTCAGTTAAAGGGTATTGAAAATCCAGAAATTGAATTGTACTAGTACCTGTATGAATATGCTAATCATGAATAGGATGTGAATGCTTCAGGATACTGAAATAAAGCAGTCTTCTGAGTTTGAAGTTGAGTCAAAAATAAAATTGCTTATGAATAAACAGAATTCCTTTTCACACTGATGAATCACTAGGGCAGTGAATTTTACTTCTTACACATTCATTACTCTAGATTTTGCAGGGATTGCAAAATGGAGAATCATATTTTACTTGTGCATATCTTGCTCTATCTTGGTATTATATATGATATAATTTCTGTTCAAATTGAAATGTATTGAATGCAATAGATGTTCGTCCATAAAATTCTTACAGAAGCTATATGGAATCAAGCTTGATTCAATCAGTCAGTCAAATAGAACAATTACATTAGTGGTCATACTTAAGATTTTTTTAGTTGACTTTTACACTATAACAAATATGATTCTTGAGAGGTTAAAAGGGAACTTTTAAGAATTCTGTATCCCTACTTAAGAGTAAAATTATGAAATTCTTTTCTTTTACCTAGAGAAAAAAATTAAGATGTGAAGATGCAAAGACTTTCATGTAAAGTATTCTTTTTTAAATTATCTATTAAATCACATTAGTATTGCTCCTTAGTATTGGTCATAACTTCATGATTTTTTAAAACAACCATCTGTTTGGCACTTAGTCAACTACTATAGGGAAGGGAATTGTACTCATTAAGTATGGAACATAAATAGCATTTTGGAGATAAACAGGATTTTAGTTGGCAAGGAGATACTGTACTTACAGGTATTGTATGAAAGTTAGGCTGAGTTTATCTTAAGGGATTTTGTTTTCTGGATTTGGAAAGCATCATTAAAATACGTAGGAACTTAAGGTTTATGATATAAGGAGGGAATTCTTTGGAATGCCATTCTGGGTGAATTCAGTACATCTGCATAATGCCCAGGCTAGATTGTAGAACTAATATTAGTTCCACTATTAAATATTAGTTCATTGATTTACTCATACTTTCACTACTGAAGTAGAAGTCAAAACACAGTTTGTAGTCTGGAAGGTAATAGTGTAGTTTCAGTGTACAAGGAATCCTTTTACTGGCTTACTTGTAAATGTCCTTTCACACTGTAATATAGATGATAGCAATGAAATTAATTTTAATATGTAAGTTCATGTAAATTTATTCATGTCTATGTGGAAAGCGGAATGGGACTGTTTGTCTCCTACTCTTTCTTCTCCTTGGCTGTTTCTCCTCAGACGATTTTCCCCTGACTTATTTTCTCGGCTGACAGGCCTCTACCCATACTCCACCGCCCTGTGTCCTAGTCTGACACCCCTGCTGTCAGGGTTCCAAAGCATTCAAAATTAAATCAGAGTCCAAGGCAAAGGATTCCTCAAAGTTCCAATTTATTAAGAGACATGTTGGCACATCTGGGAAAACCCGAATCTGAAAGCTTCGCAGTTTTCCCCACCCAGTTGAAAGTTCATGATCTTGCCCCCACACCCACAGGTCCATCACATGGTCCAATCTTCCACTGCCATGCTGGCAGTTCCACCCATCCAGTTCCGGTCAGGTGCAGAGGTGCAGAGACAAAGGATGACCTTGGCTTTCTAGAAAGGAATTTTATTTTGGCTACATAGCATTTAACTCTGTACAATCCCTCCTCCCATTTTCCCACAATAGAAAAGGCATATTAGAATAATAGAAAGTGTGGCAGGCCAAAGATCCAAAAGGCATATGGCTGCAGGCCTCACAGAGGGAAGGAGAGGAGGGGGGGGGAGAAAAGAGAGAAAGAGGGAGGAAGGCATTGTGGCAGATTCTTTTACTCCTCTCTCCTTTTGCTGGATTTCTATTAATAGTCCTAAAGAATTCCTTCCTCCACCCCCTCTAGCCAATTGGTTGGGGGCTAACTGTCTCGGGGGTGGAACACCCAGGATGAACCCTCTTTCTGCAAATGCACCCTGTTGAACATGGTAGGACGCATGGACCAGTGGAGTATGGATGGTGGAGTATGGGTAGAGGCCTGTCAACCAAAGAAGTAGGTCAGGGGAAAATCACCTGAGGAGAAACAGCCGAGGAGAAGGAAGAGTAGGGGACGAAAAGTCCTAGACCCATGAAAGTTACCCAGAAATAAGTGAATTCAATCAAAATGGATTTAGGTTATGCCAAAATAATTGCTGATTGTCTAAAAGGTTTCATTAATGTCTGGACTCCTTATTTTTAATACACAAAAGCACTGTAATGCATATAAATTCAGAATGTGTGTGTCTGAGTGGTGGGATTCTAAGGCCATCATGAATTTTTAAAATGCACTACTTTTTAATAATAACTTATTTGCCCTTGCCAATAGGTCTTGGATGAATCTGTTTACTAGAAAATTCAAGAATCCTTCTAATTCTCCAAAACCTTTTCTTTATACATGCCTCTTTTGTATTTAATATTATTATATATCCTTTCACATATGCAAAGATGTCCCAATTTTAATTGATAAAATAGTTTAGAGCAAGCCAAAATTAAATCCTGTACTTGATTATTTGATGATACTATCAAGCTAGCATGTTTGTGTAGGAAGAGAGGAAAGAAAAGAGATACTGTTTTGTAAAATCTGATGGAGATGTGTTTTTCTCTGTGATATGTATTTTTCCTTATGGCAGATGTGTGAAGCAAATATATTTTTTAAAGAGCTGGTCTCAGTCATATTATTAAGCCATGCTTTCTCTCAGTTATTGAATGTTTCAGTTCTGTACACTTCTTATTTCCCATCCTTTTTTATTGTAAATTTCTTTAAAAACTCTCAGATTTTACAGACTTGGAAATTAGGACAAAATATTTTAGTTTTCTTAAAGAGTACATGAAAAAAATTAAATATTCGGTTATGACTTTGTATTATTGAATTTACAAGCATCTCTTGAGAAAACGTGTAGTGTGGTCTAAACATAAAATAAATTTACAATATAGCCTGGAATAGAAAGATAGGCTGTCAGTCAACCGAAGTTTGAAAACATGCAGAGAAATAAATGCTTATTATAGTTAACATTGTGTCCATGTGTTATATTTGTTTTTACAAGTAGCCTTTAAAGCTTATCACCTGTGCAAGAAAGGGAATCCTTAATTGGTTGATTAGTTGAATTAATCTAATAGCTTAATCTTTTTTTAAGTTTTTTAAAAATATGTTCTTTAAAGCCTGTATATCTCACCTATATCTTCTGCTCTGTTGATATCCTGTTAACTTTGTTCAGTATCAAACAAAACCATGCTCTTTCTAATTGTAAATAGGGTGTTTTTCCTATCATACGGATTTGTGTATGCTGTGAATGAAAACTATTATTGCAAGATAAAATGTATAAGGCATTAAGAGGCTGTGCATGCATGATTTTCCAAATAACATATACTGAGCGTTGCAATTACCTAAACCCAATAAACTAAGAAAATGTAACATTCTGTTTTGGTTTTATATGTAGCAAGAACTTGCAGTTTCTTTTAAATCTTTCATCTTAAAATAGAATATCCTTATAGGTGTATTGCATGTTTTTTTCAAATATTGATTGTTTTCTTTGATCTCTTTATTGAACTTATTGTCAGCCTTTCTTGCATGTTAAGCCACAAATGGTGGTGCTGTGCAATAGAAAATTAGAATTTTCTACTTTATTATCTTCATTTTTTATACATCTCATCAGACCTGCTTTGATTTTCAGTTGTTCAAAAGATATCTATAATATTTTTACATTTTTTTCCAGCAAGAATTTATATGGTTAGACAAAGGACAGTTTGCTTTTATGTAGTCACTTAAACAGGTATGGAACTTTATTTGGCCAAGACAATCCATTCAATATTACTTCAAAAAGGTAGGTGATTTTAAGGGGAATTAATGATATCACTTTAATTTAACAATCCCTGATTAAGCCTCATTGCTGTTTTCCCCTGCCTGCAGATAGGAAGCCACTATTTACAGAAAGATTTTTTTTTATAGAAGACAGGAACAAATCAACTGGAAAGAACCACCTTACACATTCCTAATGGTAGTCCTAGCCATACAGTTGGTTTTTCTTCGTAGAAATAAGCAGGATCACTGATAGTGGTTTAGCTTGCATACCATTCAGATTCAGTGGAAACACTGGATATCCCTTGAACATATATGGAATGGATTGTAGTGATCTGCTTACTCATTTAAAATGTTTGGGCTTGTACTCTGCATTTCAGCCATGAAATACAATTTATTCCAGTAGCAGCTGGATTCCTACTGGTGGTTGCCTCTTAAGGAAATCTATAATTAATTAGGTAATTAAGAATAAACTAAATGATCCTTGTTGTCCTTTCTAATGATTTGTGTCCAACATATATGAATTCCCTTAAACATGGTTCCCTTTAAAAACAAAGGCTAAGTAACTTAACATGTATACTGTAAGATAAAATATCACATCCAGTGTTTACTTTAAACAGGTATTTTTTGATTTTGAAGTAACTTTGTTAAAGTTGTCTGTTTCTTGTGGTGACACGTGAACTGAGATGTTTGTGAACTAAGAGATCATATTTTGGTGATATGCAACTTACCTTACAATATATACTTCCTGTTGTGAGAAGAGACATATCCATTGGAAAGTGCATGTAATGAGGTCTAGGAGTGAGCTTGCAGGTATCACTGAACCAAAGTTTTAAACTAACATATCGTATTTTCAAAAAAGAGGCTGAAAATCTGGGTGCATCTTATACACTGAATACAGATTTTTTTTGCCTCCTGAAACCCTGCCCCCTTCACTAAAATGGCCGTACATAGCCCCCAGAGGTCCTGGGGGCTGGGAAGGGCAGTAATGAGCAAAAAACAGCCTTGATATTTGCTAAATTGTTTGCCCCAGCCCCCAGGAACACTCTATAAGCTGCCTAAAGGCTATCCATGCCCTTTTTTGACACGAAACAGGGGCCAATTTTGCTTCCCCCCCCCCGAGCACTCTACAAGCCTAAGGACTATTCATGCCCTTTTTTTGAAAAAAAAATGGGCCTGTTTTTGCAAAAAAATGGGCTGTTTTTTTGGAGGTTTGCAGAGCAAAAACTTTTTTTTTAAAAATGCCTCTTCAAAACCTTGATGCCTCTTACACTCCGAAAAATATGGTAATTGCAAAATATACCAGACATACTTCTAATGTGTTGACTTGTGTGCTGCATTTTCTGCAAAGGGTCTAGGACCGTGATGGTGAATCTATGGCATTTGTGCCAGAAGTAGCACGCAGAGCCGTTGCCTGTTGCTCTTCCAGGTTCTGGCATGCCAGCCAGCTAGTTTTCACGTGCACAGGTGCGCCAGAAACCGGAAGAGCAGCCACCCAATGTGCATTCACATGCCAGGAAGATTATTTTCTTGGGCGCCCAAGCCAGCCAGGTGCTTTGAACCACGGATGCACCATGGGCTGGAGCAGCGCAAGAAGACGGCTCAGGCAGTGAGGGAAGGAAGCCTCAGAGAGCTGCCCCTGGGAGGGCTGAAGGAGAGTGCAGCTCCTCGTGCATGGAGACAACCGCCAGGAAGTGGTTGTCCTCCCTTGGAAGAAGTGGCGGGAGAGGATGGGCTGCGCTGGCTTGTTACGAGGCCGGGAAGGGGCTCCAGCTTTCCATCAGAGGGAGACCACATTTCCCGCCCAACCTTCTCTCCCTTGTCCAGGGCTGCAGAACCGGGTCATCAGTGGGCATATCCCATCACCCAGATGGGGACCAAGAGGGCGGTCAGAGAAGCACAAGGTTGCCCAAAACTCAAGGCGGAACGTACAGTATTTTATTGGCTTCACGTGTCAGTGTTGGGGTAGTGGTTTGAGTTACATGAAACGATGGAGTCTGACAGAAGACCAGAAGGAAAATACTTTGTAAAAGGTAAAGGTAAAGCTTCTCACACGTATGTGCTACTCGTTCCCGACTAGGGGAGGGAAATCAAAGCCAGAGCAATCTAAACGCCCCAGGCAAAAAAAAGCGTGCTACAAAGGAATTTCCTTTTCGATCTTCAAACTGCCCCCATCATTCCATGTAGCTCACAGTCTTCCATAGGAACCTCAATTTGCATATCTTGATATCAAGTTATACGGACAAAACGGGAACTTTGAGGGTGGGGAGAGAAAATGGTCCCCCTTTTCAGATGAAGAAAATAATCAAATAAACTAATATTCTGCTCTCTCCCCACCACACACCTGATCCTGCAGTTGGGCTGCTGCTCCCCCCACCCCCCACTATCTTAGGTACAGACATAAGACATCGGCGAAGGCTGGCCATGATGGTTGTAAGTCAAGGATTGCCGTCAAATTGGAAAACAGTATAGGTAATCCTCAACTTATGACTGTATCATATAGTGACCGATCAAAGTTGCAATGCTACTCTTGACCATTTTTCACATGTATGATCATTGCAGTATCCCATTGGTCATGTGATTCACAGTTGGATACATAGCAACTGACTCACATTTATGACAGTTGCAGCATCCTGGGGTCATGTGATGTGATCTGCCCTTTGCGACTGTCTGACAAGCAAAGACACTGGGTGAGCCAGCTTCCTTAACCATTGTCTGACTGACTTAAACAATGATCCACTTATCACCTCTTGACTATTTACATTTTTTCTGCTTCTTTCTTTTCTCACTTGTAACTGAAGCACCCCTTCTCCCCTTTTTGGAGGGGGGGTGTCTTCCTTTTCTTTTTTACTATTTCATATTCTCTTATTTATATATATATATTTTTATTGCATTCTTACTGCACTTCATCTTTGAAACAAAAAAAAAAGTTTCCTTTTCTTTCCTTCCTTTTCTCTCCCTTCTCTCTTTTCCTTCCCTTTCTCTTTTCCCCCTTTTCTTATCTCCCCCCCCTCTCCTCTGTGTACTTTACGTACTTAATCTACCATACTTATAACCCTCCACCCTCTAATACTAATTGGCTATGAGTAGAAAAGCAGCTGCCTCTGGCTTTACATCAACCCCTGCCCCCTCACCTGCGGGAGGCCAGAGGACAACACAGACGATGTCCCATCAGGAAAAAGAGAAGGAAGCCAACTTTGAAACACTTATACAAATGATGCAGAAAATGCAAGCAGGAAACGATACCCTTGTAAAAAAAATGGAGGCAATGGAACAACAAAACCAAAGCATAGTGCAAAAAGTTGATAATATGGAAGGAAAAGTAGAAAGTATACACAACTGGATGCTGAAATACGAAAATAGGATTCAAAAAATTGAAAATAAGATTCAAGAAGGAGAGAAGAAAACTGAAAAGCTAGAGATCAGACTAAGTGATGTAGAAAAAGAGAGCAGTGGAATATTAAGATGGGAGATGGACAGGTCTGAATTTTTTTTAAGATTTCAAAACATAGAAGAAGAAAAAGGAGAGGACTTAGTTCAGATAATTTCAAATATTTTGATAGATGTTCTGGGGATGTCCCAGGACCAAATAAAAGAAACAATTGATGAGACTTTTAGAGTATACACAAGATATGCAATGAGAAATGCTCTTCCAAGGGAAGTGCATGTAAGATTTACTAAGAAAACAATTAAATCACAAATCTTACAGAAAATGAGAGATAGAAAATTAGAATATAAAGGTAAGGAGATTGTAGTACTCAAACAAATTCCAAGAGAGGTGAGAGAGAGGAGAAGAGAATATCAATTTCTGACCAAAGCATTGATAAAAAAAGGTGTTAACTACAGATGGCTCATACCGGAAGGTTTATTATGTACTTGGCAAGGACAAAGACACAGGATAGATACAACTGAGAAGGCAGAAGCTTTCTATGAAGAATACTTTAGAGAAACGGCGGAGAAAGCCGGGAAAGACGATGCAGTGATACAAATACTGGAACCACTTGTAACCGCGACCGAAAAAATAGAAGGAGCAGTAGGTGGAAGTGAGAAAGAAGGGGAGACAGGGAATGGGAGCCGCAAAGAAAAACGAGAACCTAGATCCACTAGAGCGATAAACCCTGTATATAAAGTATAAACATGGAAGAAAGAAAAATGATTACAATTAACATTAATGGACTCAATTCGGTAACTAAAAGGAAGAAAGTATTCCATAAATTAGAGAAATTACAACTTGACATAATCTGTCTGCAAGAAGTACATATTCAAAAGAAATATGAACATTTACTAACTCAACCAAAGCTTGGGAAAATGTTTTCATCATTGGCAAATTGTAAGAAAAGAGGAGTGGTCTTCTATATTAAAGGCAACATCCCAACAAAAGTAGTATACGCAGAGGAAGAGGGAAGAATTTTGATGGTGGAAATTATGGATACCAAAAAGACACTCCTAATTGGAATCTACGCCCCCAATGAAAAACAAGATGAATTCTACAAAAAACTACACAAAAAAGTTTTGGAACTAGACTATGCTGATATCTATATGATGGGAGACTTTAATGGCATTGTGAATCAAAATATGGACTATAAAACACATAAAACAAAAAAATTAAATAGGAAGCCTCTGCCGAAATCTTTTTTTAGGATGACAGATGAACTAAATTTAAAAGATATATGGAGAGAAAGAAACGCTAAAAAAGAACAATATACCTTCTACTCAAATAGACATTCTTCATTCTCTAGAATAGATATGATATGGGTTTCAGCGGAGTTGATCTCCAACATAAAAGAAATTGAGATTGAAGCAAGTACCTGGGCGGACCACAATCCAATTTTAATTAAATGGAAAGGCCAAAGGGCAAGATCTAGATGGACACTAAATAACACTATATTGAAAGAAAAAGAGTTTGTACAAAAAATGGAAAAAGAGCTAGTCCTTTTTTTTTAAGAAAATAGGAAAGAAGATACGTCGTTGCAGAATCTCTGGGACACAGTGAAGGTTTGACAATAGATTACACAAGGAAGAGAAACTAAAAAAAAAAGAGAAATGCATAAAGCTTTAGACAATGACTATAAAATACTTGAAAGAGACCTACAGAGGGCACCACAAAAAAAAGATGTTAAAATAAAAATGGACATAATTAAACACAAAATGGACCTATTAGAAAAGGAAGAACTGGCACAAAAAATTAGAGGTGCCAAACAGAATTATTTTGAAAATGCGAACAAACCAGGCAGGTGGTTAGCATATAAGATGAAAAAAGAGAGAGAAACAAAGAAAATACTTCAACTAAGAGATAAACAAGGAGAAATTCAATATGGAAATACCGAAAAAAAAATATTATACATGACTACTACGTTAAACTCTATGAACAAGAGAAGGTGGAGGAGGGACGAGTCAAAAAGTATCTACAAGATGCCAATCTCCCCCAGGTACTAGATGAAACTAGAACAATGTTAGAAAGAAAAATAACAATGATGGAACTAACAGAGGCACTTAAAAAACAAAATAATGGGAAAGCCCCAGGACCAGATGGCCTACCCGTGGAATTCTACAGAACATTTGAAGAAATATTGACCCTCCCACTCCTACAAGTCATGAATGAAGTGATGACTGAGAACCAAATACCGAAGTCATGGTCAGAAGCGTATATCACATTACTACCCAAGGAAGAGACTGATTTAACACAAATCAAGAATTATAGACCAATTTCTTTATTAAACTCAGACTACAAGCTATTTGCATCTATACTAGCTGAGAGACTTAAAAAATACTTAAATGGCTTCATCCATTCAGATCAAAATGGCTTTTTACCTAAAAGACAAATTAAAGACAATATGAGAATAATTTTGAATACCTTGGAATACTATGAGGCCCACCCAGAAAAACAACTGGCACTGATGTTCCTCGATGCGCAGAAGGCCTTTGATAATGTGAATTGGCAGTTTATGTTTTTGCAACTGGAGCAGATGAACTTTGGCAAGAAATTCACTCAAAGTATACGAACGATATACCAGAAACAAGCAGCAAAGATAATGGTAAATGGAGAACTAACAGAACCGATTGAAATAAAGAGAGGTACAAGACAAGGCTGCCCACTATCACCGCTACTCTTTGTCCTAACACTAGAGGTCTTAAATAGAAAGATCAGAGAAGAAGAAGAAATAAGAGGAATGAAAATTAAGAGAGAAGAGTATAAACTGCAAGCGTTCGCAGACGACTTAGTTTTCATTCTCGAAGATCCATTAGAAACCGCACCCAAATTGTTAGAAAGAATAGAGGAATATGGAGAAGTAGCAGGCTTGAAAATAAACAAAGATAAAACAAAGATCATGACAAAGAATATCCCGGCTACACAAAAGGAACAGTTGTCAGAAATGTTGCAGATTCAAAACACAAGTAAGATTAAATATTTGGGGATACATTTATCACCTAGATGTAGCACTCTTAAAGAGGATAATTATACCAGATTAAAACGACAAATAGCAATCGATTTGGAGAAATGGGAAAACTTGCATTTATCAATGATGGGAAGAATTTCCACAATTAAAATGAACATTCTACCTAGAATTCTATATCTGTTTCAGACAATCCCAATTAGACTGGGTAAGGTTTTTTTTCTAGACTTAAATAAAATAGTTTTGAAATTTATTTGGCAAGGGAAAAAAGCTAGAATAAAGCTTAAATTACTACAAGATGTTAGATCAAGAGGAGGTTTTGGTTTACCCGATTGGGAGCTATACTATCAGGCAGCAAACCTGATGTGGATTAAGGAGTGGATATCATTAAAAAACTCTAGATTATTGAACGTAGAAGGTCACGATTTGCTGTTGGGATGGCATGCTTTCTTATGGTATAAGGGAACTAAACCACATGGTTATTTTAGAAGACATTATATAAGGGAGGCGTTGTTGTTAAATTGGGAAAAGATTAAAAAATTACATTATTTAAAGATTCCAGTCTGGACATCAACAACTGAAGCATTCTCGTATCCGATAATACATAAAAAGGAACAAACAGTTAGATATATAGAATTATTGAATACAGAGGGTGAGCTCAAATCTAGTCAAGAGTTGAAGCAAGAAGGGATGGAAATGAACTGGTATTCATATGTACAGATACAATCTAGATATAATGAAGATAGAAAAACTAAAGGTCTCTATAATAAAATGACTGAGCTAGACAAAATTCTAACAGGTACTGATGAAAAAGTAATTAAAAAACTATATGGATATTTATTGGAGTTTAAATTGCATGAAGAACAAGTTAAAGAAACTATGATTGCTTGGGGGAAAAATTTTAAGTATGGGATTGATTTAGAGAATTGGCAGAAATTGTGGTCTCAAAATTACAAAATGACAATGTCTACTGCATATAGAGAAAACTTGTATAAGATGTTTTACAGGTGGCATCTACCCCCGACCAGAATCGCAAGAATGTTTAAGAATAAATCAGAAAAGTGTTGGAAATGTCACCAGATACCTGGCTCATACTACCACATGTGGTGGACTTGCACTGAAGCCAAAAGATACTGGACTAAAATCCACATGTGGTTGGAGAAAATGATACACAAACAAATAGACTTTAAACCAGAGGTCTTTTTATTGGGAATTTTACCAGAAACCTACAACAAAGACTTAAAATATTTGATTGTAAATGTGTTAACAGCAGCCAGAATTGTATTTGCAAAAAACTGGAAAAATGAAACAATACCAAAAGAGGAAGAAATCATTCGAAAAATAATGGACTGTGCCGAAATGAGTAAATTGACATTTGAAATTAGAGAGCAAGAGGATGAACAATTTTATAAGATGTGGGACTTGTTTTATCAATGGCTAAGGGAAAAAAAACAAAATCTTGGAAATGAAAAATGATACACTTATGCCTTAATTGGAAAAAGTAAATGATGATATAATTATGCTGTGAAATAATTCAACAGTGATATAAGGAAGTACTAATATAAGGTCTGGTGATATAATGTATAAGGCTAAGAACTTATTATAATGATATTTCGCTGCTGATAAGGCAATTCTAATAGGGGAACAAATGAAAACTGGTATATATAGGCAGCGATGTCTTGTTGAACAATGAAGGAATAAGATCTCTGTTTGAAGGTATGAAATGCAAGATTAACAATGAATAGAAGCATATTCTCTGGGGGGAAACAATTCTAATGTTAACTGAATATATAGTGTAGAAGGAAAATGAGACCTTTAGTTACATTAGAGGAAATATCTGAGATGGTAAACATTATTTGAAGATGTAGATGTTAAAACAACCGTAATCAAACGACATGCTGCATGTGATGATGGTTTTTTTTTTGTTTTTTTTTCTTCCTTTCCTTCTTGGACCTTTTTTTGTCCTTTTTGGACTCCCCCCCTCCCCCGACCCTTTTCTTTTCTTTCTTTTTTTTCCTTTTTCTCTCTCTTGTTTTATTTTGTTGTTTTTTGTTTTTTAAACCCTAGCTTATTGTGGTGCTTATTAAATATACAATAGAGAGATACGGGATGTATAAACTTAGTAGGGATGCACCTGTGATTAAACAACATATTGTATGTGAAGATGGGTTTCCCCCCCCCCTTTTTTTCCATCCTCTCCCTTTCCCATTGTTGTCTGTGTAATAAAAAATAAAAATAATTATAAAAAAAAAAAAAACAACAATGATCCACTTAACAGCGGTGGCAAGAAAGTGGGTGGAAGCTCACTGAACAGCTGCCTCTCTTTGCAACAGAGATTCGGGGAAGAGAGATTCACTTAGTGACTGTGTGACTGACTTAGCGATCCTTCAGGTTACAACGGCACTGGAAAAAGGGAATTGTGACTGTTTTTCACACTTAATGACCATTGCAACATTCCTAGGGTCACGTGATCCAAATTTGGATGCTTGGCAACTTAGTTATGATGGTCTCTGTCCCAGAGTCATGTGATCCCCTTTTGTGACCTGACCAACAAAGTCCATGGGGAAGCTGGATTCACTTAACCACCATGTGACTTAAGAGCTGCAACTACTCACTTAACAACAATTGCAAGAAAAGTCATAAGGTGGGTGAAAGCTCACTGAACAGCTGTCTCACTTTGCAGCGGAGATGCGTGCTCAATGGTAGACACAGTAAGTCAAGGGGTATCCTTACCCTTCCCTTACAAGTGTGTCAATCACCAGTAATCCAACAGGCCTTTGCTCTCAAATTCTCAATCTGGTCCACAGTGATTGACATCCACTGTTGGAGGATGGATTGAGTAAGATGAGTTGAAACTCACTTTAACAATGCTCTTGCTTAGCAACCAAAATTTTGGGCTCAATTGTTGTCATAGAAAGAAAAAAGGTGGATGGACATGAATGATTCCCTTTTGTTCCAAAGGGCAAACTAGATATTTTCATAAGCTACTGAGTTAGCCAGGGATCTGATCTGCAAATGAGCTAACTACTGCATGTTTGGTGACTTCTTTTATTTTCTTTATATTAGCCTCTCTTCTACCTGTGGTCACAAAATAGCTCTTTGTCCTAAGACAATAGACAAAAGCTGTGGATCAGCAAGGCAGAAATCTACTCCTTTTACTTTCCTGAAAAAGGAGTACACTATAAATTTCCATGAAATTAGTGTAACTTGTGACTTCCTATTAAGGATATTGCACATAAATATGTACCATAATCACAGATTACATTTATAGCATAGTTGTTTATTTTAAACAAACCCTTTAATTTCGTAGTATCAGAAAATATATTAGCTATAATTAAATGTAATTATCTCATTTCAAAATCTTAAGACGTATGTACCATTCAGTGTAAATTAACTGAGAACAGTTCTGTACAAACATATTTAGTGGGTCCTAACTGTTAATGATTTGTATCTATGGCAACTACGGTACATCTTAATATACTTTAAGACCAATTTTTATGAGTAGGTGATAACTTTGGGATTTAAATATACTTTGAGAAATGTTGCTGTAAATTAGAACACATGATACATTTTATGGATAGCAATTGTATCTGGCTAGAATATATACTATTTCTTTGATTAAATTGCAGGGTAGTATAATTGAGGCAGAGAAAAGCCCTTTGATGGTGAAGTACTTCAAGTTTAGTTAAGTATGTCATAGTGGGGGAGAACACATGTCACTGAGTTTAAGTATGCATAGCAGGGCTACAGTCTTGCTGTTGTTCCCTTTTCCAAAAGTTGCTTTGGATTCTAATTTTTGATATAACTAATAATTTGAAGTTTTGCAAATAGAATCTAATACAAAATGGGAAAGAGGAGATGTTACTTTCAGTAAAAATAAACTCTGCACAGATATTTCACACAGTCTTTCTTTTCATTCTCAAGCTTCCTTCTGTCCATCACAGTATTTCTCAATCTTGACAGCTTTAAGATGTTTGGACCTTAACTGGCTGGAGGATTCCGAGAATTGAAGCCCATACATTTGAAAGATATCAAGGCCTGGAAAGCACTATCTAACAACCTGATTTTGATACAAACAAAAAGTTAGTGTGTTTATATAAGGTGTGTCAAACTCAAGTCGGCACCACGTGACATATCAGGACTTTTTCCCCCTTTGCTAAACTGGGCGTGGGTATGACCAGCGCATGACACATCCGGCCTATGGGCTGGAAGTTTGACAGTCCTGGTTTATATTCATTTGAAACAATTGAAAGTTAGAATGTCTTATTAATCTTCTAATCAACTAAATTTAATAGCAAATCTTCAGCTTCCTTATCTGTATTTTATGGCACTTCCAGCCTATAACAATCATTCTTCCCAGTCTTGAGTCAGTAGAAAAATATGCTGACATAATATGCATTGCTACTTCACTGTACCTCAGAAAGAATCTGGGAAAGGTGATGTTTTATCAAAGTAATCAGGTGGGATCCTACCGGTTTAACAACTGGTTTGCTGAGCATGTGCATGTGCAGTTTAGAGAAAACTCACCTACTGGCAAGGAAAACAGCTGAGGCGCGGCAATCAACTCTGCCATGCTGATCAGCTGGGCGTCAGAAAAGGAAATATAAGTGACTATAGCGCAGAGGCGGGCGGGCACCCTTCAAAGTCTGAGTGAACCGGTTCGTTCCCAGCTAATAGAGCTACAAGTTCGCCTAAACTGGTCTGAACCGGTAGAATTCCACCCCTGGAAATAATATAAGAGACTTCCAGCTTAGGCCTCCATACCTCTCACTTGGACTGTTGTAATTCATTCTCACTGGAATTTCCATTAAATACTACTCAAAAGCTACAATTAGCCATAATGCAGCAGCTTTTATATTTAGAGGTAGGTGCCTCCTGGTTTGCCACTATTAAAATCACATGTGTAGGAGCTGATTGGGTGCCAGTTGCCTTTTAGATGCTATTCAAAGTGCTGGTTTCTCATTTAAAGCTCTACCTGGGTCAGAATTTGGATACCTGTGGGAGAGTGTCAGGCGTGCCTCCATCAATAACCAAGGAAGAAAACTCCCAACTCCATTGTTCATGGAATTAAAATACAATTCATCATGTTGGTATGCAGGACGGTTGGCCTTGACCAGGTCCAAACACCAGCCACCAGCATGCACAGAAGATGGTGAGAAGAAAACTCCCTTTTCCATATCACCTCCTGTACCATTTATTCCCATCCCAAATACCATGCCCCCACCCTCCCCATTTCTATGGCAGCCAATAGAAAGTAAGTGAAGCAGAGGATGACATCCAGCCCTCTTTCAAAAAAGGACATCATCCCTGGAGAAATAGGAAACAAAACAAAACAATAACAACCAATAGCATATAATAAAATTAAGCCTTATCAGGTTATTTGGTATAGAACTTCTGTAAAAGTGTGGGAGCCCTGATGTGGGATTTGTCCACCCATTCAGCCTGGGAAGCGGGGAAAATGTTTCCAAGACACCAAATATTGGGTGTATCCTCTATGTTTCCTAATCTAAGATTTCTTTAACCTCAAAATGTTGCTCTCCTTCAATAAGAAGAGGAACGGGTTGAGGGTTGGGGCGGACAAATGGAAGTGTGTTCCGGTTTTAGTAAGTTCACATGAAATACGGGATAAATCCTTGGTAGGGTTTTTGGCAACTCCAATTTCACTGATACAGGATTTATGATTTTCACAATGGGAAACGAACCCACATATTTTGGACCCAGTTTCTTCAATTTCTGGTGGTTTGCAGAAATGTAAGAGGACAAAAACACCCTATCTACAACTTGGTACTGTTTAGGCTTAGCCCTTTTTTTATCTGCCTGTTTTTTGTGAGCTTGGTGAGCCACATCTAAGGCCTTGTGGGTCATTGGCTAAAATTGTTGAAGTTGATTACTCCACTCGGATAAAGATAAAATTTGAGGTTTCTCTTGAGGCAGTTCAGGAATCGGTACAAAATCCTGGCCAAACACAACTTTAAAAGGGGTCATTCCGGTACTGCTACATATCAAATGATAATCCAGCCCCTTACCTCCAACGACCCCACCCCAGTGTCCAATCTGCAACTCCCTTAGGTGTCATGTGGATTGCATCTCCAAAAGGCCAAAGGTCCAAATACCGGCCACCAGCACGCGCAGATGGTGAGAAGAAAACTCTTTGTTCCATATTACCTCTTGTACCATTTATTCCCATCCCAAATACCATGCCCCCACCCTCCCCATTTCTATGGCAGCCGATAGCAAGTAAGCGAAGTAGAGACTGACAGAGAGCCTCTTCTCAGTGGTTTCTATCCTTCTGAAAGGATCTCATAGGGAAAACACTCTTTGCATCCCTAAAGATTTGCTGATATCCGAGACCACAAAGGCATCATTTTTCTATATGTTCTTTTCTCGGAGCAGAACTCTAACTGAGCTCAACTCAGCATCAATCCTGTTGGAAGTTCAAGAAAGCCATAAAGATCTGTGTCAGCTTCTGCTTTGCTGTCGCTTCAGCTGCCATGCAACGGGGGGGGGGGGGGGAGGGCCGGGTATTTGGGAGGGGTTACTCATTGTGCTGGAGGAAAGTTCTGGAGTTCACTGACTGAGCGGACTGCACAGGCGTGGGTATTTCCCGCCTGGACTAACGGCACCGACATTCCATCTTCGTGATGCCTTTTGAAGTTATCTCACACCTGACACTTGGAAGACTTATGATTGGGCTGGGACTGTGATGCCAAGTGGTGGGGAATGGGCTATTCTATATATCAACTGCTTTCGCGCCTAATTAATCAGACTTCGCTATGCATAGCCTTTTAGCCATTTTTAATTAGTAAAAGTACATTTGATTTCTACGCATGGAGTCTCATGGTCTTTCTTTCCTAATTAATAAATGGAGAGGAGCTGACAATCTGGCTCTTCTGTAAAGTTTTTGGGAATGGATGGTTTAGAAATTGCGACAATTGTTGCTGTTGCAACTGTGTTTGTTTTCTTCAGTCCACACCTTTGTCACTTACAAATTGACTATTATATTATTGTCTATATGGGTCTGTGCTTGAAGACCACTAGGAAGCTGGAGCTGATTCAGCTCAGGAAGTAATAGACATGCCACATTGTGCCCATGTGCTTTGGGTGCTGCATTGGTTGTCAATTGGCATCCACTTGCAGTCAAAGTGCTGATTAGCACAGAGTCTGGTTATCTGAGAGACAACTATTTAGTTACTTACATACTTTCAGGATGTATATAGGCACATTATTTTATGCATTTTGCAAACATCCATAAAAATAAAAATATAGAATTACCTTCCTTTCAGACACCAGACAAAGCAGCCTCCCAGGTCAATCCTTTTAGCCTTCCATGAAGACCTGACTCTTTCCCCAAGTGGTAGATTAGATTGAGGGATGAGTTGGGAAGCTGTCTGTTTTGCAGCTATATATATATATAGAGAGAGAAAGGAAAACCCATTAATTAGTAGGTTTAAAATGGTATTTATATAAGGGAAATTTCTGATAGCTCTGTATAATTATTTTTTGTTATAAAGGATTGCAAGATTTGCAGCAATACTACTACATTCTAGAGTGGAATGGAGGGAGGGGTTGGCATATTTAAAGTGAACTATTATTAGAGAGTACATGATCTGAATGGTGAGTGGCACATATGAAGTGAAAAAATCAAAGGAATTTGCAAAGGAGAGAAAGGGAAAGAGTATGAAATCCTATTATTAGTGACAACGTTTCAATCTCTAAAGACTGACAGCACATGGAAAAACTAAACCAAACATCAGAAAAAGATAGGAAAAGAAACAGGAGCAACCAAAAAATGTCAGTATATTTATTTTAAAAAATTATATGGCCACACAACTCATTCTTAGTGACTCCAGATGGTTGCAAAGATAAAACCCAATATAAAAAACAATAACCCCCACCCCCTTTTCAACAACAATCAGTCAATCAAATAAGGCACTTGATGCCTAAGATGACCAGATTTTCAGATTGGTAAAGAGGGACACCTTTGACCCGGGGGGGGGGGGGGGGGGGCTTGATTAAAAATTTTATACAGAGCAACAAAAATTTTCATACAACGCAAAAATAGTATTGTAATATTTTTTTTATTTCAACATAACTACAATTTACAAATATAAATTGTAACTGTTGCCAAACATCAAAATTTTGATCACGTGACCATGAGGATGCTGCAATGGTCGCTAAGTGTGAAAATGGTCGCTAGTAAAAAATGGTAATCAGTCACTTTTTTCAATGCCATTGTAACTTTGGTCACTATACCACCTTTCTTGCCACAGTTCTTAAGTGAATAACTGCAGCTGGTATTTTGTATTTTGGATAGAATCTTTTTTTAAATAGTCTAAGACAATTTAAAAAAAGAATCCACACAGAATAAATTGAAGTAAAACATTTCAAACTATTCCACACAGAATGGTTGATGGTTTCAGTGTCCTGGGGTCATATAATCATCTTTTGACAAAGTCAAATGGGGAAACCAGATTCACTTATGTTACTAACTTATCTTAGTATAGTGACCAAAGTTACAATGGCATTGAAAAAAGTGATGACCATTTTTCACACTTAGCGACCATTTTCACACTTAGCGACCGTTGCAGCATCCTCATGGTCACACGATCAAAATTTTGATGTTTGGCAACAGATTCATATTTATGATGGTTTCAGTGTCCTGGGGTCATATAATCACCTTTTGACAAAGTCAAAAGTCATTTGGAGGCTTGTTTTAAATCAACATTTCTTTTAAAACTCCAATAGCTAGATGTGGGGGTTGAAAAGGAGAGAAGAAAATTACTTAAATAGATTTGTGGCCCAAATAATAAAATCTCATTTTTACAATTAAACCCTAAGAAATGATACAAAAGAATTGAGGTTTCTCTTAAGTTAGTATATGTAAAAATCACAGTCTAGGACCAGGGACAAAGGTTCCTGTTGTATAAATTGAGCAACATGATACACATTCAGATAAGGAAATGGAAGTAAGAAAACTCATTCAATAGTTCTATGTTTTCTGTCTGTATGTTTTAGAAGGCAAGTACAGCTATCCAGCTTTACATATTGCAAACTGGCTGTTGAAAAAAGGAGTGGGAAATTGCTGCTCACAAACTTTTTATTTTCAACAATTACACTGTATTTCACATGGAAAATCATACTTTCTAGAAATACAGAATCCCTGAACCTTTGACAATGGCTATGCAACACAGCTGCTTACATTTTATTGCAATAAAATACTTCAATTGCAGCTGGTGTTGATGAGGCCATCTGGAAGTACCATTGACCACACAAATGTAGTTTTATATATTTATTTTATTGTTTCCCTAAAAGAGATTTAACTAAACTCTGCTTTTAATTTAAAAACATCTGGAGCTATTTATCACAATTTAACAAAGCTGCTAGCTGCTGTGGGAAAATACAACTTAAAATTAACCACAAATTGGTTGTAGAACCCAGTCTGTAGTAAGTTGAGCCAAGGTATATGGCTGTATACTGAAAGCCTTTCTTCTTTTCTGATGTGTAGAGCTCAAGAAGTATAACAGACTGATCAACAAATAGAACAACAATAAATGAAGCTTAGGGGTCACTGGATATCAGCAAAGGATCAAACTTTTCTATATCTCTTTACTGCTAAATCTTGGTCACTATAGCAAATATACACTAAAGCTCTTTGGCATTCCCACTGATCATGCAAACTAGAGTGCTTAAATTCCTCTAGGAATCTGCACATTGGTCTTAGAGCAGATATGACCAGTTTGGCCAGTGGCAGATTAAGGCTCATTGGTGCCATAAGCACTGACAAATCTTGGTGCCCCCCCCTCCTTTGAACATACTGTGCAAATCATTGTTTTTTTTCCCTTTTGTTCTCAACTTTATGGTGCCCCCTTGGGCCTGGTGCCCTAAGCATTGCTTAGTCTGCTTAATGGTTAATACACCATTGAGTTTGGTTTTTTTTAAAATATTCCTCTCTCCCGCCAAAGCTGCAGCTTTTGTTTTCAGACCAGATGCCAATTCTGTATTTATGACCCTATTAGAACTGCTTGCCATCTATATCATATTAAGAAATATAAGAGATATAAATTATAAGAAATTCCATAGTGTTTGTCACAATCTTCTCAAAGCCTTTACAAAACTGTTTATCGAAAATCCCCTTTTATCTCAGTTTTTACTGTTTATTTTTTTTAAAACAAAGCATGCCTAAAACAAAGGATGCCTAGCCAAAGCAGTAACACCAGGAAATTAGACACCTTCTGTTTGTGCAAGAGTCATACCAGAGCAGATGAAAGTGTTCTGACCCAGCTCCCCAAACACGACAAATCCTCTGTAGTTGAAGGAATTATTCCTTTATTAGGAGCGCCAGCAGCCCCGGCAAAAAAAATCTCTCTCCCAGCAGGCTAACATGTTTGTCCAGCAGAGAGATGAATAGTTGTCTGCCACATCTATTCATCTCCATACCCTGCCTTTTATCCCCAGAGCTAGAGTGAGGCTTCACTAGCAACAGTGGCTCTTCCGTCCCAAGGATCAGCCCACAGATTTTCACTACTCTACTCTGCTTTCTCCACATCCATGCATCCCAATTGTTCCTCCTCTTCCTCATCAGCCACCTTGAGACCTGAGGGCTGTTGACTCTCCATCTGAGGGCTGACAGACGGCCCAGGCTCCACCTCTGTCTCTCTCTGACAACTTCTTTCCCCTCACAGCTCTTGGGTTGTCTTGATGCTGACCCTAATTTCCATGCCGCCTCCTTATCTGATTCAGCTGCCGGAGGAGTTAGCAGCCAATAGGCCACAACAGAAAGAGAAAATGCATAATTGTATACTCTGCAAAAAATTTAAACTGTTTTTCACCATTTCAAATGAAGTTGGATAAGAGGTGTCAAACCTGATTTCATTGAGGGCCACATCAGGGATGTGGTTGACCTGAGGGTTGGTGGGGTAGCAGGTGTGGCCAGATGGTTGCAGCTGATTGGGTGGGCATGGCCAGCTCAAAGAGGCTCATATCAGGGCCACCTGTGGTGACCCGGATGGGGCTGGGGGGAATCCATTGTCTCCAGTGGAGGAAAGTGACCAGGGCAAGTGGCAAACCCTTGTCCACCAGAGGAGCCTTGCTGTCCGTGTCAAGTCACTCAGAGGACCCCCAGACTGTGATACAGGCTTCCAAGAGTTCTGAGCAGCAGAGGACAAGTGCCCAGCCTGGTCCTCGAGCTCCCAGGGCACCAGCAATCTACAGCCCCGTCCAGCCCAGCCCCATTTCCCTAAGGGGCTACCAGCTGTCTTTACCTCCTTGAGACTGCTGCTGCTGTGCTTGCTCTCGTTGGCCAAGTTGCTCATGGTGTGTGCAGGAGGGCAAAGTATGTGGGTCAGAGGGAGGCCCACTACCTCTCCTTGTGAGGAGACCTGGCTTTGTAACCAAAGCATCCTCAGCTATAGGATGGGAGACCACCAGGAGAGGAGGCGACAACAGGATGGTGAAAGGGCAGCAGGGCTGCTAGTGGCCAAGTGCTAAGACAGGACTTCCCTCAGACCCTCCCTCGCTCTCATAATCTTCCTCTTTTTCCCTTTTTTTTCCTTCCTTCATTCTCATGTCTTTCTTCTTCCTTCCCTTCTTTTTTTTCCTTTCCTGTTCCCTTCCCCTTTCTCTTTTTCCTTTCTTGCTCCCTTCCCCTCTTTCCTTCTTTTTCTTTTTCTTTGTCTTTTCTCTTTCCCTTTCTCCTTTCCTGTCCCTTCTTGGATGCTCAAATGCAAAAGGGGAAACATTTCTCGATAGCTCCTTGCCTTGTGAGCAAATGCCACTTTTGCTAGTATTTTGTGGCCACTTAAAAGACAGAGAACAAACTAGGCTCAGTTTATCCCATGCTTGCATTTAGTGGGGGCGTCCACAGACAACAGTACAGCAAAACTATTGAAATGGTAGCTGTGATAATTGATCAGAGTTCCCTTGTTTTTATGTGAAATTGTATGTGTTTAGGAACAGAGGTAAATTAGTTGCTTTAATATATAATCCAGTCTAATTCAGACTGGAAATATTGCAAAGGAAAATATTTTCCCCACTCTTTTCTTTGTCCTGTTTGCCCCCCGTGGAAATGGCTGTTTGCAACACACAAGGAGGGGATACTATCCTGAGCTCACAATTCAAGAATACCAGTGTTAACTTGGATTGCCAACAAAGTCCTGTCTGTGACAAAATGGAACATAACTCTTTTGAGCCCAAGTCTCAATGGATCCAGCATTCACTCCGTGAACTGTGGCATCTAAAACCAAGTCACCTTTCCTTCTTCCTTCTTTCCTTCCTGCCTCCCTCTCCTTCCTTCCTCCATGCTCAGGAAGGAGTGAGGGGAGGGGGAGACGCTGGCAGCGCTGCCAGTGGCTGTGCTGCCACTGGCCATGGATTTCCTATGTGGGGGTGATCCCGTGAAAGGGAAGACTTGCAGTCTGTGAGGCCAGATTGGTGAGTGGGGCATTGTTAAGGTGACCAGACGTCCCACTTTCAGCGGGACAGTCCCTCTTTTGAACAATTTGTCCCGCGTCCCGGGTTTTTTTTTTAAAGTCCCGATTTTTTTTAAAGTTATGAAAAAGCCTCCAGCTGCTGAGGCTCTCCTAGCAACTGGGAGAGTATATTCTTCGAGCCGAGCGCATTCCTGCCCACACGTCCCTAGGAGCTGTTGCCAATGGCTGAGGGAGGAGAAGACTTTACTCCATGTGGAGACCGCGGGCTTCCCTCATGGATTTTTTCTTCTTCTGTTGCTTTGAGCAGCCCCTCCCTCCCCCCTCTCCCTTTCTCTCGCTCTCTCTCTCTCTTGGAGCTGGCGGGCTGCCTCTGAGGCTATCCAAGCTCAGCCCCTACCCCTACCCTGCCCAGGACTGCTGCTTTGCCTCGGCTGCTCGGGGCTTCTAAATTCATTCATTGCATGTTGTTTGAGGTGGGGATTACTGTGCCATAGAAACACAGCGTATGTCTCATGTGGCTGATAACCTGGTCTCTACAGAAGAGGTAATTTTAAAAACTTCGGAGCAAATCCAGAAAGAGGGGAGAAAGAGGCTGAAGGAGTGTGTGCACAGGAGGGGGGGGGATTTTCTAAACATCCCATTGAATCCAGAGGAGGGGGGAGAGAGAGAGAGAGAAAGAGGCTGAAGGAGTGTGTGTACAGGAGGGGGAATTTTCTAAACGTCCCAGTGAATCCAGAGGAGGGGAGAGAAAGAGAGAGAGAGGGAGAGAGAGGCTGAAGGAGTGTGTGCACAGGAGGGGGAATTTTCTAAACATCCCAGTGAATCCAGAGGAGGGGAGAGAGAGAGAGAGAGAGAGAGAGAGAGAGAGAGAGAGAGAGAGAGAGAGAGAGAGAGAGAGAGAGAGAGAGAGAGAGAGAGAGAGAGAGAGAGCTGAAGGAGCGTGTGCACAGGAGGGGCATTTTATAAATGTCCCAGTGAATCCAGAGGAGGAGTGTGTGTGTGTGTGTGTGTGTGTTGTGTGTGTGTGTGTGTGTGAGAGAGAGAGAGAGAGAGAGACTATCACTAAGTGTTGTAGCTTATGATTTTTGATGAATGTATTCTATTTTATTTTTCTTTATGTACACTGAGAGCATATTCACCAAAGACAAATTCCTTGTGTGTCCAATCACACTTGGCTAATAAACTATTCTACTCTACTCTACTCTACTCTACTCTACTCTACTCTACTCTACTCTACTCTACTCTACTCTACTCTACTCTACTCTACTCTACTCTACTCTATTTATTTCTATTTCTATTTCAATTCTAATAAGGAGTTTAGCTTCTCTCTCTTGAAAATGTAAGCTAGCATAAGGCATTATAATGCAAGCTAGCTTTAGCTTTCAAACAGTTCATTTAGTGACCAAAGTTACAATGGCATTGAAAAAAGTGACCGTTGCAGCATCCTCATGGTCACGTGATCAAAATTTTGATGTTTGGCAACAGATTCGTATTTATGATGGTTTCAGTGTCCTGGCGTCATGTAATCGCCTTGTGTGACCTTTTGACAAAATATAAAATTTTTAATCAAGCTCCCCCCCCCCCCCCCGGTCAATGGTGTCCCTCTTTACCAATCTGAAAATCTGGTCACCTTAGGCATGGTGGTTCTGGTGTGGGTGTGGGTCTGATCTATTCTACAACCTGGTAGTGGACATCTGGGCCAGAACATGGTCAGCAGGGCTGCCCAGGAGCCAAGTAAGAAGCCGTCCCCTGGGCATGCGCTCAGGAGGTAGTGTGCATGCTGCAACTGACATCCTAGGTGAAAGGGCACTCAGAACGCAATCAACCTCCAGGACACCCATGTGGATCTAAGGCTCACCACGTTCTGGCCCAGATGTCCACCACCAGGTTGTAGAATAGATCAGATCCGCACCAGAGCCTACATGCCCCACTCACTAATCTGGCTTCACAACCTGCAAGGCTTCCCTTTCACCAGGACCATCCCCGCCCCCACGTGGGAAAGCCATCTAACCACATTGCGGGCTGGATCTGGCCCACGGGCCTTTTAGTCCGGGTTACACTATAGCAATGAGTTTCAAACTATCTTGTGAATTATATTTGAAAAACTAAATATATTGTACAATATATTTGAAAAAGAACATATTGTGTAAATATGAAGTAGCAAAGTATATGAGGTGTAGGTAGGACACATGATAGTCCAACTGTATGGTACAGATAACCTCTACTCTGACAGCATTAAGAAAACTAGCTTAATTACAGCTGTTCCAACAATGGCCTTTTGGAACTCCAGAATTTCCTTCCCCTCAACAGTTTTTTAAAGCACCTCTGATCTCCAGCTTTAAATCATTTGTTCCCATGAATCATGATGTGCTCTCCTGGTAGTTCAAGGTCGATTATTGTAATTGATAGTTTGAGACTCCAAATCTTTGGTATAAGCAAATAATATTACAAAGATATAACATTCTGAGATATTTCTGGACTTGATTACATCCATAAATCATGCATTGTCTTATATGTAAAAAGTCTGTTTCCCCCTTTCTTTTTTGGATTGTGAGCCGCCCTGAGTCCCCCCAGGGAAAAGGGCGGCATATAAATAAACCTTCTAAATTTCATACTCCTGAAAACTACCCGACTAGTTTCAGAATGTCTGAGCAGCATGGGGTTGATGAAGAATGGAACATTATAGAATCTTGAAATTGTTCTGCCTCCAAAGACAGAATGGTTTGCACATACCTATTAAAAATTATTTAAGCCTGCAAGATGAGCATCTTTTCCTTTTTGCATATTACAATTGAAATATGTTTATAGTACTATAAACAGCAACTGGGTAGTAGAATAATAAAAGCAATACTATCCAAAAATATGTGAATTTTGCTTTTTCCAAACTTTCCAAGATGACGTGAATTAATATTATCAGAATCCTTTAAATGCCCTGACATTTGAGAAACTGTTGAAAGAAGAGTTCCTAATACCAGGAAGCACAAATACAAAATATATATAATTTTTAAAAAATGACAGTATAAAAAAAGCCAGTATGGTTCCACAAACAGCATTGTGAATTTTGGAAACTACATGAATATATATGAATTGAAAAGAGGGCATATCATCAAGAAAGGATATGAATAAGCAGCCTGGAATTGTATTCAAAAATTTATTATTATTAGATTAGTGTTAGTATTAGAAAAGCAGTGTGCCCTGCAGAACATCCTCCAAGGAAATAAGATTGGCCCCAAATATGTTGGCTCAGAAGACATGCTTGTGTTGATTGCTTTGTGAGTTGTATAGGAGCTTGTGAATTAGTTCCATTGAAACAGAGGTGGGTTCCTACCAGTTTGGACCGGTTCAGCCGAATAGCTAGTGAAAATCACTATTTCCATCATGTCTGCCACTGACAGCGGTCAAAGAGAAGGAAGCAGTGGGGGAAGGCTTTTTCATGAGCCCAGACCAGAGCAGTGCTGAAGCCCGATCCAGCATGTACTCCCCGCCTCACTTCACTTTGAGAAGCACCCCATTTCACAAACCTGTTTGTCAAACAGAAGGAAGCGGCAAAGGAAGGCTTTTCCAGGAGCCCAGACCAGAACAGCGCTGAAGCTCAAGCTTCTGCTAGTGACAGCCTTTCCTCCCTGTAACGCATGGATTCCCCCCCCCCCACAGCAAACAATATGGCTGTCAAAGAGAAGGAAGCTTATATATATATATATATATATATATATATATATATATATATATATATATATATATATATATATATATATATATATATATATATATATATATAATATATATATATATATATATATAATATATATATATATAATATATATATATATATATATATATATATATATATATATATATATATATATATATATATATATATATGTTATATTTATGCTGATAAATAAATAAAGGGAGACTAGTATAGATCTATTTCAAGCTATTTAGCTCTCATCAGCTAGCCATACCCAAGTTTGGGAATCGATATTATTTATTTATCAGCATAAATATAACAAATGTAACAAAAAAGGCAACAGTAAAAAATATTGGGTTTCTGTCTGGATGGACTCTTGTGACGAGCCTAATGACAGAGAGTGGAAGTGTGACCTTCCTCCCATACTTGGGCATACCAGGGGTTGTGACTTTAAGTATATATATATATATATATATATATATAAAGTGAGTGGAGGGGGGGACAGGCCAGAGGAGAGACCATACTGGTACAGGGCCTCCAGCTCTAATGATTTGCAAAAATACCAATTTCTGGAACCGGTCCGGGCATACTGGTGCGTACTGGTAGAAACCCGCAACTGGTACATATACAAACAGTATATATAGTAGATAATGCATCCTTTTGTGTGTCTATACTCACTATATTATGTAATATGTATGTACACATATGACATATATATATATAGGATTAAGTAGAATCTTTTGGATGTTTAGTAGTAAATAAGTAGACTGAACTTGTATCTGAGGTCTTTCAGGTGTGGAGGCTAGGCAAGGTGCCCCTTGGCGTGAGTGACATCATGTTGGCCACACCCATCCAGTCACGTGACCAATCAGCTACGCCCACCCAGTCACATGACCAACCAGTTATGTCTACCCAGTCACATGACCAATAAGCCATACCCACCCAGTCACATGACCAATAAGCCACGCCTACCATCACATGATCATCAACCCACACCCACCAACCAGTAGTAAAAAATTTGAAATCCACCCCTGCATTGAAATATATTGAATTGTGTTTATACTGATGGTTTTTTGTTATATCTTGGCTACCAATTGTCTATTTTGAATTTTTGTTGAAAATTTGAAATCCACCCCTGCATTGAAATATATTGAATTGTGTTTGTACTGCCAATTGTCTATTTTGTATTTTTGTTGAGTTATTGGTTAGCTGCCCAGGGTCACTAGTTGGAGTTGGCCAGCCGTATAAATTAAATGAATGAAATAATTAAATAATAAATAAATTGGTCTTTTTGTTATAATCACCTTGTCATGGTGATTATACTTTAAAGTACTTTAAAATAAAAAAGCATACTTTATACCATTATGTTCTTTTAATTTTCTTAATTGACTATAGTTTTTAATTAAAATGTTGAAGTTTCACCTCAACTGCCTTAAGACTTATTTGATTATCTGATAAAGATATGCACCATGACATGCTTTTAAGTGCTGGGATTCATAGATTATTGACGTATACTTTGGGCAGATGTTCTCATACTCTTCGAAAATATTGTAAAAAAGCAAATATAGAATATCCTGCGTGGAACTGAAATTGACAAGAGTAGCAAGTGAATACTTAACTAGACTGCTACCTAGTGTATAAACACAGATACTTCTTTGATCTATGGTACTTGCTTGATTCCCAGGTAGTATAGTATTAGTATAGTATTAGTATAGTGTTAGTATAGTATTAGTATAGTATAGTCTTTATTGTCATTGTAGCCTCACTGGTGCAAAATAATAGCAGAAACGAAAAAAGAAAGAAAAAGAAAAATTATATATATATTTCTTTTTCTTTCTTTTTTTGTTTCTGCTATAATTTTGCACCAGTGAGGCTAAAACCAATACACACACACACACACATATATATAAACATATATAAACATATATAAACATATATAAACATATATAAACATATATAAACATATATAAACATATATAAACATACATACATACATACATACATACATACATACATACATACATACATACATACATATATATATATATATATATATATATATATATATATATATATGTCTCCCTTTATTTATTTATCAGCATAAATATAACAAATGTAACAAAAAGGCAACAGTAAAAAAAATATATATATATATTGGGTTTCTGTCTGGATGGTCTCTTGTGACGAGCCGAAGACAGAGAGTGGAAGTGTGACCTTCCTCCCATATTTGGGCATACCAGGGGTTGTGACTTTAAAATATATATATATATATATATATATATATATATATATATATATATATGTGTGTGTGTGTGTGTGTGTGTGTGTGTGTGTGTGTGTGTGTGTGTGTGTGTGTGTGTAGGTCTTTGGTTATTTGGGTTTTCTCCCGCGTAAAATTGGAGGTGTCTTGGCGATGTTTCGACGAAGTCTCATTCGTCATCGTCAGGCTTCGTGCTTCCAGGAGCAATGTAAGATCTCGGCTGTTTCTTCCTTTTAACTGCCAGTCGGTGTTTGAGCTGATTGGGTGGGAGCTTGGCTGTGTTCTGATTGGGACATATATATATGTCTTACTCGCCATTCTCAGGCTGGTGTTTTTGGCTTAAAGCGTGGCCGGAGCTGCCGTCTTTCTATAAATCTTGGTGGTGGTGTGTGGATTGCTGGCTTTGTTTAGTGTTTTTCTATTTCAATGGCTTCCATAATTATTCTTTTGCTGAGAATAATTAATCTCCAAAACTGAACACTTCAACAAGAGAATTATGGAAGCCATTGAAATAGAAAAACACCCCCACAACATGAATAAACATGATGATACCTCCTGCCTACCAGACATCTGGAAACTATCCCTAGTCAACAAACGAGCCCCACCCACCATCCAGGTCATTACAACACAAAAGAACAATGGACACACAGGCAGCACCTCAGCTACACAGGATGATACGAAACAGCTGACCAATTTACAAACATCAACTCCATCTACCAATCAGGATGCAATTACACAGCCAATCAAGCCACTTACAGCAACAAAGCCAGCACTCCACACACTCCCACCAAGATTTATAGAAAGCTCCAACCATGCTTTACTCGCACAAGCACGAAGGTGAAAACACCAGCCTGAAGATGGCGAGTAGGATCTCACCGAAATGTTGTCAAGACAATCACAATCTTACACGGGAAAAGACCCAAGAAGACCAGTATATATATACACATACATACACACACACACACACACACACACACACACACACACATATATACACATACATACATATATATATACATATATATATATATACATATACATACACACACACACATATATATACACACACACACACACACACACATATATATGTGTGTGTGTGTGTGTGTGTATGTGTATATGCTGGTCTTGTTGTATTCGGGTCTTTTCCCGTGTAAGATTGAGATTGTCTTGACAACATACACACACACACACACACACACACACACACACACACATACACACACACAAACACACATACTGCATTCAAAAAGTAGAGTAGGTACAGTGTAGTCCTGGGTGAAGCAAATAGGAATAAAGTTTATTCATGTACGTAAATACTACAATTTGGTATAAACATGTGAAGTAATAAGCCTGGATCCTGATATTGTGTATCCCTTATCTAATCTTATAGTTTGGTTTACTTAAAAATGACTTTAGTCTTTCCATTCTTCAACTAGAAAAAATGTGTTTCCCTGAAAATATGACCTGCCTTGCCACATTTTTCACATCTGTAAAAATATAAGCCCACCCCCAAAAATAAGCCTCCTCAACAACCCCCCCCCCTCCAGCCAGGCAGAGCACCACTAACTGATCTAGTGGTATCCCGAAGGCACCAAGCCCGGGGGGGGGGTGGGCAGAAAGGTGCTCACATTGTTTGGCACCTTCGGGATACCGCTAGGTTGGGGAGTGCATTCTGCCTGGCCAGAGGGGGAGTTGCTGGGCAGCTACTCCCTTGCGAGTGTGCTCCCGAATAGCCCGGTACAGCCTCAGGGGTGAAGCAGCCATGAGTCGACCACACTCACAAGCAGCTGCCCGGCAAACACCCTCTCCAGCCGGGCAGAGCGCCATTCACTGACCTAGGGGGTATCCCTAAGGTGCCAAGCCACGTGGCGCTCTGCCCGCCCAGCTCTCACGGCTTGGCACATTAGGGATACCCCCTAGGTCAGTGCATGGAGCTCTGCCCGGCTGGAGAGGGGGGGTTGCGCGAGTGCCTGTTCCGCCCCCAGCAAGCATGCCTCCCAGCCTCACCAGGCCTTGGAAGAGTCTCTGTCAGGAAGACTCTCTGTCTGGCAGCTGGCCCAGAACCATAGAGCGCACTCCTAGAGCGGCCTCTTCTGGAAGACTCGACAGCCGAGTTTTGGAGTTTGGAAGCCGGAGAAGTTATGCTTGGAGCGCAGCACCACTGCTGCCGCCGTCCTGGCCCTGCAGGGAGAGCTGGACCAGGGCATGGTGAGGCTGGGGGGCATGCTTGCTGGGGGCGGAACAGGCACTTGCGCAAGCCCCTTCTCCATGCACTGACCTAGGAGGTATCCCTAATGTGCCAAGCTGTGGGAGCTGGGGACCGGGCAGAGCACCACGTGCCTTGGTGCCTTAGGGATACCCCCAGGTCTGTGAATGGCACTCTGCCTGGCTGGAGAGGGGGTTTGCTGGGTGGTTGCTTGTGAGCGTGGTCACCTCATGGCTGCTTTGTCCCTGAGGCTGTGCCCAAGTCTTCAGGAGCCCGCTCGCAAGGGAGCAGTTACCCGGATACCCCAAAACAATAAGCTCTCCCCCTATAATAAGCCCAAGGCCATATTTCATGGGGCAAAAGAAAATAAGACCCTGTCTTATTTGGGGGGAAACACGGTAGTTGTTTCGAACTTGTTTCAAAAATGTTATCCATTAAATAATCTAGGTAAAGTTTCCCTCGCACAAATGTGCTAGTCATTGCTGACTCTAGGGGGCGGTGCTCATCTCTGTTTCGAAGCCGAAGAGCCAGCATTGTCCAAAGACGTCTCCGTGATCATGTGGCCGGCATGACTAAACAGCAAAGGCACACGGAATGCAGGTACTTTCCCACCAAAGGTGGTTCCTATTTTTCTACTTACATTTTTACATGCTTTTGAACTAGATTGGCAGAAGCTGGAACAAATAATGGGAGCTCACTGTTACACGGCGCTAGGGATTCAAACCGTTGAACTGCCGGCCTTTCTGATCAACAAGCTCAGCGTCTTAGCCACTTTAAATAATCCAATGCATGCCTATTGTGAATTCCAGTGGAGTTCAGTTTCAGTGATCTATCATTGGCTGGTGTTAATAGCATTACCTTGAACTGACTGGAGAGCTGATAACTGCTTAGACAGAATGTAGTAATTCAAGTAAACATGATTAACAATAAGCACCATTCTAGCAGGTGAAACATATCAAGTTTCTTGCTATAGATAATACCAGATGCATTATACTGTATTGGCTTCCTAACTGTTGAAAGGTTGGGTAAGAAAATATTCAGTTTGACTTTAAAATGTAAACTTTTTATTTTAAGGCCAAAAAATATATTTTTAAAATTGTGATTCTTAAAGTTAATATTACATTATTTATCACAAGCTTCAGTAAAAAATTTCTAGAAGTGAAGATTTCATTAGCATTTTATTTATGGGTTCCATCACAAGCATAATTGACAAAAAGATTAAACACATTTTAAATCACATATATTTCTACAAGTGCAATATTGACATCTTTTCTATTTCACATTTTCAGTGTATCCATTTAATAATTCAAATTATGTAGAAAAAAATTCCATTCATGAAAAGTGAGCAGTTCCAACAATTAATTTAATTTTGTTTTATAGAAAAATGGTAGTATTTTATGCAAAATTCCAATTATAATTATCAACTTAATTTTATCAACTTAATTTAATATCCTTAATTTAATATCTGAAGCTGCCAATCCCAATATACTATACAAAGCAGAAAACCTAAGCAGGGAGCATAATAAAACAAGCCATTTTTCAGATGAAGTTCAAGGTTTATAAAATAGAACTTTAAAAAATTATATTTTCAGCCACAGTATAATGGTATAATTCCTATGCAATATATTGTGAACAAATATGGCTATAAACTTAGCTTGCCAAAGAAATATCCAGAAAAGTATTCTTTCCTCTGAACTCTAAACTTTGGGGGGGGGGGTCTTTTACATTGTCAGGAGCAGGGAAAATGTTGGCTTGCCAAATATAGCCTTAAAAATATATAAAGTCTGTCTAGAAGTATAGTTAGGAAATTGACATTTGGAAGCTTACATTCATTTATGGGTGACATATACCAACAAATTGTGATACAAAAGAAACAACAAGTAGTCTTAGATTCAGCTTATGAAAAAGCTGAAATACTAATTATCAAGACTAGTTTTCAGTTAAAATGTTCAACAATTGCTATAAGTATTCTACATTTCAAATCAAAGCAAAAATCATTTTTACAATTATGAAAAACCATTAGTTTAACATTATTTGAATTTTATTTTCTTAATGATTACATATACATTCTATAAAAAATGTAGGAAATGAGAGATCCAGAAACCGTTTCACCATGCACATATTCTTTAACTGCCAGTGTGTTTACATTACAATATTGCTACTTTCAATATGTTTACACACTGTACTTTGAATCAGGTGAGTTTTATATTTAAAAAGTGAAGACCAATTTTCTATTAACTTTTAATTATACTAATATATTTTTATGCAGGGAAGAAGTTATGTTAAATCTCTCTCCACAGGCATTTTATCATTATACTAAGAATAGTCTTGAAGCATCTCCAAATAGTAGCAGCCAGATTCACAGTATTTTCAACTCCATCTCATTCCATTAGTGGGCAAAGCTAATCCTGAGCCCTATCCTAGAGAAGTCTTAACTATGAAAAGAAGGATAGTGTGCATTGAAGATAAATTTCAAGGAGCATGGAACTTTCTATGGGTTGTTTGACAAAATTTTACCAGATATTTCCTCAGTTTGAAAAAAAAAAGATGGGATCAATCTGGGAGCCAACAATGTTTGATTTTGTTTTAACTGTTAATGAAAGTATGAATATTATAAAGTATTGTTCTGACATACATTAATGTTAAACTTTGGGACCTATAAAAGTTATTTTATTCTTTAGATATCTAAAATATTATATCCAGAAATCATGATTGCCACTGCTTATAATGTATCCCACTGAAAAGCAAATTTTGGTCCAGACTTTTAAGTAAAATGAAAGATTGAAAAATGTTTGTAGTTTTCAACTACAGCCCATTAATATTATACTTATTTACTAAAATTAGTGTAATTTGAACTTTTTGAGCTCATATTTAATCTTCATATCCATACACTTCGTAATTTGATTTATAATACAGTATTTCAAATACCATATTTTTCAGAGTATAAGACACTCTGGAGTATACGACGCACCTTAGTTTTGGGGGAGGAAAATAATAATAAGAAAAATTCTGCCTCTGCCTACCAGCATCCATGGTATTCAGCTGACACATGGTAAGGTCAGCCAATGAATAGGCATAGCAACTAAGTCAGCCAGTGAGGGCTATTTGGACTCTGAATTTTGCTGTGTGAGCAAGGAGACAGGAAGGAGCCTGGCTTAGCCGAGAACTGAAAGTGAAACTGCTTGTGTTTTGCTTGTATTTACTGCTACCTTGGAAAACCTGCTTTTGGTAATGTATTGTATATTATTATTATTTTGAGTCCTGCTGAATCAGTTATTGTGCTTTCTGAATGTGACTGCTGCTGCAAACTCTGACCAGCCAGGTCAGCTTCAGCACTTATTGCAGCCTGATTTAGCATAGCTGATTGGCAGGTGGATTGCCAGAGACCATCACTGCCTCCATGCCTCACATTTTTGGCCTCTGGTGGGGGTGGGTGGGGCTATATTCGGTGTATAAGACACACCCAAATTTTCACCCTCTTTTTTGGGGAGAAAGGTGCGTCTTATACTCTGAAAAATATGGCATATAGCTTTCTTGCTATACATATGCAGTATATTTTACATACTAATTTTAATGTTAAATACATTTTCTGAAGTCTACCAGTTTTACTTAGTAGCTTAGAATCCCTAATATGATAAACAACACATATGAAAAGGGAGAATAAATAACTGTTCTTTCCTTGTTACAAAATATATTATTGAATCTTCAAATCTCAGTGAGGTTATCTAATCAGTGAATAAGAAAGATGTTTTGGGAAAGTATTGCTATAAGCAATTTCTAAAAAGAAATCACCACAATTTAAGTGTAAGTGTATTGTAAGTGTATACAATGAAGTTCTTAAAGTGTACCATTTAGATTTTTTTAAAAAAAATTAACTTTTTTTATTTCATGTTTCATTTCAAAGTGGACAAAACATGTGATGGCAGTTACAGAAGTTAACCAAGAGGTTTTTTTCACTTTACTTTTAAAGCAGATAATTAGTAGCAACTATAATTTGTTCATTCCTGATTAAATCTTTTTCCTAAATAGTTATTTTGACAATGAACTGTGTCAAAATAATGCCATTAAAATTGTTAAGAAAGCACCATATTCTTTTGAGATGTTAAAGTCTCCCGAAATCCATTAAAACGCCTCATTTGAATTTACCTGAAAGGGAAAAAAAAGGATCAGTAAGCACATAATTTTTGTTAAGAGGATAAATATAACACAATGCTTATAATATCTTCTGGGGAAATCCTTAACTGAAACTAAACCACCTATCAAATTCTAACAGTACCAACCTGAGGCATGGATTATATTATCTAACCCACAGAAGCATGAAATTTCATTGTGGAAAACATATGCAATGGTAATTCATTAAATAACAACAACACTAGAGAATTTTAAAGTGCTCCTCTCCATTCCCCATTTCAGTGTAACAAGTTCTCTGTCTACTGAAATAGGAACAGAAGATGAAAAACTTTATAAATATATAAATATCATCAACATAAAATGGAGCTCACTCAGAGGCTGAAATACACCAAGTAAATGAGAGGAAGAGTGCGGAGTAGAGGAGAGAGGTAAGGAAAGAAGAGATGGATAGGAGAGAGGGTAAAGAGGGGGAAGCAGAGGAGAGAAAGAAGGAGTGGAAAGGGGAGAGAGGAGAAGGAGAGAGGAAGGTGAAGTAGAGAAGACAAGGACGACAGAGGAGGTAGGGTGGAGGAGGAGAAAAGGAGAAGAAAATGATGGATAGGGTATAAATACTGTGTATGGAGAACAGAAGAGCAAATAATCGTTTTGGGGGGTTGATGGTAAGACGAATTGATGTAAATATTTAACAAAATAATGCTGGTTATATATTAGTATACATGTGGTTATTTGTTATGAAAATGAAAAAAATATTTTTTTTAAAAAAAAACTGCTACTCATGTAATTTTAGGATCATTTTATGCATGCAAGTCAAACAGGGATATGAACTAGACTGAGTTTCCATTGTTTCCATGAAATTTTAATTGTGAATTAAAAGATCTTTAAGACTGCTTTAAAAATAGTTGTAAGAGCTGCAAAAAATCTGTGACTAGGACGTGGGCAGCATATACATTTAATGAAATAAATATATATTAAATAAATTTTAATACATATTTGGATGCTATATAGTAAGAACAATCATGAAGTAATAAATGAAACATTTTTAGTCTGCCTTTTTGTTTTAGGGCTCTGTTGCTGTTGCAGGAACTGTTGTTCGTTGGTTGAGGGGCAATCTTGGTATTGCAAAATCTTCAGAAGAAGTAGGTGAGTATAACTTTCTAATTTATTGTAAATCTATAAGAATACAGGGACTCAGAGGAGTTGTGTGTTTCATTCAAACATGTTCACTTAGATAATAATTTTATTTGTGTACTCAATGTCTATGCCATTATTAACCCTTATTACCTAAATTTTAGGCTTAGAGACCCTGTATTTCTTCTGAAAATATAATAGTGAAATATTTATATGGTGAATATTGCTAGTAAGAGTAGGAATAATAATCATACAGTTTCAATTATTATAATTAATTAACACAGCAATTCTACACCGTTTTCCTGAAAAAAAAAAGAGAAATCTCAGTAGAATTTATTTTTATTCAAATCATACCATAAGCTTTTATTCATGGATATAAATGATCTGTGGGAGGTATATTGTAGTTCAGCATATCCAGAAAGTACCAACTTGTTGAAGATTATAGCATATATAAAATATTTATATTTGTTTTGAGTGTAGGTGGTTTTGTTGTATTCGGGTCTTTTCCCTCAATCTTACACGGGAAAGGACCCGAATACAACAAGAACAGCGTGTGTGTGTGTGTGTGTGTGTGTGTGTATGAAGGAGAGATTGATAGGAGAGAGGATGGGGGGAAGAGGGGGAGAGAAAGAAGGAGTGGAAAGGGGAGAGAGGAGAAGAAGAGAGGAAGGGGAAGTAGAGAAGAGAAGGAGAACAGAGGGAACAAAGTTGATAGGGAGGAGGAGAGAGGGAGAAGAAAGTGATGGATAGGGTATAAATATGGAGTATGGAGAGCAGAAGAGCCAATAATTGTTTTTGGGAGTTGATGGTAAGACGAACTGATGTAAACATTAAACAATATAATATGATGTTGGTGATGTAATAGTATACATGTGGTTATTTGTAATGAAAATGAAAAAATAAAAAAAACTTTATATAATTAAAAAAAATGAATCAAATGGGGAGAAATTATCCAGAACGTAGGTCATATTTATATAGGAATACTGAAATTCAAAACGTTTTGAGCACATCATATTTACATATATGAACTGCAAAGGAGCATATGTAGCAGCGGTATTCAAGAAAGCTGCATACAAAACTGCTTTCAAAATTTAAGCAAGGGACATCAAGTCAGAAATTGCTTTTTTACAATAGTTTTTTAAAAATAATTAATACATATTAAAAATGTAGTAATTTCAATACCATATGTTATTTATGCATTCAATCCAAAATAACATGGAATTATATATGCTTGCCTTGGGTAAGGAAGCTGTCCTTTGATAAGAATAAAATACTCTAACTTTCCCACTTTATAGTAGACCATCTCTGTGGCTAATAAAACATTTCTGCAACTGAGTTACATTTTGAATAGAACATTTGAGTGTAGAATTCAAATGTTCTATTCAAAATGTAACTCTTGCAGTCTTTCATTACTATACCAAGGTATGGTCTCAGCAGAACTTTACTGAAACCAAGAAGTCTAGTTCTGAATAAGAGTTTTCAGAAAACTCCATCTTGAATATTATGTCACCTTCAATATTATGATAAAAAAGTGTAAAATAATGTAATTATATGCAGAAAGTGACTCCTGCTGTAAGTTATTGTAGAATCATACAGAGGCTTCCAAGAGATGCAGCTTGTAAAAGATTCTTATTGTGAGATTTTGGGGATGCAACATTTGAGGAGGGGGAGCATGACATAGCAAGCTCAAAATTAGGAAGCATCTTACTAGTAGATTTTTATATAGAGACCTGCTTTGGAGCATATATAGTGTTTCACACATTCCTTCCTTTTGTATACAGGTAATCCTTGACTTTCAACAGTTCATTTAGTGACCATTCAAAGTTACATCATCACTGAAAAATATGACTTATGACCGTTATTCAGTTGTGATCTTTGCAGCATCCCTATGATCATATGATCAAAATTCAGATGCTTGGCATCTGGTTCATACTTATGACCATTGTTGTGTCCCAAGGTCATGTGATCTCGTTTTGCAACCTTCTGACAAGCAAAGTCAATGGGGAAGCCAGATTCACTTAATAACTGTATTATAACTTATCTGCAGTAATTCACTTAACAACTGTGGCAAGAAAGGTCGTAAAATGGGACACTACTCAATAACAATGTCTCACTTAACAACAAAAATTTTGGGCTCAATTGTGGTCGTAAGTAGAGGACTATCTGTATTCATTAAATAAGTACTATACTTTACATGATAAGCATCTAGTAGTTTTGGAGTTTTAACAAGTTTTAAAAATTTATATTTAAATCTGAATTATTCTAATTAATAAATATAGCATTTTATAATCCGGGTAAATTCTAGTATAAGCAAACATTTCATTATTTAAGGCTTTTACATAATCTTTTCTCCAGCTTTGATTTGTCTTTCATATATGTATATTTTATATGAATGATTTCTGCTTAAAAAAGAAGAATCTGTAGTAGATGACTGATCTCATGAGAGATCAATATACCATAATTAATCAGGAAAGTAATTATTTATAAATTGTAAATAATTAAAGTAACAAATTATTGTTTAAGTTTATTAAAGAATGAAAATAAAATTCTCCTTTATATGTAACAACCCATTTGTACAGAGTTGGGGGAGGGGTTCATTACTTCTGGTAAATATCACCTGAATAAATGCTTCTTGAAACTCCTCTGCCAATAGTATCTGTATTATCTGTCCATGTACAAGATTAATTTATATTTTCTGTATATGTTTTGAGCTATGAAGAGATCCTTCATTTTGCTAAGCATAGTTTTCAATTGTGACCAAGTCAATTTAGCTATTCACATTTCTCAACGTTTGAATAGGAAAAGGAACGCTGATAAAATATTATTATTTTTTTAAAATAGAAAAATTATGAAACTTATTTTTTAAAAAAAATCAAAATAAGAAATAGTTTTGGGAGGCTAATTTTGCTTTAAGTTATGGGTTTTGTGGTATCTAAATTAATTTGAAAGGGATAACAATCAAGTTCAGATGTAAGATCTTACAATATATTTTTCTAATCTAGAAACTTTTTAAAAATTTACTTATAAAATCACATATTCTGATTTTTTTTTTGCAGATATGTGTTTTTTTCAGTAGTAATCAAACCTCAAAAAGAAATAACTAGGATGCATCCCTCAAGATTTATTTAGATACCCTTCCCCACTTTTTAAAATTTATTTGAAATAGTAGAAAAAATTAATGGCAGATTTTAAAATATTTTCTGCATTTCTTATATGAACTTTTAAATTAAAACGGTTAAAAGCCAGTATCATTAAATATTTCTCCATATACAATACTAAACACTTTTTTCAAACTGAAAGTATTTAAATCATCTAGCAGTAATTATCTTGTAAAAACAAGACATTTCAAAATATAAACTAACCTGAGATATACTTTGCTCCGATTAATATTAACAGGCTACTCATTATAAAAAAGCCCAAAGGTAGACTACAGAAGATACTAGTTTCACCTGATGTCATCCAGAAGATAGGTTCCAGTCAAACAAATCAAAAGAGAGATACGTGTAAATTGCACTATTTAAGAATTACATGAAGAAAATTAGAAGAGAGAAATTGTGCAAATGCTACAGATAGTTCAGCATGTAATAATTAGAAATAGGACTAACACTGATGCTTAGATATATTTCAGTCTTGCGTCCAGTGTCAATATTTAAGATTATTTAGACAGAAACAATTCACTACTAATAAAGTAGATAGTACAGAATTTCAAATAAAGCTGATATTAAGCATTACAAATATTGCAAGGAGAAAGAATATACCATGGAAGGTAGAAGAGTGAATTCATGCGTGTCTGATTATACACATATAAACTATCAAACTATCTTTGTTCTTCAAAAATATTGACTGTGTATGAAGTATCATGTAATGTGGGCATTGCATATCTCTTAAGTCCAATCATGCATTGTGCCTGCTCCATCATACACATTATACTATCAGCAAGTGAAATATACATGTACCAATTGTCTCCAGGCTTGAACTGAAAGCATAACATTTCTATTGTTAATTATAAACGAGCAAGTACAGTACTAAAGCTATTTATGACAGTCATATCTAAAATCTCTATAGATTGCAAAGCTGCAATGTTATATCATTTACCAAGGACCAAGGTTCACTGAATGTATTACCATTCATTTCTGAGCAGCTGTGTCTAGTACTCTGCAGCAAGCAGCACAATACTTTCAAGTAGCAACAAGCATTTAAATTGCCCTCAGGAAAACTACTGCATCTAATTAAAGGGTTCTCAAGTTTTTACATATTAATTCTCTTTACAGTAATAGACTTCTCTACTCTACATCTTTCTCACCCGACTTATAGTCATGCTTGCTGAATTTAAAAACTTATTTTTTCATAAACAGGGCATTTTTAAGCTAAACATAAATTTTGTTTGAAATAAAAAATATAATTGCATTTCTTGTGGTCTTCATACAGAATATGTGATATTATTAACAAATTTGTTCCTCCCTGGATTGCATTTCCAGTGTTTGACTAAGCACAATGTTGTTAAAGCTCTGATAAACCATTACTAAGATAAGTATTAATTGTATTGTATTTTACTGATTATCATGTAATGTCTATGTTAAATTGCCAAGACCATTATTATTGTGTGCTATTGATATCACCATTATAAAAAATGGCATTTTTACTGGACATTATATCATTGCATGCAAAGGAGGAATTCCAATAGTTTCTTCAAACCAGTGAAGCTGTAATTTTGGCTCAGTCAACAAGTCAACTAGATAATAACCAGAGGTGGGTTGCTGCCGGTTTGGCCCGGATCGGCCAAACCGGTAGTAGTGGCAGCGGGAGGCTCTGCCCATCCACCCAGATGCTTCTGCACATGTTCAGAAATGTTGTGCACGTGCACGTGCATGTGAGCATGCCCAAACCAGTAGTGAAAAAATTGGCAACCCGCCTCTGATAATAACCAGGACTTATAAAAGTAAACATTGTATATCATTGTCCTTTACTAACCTGCCCATATCTTTCCAACAACACAGAAACTATCACTTTGTGTAAGGTAAAATATTGTTATGGGCTTTTTGTTCTATTGTTGGACTTTCTAACTTACATTGCTCAACCTACTGTTAAAAAACAAGAAATTCTCCCCTCCCTTTTTTACCCACTTTCTGCAGTTATTAGAACTTTTTAAAAAAGCCATGTGTCTAATAAGATCTTGATTTGTTCTTCTATCCGAAACAAGAATCTATTGCCACATCAAAGTATCTTTAGTCTAACTGATGCATCTTCATCCTCCTGGTAGGAGGAGTTATTTTCAATTTTTAAAATTACACTGAATTTACACTTTAAACTTTCTGACTGTACTTAATTATACTGAACAATAATCTTAATTATTTTAAGTTTAGCTTAAGCAGGTTTAGAAGGACAATAGTCTAACTGAATTTATTAGAATATATTTCTAAATAGAAATACTTAGGTTCTCACTGAAAGCCATAAAATAGCATTAATGAATTAAAACAAATATATTTGATATGAGTTCAGTTATATTCTTAACTGCACATTAATAAAATGTAGCTATGAAGGCAAATAAATTTTGTTACCTCATTTTTTTCTATTTTTAGTACGACAGCTGTCAATAATGAGGGTTGAATATTTATTTAGCTAGTTCATGTAGTACATAAAACAATTTACATTCAGAATTAATCTTGATGGATAATAGCTTTCAAGGATGATTAATGTAAAAATAAATATATGCTTTACTTTCATGTGAAAATGAAGCCTTATACAATCTGTATTTCAGTAGTTTGAAACAAAACTGAAATTGCTCTTTACTACAATGTTGGTCTGGAGGCACTTTCAAAACTTCAAAAATTGCAATTTTTAAGCATTTTTAATCAAGATTCACATGCAATTGTCTGAAGCGCTTGATGTAATTTATAAAGTGTTTCAACTGTTTCTGTTTACTGGTTAGATCTACATTTTGTTTTCCGGCCAATCACTGTGACTGGCTTTGAGAAGAAGACTAAGGCCAGGATAAATCAAATTCATGTGACTATATGAATTGATTTATTTAGTATGATTAATTTCTGTATTTACAAACAGCAATAGCAGTAGCAATAGCAGTTAGACTTATATACCGCTTCATAGGGCTTTCAGCCCTCTCTAAGCGGTTTACATAGTCAGCATATCACCCCCACAATCTGGGTCCTCATTTTACCCACCTCGGAAGGATGGAAGGCTGAGTCAACCCTGAGCCGATGAGATTTGAACCGCTGAACTGCAGATAGCAGTCAGCTGAAGTGGCCTGCAGTACTGCACTCTACCCACTGCGCCACGTCGGCTCTTCCAACAGCTTACGAACTGTTTTGTAACTTTAAAATTAAACTAAATCTTAAAAAGTGGTGGCAGGATTTGAGTATATTACTAGCTGTACTCAAGACTTTAGAAATTTTCATACAATCCAGTAACAAGTTATAAATGCCAGTAGAAATGTATTCCTCAAATAATTTGAGAATATATTTCTAACTTGCTACTATCTGCTTGTGCATCTCAACAAAAAATATTCAAAAGTAAGTCTACACATTGTTCCACATTTTTAATTTCTAGCCACTTACTAAAACATGGCTGGATTATAATTACTACCACTATCAATCAAAAAACCATTTTTTTTATTTGCTGCAATCTATTGTGTACAGAAAAGCAATTTGATTTTTACAAGTAATGTATATAATACAAGTAAAAACTCACTGTTTCCTTGAGGTTCTGAGGTTTCCCACCCCATTGATTTCTTAACAGCTTTCTTCCATCTGGTATAACGATATTCACTTTCTGAAATCATATGCAACTTCTTTATCAAAAATTCAAACAATTATTTTTATTTAATGTACAAGCACTTTGTAATATATGGGAAAGACTTCTAAAATGCATAGGAATTTCATTAACTGTCTGAAAACTTCAAAATTTAAATAAAAATAAGGAGAATTTCAACCTCCCTCCCCCCAATATAATTATACTAAGATAGTTCACTATTCACAGAGGTAGCACAACTATCCTGACAGAACAAACTAATCTTATAACAGTATGAATAAACTAGATTTGCATAGGCTGAGCAAGCTTAGATAGCAGAGATCAGATCTTAAAACCCTTCTTACCCTCTGGATTGATCTGTGGCTCAAAACGTTCACATGTTACTGCTGTGAAGTCATCCGGATGTAGGCTCCACACACCCACCCCTTCTGCAGCTCCAGCTGCCATTGCTGCTCCAAGTGCTGTTGTTTCAGGCATGGATGGCTTTACTAATAAGACAGAAATCAAGGAAGCATTAGATAAAATGTGAACATTTTAAGTATTAAAACAAGTATTGCTTTTTTTCACTTTCATACTCTTCTTTATTTTACTATTCATTCGATTGACTGAAAAGTATCAGTAGCTAATGACTTAAGGACAAATATGCTTTTACAAAGGATTATTTAATGAAAAACGCTTCGCTAATCAGCTGAAATATAGGAAACTAAAAACCAATGCAAACTTATCACAAAGAAACTTCTTCCTTTATCTGTGATAGTGAACCTGTGGCACATGGAGCCACATGCGCCCTGGCCAACTTATTTTTTGTCCTTCCGGAGGGATGGGACACGCCATTTTCACCCTCCCCAGGCTTCAGGAAAGCCTCCATAGGCTGGGGCAACCGAAAAATGGCCACAACGGGCCAACCGGAAGTTTGTTGGCCCATTGGGGGCGTTTTTTGGCCTCCCCAAGCTTTAGGAAAGTCTCCAGAGGCTGGGGAGGCCGAAAAACAGGCCTAATGGGCCAACTGGGAGTTCAAAAATGATCTGTGTCCGGGTTCCTGGAGGTTGGGGGGGGGAGCGTTTTCACCCTCTCCAGGCTTCAGAAAAGTCTCCAGAGCCTGGGGAGGGGTTGTGAGCACATGCACGGCAGGGTATGCATATGCGCAGGTGAGTGAGGTGGTTTTAATTGGTGTTGGCATGTGCGCATGCACGATAGTGCACGCACGCAATTTTGGCACACCGTAAGTAAAAGGGTTGTCATCATTGCCCTATATATTCAAAATGAGCTGTACGGACAAGAAGGTGGGGCTTAGCAGTGAGAAGACGGATTTTCAGGCTATTCCTGAAATTCCCCTATTCCGAAGCACTTGGACGGTTCCTTTTTGGACCCAAGCTGTCCCGGAGAGACAGTGAAAGGTAGGAGGAGATCCAGTGGCCCCAGAGACGTTCGCAAAGTCTCTGGGGGCTTGGAATTTAACCTCCTTTGCCAGTGACTTCCGGATTAGCCATAAGGCTAACTGAAACTGCAGATAGCTCCAAAGAATGGCGAAGTGTTTCCAGTTGGTAAGGTGATTTTATTACTCAGAGAAAGACAGTCCGCCTAAAAATTCAAGCTAATTTAAATTAAAGAACAGAAGAATCTAGCGGCGATTTCGATCTCTTTATTGGTTTATGGACGGTGGTTACCCTATTTTTTAAATGTTTTAAATGTTATTTACACGGACAAAGGATAGATTACTCCAACATCTCCTCTGATCCTCTGCAAGCAGGCTGTAAACAAATTCACTATAATTTGTCTCCTTACAACTTGACACTTTTATTGCTTGGCTGGATTGGTCTAAGATCAGATAAGATTGTATAGTTCCCAGCTTGTTTTTACTTGCAAATACCTCAGAGTTCCCAAAGAAAAAATACTAACTGCGTACAAATATGGCGTCTATTCAAGCCTCTATTCAAATGATTTCTTCGGCACTACAAAAATCATCTGCCACACATGATAGAATTGAGAGGAAACTGGATTATCTACTGTTTCTAGCAACAAAATATGAGGGGAAAAATGAGAACGTTGAACGTTTGAATGTTCTTCAAATACAAACGAAGGATGTCAGAGATGAAGATTTTCAATTTGCTGATATTCGGGGCAACTGGTTTACCTCTGAGGGAGAAAAAGATGGAATGTCTGAAGGGGGAGCAGCCACACAGAAGATTTACTTCGAAAGGCAGGGTGCAGGAGGAGTGAGAAGCATTAAAGAATTTATACTTTATGAAATACCATCTGCAAAACTTTTGATACCACCACTGAGAATTAAAGACAAGCTGATAAAGGAAATAAACGGAGGACGGCAGCATTATATGAGAGGCACCATAAGCAAAAAGGTGCAAAGATTTTTTTGTATGGACTTGCTCATAAAGATGTTTGGAGAATTCGACCTACGAATGGCAACAGGATTAAGGAGGTTCTGTTACTGGAGAGACACAGGCTGATAGATGGAAGAGTACAATTTAAAACTAGCTAAACCTAGTTAAATTCATTTGTAATAGATATAGTTGAATAATAATTGATAATGATAGTAATGTATATAATGTTGAGTTGCTATGATAAATAATAATTGGATATGAGAAGGGAAGGTTAGAAATATTCTTGGACTATATATAAAGGTTATTAATCACAATAATTATTACTATAAAAAAATAAAATAAAACTATATACAGTTAAATCTTAACTAATATGGGGAAAATGCTATGATATACGATATAATTAAATAAAGAAAGGAGAATGATAATAAACTATATACATGGAGGATGGAATTCTTGGTATTAAATATTATGGATGTTTAGCTAAAACAGGATATGAGGATTTGATGTTAATGGAGGATTTTATAAACAAGTAAATGAAATGCTAGCATGTGGTTATGGATTAAATCTTTGGCATAGTTAAGGATGAAGGATGTTTAAACAACTGTAATCAACTAAAAGTGGAGGTATGATGATGTCAATATGGTAAACATTTGAGTTAAGATATTTGAATTAATATGAATTAATGGAAGAGATGCACAAAACTTGTTGTAACCAGCTGATATGGCGCAGTGGTTAAATGCAGCACTGCAGGCTACTTCAGCTGACTGCAGTTCTGCAGTTTGGCGGTTCAAATCTCATCGGCTCAGGGTTGACTCAGCCTTCCATCCTTCCGAGGTGGGTAAAATGAGGATCTGGATTGTTGTTGGGGGCAATATGCTGACTCTGTAAACCGCTTAGAGAGGGCTGAAAGCCCTATGAAGCGGTATATAAGTCTAACTGCTATTGCTATTGCTATTATAACATATACTTGTTGTCTTTTTTTTTTCCTCTGTCTTGTTTTTTGTTCTTTTTTGTTTTGATTTTTTTCCCCCACTGTTGTGGGCATGTGTTGTTTATGTAACAAAAAATATAAAAAAAATTATTAAAAAAAATGAGCTGTACATTATTCCTTTAAACAAGTAATTAAAAAAGACAGTATTCTTTGACAACAAAAAATCTAAATAAAACCCCGAACTATTTACATAGTCAGAGGCAATATGTTTCAAATTTCAACTGCCAAATGTGGTTAATTACATCCATTAAATACTGCTTTTGTGTTGTGAATCCATATATAGAAGACACCAAACCAAAACTGCATTACATGAAATTGCATCTGATATATTGACAGGCGTTCTTGCAGGTATATCTGTGTTTGTATAGGAATCATGAAAAGTTTTATTTAGTTAATATTAAGTGCATATGTTGTCCTTCCACAAAAGCTTAAAGTGATGCAAAAGAGGTTTGCCTACCATTTTATTTTCATAACCCAAACTATCTAATAGATTGGATAGGATATTCACTGCCAATTTAATTTTGCAATACAGGAGCGGGAAATTGCCAGCAATGGAGGCAATGAAGGTGTGGCAGCCACATCCTATGTAGTGCAGTTCAGTTGATTACCTGTCCAAGCAGCAGGTGGGAAGGAAGGCGATCCGGATGTACCGTGTGGGCTGCAGGAAAGCCGATAGTCAGTGGTCTGGAGCAAGCAGCCAGCTGCGGGATGCTCGTCTTCATGCAGCAGCACCAGCAGCAGATGGAGGCAAAGGCTCAGGGGGGAAGGCAGGTGATCCTGATGCTCTGTGTGGGTCACAGGCAGGCCAAGAGATGTGAAGATGGGCCTCCCATGGCTGGCCCACTATCTCTCGGCTTGTATGTGACCGGTGTGGCACATCCAGACTGCGTGCCTACCACCCCGTGCCTCTGCCTCCATCTGCTGCTGGTGTCACCGTGTAAAGATGAGTCTCCCATGGTAGGCTATCTGCTGCTTGGACAGATAATCAACTCATCTCTGCTGCACAGGCTGCGCAGCCCAAGAGGGGCCATTCAATGTCCACCTGTGGCTTTATTCCCAAGTCAACCCTGATTTCTGAGCTGTTATTTTCTTCTGGTAGCTCTGCGACACGTCTGGATTGCGTGCCTCGCTCCCCGTGCCTTTGCCTCCGTCTGTTGCTGGTGTTGCTGTGGGAAGATGAGCCTCCCACCGTAGGCCATCTGCTGCTTGGACAGGTAATCAACTCACCTCTGCTGCACGGGCTGCGCAGCCCCAGAGTGCACTGACCACGGGCCTGATGGGCTGCAGCTGCTGCCAGATGTTGGCCCCCGGCACACTCACCACCTTTTGTGCGTGTGCCGGGGGAGGTGGGGCATCCAGCGGGGCTGATCGCTGAACATGCTGAATCATGTTTTCCCCAAAATAAACCCTAGTGCTTATTTTAAACCCAAAAGAATGTAAGACTGGGTCTTATTTTCAGGGAAACATAGTATATTACATGCCTATATCCTTCTGTCCCTCCTATGGCAGTATTGCTCAAATGCTCTTTCTTAAATTTTTAGAAGGTTTTCTAGAACTCAGTCAGCAGTAAATTTCCTTACCCTTTAATCCCACTGCAGCATTTTTTAAGGAAGGTGCTAGCAGAGAATTGTCTTTCCATGACTACACTGTCAGTGACAGGAAGAGCAATATAAATCTTCCTTAAAATAAACAAGACAAGGTGATGTTTTCAATATTTTTTTTATCCAAATAGAAATTATATGTAGCTACTGAATAACTAACTGAATAACAATTACTCAAAATAAAGCAAGATGACTAAATTGGCAAAAACAAAAATTATGAACTGCAGTTTCCTTAGATCTTTTACAAAGAAGGATCTAAAAAGCCTACACTGGCAAGGTTGAAACTCTTGGTATATATGTAATTCCAGAAATATATTTTAATGTAAATAAATTGTATTTTTTTTTCAAAAGTCATAGCAATTTAAAATAAAATGCAAAGAGACTTTTATCTTACCTACTGGAATACAAAGAATATCAGCTTGGAGTTGCATAAGGATCTTGTTGTTGGTCATTCCTCCATCAACTTGTAACTGACTAAGCGGTATCCCACAGTCTTTATTTATTGCATCCAGTATCTAAAATGATCAATTTTTATTAATTTTTCCAATAAAAATTGAAATATTTTATAAATTACATACAGTGGGGCAAAAAAGTATTTAGTTAGCCACCAATTGTGCAAGTTCTCCCACTTAAAAAGATGAGAGACGCCTGTAATTGACATCATAGGTAGACCTCAACTATGAGAGACAAAATGAGAAAACAAATCCAGACAATCACGTTGTCTGACTTGGAAAGAATGTTTTTTGCAAATTATGGTGGAAAATAAGTATTTGGTCAATATCAAAAGTTCATCTCAATAGTTTGTTATATATCCTTTGTTGGCAATGACAGAGGTCAAACATTTTCTGTAAGTCTTCACAAGGTTGGCACACACTGTTGCTGGTATGTTGGCCCATTCCTCCATGCAGATCTCCTCTAGAGCAGTGATGTTTTGGTTCCACCACAAAATCGCGGAGGACAAAATCGCGCTCGACGAAAGCGCGCATTTGACGTCATCACAGCGCGACGAAAACATCGCGCTGTGATCGAAAAATGTAAAAATAAAGCTAAAACCTTACCCTAACCCCCCCAAACCTAACCCTAACCCTAACCCTAACCCTAAATCTAACCCTAAACCTAACCGTTAACGTAACGCTAAACCTAACGCTAACCCTTAACCTAACGCTAAACCTAACGCTAACGCTCTAAACCTGACCCTAACCCTTAACCTAACCCTAACCCTAACCCTAACCCTAACCCTTACCTTTATGTGAATTGGCTTGCTTTAATTTTAATTTTATTTCAATTTTTAATTTTTTTCGTCGCGCTGTGATGATGTCACATGCGCGCTTTCGTCGAGCGCGATTTTGTCCTCCGCGCTTTTGACGGGTCACGGATGTTTTGGGGCTGTTGCTGGGCAACACAGACTTTCAACTCCCTCCAAAGGTTTTCTATGGGGTTGAGATCTGGAGACTGGCTAGGCCACTCCAAGACCTTGAGATGCTTCTTACGAAGCCACTCCTTCGTTGCCCGGGCGGTGTGGTTGGGATCATGCTGAAAGACCCAGCCACATTTCATCTTCAATGCCCTTGCTGATGGAAGGAGGTTTGCACTCAAAATCTAACGATACATGGCCCCATTCATTCTTTCCTGTGCACGGATCAGTCGTCCTAGTCCCTTTGCAGAGAAACAGCCCCAAAGCATGATGTTGCCACCCCCATGCTTCACAGTAGGTATGGTGTTCTTTGGATGCAACTCAGCATTCTCTCTCCTCCAAACACAAGCTGTATTTCTACCAAACAGTTCTACTTTGGTTTCATCTGACCATATGACATTAACTCAATCCTCTTCTGGATCATCCAAATGCTCTCTAGCAAACTTCAGACGGGCCCGGACATGTACTGGCTTAAGCAGGGGGACACGTTTGGCACTGTAGGATCTGAGTTCCTGGTGGCGTAGTGTGTTACTGAAGGTAGCCTTTGTTACGTTGGTCCCAGCTCTCTGCAGATCATTCACTAGGTCCCCCTGTGTGGTTCTGGGATTTTTGCTCACCGTTCTTGTGATCATTTTGACCCCACGGGTTGAGATCTTGCGTAGAGCCCCAGATCGAGGGAGATTATCAGTGGTCTTGTATGTTTTCCATTTTCTAATTATTGCTTCCACAGTTGATTTCTTCACACCAAGCTGCTTGCCTATTGCAGATTCAGTCTTCCCAGCCTGGTGCAGGTCTACAATTTTGTTTCTGGTGTCCTTCAACAGCTCTTTGGTCTTCACCATAGTGGAGTTTGGAGTGTGACTGTTTGAGGTTGTGGACAGGTGTCTTTTATACTGCTAACAAGTTCAAACAGGTGCCATTAATACAGGTAATGAGTAGCCTCTTAAAGAAGAAGTTATAGGTCTGTGAGAGCCAAAAAACTTGCTTGTTTGTAAGTGACCAAATACTTATTTTCCACCATAATTTGCAAAAAAATTCTTTCCAAATCAGACAATGTGATTGTCTGGATTTGTTTTCTCATTTTGTCTCTCATAGTTGAGGTCTACCTATGATGTCAATTACAAGCCTCTCTCATCATTTTAAGTGGGAGAACTTGCACAATTGGTGGCTGACTAAATACTTTTTTGCCCCACTGTAGCAAAAAATAATTAGTTGAAACATTTGGCTTTGTGCCATTATAAAAAATAAGTAAGAAAACAAAACATAAAGTTGGAGAAAAATGTAGTTGAAAATTTTATTTTAGATTTTGAACAAATTTATCATAAGGTAAAATTAGCTACAATCTAAACACATTTAAACATGGCTGCCTATAGAAATAAAAACTGCAGTAACATTAAAAAAAACTAACTTAAAAATCCTAATAATACAGTATAATCTATACCTCCCGTGTTTGAAAGCAGACGGCTTCTAGTGCAGCAAAGGCAATATGGTTTTTATTTGTAAACTGAGTAAGGCCACAGATAATTCTACAAAAGAAGACAAATGATACTACAGTTAGTAATAAAGGTAGTATTAAAATAAAATATACTGTCTCACTGTGATCATGCAAGTACCTGCCTGGAAGGATATATTGGCAATATCTATAGCAGGGGTGTGTTGAAGATGACATATATATATATAGCCATTTTTATTGTCTATTCTTTTCTTAGTTTTTAGGTTTGCTAGTAAACTAATTTAGTATTACTTCAGGCTCGCCACTCTCTAACTGTTGAAAGGGAGGGTTATAGAGTTAAAGAGGGAATGTTATGTCTTAGGTGGCTGTTCTGGCCCACCAGCTGCCTGCGAACCTGGCAGCAGAGTCGCACAGTGAGGAGTTGGAGAGGACCATGGGTCAGTCCTGGAGGATGGGAAAGGCTCTGACGTGGGCTCTGAGTCGGAGGCAGAGATGGGGCCAAGGTTGTCTGGCAGTTCTCAGCTGCCTTGGGAGTTAGACAGCAGTGAGGCAGAAGAACAGCTGGAGCCTGTTCCCAGTGTGCACATGTGCGGAGTTACCAGAAGAAAAAAACAGCTCAGAAATCAGGGTTGAGTTGGGAGTAAAGCCATGGGTGGACGGTGAATGGCCCCTCCGATAGGAAATAAAAGAGGAGCAAAAAGGAAAGGGAATGGACTTTTGCAGGAAACAATTCATTCGTTTGTTTCAGGAGTGTGAAGATCTGTCCATGAATCTCAGAGACTCTGTGCCAAGTCTTTCCTTGCACAGCACTGCATTTGGAAAATATTTACATGGCAACTTTCCAAGCTAGATAAAGTCTGTGGTCATAAATTCACCTTTGAAAGACTGTTAACCAGGCCTTTGCTGAATGTGAATGAGAGGAATTCACATTTGTTTAATAAAAGGGGTTTTGTCAGGATCAGGAATCTGCTTCCTGCTTTTTGGGGAAGCCTAGGACAGAACAGTGGCAATCTTTCCCGTGGGAACAGAGAAGTCGCCTGCAGCTGGAGGAAGGTGGAGTTTGGAGACACCAGACTGATGGCCTGAGAATTGGTTGGGGATTGTGACTCAGGGGGGATGTTTCTGTCTTTTGCTTTATATTGGGTGTAATTCTGGATCTGGGTCAGAGTCGGAATTACACCAAGTCCTTGCCAATTTGATATGTTCCTAATAAAAAGACTCGGCTGCTTACCCAATCTATCCTGTCAGATAGCAGAAGAGACTCAGGGAAGATGGAGAAGAAACAGAAGCCCGAGGAAGACACCCGAGAATGTAAACTTTGTGAAGGACCCTAAGTGAGGCTGCCGATCCCCTTGGAGACCCTGCAAGTAACTGTGATAAAGGACATTGCATGCCAGGTGAATGTCCATCCCAAGACCAAAGCCGAATGGGGACCTGGAGGTGGGATCCAGCTGATGGAGAGGGACCTGCTGGGACAAGCAACACATCCAGACCCGCTGACAGATCATTCCCTCACCACTTCCCGAAAATCAAGAGCTACTATCCTGGAATGGAGGTCAACTGGAACAATCGATCTAAGCGAAACTGGAGAGTGTTAGTATCAAACTGTGATGCGCAGCCAGACGTGTGAGGGACTACCCGACCGATTTCAGCAGCTGAATATTGGATGGGAAGCCTGAGATCAACTAGTGCTGCAAATACCTCTCTGGATCAATTGGTACAATAGATAGATTGGTACAATCTACCTGAGGTTTGAGCCCATCAATCCTGGGTTTGATGCAATTGATTGGTGAAAAAAACCCACCCAGGAGAATTTAGTCTACTGCTGCTGAAGCTCAAGCGGCCAGCCCTCTGGCACCAGGTTTGTCTTGTACCAGGCAGCAAAGTCAGCAGACAGACCACCGAGGAACCAGCCCTCCTCCACAGTCATGGTTCCCCCAGCTGACCAAATACCCCCGAATGGGTGTTTTACCCTGGCTGAGGATGGTTGTGAGACCATGACCAAAGGATTGCAGCCCAGGCACTGGCACCACAGCCACAACCACCTCCTGCCAGAGCGAATGCACACCCATCCTTTAAGCTGATTTTCGATGGGACCGCTAGCAAGCTTACTTTCTTCCTAAATCAGGCCTGGTCTTACATCAATTGTCATGGGGATGAGTTACATAATGAGGATGAGATTGTCTCCATCTTGGGCAACAACTCAGAAGATGAAGCATCCAAATGGTTTACCCAACTCCATGATGAAGGTGCCCTGGAGTTGGATAATGTGAATGACTTTCTGCAACAGCTCCGATCTTAATTTGAGGATTCCTCTCATACCCAAGAAGTGGAGGCAGGGATTAAAATGATGAAGCAAAGGGGTCAGCCCACAAAAGAAATTGTGCAAGAGTTCCGCTGCCTAACAGGGAGGTTAAAAAATGAGCTCAAACGAATTTTCATGCATTACTTCAAAGAATGCCTGGACAAGGAATTATTAAAAATATGTTTATGCAGAGCACTGGGAGAACGAATCCAAGAAGGCCATGGATAATGAAATATGCCAGCATTGCAGAGCCGCACCAGAGAAGAAGCCCTGAAGACAACTCGATCATCGCACCATTCCTCGTCATATAGAAGAACACCCCAGGGCGACTGCAACCAACCCAATCAAATGTTTCCGATGTGGACAACAGGTCCATCGAGCCTCAGAATATTTGCCACCAGCCCCTGTGCCACAGGTGAGAGCACCCACTCCAGCCAAATCAAAAAGGGCTCCCAGAAAAATGGCTGAGAAAGGGAAGTTCATTTGCCAGGCGGTGGAGGTCCTCCTCTCTGACACTACAAGAGAGAAAGGACCTTGGTCCCCGATGTGCCAATAATACAAAGTGCAGACAATGAAGAAGATGACCCCCTTCCCTCTCTCTCCACGGTGGGGACCTGGGCAGTCTGAGCACAGCTCCCATCTCAGAGACTGCCAGCAAGCAAACAAATGTAGCTCTCCAATTGAGAGGTGGCAGTTTGCAAGGAGGCTCCGCAGTGCTGTGGAGGGGGTGTACATATGGGGAGACCTTCCTCAATTGAGTAGCCAGACTTGCCCAAAGTACAGCAAAAGCATGTACGGGGCAGGTGGCTGCTCACTTGAAGGTCTTCCCATGCTTGCATACCTTTCTGGCTCCACCACAGCCAGTCAGGGGGTTGCAAGAGGGGGAGGAGAGAAACACACACACATTGAGAGAGAGGGGGGGGGAACTGGCTGATGGGCAAGCATCTCTGGTGAGGGTGCTCTGGCTTTCTCTGAGCCTGACCCCCAGGGTGGGAATGTGAGGTTTGGCAAGGCCAGCCCCCTTTTCCTGCTGCCCTGAGCTTCTTAAAGCCAAAGTTGGCTGCTGTGGGCACATCCTACTTTCCATCATCCCTTCCTCCCGGATCTCATTCCCACCCCGCCAGCCTTTGTGTTAGTGAGGCCGGCATAGGGGCCAGTGTCGGGGTGGAGAGCAGGTTGCATGTCTCCCCAAATGTGCGAGACCTAGCACCAACAAAGGCCAGAAGAAGATCCAAGAGGAGTGAGGTGCCATCGAATCAGCCTCGGCAGCTTCTCCATCCCCCACCATTGCCCTTACCTTCTCAGGTGGGGTGAGCCAGTGATGGGACAGGGAGCCGCAGCAGAGGGCCCAAAGAGCCGCATGCAGCTCTGGAGCCGTGGGTTGCTGACCCCCCCCCCCCACCCTAGAACATCATGTGAAACTAAATCGGCAAGTTTTAAAGAAACTATTGGCAGCCAGGCTCTATGTAAAATTATTAAAATGCAAGTTTCACAAAAACTGTTTTAGACTATCTTGGCTACCGCATATCAAACCAGGGAGTGGAAATGAACCCAGGGAAAGTAAAAGTGGTCTTAGATTGGCTAGCCCCATGCACCTGGAAACAATTGCAAAGTTTTCTGGGATTCACACATTTTTACCACCAGTTTGTCCCCTCATTTTCAGAGATTGCCCAACCCATTATAAAAACAGGGGTGGCCCAAGCCATGGCCAGGGCAATATCTAAACTGGACTTTAGAATGCCAACAAGCATTTGAACTGTTATAAAAGCATTTCACAGAAGAACTGATGCTTAAAGCATCTGGATTCAGAACAACCTTTTGTGCAAGATGACACCAGTGGCATAGTGGTGGCAGCAGTCCTATTGCAGAAAAATGTCAATAAAATTCTGCAGCCATGCACTTACACTTCCAAAAGACTTACTGAGACTGAAAGAAGATGGGCCGTGTTGGAAAAGGAAGCGTATGCAGTATGCTGGGCACTACTCACATGGAGACAATTTTTGGAAGGCAGTCAACAATCTTTTGAGGTTTGGATCATAAAAATCTAGAGGGGTTAAAAAACCCCAAGAAACTCTCCCCAAAACGAGTCTGTTGAGTACAATATTTCAAACGTTTCAACTTCGAACTTAAGTACATCCGAGGAGGAGGAAATCTATTGGCTGATGCTTTGTCAAGAAAAACACGGTTCAACAGCAAAAGAGAGGAGGTAGTTCATGCCATAATTCATCCATCCCAACCAAGGTCACAAGTCACCGTCCGAGCGCAGACAAAAAGGCACAGCCCCGAAGACAAAGATGTGATGATAAAAAGATTGAAAGACAAACTTTCAACAGACCCTTGGCAGGACAATCCCGACCTTGGGGAGAGATAGGGATGGACTTCATAGTAGAACTTCCAGAGAGTGGTGGTAACACGGTCATTTTGACCATGACCAACTTATTCTCCAAACAAGCTCATTTCATAGCATGCAATGGTCTCCCCTCAGCGAAGAAATTAGCCAGACTTTTTTATTAAACATATCTACCGATTACATGGGGTTCCTCGCAGGATTATATTGGCTAAATTCTGGTGGGAGTTTATAAAAGGTGATTGTGTCATCCCAGGGGTTAAGTTCTGCGTTCCATCAGAGCACGATTGGGGGGGGGGGGAACGTGCGAACGCATTGCATGCTATGCAATGATTGGGAAATATTTGAGATGCTATGTAAATTACCAACAGTCCAATTGGGTAGATTTGTTACCATTCGCTGAAGTAGCTTACAACAATGCAGTGCACAATAGCACAGATTTAACTCCATTTCAAATTAGCACTACGAAGGAATTTGTCCCTATGCCCGAGTTTTTTAGAGAACTCCCCCTCATCCATGTCAGTAAATGAATGGATGGATTCTTTGAAAGATTTGTGGGAAAATACTAAGCACGCTTTAGCAGAAGCCATGAGAATTTATAAAACGCGACTTCCGGGGGGGAGGAGCCTGTCGCCGAAGGTGCTCAACGGAGCCCCTCTCAGAGTTCTGGTCTGTATATCTAATTAAGATCAATAGATATCACCCCTTTCTGGCAGAAAGGGGCAGGCAGAAGCTCAGGTGCTAGGATTTATTCGTAGTTCACAGCCCCCCTTCTTTTTTTTTTGGGCTGCGAACGGAGAAGAGATCCAGCGTAACTGAGCTCTTATCTCCAGCCAGTTCCTCGCAGCTGCCTTTTTGCAGCCCTAGACAGACGATCTCCCCCCCTCAGGACAATGATAAATTGCTTAAAACAACTTAAGGCTAACACGAGCGGGTCTTACTCCTGTGATGTTTTTTTTTTTTATATAACTATCTAAACACCAGCCTTGTTTTTCCTTTGAAACTTCTTTGTTCAACCGGGTTTCAAAATGGCGTTTTTACTGTGTTGGTGATTGATGACGTAATTAACCGGCTTTATCTCCCCGGAGATTGCTACTCATTAACAAGCAAAGTCTACAAATAATTTATTGAGAACTGACCAAGTGAAGACACTGCTTATCCGTTTATTCTCAGCTTTTATCTATAATGCCTCCCAGGTCTAAGCAGGCAAAAAAATCCCCCCCGCATGTGCTTAAAGAACTTGTTAGTAAATCGCTGCCTTTGCCTCCTACACCCCCTACTGGAGATTCCTTGACACAGGAGCTTTTTTTTAAAATACTCAATGACTTTAAACAAGAAATCAAAGAATTTGTGCTGGATTTATGCGATAAAATACAGACTAAAATTGCCCAAATAAAGGTGGATATGTTCGAAGTTACGTCTACTTTGACAGATTATATCGAAGAAATGGAGACCAAACTGGAAACTTTGGAGAAGGCTAATTCTAATTTGACTTCCAACATCCAAGCATTACAACAAGAGATTAGAGATACTCAAACACAACTTATAATGATAAATTATAACAGAAAGGCGTCTGCAATAAGAGTCAGAGGACTGCCCGAAAAGAAAGGAGAGAACTTGAAACAGACGTTTGTAGAAGCTTTCAGCCATGCGGTGGGAGGTCCGGGATTCAATTTTGATTGGAATATTCGAAAAATCTATCGCCAGAATTCGTGTGTAGCAGAACAACGACAGCTTCCAAGAGACATAATTATATACTTCTTCACAAGAGAATCCAGAAATGCGATCATCCAAAAGTTTTACAATAACAGGCTCCGAATCGATGGCCATGATTTGTTTGTCTTTAAAGAGATCCCGCTCCAGATGCTGCAAGCAAGGAGAGGCTATACTTTTTTAACCCAAGAACTTAGAAATCGTCAAATACAGTATAAATGGGAAGCTCCAGCTGGAATCACAGTTACACTCGAAAATCAAAGATTTCGTATTAATTCTGTCTCGGAAGCCCGGGACTTTTATTATAAAACTCTGAAGGCGGGGCTTCTTGACTCACTCGGAAATGCGGAAGGACAAGGTGAAGGAGAGACAAGCAGCAATTCACTTGGTTACAAGAAGGAGGGAGTTGTTCTCCCCCTACTGGAGAGGCAGAGGAGCGGAAACTGAGGATTTAGTCATATTTATAAAGCAGCGGGACATGTGGTTATAAGGCAGAGGGTTGCCTTTTCTTTCCGGAAGGGCAGAAGAGTAAAGAATATAGATCCAGCGATGTCTTTAAAATACTTTCTAAGCTCTTGGACTGATTAAAATTTTAGGATTTCTGTTTGGTATGAAATGGTAAAGTTGTGTACTGATGAGGCATGGAAAGAAGCATTGCTTATGTTGGACAGATATTATACGGGACTTTTATAAGACTTATTTGAATCTCAATCCAAACTGCGCATGAATTGTTTTCTGTGAGGAAAGCGGGGACTAAGATTTATTTGAATTGCGGTTTGGGATGAATGGAGTCGGGAGGACTGGGACAGAAGGGAAGGTGGAGCGGGATATCGATGAAGGGATCTTGGGATTGAATGAAGTGGTATGGATTTTGGGCACACATTTTACGGATTTATATACTTGAAGTATAACATAAAAAGCTCAGGATTTTAAAGTGAAGAGCGAGATCCTAATTTTATGGAATTTGGGCTTGGGAGGAATGGAGAGGAGAAACGAAGGGTAGGAAGATGAGTAGCGAAAGTATGATTAGATTGCTCTGTATTTGAAGATAAATTGATTTTTGTATAAACTAATATTTGAATATAAGGTTAAGAAAGGCTATCTGGAGAGTCTACAGGAAGATGGGGGTAAATATCAAAGAAGTAAGGGACGAGGACAAAATATAAATGGAATGATTTATATTGTTTAAATTTTAAGAATGATGGGAGGCTGAGCATAATGCAAAAGATTTTTAAAATTTTTTTTTTATTATTTACTTTTTCGTTTTTTTTTCTTTTTCGGAGTGTTCTTTTTTATTTTATTTTTATTATTATTTTTAATAAGATATTTTAGAAGGTGAATGGTATTGAACTGTGCCGGGTGTGGGACCTGGGAAGTCGGAGGGGATTAGGGAGGGGGGTTCATTGGGGGTGGGTGGGTGGAGATATAGTTTCAATACATAGAATAAGAAAAATACACTTGTATACTGTTGATCCTTATCTTTTCTTTTTATTTTTCTCTTTTTTTTCTTTTTTCTTTTTTTTTTCTTCTTTTCTTTTTAGCGAAATTTTTAGTAACTGAATAGATTAAGGAAGAGAGAAATGCACCATAGTGAGAAGTAGAGGAAAGGAAGAGGGAGAAGTAAGGAGGGAGGAAGAGGGGAATGTAAGGAGGATGAGAGGGGAAGGAGGGTGAGGAAGGCGAGAAAAGATAGGAGGGGAAAGGGAAGTAAGAGGGGTGATCGTTGGAGGGAGAAAGGAAAGTTGGAGGGGGAGAAGAAGGGGTGTATGAAGGTGATAGGTTGGGTTTATGATGAGTTGTGTTTAGGTTGGGGTTTTTCTTTTCTTATTATCATATTATTATTATTGCAAATATTCAGTATATAAGTGAATGTACAAAATTGAAAATGAAAATGAATAAAACATTTAAACTCAAAAAAGAAAAAAAAAGAAAAAAAAAAGAATTTATAAAACGCAAGTTGACAAACATCACTCCCAGCAACCACAATTTAAAGTTGGGGATAAAATTTGTCTACCAAATATGTGAAATTGCAGTAGCCTTCTAGGAAGTTAGGACCAAAATTTTTAGATCCTTTTGAAATTATTAAGATAATTAACCCAGTAACAGCGAAACATAAACTCCCTTGTCTGTTAGGGAAAGTGCATCCGGTTTTCCCCAGAAGCTTGTTAAAGCCAGCTGCCAGTTCCTCTATCAGACCAGTAGATCGGGCTCCACCGAAACCTTTACTGATCATGAACATTACAAGGCTAAATGAATTTAAATTCCAGAATTTATAGAGGTCAATTGCAGTATTCAATTACATTGGAAAGGGTATCCTTTCTGATGTATTAAATACATTGAAAGCAACATAGGTAAAAAGCTGCAAGGCAAATGCTGACAGGTTGATAAAAAGTTTTCATGAGAGGAATCCTCATAAGCCAAAGGAGGTTCCTGGAGGTGGCAGGGGAGGTTAGAATTTAACTAATCTATTATGGTTATTTCTTTGAAGGAAGTTCTTTTTGCTTGAAGTGGGAAAGCCGGTCGACCCTGAAGATGACATATGCATAGCCATTTTTTATTGTCTATTCTTTTCTTAGTTTTTAGGTTCGCTGATAAAGGAATTTAGTATTACGTCAGGCTTGCCACTCTCTAACTGTTGAAAGGGATAAGGCTATAGAGATAAAGGGGGTCTAGGTGGCATTCTTTTCTGAGGGAACAGAGAAGATGCCTAAGGCTGGAAGAAGGTGGAGTTTGGAGACACCAGACTGATGGCCTGAGAATTGATTGGAGATTGTGATTCAGGTTGATGTTTCTGTCTTTTGTTTTTTATTGGGAGTAAATCCGAATCTGGGTCAGAGTCGGAATTACACCAAGTCTGCCAATTTGATACTTAATAAATTAATGTAAAATGGATGCTTAGGATTTTATTTCATTGAACATGTTACTTGGAAGCTTGACGAGGTGTCAAACTTGTGTCATCAGAGGGGCATCACGTGATGTATTGGGACTCCCCCCCCTTTCACTAAAGCAGGTGTGGTTAGAATGTGAAATATCCAGCCTGTGGGCCATGAGTTTGACAGTCCTGATCTATAGAATCCAATTAAGGATCAATAGTATGACATTACATATGCCTAAGGATGGATCTAAGCCAATCACACCAATGGAATAAAATGTTAAAATTGGATATACCCCGTCCCCCAGATTTGGGCATTTAATTCTTGTTCATATATGGTGCTGCTTCTGAGATAATTTGTACTGTGGCCTTGTCAAGGAAAGTGATATTTGGGGAAAGAATGCAATAAATCATAGTCAGGTTAACACTCTTAATTCAGACAAAACATACACTCTTTAAAATTATTTTTGCGCCACTGTTTGTATGATTTTGTTAGATCTGCATTTGAACAATATATTGTCATCTATAGTTTGGAAAAAAAACTCCGCAAGATGCATTCAAGAAAGGAGTATTGCTATTCCTCAAATAAATGTGGACAAGAAGGTATTCTCGGAAATAAAGATGCTTTTAAAGCATCTTTATTTATGTCAACTAGATCTACTAGGTCAGCTTCTTTTACATCTGGTTTAATGTAAATATTTTTTAAAATAAAACTTGGGTACAGGGCTGGGAAATGTCAAATGAAATGAAAATAGATGTCAGCAATAATAGTTTCCTTTGGCGTAAAGGAGAATATACACTCGAGGGGACGTGACGTCGCGGTGGAACGGTCGGACTTTCCTGGAGCCCAGGATCACTGCCAAATTCTGGTCACCTGGACAGTCCATTTGGACCTAAACTGTCCTGTAGAGACGGTGATAGGTAGGGGTACATCCTGTTGATCCCAGAGACACCCGCAAACTCTCTGGTGATCCAAAGAAAAGCCCCTTTTGCCAGCGACTAAGAGTCAGCCTCTCGGCTGTTGAAACTGTTGACTGCCCCAAATGTAAGTGCTGGAGAGAAGCATGTTGATTTGGTGAGAGTTTTAATTTTTTTTCCTTTGGAGGGAGAATACCCTAAAACTTGGAGATTTTACTTAAAGAAAGAAAGACTGATAAGAAAATAAGTGGTGGATGTAAGAAATAGTTAATTGAAGGTTTCCGGGGTTTTTTCCCCCCTTTTTAATGCCGGAAGCCTGACTGGACTCAAGAAGCAATTCGATTTTGACTTGGACTAGCTCTTTGTGCTTTTCTTCTTACTTATTTTGTTGGATTTTCTTTGGAATTATTATTACAATTAAGTTGGAACTGACCTAGAATCTTTTCCCTTTTTATTAATCATTTCCTTTTTTCTTAGAGAAAGTTAAAGGCAGAGTGTAACATTGTAACAAGGGTTGAGATTGAAACAAGTATCACTGCCACTTAGTGGTTTTGGAACTATTTAGTTAGATATGATAGTGAGAGGAACACAGCTGTTTCTTGGAAACTATCAGCAGCTGCAAAAATTACTCTGAAAGAATAAACTAAATCTTTCTTTTTAAAGGGGAAAGCTTAGAGTGACCTTGGAAAGGCTTTCGTCCAATAAAGACTTAGAACTTTTCCTTTTTTTCCTCCCTTTTGGTGGCAGTGTTTATCTTACCTTATTTTGGAAGCTGTGGTATCACTCTGTCTACATTTTCTGTTGATTTTTTTTCCTTTTTGTCAGAGTGCTTCAAGTGTGTTGGACTAAGGGAAATTTTAACAATTTTTTCTTTTTTTACCATCTTCTTCCCTTTCTTCTTTTCATAATCATTTACATAGAAGAGATCCAAGAATTTTTATTTTTAATCTTCCCTTTTTTTCCTTCCCTTCCTGATTTTTGGTTTTCCATATTATTGCATATTTTTTTCTTTTCCCTTCCTCTCTTTTTTCCTCTTGTTCTTCCTCATCTTCCACTTTCTGCCTCCTCACGGTTAAAAATCAAACACAAAAAATAAGATGAGTAGAAAAATAGCAACTGTTGGCTCCGCAACAACAACCCCCTCCTCTTCATCTGTAAGAGGGCAAAGATCAATACAGACGATGCTTCAACAGAGAAGGAAAAGGACAACGGTGTAACATTAGAGCAACTATGCAAGGAATACAAAAATTAGAAGCAAGAGGAGAGAATATTGAAAAGAGGAGAGAAAATATAGAACAAAAGACAAGCAAAACAGAAGAAAAAATTGAAAGGATTCAACAATGGATGATGAAATATGAAGACAGACTACTACAAAAAATTGAAGAAAGGGATAAAGAAAGAGAGAAGAAAATGGAGAATATTAAAGTAGATTGAAGTGGAAAAAGACAGCAGCAGAATACTGGGATGGGAAATGGATCGGCTAGAATTCTTTTTAAGATTCCAAAACATAGAAGAAGAAAAAGGTGAGGATTTGGCGCAAATAATATCAGAATTACTGAAAGATGTGTTAGAAATAACCCAAGAGAAGATGATTGATGGCATAGATGAGGTGTTTCGAGTCTACACAAGATATGCAGTGAGAAATAGACTCCCAAGGGAAGTCCATGTAAGATTTACTAAGAAAATAATTAAATTACAAATTCTACAGAAAATAAGAGATATAAAATTGGAATATAAGGGGAAGGAAGTTGTAGTGCTGAAACAAATCCCAAGAAGAGTGAGAGAGACGAGAAGAACATATCAATTCCTGACTAAGATTCTACTTAAGAAAGGTGTTAATTACAGATGGCTTATACCAGAAGGCTTAATATTTACATGGCAAAGACAAAGATACAGAATAGACACAACCAATAAGGCAGAAGCATTCTTCAATGAACATCTGAGAGGAAAGGCTAAGAAGGCTGAGAAGACCGGAAAAGAAGATCTATTGGTAGTCTTGCAAGAGGCATGTACAGTTGAGATCAAGAAATTTGAAGGTGCAGTAGGTGGGATTCAAATAGAGGAGGGAGCTACAGGTGGTATCGACATTAGAGAACGAGAATTGAGATCAACTAGCGCTATAAATCCTAATTATAAATTATAGATATGGAAGAAAAAATGGTCTCAATTAATATAAATGGACTTAACTCTGCAATTAAAAGAAAAATATTTCATAAATTAGAAAAAATAAAATTGGATATAATTTGTTTACAAGAAGTTCATATTCAAAAACAGCATTAACATTTATTGGTGCAACCAAAATTGGGGAAAATATTTACAGCATTGGCAAAGAGGAGGATCTTTTATGTTACAGATATAATTCCAGCAAAACAAATTTATACAGATGATGAGGGAAGAATCTTGATGGTGGAAATTATGGACAACTCAAAGAAAATACTTTTAATTGCAATATACACCCCCAACGACAAACAAGATGAATTTTACAGAAAAGTACATAGGAAAATAATTGAATTGGACTATACTGATATTTGCATGATGAGAGACTTTAATGGAATTGTAGATCAAAATCTGGACTATAAAACAGAAAAAACTACAAAGATAAATAGAAAACTGCTACCTAAAGCCTTTTTTTAAATGACAGATGAAATAAATCTTAAAGATGTTTGGAGATAAAGAAATCCTACAAAAAACAATATACTTTCTATTCAAATAGACATTTATCATGCTCCAGAATTGACATGATGTGGGCTACAATGGAACTGATTTGTGAGGTACAGGAACTTGAAATTGAAAGAAGTACTTGAGAAGATCACAATCCAATTATAATTAAATTGAAAGGACAAAGGAAGAGATCTAGATGGACATTAAATAATACGATATTAAAAGAGAAGGATTTTCTACAGAAAATGAAAAAAGAATTGGCTTTTTTCTTTAAAGAAAATAGAAAGGAAGATACATCGATGCAGAATCTCTGGGATACAATGAAGGCTTACACTAGAGGTCTGATAATAGACTATACAAGAAAGAGAAATATAAAGAAAAGACAACTTCTTAAACACTTAGAGAATGATTTTACAAGACCCTTGAAAAAGAGCTACAGAATTCTCCACAAAAAGGATATTAAAATAAAAATGGATATAAATAAGCACAAAATGGACTTATTGGAAAAAGAGGAATTAGCATAAAAAATTAGAGATGCTAAACAGAACTATTTTGAAAATGCTAATAAAACAGGCAGATGGTTGGCGTACAAATTGAAAAAAAGAGAATAAAAAAATATTGCAATTAAAAAATAATCAAGGGCAAATTTGCTATGGAATGGTAGAAAGAAGAACATTATACAAGATTACTATGATAAGCTGTATGAACAAGAGAATTTAGACGAGGGAGGAGTTAAACAATTCCTACAAGAAACCAACCTTCCCCAGATACTTAAAGAAATGGAAACAATATTAGAAAGTAGAATAACCCTGATGGAATTAACCGAAGCACTTAAAAAACAAAATAACAGCAAGGCTTCAGGCCCAGATGGGCTGCCTGCAGAATTTTATAAGACTTTTCAAGATTTGTTGTACATTCCACTACTGGAAGTTATGAATGATGTCAGAGAGTAAGATACCCAAATCATGGTCAGAGGCATATATTATGCTCCTACCCAAAGAGGCGGCTGATTTATTACAAATTAAGAATTATAGACCCATCTCCTTGCTGAATACAGACTATAAGTTATTTGCTTTGATACTAGCAGAAAGACTTAAAAATATTTTAAATGGGTTTATTCATCCCAATCAAAATGGGTTTTTACCAAAAAGACAAATTAAAGATAATATGAGAATAATTTTGAATACATTGGAGTATTATGAGGCACACCCTGAAAAACAAATGGCTTTGATCTTCTTAGATGCCCAGAAAGCATTTGACAACGTGACTTGGCGATTTATGTTCTTACAATTGGAACAGATGAATTTTGGCAAGAAATTTACACAAGCCATTCAAACCATATACCATAAACAAATAGCAAAGATAATGATAAATGGAGAATTGACGGATTCCATTGAAATAAAGAAAGATACGAGACAAGATTGCCCATTATCACCTTTACTTTTTGCCTTAACATTAGAAGTATTAAATAGAAAAATCAGAGAAGAAAAAGAAATAAAAGGAATGAAAATAAAAAAAGAAGAATATAAACTACAAGCATTTGCAGATTACTTGGTTTTTATTCTCGAGGATCCACATGAAACGGCACCTAAATTGATTGAGAGAATAGAGGAATATGTGAGTGTAGCTGGTTTGAAAATAAATAAAGACAAAACGAAAATGTTGACAAAGAAAATTGAGAGAAAAGGAAGAATTGGCAAAACATTGGAGATCCAAGTTACAAACAAGGTTAAATATTTAGGGATATACTTAACTGCAAGATGTAGCACTCTTAAAGAGAACAATTATTATAAACTTAAGCAACAGATTGTGTCTGATCTAATGAAATGGGAAAATTTACAATTATCAATGATAGGGAGAATTTCTACAATCAAAATGAACATTTTATCTAGAATTTTATATCTGTTCCAGACAATCCCAATTAGACTAGGGAAAAATTATTTTGATAAATTAAATAAAATAGTATTGAAGTTCATTTGGCAGGGGGGAAAAGCAAGAATAAAATAAAAGTCGTTACAAGATGCTAGAACAAGAGGAGGAATGTGCCTACCCAATTGGGAATTATATCACTGGGCAACTAGCTTGATGTGGGTTAAGGAGTGGATAACACTAAGGAATTCCAGACTATTGACTTTAGAAGGACATGACATATTGCTGGGATGGCATGCTTTTTTATGGTATAAAGGTACTAAAACACAGGGTTATTTTAGAAGACATTACTTAAGGGAGGCTTTGTTATTGAATTGGGAGAAGATTAAAAAGCAATATTACTTAAAAACACCAGTCTGGCTATCAACTATTGAAGTTTTTTCATATCAAATAATATACAAAAAGGAACAAACAGTTAGATATGGTGAAATTTTGAATGCATAGGGTAAACTCAAATCTATGCAAGAGCTGAAACAGGAAGGAATTGAAATGAACTAGTTTTCATATGTGCAAATACAATCTAGATATGACAAAGACTGTAAAATTGAAGGTTTTTATGATTAAAAAAACTGAGTTAGATAAAATCTTGACAGGTACTGATGAAAAAGTAATTAAAAAACTATATGAACATTTACTAGAGGTTAAACTAAAAGAAGAACAAGTTAAAGAACCTATGATAGCTTGGGGGGGGGAATTTTGGACATGGGATTGAATTAGAGAAATGGGAGAAATTGTGGTCCCAAAATTATAAAATGACAATGTCAACAGTTTATAAGGAAAAATTGTATAAGATGTTTTACAGGTGGAATCTACCCACAACGAGAATAGCAAGAATGTTCAAGAACAAATCAGAAAAATGTTGGAAATGTCATCAGACACTGGGATCATACTACCACATGTGGTGGACTTGCACAGAAACTAAAAAGTATTGGACTAAAATCCACATGTGGTTGGAGAAAATGACACAGAAAAGCATAGACCTTAAACCAGAGACTTTTTAAAATTGGATATTATACAAGATACATACAATAAAGACTTGAAATATTTGATCGTAAATATTTTAATGGCAGCCAGAATTGTATTTGCAAAAAATTGGAAAAATGAGAAAATACCAATGCAGGAGGAAGTTATTCGAAAAGCAATGGAATGTGCTGAAATGAGTAAATTGACATTTGAAATTAGAGAACAAGAAGAGGAACAATTTTATAAGATTTGTTTAATCAATGGATACAATTACCATAATTTTGAATTGTAATAATAAAATGTGATAGGAGATATTATAAAGACATATTACTTTTATATAGACTGTATAGATTTATAATAATGTAATGGAATATTGGTATATATATGAATTGAATATATAGATTGTATAGATTTATAACCAAGTAATGGATTATTGTTATATATATATATATATGAATGAAATATTTAGAATATTTTGTTTAAAATGAAGAAACAATAATTGTAGTTGAATATATAAGATACAATGATAAAGATGTATTTATATATATTGGATATATATTTTATGATTTTACATTTAACAGAAAGTAATGATACACAAATATAAAATGTTGGTGAACCTTTTTTTTAATATACTGCAAGAAATACCAGAAATATGGTATAGATGATACCATAAAGATATGTTATTATTAAATAGATTTACAATGATGTAACAGATAGATAGCATACATATGAATACAATCTTTAGAATATATGTTTAAAAGGAAGAAATTATAAGAGTAAACTGAATATATGCTTTATAATGATAATCAATGTATTAATATATATTTGGTTGATAACTGTTGATTTTATATGCAACTGAAAGCGGTGATGCACAAATGTTTGTGACCAAACGACATGCTAAATAGATATGTAATTGATGATATTTTTTATGTTATATGTATGTTTTTGTTTGTTTTAAAATATTTTTTTTAAAAAGCAGAATATACACTCAATCTTTCCTAAGGACTTTGTTGTTGGTCATTCATAAGCCCTGTTTTATTAGGAGAATACCAGAAAAATACTATTTAACATTCAATCAGATAATATTAACATTCAATCAGATAATATTTACCCCCTTGCACTGGGTTCCCAGTATGGTGCATATAATCCTGAAAATGCAGGAACAAAGTAGCAGCCATAAGATGTGCCTACTTCGGCAGCAAGTTTCTCTAAGATCAATACAAAACAGAAAACGTATCCTTAGCTTTCAATAGCCATTTGAAAACTAAGAATTGCAAAAGAAAATGCAAGTAATTTTGAGAATAAATAAGACTGTTGAGTGCATTAACCTATATAACAAACATAGAGCCAAGAAGCAGAAGTATAACTGTTATATATGCTATAATCTTCAACAAGTTGGTACTTTCTGGATATGCTGAACTACAATATACCTCCCACAGATCATTTATATCCATAAATAAAAACTTATGGTATGATTTGAATAAAAATAAATCCTACTGAGCTTTCTTTTTTTTTCAGGGAAATGGTGTAGAATTGCTGTTTTAATTAATTATAATTGAAACTCTGTATGATTATTATTCCTACTCTTACTAGCAATATTCACCATATAAATATTTCACTATTACATTTTCAGAAGAAATACAGGGTCCCTAATCCTAAAATTTGGGTACTTAGGGTTAATAATGGTATAGACATTGAGTACACAAATAAAATTCTTATCTACGTGAACATGTCTGAATGAAACACAGAACCTCTGAGTCCCTGTATTCTTACAGATTTACAATAAATTAGAAAGTTATACTCACCTACTTCTTCTGAAGATTTTGCAATACCAAGATTGTCCCTCAACCAACGAACAACAGCTCCTGCAATAGCAACAGAGCCCTAAAACAAAAAGGCAGACTAAAAATGTTTCATTTATTACTTCATGATTGCTCTTACTATATAGCATCCAAATATGTAATAAAATTAATTTAATATATATTTATTTCATTAAATGTATATGCTGCCCACGTCCTAGTCACAGATTTTTTGCAGCTCTTACAACTATTTTTAAAGCAGTCTTAAAGATCTTTTAATTCACAATTAAAATTTCATGGAAACAATGGAAACTCAGTCTAGTTCATATCTCTTTTTGACTTGCACACATAAAACAATCCTAAAATTACATGGAAGATTTGTACCCCTTCAAATACTGTATCTTCTCACTGAATCCATTTTACTGGTACTCAATTAGATTTTTATTTATATAAACTACTCAAAGTGGAATTTTTTTCTTAAGAGCCACATAAAATAATGTTGATATCAAAGATACTATAGCAACATGAGTTATAGTGTTTACCTATAAATAAGTGGCTCAGAGGTGGTATTCAGCCAGTTCTGACTGGTTCTAGCAAACCAATAGTGGAATTTTTTTAAAAAAGTTTTTTTTATTTTTTTCATTTACATAACAAATAACCACATGTATACTATTACATAACCAACATTATATTATATTGTTAAATGTTTAGATCAATTCGTCTTACCATCAACCCACCCAAAATGATTATGGCTCTTCTGCTTTCCATACACAGTATTTATACCCTATCCATTATTTTCTTCTCCCTCTCTCCTCCTCCTCCCTACCTCCTCTGCCGTCCTTCTCTGCTTCCCCTTCCTCTCTCCTTCTCCTTCTCTCCTTTCCACTCCTTCTTTCTCTCTTCTTTCCCCTCCTTCCCCTTTCTCCTATCTCTCTCTTCTTTCCTTACCTCTTTCCTCTACTCCGCACTCTTCATCTCATTTACTTGGTGTATTTCAGCCTCTGAGTGAGCTCCATTTTATGTTGATGGTATTTATACTTCCATTTCAATATACATCTTTAATTTTAACATATATCCTCCTCCTTTTTTTTTTTAAAGAAAAGTATACATATATAGTAATTATATTTTAACACACACCCCACCCCCCGGCCTATTTTTGGCTGGGATGTAGACCTGGTTACAATTCCCAGCTATTCTCATCATTATATTTATATAGTTATACATAATTTCAGGCCCCAAATTTGTAGTTCAGTCTTTATAATCTCAATAATTTTTTATTATAAGTATAGTTCATGTTCCCCCTCCATTTTTCCATATCTTGACTTAGCTTACCCTTAATCGTCTTTAAATAACAATCCTTACTGTTCAATGTTCATTACAATTCCATTAATCTACTACGTAGAGTAACAAGAGGTACACACCTCACTTTGTTCATCATCTTAAGAGTTCTATATGTGTCCATATTTCATATATTTTAACCTATACTTAATTGTCCTTCCCTTTTTCATATTCAATCAATTAACACTCTACTTTGTATTCTGCACATAACAGTTTCATATTTGTCCAAATTCCATATAGTTTAACCTTTATTTAATTATCTTTCCATTATCATATTCAGTCAGTTAGCAACAGTTTAATTATCATATATAGGAGTAAACCACATATCTCAGCTTTATATTTCCTATATAACAATTTCTAATTACCTGATTTTTTCCTAGTTTTTGTCCCACTTCTCTATTCCTGTCTTCTCCCTTTTCTTTGTTTTGACATGTCCACCCCCTTCAATTTTCCCTAAGCCACTGTCAAACCCAGTGAAATCTTTTGTATTTCCCTTTGTTGGGGTGTAACCCCCCTCTTCAGTTTTCCCTGTGCCACTGTCAAACTCAATGAGATCTTTTATCTGCTTTTTATTTCCTTTTGTTGGGACACATCCCCCTTTTACATTTTTTTTGGAGTTTTTTGTCTGCTTTTTGTTCCCCTCCAATTCTACCCCTTCATTGCCTTGCTCCCCTTCTTCTTTGAATTCTTCTTTAGATATCTGCTTCTCTGGATTCAGAATTCTATTTAGACTTGATATTAATGATTTATGCATATTTTTTATAATTTCATATAGTTCTTCAAATTCCCAGTTTTCAATTTTCCCTATACCACTGTCAAACCTAATGAAGTTTTTTGTCTGTTTTTTATATTCCACCATTTCTACCAGTTCATTATCCCCCACCTTCTTCCTTCACTTCCTCAATATCTAACTTCAAAAATCTATTTAGACTTGATTTTAATGATTTATGCATATTTTTTATAATTTCATGTAGTTCTTCAAATTCCCACCTTTCCATAATGTCCAGTTCCAAAATTACAATTAGTTAACAGTTCTTATTTCAGAGTTCTGGTTTTAAATTTAGCTAGTTCAGCTAATGTGAAGAGGAAGAAGAGAGGGAGCCATCTAGATCCTTTGTTCTCCCTCTGTCAAAAAACTCCACATTTTCCCAGCTCTTGATTTTATTTTATTTTTCCCCCTTGTTACTTTCCACCTCTTGTTGGTGAGAGTTGCTTAAAATATATTAATTAGAATGAACTTGAACACAGCAAGTCTCCTTGGTATGTTTCTCTTTGCCTCCTGCTTTTTCCAAATTCTGATTTATGACAATTGGTTAATTAAACCTTCCTGCTTGAGGTTTCAAATTCCATTCCTTGCATAGACAAGATTAGGTTATAAGTGAAAAATAATGTTTTTTTCTTGATTTTTCCCCCTTGTTACATTCCACCCCTCATTAGAGTTGCTTAAGATATGTTAGTTAGAAGAAACTCAAGCGAAGCCTCTTTATCTTTTTTAAAAACACAGTCTTTTCAAATCTAAATTCCAAGTTTGTGTTTGAATGGGTTTGTCTCTTCTCTGCTTTCTCCTTTCTGCCTCCAAGTTGTTTAAGGCAAGTAGTTCTTTTGGGGCTCATGATTTAACCCTCGATTTTTCCCTTCTTTCTTTCTGCCAAAATCCTAATCTGTCCATTGATATTATTTATACTCTCAAAATTCTTTACCTTTTCCAAATTCTGATTTATGTTTGTTGGTTAATTAAATTTTCTTAAAAAGGCTTTTCATCCCATCTCCTACACGTTCCTGCTGAATGCTTTGACCAGAAGTCAGCAGCTTTTTGTGCAGCCATGTTGCCATGCTGCCTCCCTCGACACCGATTCAGAGGACAAATCTCTGACCTACGAGGGACCTGTTGCACTCCCTCTTGGTCTGATGAGACGCTGGCCCTTCTCCCCCCCCCCAAGAGAGGTTCTGATCCAAAAGGATCTTGGCATTGGTGTTTCAGACAGAGTTCATGAGAGGCTCTTCGGAGCCCACATCTCCTCCGTCTGTCTTGCTGAGGAACTTCCAATCTCTCTCCAGTAGGGGAAATTTTGAGTAATTATAAGAACCGACAAATACACCTCTGGCTGGCTCTGCCCCCATCTATTTGTTACCTCCCAACTGATTGGCATCCCAGCTGATCAGCTGGGTCATCTTCTGTTGCCCTGCACAGGAGAATGGAGCTGGAAAGTAGGTTAGAGGGGTGGGGTGGGAATGGGGATTTTACAGTATCTGTTAAGTTGGGGGTGAATGAAGAGGCAGGACTCCAAAGTAACTACAGCTCTTTATTTTGTGATTGGAAAAACCCTCTGTCAGCTGGCTGACAGCACCCTCTTTCAAAGGGCTCTGTCAGGTAGCCTGTATGTAATGGCTCCTCTCCTAACTTAAGAAAGTAAAGACTCTTGAAATGGATTATTTCAAAAGGAACCTTTAATTAAGCAGAATGGAAACTATTAGAGGCAAAGCAGCATCTGAAACTCTTTAGGCAATGCAAGTGAGATTAAACTGATAATGACCCCTCCCCTTTGTCAGAATGCAGATTCTGGCCAATACACAAGTGTGAAGATGTTTCCTTAACTCTTCTTCCCTGAGAGCCAATAAAACACATGTTTCCATGGCTATCACTAGTTAGACATTAAAGTAAGATATCCCACTTGGCCATCATAAACATCCCTCCAGAGGTGCTGGGACCTCCAGCCTTCCGGTGACAGGAAACCAGTTGTAAATCTCAGTTGTTACAGGTATTGCTAGTAATTTAACTCCAAGGCCCCCCTCCTCCCAATTGAATGGCAGTATCACGTAAGGGATCTGACAAGCCTGGCCATTGACAGTGCTTTACTTTTTCTGCCGCTCAAATGGAACAATAAGCAGCATCTTACCCAGATCAGGAGGAAACAGTACTGCTTGAATTTACATATTTAACATCCCTCCCCTCCTGAATGGTATTTCACCCAATCAGTGACAGCTTATAGTACGTAGTCATGCAGGTAGGTGGGGCATTGGTGGGTGCGATTTGCGCCTTGACCTGCAAAGTTCAGTTGGACAAGCAGTGGCAGCCTGGCCAGTCAGGCCTGCCACTGCTCCAGAGTCAGTGGAACTTTTCCTGAGGCATGGCTGACTCCACCCGGCCTACCTCTTCATGAGATCCTCGCAGGACCCCCAGACCTTCAGGTGAGTGTACGCGTGTTTTGTTTGGATTTGAGTATAAGATATTTGTTTTGTTAGTGACTGAGGGCTGTTTTAGCAGAGCACTCTTACGTTTCTACGGGTGTATTGGAAGCTCTTTGGATTGGAGTTTCTTCTGTTTACCTTAGGCTAGAATTTCCTATTTGGGCCCGGAGTTGGTTTATGTGCCTCCTCCAGGTTTTTTCATTTTCTAGTTCGACTTGGTAGGATCTTGGACCAGTAATAGCAACCACCTTAGCCTGCACCCAGGTTGGTTCCCTGGGATATTTGTGGGCATAGACTAGGTCTCCTATGCTAAATGACAGGGTTTGACTTATTGAATCTATGGGTGCCTCAGCATTATAATTTGGGTGTAGCCTACTAACTGTGACATCAGTTTACGCCCCATTAATAATTCTGTCAGGCTCCAGGAGTCGACAGGAAGTTCTTCAGCTGGACAGACGTGGGAGATGTGAGCTCTGAAGTGTCTCACATAAACCCTGTCTGACAATCCATATTCGGGGGTTCTTTTTTGAACTAGAAACTCCCCCGGGAGGAGGGGCGAACAGGGCAGCATCTCATCAGACCCAGAGGGAGGCAACAGGTCCCTCGCAGGTTGGAGATTTGTCCTATGAATCGGAGTCAGGGTGGCAGTCTATAACAGGCTGACAAGATGCTGGCTTCCAGTCAGAGCAAAGAACAGAAGGATGTGGAAGAGATTAAAGACCAGTAAGAAAATTTATCTAAGCCACAACTATAAATCAAACCTGGAAAAGGCAAAGAAATTTTGAGAACATAAATAATATTGATGGTCAGATCAGGATTTTTTTCAAGAAGAAAGAAAGAAAAGGAAAATGGGAGGGTTGAAATACCAGTCCCCCCCCAAAAAAGCTATTTGTTTGAAACAATTTTGGACAGAAAGGAGAAAGCAGAGAAGTGACAAACACACTCAAACATAAACTGTACATTTGATTTTGGATTTGAAATAGAAACCAAACATTCTGAAGGATTTACTTTGTTTTGAATTTCTTCCAAATAATATATCTTAAGCAAATCCAAAAATCACTTTGTCTCACTGATAACTGATAACCTAACCTTGACTATGCAGGAAGTTTTAATTAACCAACTGCCATAAATCAGTATTTGGAAAAGCAGGAGGCAAAGAGAAATACTCAAATCTGGTTGTTTCCATGTTTGTTCCAAGTGATATATTTTGAGCAGCTATAATCGACTGGACCAAGAACTGGGACATACGAACAATTTTTTTTTAATTTATTCTTTTTTTCCCTCTCAGCAAAAGATTAAAATGGCCACAGCTTCTGTTCCAGTTTCACAATAGTTGAATTAAATTTAAGGTGGACCAGAATTTTGAAATAAGACTTGTATAATTGCAATTTTGGAACTGGACATTAAGGAAGAACAAAAGACATCATTCTTCCCCACAGCAACTGAAGTAGATAAATTTAAGGTGGAACAGAATTCTGAAATAAGAACTGTATAATTAACTGTAACTTTGGAACTGGACACCATGGAAAACTGGGAATTTGAAAAACTATGTGAAATTATAAAAAATATGCATAAATCATTAATATCAAGTCTAAATAGAATTCTGAATCCAGAGAAGCAGATATCTAAAGAAGAATTCAAAGAAGAAGGGGAGCAAAACAATGAAGGGGTAGAATTGGAGGGAAACAAAAAGCAGACAAAAAACTCCAAAAAAATTGTAAAAGGGGGAGGTGTCACAACAAAAGGGAATAAAAAGCAGACAAAAGTGGTTTTGGACGTTGTTAGTGGCATAAGGAAAATTGAAGTAGGAGATTAAAAGAGAAATATAAAATATCCTTTTGATGGTGACCTGGGAAAAATTGAAGAGAGTGGATGTGTCAAAATAAAGAAAAGGGAAAAGACAGGAACAGAGAAGTGGGACAAAAGACTTACTAGGAAAAAATCAGACAACTAGAAACTGTCATATGGGAAAACATAAAATTAAGATAAGGGCTTTATCCCTAAATATGACAATAAAATGGAGGTGCTAACAGGTTGAATATGATAATGGAATGATAGCTAAATAAAGGTTAAAATATATGGAATATGGATAAATATGAAACTGATATGGGAGATGGTAAAGCAGAGGTTTGTGATCCTCTTTCATACATAATTAAATTGAGTTGCGAATTGATTGAATATGATAATAGAAGGACAACTAAGCATGGGTTAAAATATATGAAATATGGACATATATAGAACTTTTAAGATGATGAATAAAATGAGAAGGCTACCACTTGTTATTTTATATAATAGATTAAGGGAATTGTAATGAACAATGAACAGCGAGGATTATCATTTACAGATAATTAAATCCAAGATATGGAAAAATGGAAAGGGAACATGAAATATACCTACAATGGGAAATACACAGAGGCACTAGAGTCTCAACAGTATGCACACGAACTTCGGGGCTCCTGAGGAGTGGCAATATCCTACCACTCTGGGAGGCTTGTTTTAAGCCTGGAACTGTCTTGGACGGACAGTGAGGAATGAGAGCATGGACAGAGGTGACGGGGGCGCAAACTCCCTCAAATGTCTGCAATGGCTTTCGATCCAAATTGGAAGGAAGACAGCCACTGCAAGTTGTCAAAAGTTGAGGCGGCAAAAAAAAGAGAGGAAGAAAACGGCCTGAAGTGCCTGGGGCACACTGTATTCAAGAGTTTGTTTGTTTCTTTTTTCTCCCTGATTGACTGACTGAGACTAAAGAGAGAAGGCAAAAGGGGTGGTGGTGGATTACCCCTCCAGGAAGTAGTGGCGGAGAAGTGAACGCCCATATAAATAAAGAATTCAGCAAATAGTTTTGGGAGGATGGTCTGGAGAAACGGGGAGCAGTCTGCATAGAGTTGATTGCCAGTAAAAAATTTAAATTTTGAGATTGATATTTGAAGAACTGATCTCTGAGATTGCTCTTGGAACCTTTTTTCTTTTCTTTTCTTCCTAACTACTCTTTTAAGAAACAACAGTGCCATCTAGTGGCAACAGGGAGAGAGAGAAAAAAATACATTAACACATGTTTTGACAGGCAGATTGATGATAAGAACTATTACATAAGATAAAACACCAGCTGTGTTTACAATTGTGGTCATTTTTAAAATTACTTTTGCACTCTTTGCTCTCTTAGTAGGAATTGGGGGGGGGGGTTGTTGGTTGTTCTTGTTTATTTTTTTATCTTTCTACTGTAATTGGATTAAGGTAACAAGATCCCGAAGCTTGGAGGAAATAAGGGGGATTAAAGTCATTTTTATTTTAAAATTGTGTTTAATTTTTTTGTTTTTGCCCTTTTTTGTTGGAATTTGGTCTTTTTTTCTCCCCTTCTTTTTTTTCTTTTTACTTTACTACTACAATTGGATTAAGGTAACAAGAAGCTGAAGCTTGGCCCACCAGAATTGGTGAGGCGATTGTCAAAATTTGGATCCCCCCCTTCTTTTCTCTTTTTTAATATTTGGATTATAAAAAATAAATCAACAAGATAAAGAAGATAACAGCATACTTCTCATTGACAGCAACAACCTCCAGCTCTACAATACAAAAATCATCAAATACAACAACACAACAAGATAAAGCTGGTATGGAATTAAAGAGCATGTTACAGGATATGCACAAAGACCTCAAAGAAAGAATGGACAAAGTGGATGAAGAACTGAAAGAAGTTAAAGAGATAATGGGGAAAAATGAGCAGAGACTGCAGAAAGTAGAAGAAAAGGTGGAAATTACAGAGAAGAAAATGGAGGAGATGGATTATAGACTGACAACAATAGATAAGAAGCAAGAAAAAATAAATATTCTGTCGGAAATGGACAAGGCTGATTTTTATTTAAGATTCCAAAATATCGAAGTGGAAAAGGAAGAGAAAAAATCGCCAACATATTGGTGGACAGACTGGAAGAATCCAAGGAAAGTTGCTAAGCGGGATTTATGAAATTTACAGGGTCTATACAAGATACACACAGGAAATGAATTACCCAGAGAGGTACACATAAGATTCACTAAGAAAACACTGAGAACAGAGATCCTGCAAGCTGCAGGGAATACTATAATAAAATACAAATCTAAAGAAATAATAGTCCTAAATAAGTGCCAAGAAAAGTGAGAGATTTAAGGAGAGAATATCAATTTCTGACCAAATGCTTAATCAAAAAAAGGAATCAACTTCAGATGGTTAATGCCAGAAGGGATACTAGTAATTTGGCAGAAACAAAGACATAGGTTGGATACAGTAGAGAAAGGAGAGTTATTTTATGAAAAACACTTTGGACCACAAGAAGAAGAGAGATGGAGAGAGGAAAGAGGAACAAAACTACAAGAAGAGAAGGAGAAAGAACAGAGAGAACTAGCTAAAGAACAAGAAGGGCGTTAAGAGGAGGAGCAAGAACTAGAGATGAAAGAACAAATGGAGGTGAGAGTAACTAGATCAACTAAATTGACAAAAAATGACATTGAAGAAATAAAGAAATAAAAATAATCTCATTAAACATAAATGGACTAAATTCGAGCATAAAGAGGACATTTAATAAATTAGAGAAACTGAAATTAGATATAATATGCCTGCAAGAAGTACATATTAAAAAACAACACAAAAATATTTGGATTTTCTGAAATTGGGGAAGCTGTATATGACACTTGCCGATCAAAGCCAAAGAGGTGTGGCAGTGTATATTAAAAAGACAATATAATCAAAATAAATATTTGAAGACAAAGAAGGAAGAATATTGATAGTGGAAATAATGATGAATAATAAAAAATATGGATGGTGGCGATATATGCGCCAAATGACAAGAAGAATTTTATGGAAAACTCCACAAAAGATAATAGAATATGAAGAAATATGCATATTAGGATACCTTAATGCCAGAGTAAATAATGAGCTGCATCATAAAAACTGCAAAGTTGAACAAGAAGTTAAGGAGAACACTGCCTAAAACATTCTTTACAATGATGGAAGAATTAAGCGCACAAGATGTATGGAGAAGAAGACACTTGAGAGAAAAACAAAGTACATTTTACTCAAACAGACATAGGTCGTGGTCAAGAATAGACATGATTTGGGCAACAACAGATCTAATTGCTAAAACACAAAAGATTGATATAGAAACAAGTATATGGGCAAACCACAACCCAATAATAATGACATGGAAAGGTCAGAGGAGAAAAATGAAATAGACATTAAATCAAAATCTATTAAATGAAAAAGAATTTCAGCAATATATGGAAAAATAATTGAACTTTTTTTTAAAAAAGAGAAGGAGGACACATCCTTACAGAATGTGTGGAATACCAGCAAGACATACACTAGAGGACTAGTAATGACTTATTTAGGAAAAAGAAACAAACAAAACAGACGAATACAAAAGAAGATAAAGGAGGAACACAGGGGACTGGCAATAGAACTACAAAGAAACCCACAAAATACTAAAATTAAAAATTTGATGGACCTAGAAAAACACAAACTGAAGTTAATGGAAAATGAAGAAGTGGCAAATAAAGTAAAAGTCACAAGACAAAACTTCTTTGAAAATACAAATAAACCAGGACAATGGTTGGAGTACAAAATGAAAAAAGAGAAAGAAAAAAAATCATAAATCAATTATCAGACCAAGAAGGGAATATTTATTATCAAAAGGAGGAAAAAGAAAAAATAGTAGAAAAATATTATAAGGAATTATACCAGCAAGACACAACGGCAGAAGAAAAGATAAAACAGTATTTAGAGAATGCGGAAATACTTAAGATTCCAGAAAATTTTTAAAAGGCACTAGAAGAGAGAATAACAATGATGGAAGTAACAGAAGCAATAAAAAGACAAAAAAGAGGAAAACACCAGGTCCAGATGGATTACCAGTGGAATACTACAAAACACTACAAGATTTACTAAGCAACATCATGTTAGAAGTATTTAATTAACTGTTACTGAAAGCAAAAATACCGTATTCTTGGTTGGAGGCTTATATAACTCTTATCCCAAAAGAAGAAACAGACTTGCAACAAATAAAGAACTATAGAACAATTTCTTTATTAAACATGGATTATAAAATCTTTGCATCGATAATGGCGGAAAGACTTAAAAGATTGTTAAATGAATTTATACACTCAGATCAAAATGTTTTTTTTTTACCCAAGAGACAAATTAGAGATAATATGTGAATTATATTGAATGCATTCGAATATTATGAAGCACATCCTGGGAAACAAATGGCATTGTTATTTTTGGATGCGCAGAAAGCTTTTGCTAATGTAAATTGGCAATTTATGATAATGCAACTGCAAATGATGGATTTTGGGGAGGAATTCATAAATATGGTTAAAACCATCTATAAGGAACAACAGGCTAAAGTAATAGTAAATGAAGAGATGACAGGAAAAGTGCCAATTAGAAAAGGGACTAGACAAGCGTGTCAGCTATCTCCACTATTATTTATATTGACATTAGAAGCTTTGAACAGAAAGATAAGGCAAGATAAAGATATAAAATGAATGAAAGTTAAAAAAGAAGAATATAAATTGCAAGCATTTGCAGATGACTTGGAATTCATTATTGAAGATCCAATAGAAACAGGTCCAAAACTACTAGAACAAATAGAAGAGTATGGAGGAGTGGCAGAATTGAAAATTAATAAAGATAAAACAAAAAAATTAGTTAAAAACATAACAGAAAAACAGAAAAGAAAAAAATGGAGAAATTAGATATTCAAATAGTAAAAAAAGGGAAATATTCAGGGATACAGCTGACTTCGAGATGCGTAACTATTAAGGAAGATAATTATTATAAATTAAGAAATCAAATTGAAATGGATATAGAGAAATGGAAAAACCTATAGCTATCACTAATGGGAAGAACAGCGCTAATTAAGATAAATATACTACCAAGAATATTATTTTTATTTCAATCAATACCAATAAAACTGAAAAAAGAGTACTTTGAAAAATTAAATAAAATAATAGGAAAATATATTTGGCAAGGAAAGAAAGCGAGAATTAATCTAAGAATGTTACAAGATTCAAGGATTAGAGGTGGATTTGGTGTACCGAATTGGAAATTATACTATCAAGCAGCAGCTTTAACGTGGATAAAAGAATGGATATTATTAAGAAATGCAATATTATTAGCCTTGGAGGGACACAATATGCAATTGGGTTGGCATGCATTTTTGTGGTATGGGAAAAATAGAATACATGGTTATTTTCAGATATGCTATGTAAGAAATGGTTTATACGCAGTTGGGAAAAAGTAAAAGAAAAGCACTATATGGAAGTACCAATGTGGCTTTCAACAATAGAAGCTTTGACACATCCGAATACTAGTAGTACGAAAAAGGTTATTAGGTACGAAGATATACTAACAGCACAGAGACAACTAAAACAAAAGAAAGAATTAGAAGAACAAGGGATTAATATAGGGTGGTTTAAACAAATGCAAATACAAACAATATGAGAAAGATGTTAAAGAGTACGGTTTTAATATGGAAGATTCAGAATTAGATAGGAGACTCATGGGAACGGATGAAAAAATGATTAAAAAACTGTATAGTTATTTACTTAGAATAAATTTAGAAGAAGTTGTTAAAGAAACAATGATAAGATGGGCAAAAAACTTTGGATATACAATAGAACTAGAAAAATGGCAACAACTATGGGAAAGGAACTATAAACTGACAATGGCGAGAGCACACAAAGAGAATTTATATAAAATGTTTTATAGGTGGCACATGACACCGGAAAGATTAGCAAAAATGTTTAAGTATAAATCAGCTAAAATATTGGAAATGTCACCAATTACCAGGAACATATCATATGTGGTGGACGTGCAGGGACGCAAAAAGCTATTGGATTAAAATACAAACATGGTTAGAGAAAATGATACATTAGCCCATAGAGTTTAAGCCAGAGATATTCTTATTGGGTATTCTACCAGAGAAATATAGTAAAGAAGATTCATATTTGATTGTACAAATAATAACAGCAGCTAGAATTGTATTTGCACAAAATTGAAAAGCACACAAAATCCCAACGTAATAACGAAGATATTAGATCGTGCAGAAATGAACAGGTTGACATTGAGAATAAAGGACAAAGAGGAATCAGTGTACCACAGGACATGGGGCGATTTTATGATAGGCTTGAAAAAAAGATACAAATAGAAAAAGAAAGGAACAAAGCATAAAACAAATAACTCAGATGACACATTATTAAATCAGGGGAAGGGGAAATAAAAACATATGAAAATGTAAATATACAGGCGGAAAAATGATATCAATTGACAAATGTTAAATAGCAATTATAAGAATGTATATTTAAGAATGAATTTGAAAGGAAAAATAAAAAACTCTTTTATGGGGAACTATTGAGATCTAATCTAAGATATGGAAAAATGGAGAGGGAACATGAAATGTATCTATAATGGGAAACTATTGAAATTTAAAGACAGAACCATAAATTGGGGGCATGTAAGGATGTATGATTATATAAAGATAACGAGAATAGCTGGGAATTGTAACAAGGTCTACATCTCGGCCAAAACTAGGCTGGGGATGGGGGAATTAAAAGCACAATGATTATATATGTATACTTTTTTGTTCTTTTTTTTTAAAGGGAGAATAAATGTTAAAACTAAATATATATATATTGAAAAGGAAATACCATCAACATAAAATGGAGCTTGCTCAGAAGCTGAAATACACCAAGTAAAGGAAATGAAGAGTGGGAAGTAGAGGAGAGAGGTAAGGGAAGAAAAGTGGGATAGGAGAGAGGGCAGGAGGGGGAGGGGAGGAGAGAGAGGAGGAGTGGAAAGGGGAGAGAGGAAGGGAAAGTAGGGAAGGGAAGGATGACAGAGGGAAGAAAGGAGGTAGGGAGGGGGAGGAGAGAGGGAGAAGAAAGGGATGGATAAGGTACAAATATGGTGTATGGAGAGCAGAAGAGCCAATAATTGTTTTTGGGAGTTGATGGTAAGATGAATTGATGTAAACATTTAATATTACAATATGATGCTGGCTATGTAATAGTATACATGTGATTATATGTTATGAAAATGAAAAAACAATAAACTTTTTGGGAAAAAAATATTCTGCCTGGCTCCGGTTCATGGTTGCACTAGGGGTTATGTGTTGTGCTAGCAGGAATTGATCTATTTTGGCTTGCCGGTTTCCAGGGCCCATCCTAGCTAAAGTTTCTTTTGTGGACTACACCATTCGTTCCACTTGACCATTACTAGATGGATTGAAAGGTGCAACCTGGACATGTTGGATTCCCTCTCTGCTAGGAATGATTCAAATTGTTTTGCAGTGAATTGTGCCCAATTGTTGGATACCAGGATGTCTGGTAGCCCATGGGTGGCGAAAACTCCCCTTAATGCCCTGATTGTTGCTTCGGTTGTTGTTGTGGTAATTAAGATTACTTCAAGCCATTTCGGGTATGCATCTACAATAATGTCTGTCCCTTTACCAGCCCCACAAAATCAATGTGTACTCTCGACCATGGCCCTCTGGGTTTCTCCCATTCCCATATGGGTGCCCTTTGTAGTGCTGGTCTGGACTCCTGGCATGGAGTGTACATTGCCACCCATTCCATTATGTCCCAGTCCATATTTGGCCACCACATATGGCTTCTAGCCAAAGCCTTCATTCGGAAAATGCCCAGATGCCCCACTTGTAATGCCTCTAATACCTGCTTTCTCAGATTGTGTGGTGCAACCACTCAATCCCCCAACAATAGGCACACCTTTTGGGCTGACAACTCATATTGTTTGGTTATGAATGGTTTGAACTCATCAGCTCCTCCGGCCACTCCCTCCACACCCAGTTCAGAACTTTTGACAGAGTTTTGTCTTTCACCGACTGTCCTGCTATCTCCGTCGCTGTGACCGGGCTGGGTTCAAAATCCTCGATGAGCTGGACGGATGTAGTGGGGGATGGGTCTTCGACAAAGTCTGGAAGGGGGCATTGAGGGTATCTGATAGCCAATGTCTTTGCCTGGTTGGTGTAATAATCTGTAGTTATATGCCACCAGGAAAATTGTCCATCTAATCATTCTTGGGGACATCATAGTCAGGGTGGGGCAGTCCCTGGCAATAATGCCCCAAAGTGGTTTGTGATCTGTAACAAGTTCAAAGTCTATGCCATATAGGTACTCATGAAAATGCTTGACCCCCACTAGAGCAGCCAGCGCCACCTTGTCCATCTGGCTGTACTTCCTTTCTGTGGCTGAAATCGTTTTAGAGTAAAATGAAATTGGGCCCTCAGTTCCATTTGGCAGGCGATGGCTGAATACAACACCGATCCAAAAAAGGGATATATCACATGTTAAGAGGAGGGGTAAAGTCTCATTTTATTGGACAAGGATGCTATCCAATGACAATAAGTCTTTTACAGTGGAGAAGTCAGAGGTTTTCTTTATTCCACAGTTCCAACTGGACTTCTTATCTAGAAGTCGGTGTAATGGTTCAGCAACTGTCGCCTTCTGTGGCAGAAATATACTGTAAAAGATTAATAGGCCAAGAAAAGCCTGGAGTTCCATTTGATTCTTGGGTGAAGGGGCTTTCTTTATAGCTTTAATCTTTTCTGGGGTTGGGTGAATGCCTGAACCATCAATTAAATATCCAGGAACTCCACTTGTGGTACAGCTATTGTGCATTTCTCTTTTTTAACCTTAAGTCCGGCTTCTTGGAACCTTCTCAATGTTTCCTTCAACCAATGGATTAGTTCTTCTTTATTGTCCTTGGACATGAGGACATCATCAAAGTAAAGCACTACTCCTGGAATGCCCTGTAGGAGGTGTTCCATTATACTCTGAAAAAGTCCTGGAGCCGTGCTCACCCCAAATTGTAACCAGTGGCATTTAAATGCCCCTCAGTGCATTACAATAGTCTGGGCTTCTGCTGTGGCATTGTCCACTGGCAGCTGCTGAAAGGCTTGTGCTTAATCAAGCTTTGTGAATATTGTGCCTTTGCCTAGTGAATGCAACAAATGCTGGATGACCAGCACTGGGTAGGCGTGCTGTTGCAAAGCTTTATTTTTGGTACATATATAGTCCACGCAGATGCGAATCGACCCATCCCATTTAATTGGGGTGACTATTGTGGTCTCCCACTTAGCGTGATCCACCGGCTCCAAAATTTCCTGGGCAATTAGTTTGTTTAATTGACTGTCTATTTTAAGCCGAAGAGCAAAGGGGATTCTCCTTGGCTTCATTCTGATAGTGGCTACATTGGGATCTAGGTTGAAAGAAATGGGTTTTCCCGTGTACTTGCCCAAAGTTCCGTCAAAGCAATCTGCGAATTCCTTCCTGAGATCCTCGGTGCTGTCATCTTGGACAGTGTGGATGCCCCTTACTTCAATCTGTTCCAGTCCCAGCAGACTTGGGATGTCATTATGTATGATGATCAGCTGCAATTGTCCATTGAATTTTTTAAATTCCACTTGAAAGGATCTGATTCCTAGGACAGGAACTTGTTTCCTTGAACGTCTTTAACACCAACTTTTGCGGTTTCATCTGGTTCTTTTCCAGTCCCGGGACTGCCCTTTTTTATATTATTCCAGGGTATAGTGGTCAGGACTGACCCTGAGTCTATCTCCATATCACATTGGGACTCCTCGATTAGGACAGTGATAAGGATTTATTTTTTTAGTTTTGTACACTGGAGTGACCTATGGTTGTTTCTTTGTTGCTCACAACTCGGGTCTCCTCACGGCTGTTTGGATTTTGAAGTTTCCTAATCCGATCTGCCCTTCTGCCTGTCTTTGTCTGTATCTGGCCTGCTGATTGTACATGGCTGGTTGGTTGGCTCGGCACGCTTTACCAATGTGTCTCCTTCTCTTGCAGCTTTGGCAGATTGCATCCAGGAACTGGCAGCTTGCTCTGGGATGGTTTTCCCTGTAGCCAGCACAAAACGAGGTTCTGTCCCGCTCCTCTGGCATCCTTGATCTGCCTTTGGCTTTATGCAATGGATTTCCTTGTCTTCCTCTGTAGAATCTTCAATCTTCAGGTTCAATGAGAAGGGAAGTCTGGAGCCCCCATTGCTTCTCCAGGTTGAGGGAGGGGGATCCAGTGTTTATAAGATGAATATTTACCATCATGCAAGTCACTTGTTGCCTCTCTGTCAGAATCCCAGGCAGTGGTTCTCTGGGACAGGAATTCCCAAAAGTTTCTACTGTAAAGACCACAATTGCTGGCATTATCCCCTGCAAATGTACCCCTTGCACCTCTGGCGTCTTAAGTTCTCCTGAAGTGCTATTCTAACTGTTTACAGGTTGTTAAACGTAAAGGGGAGGAAAATCAAAGCCAGAGCAATCTAGAACCCCAGGGAAAAAAAAGGGGCTACAAAGGAATTTCCTTTTGGGTCTTCAAACAGCCCCCATCATTCCATGTAACTCAAAGTCTTCCATGCGGACCTCAATTTTTATATCTTGATATCAAGATATATGGACAAAATGGGAACTTTGAGGATGGGGAGATAAAAGGGGGGGGGTCCCTTTTCAGATGAAGAAAATAATCAAATAAACTGATATTCTGCTCTCTCCCCATCCCACACCTGATCCTGCAGTTGGGCTACTGTTCCCCACCATCCCCCGGCATCTTAGGTATGGACATACAACATCGGTAACGGCTGGCCATGATGGTCATAAGTCAAGGATCGCCATCAAGTTGGAAAACTGTATAGGTAGTCCTCAACTTACGTCCATGTCATATAGCGACTGTTTAAAGTTGCAATGCCACTGTTGAGCATTTTTCATACTCATGACCATTGCATGGTCACGTGATTTACAGTTGGATGCACAGCAGCTGACTCGCATTTATGATGGTCGCAACATCCTGGGGTCATGTGACATCTCCCTTTTGCAACCGTCTGAACAAGCAAAGTCACTGGGATAGCCAGTTTCACTTAACCATCGTCCGACTGACTTAAACAATGATCCACTTAACAATGATAGCAAAACTGGTTGTAAAGTGGGTGAAAGCTCACTGAACAGTCGTCTCGCTTTGCAACAGAGATTCGGGGAAGCTAGATTCACTTAGCAACTGTGTGACTGACTTAGCAACTGTTCAAATTACAATGGCACTGGAAAAAGGGGCTTATGACTGTTTTTCACACTTAATGACCGTTGCAGCATCCCCATGGTCAGATGATCCAAATTTGGATGCTTGGCAACTGACTCTTACTTATGGTCACAATGTCCCAGAGTCAAACGACCTCGAAGGTACCTTGGAGGTAATCTAGTCCAACCCCTTGTCCCCGGGGTCACTTGATCCCATTTTGATTCATTCTGACAAGCAAAATCAGTAGGGTAGCCGGATTCACTTAATAATGTTGCTAACTTAACAACTGCAGTGATTCCCTTAGGAACAATGGCAAGGAAGGTCATAAAATGAGGCAAAATCCACTTAACAACTGTCCCACTTCGCAACTAAAATGTTGGGCTCGATGGCAGTCATAGGTCAAGGACTAAAAATAGCCTTCGGCTTTCCTGCTATGACGTAAGGTGCCATTCCAGAAATGGATTGTCGGCAAGCATCGTGGTGAACCTCTCCATCTGTCTCCCTTTCGATAACATCCCTCCCTCCCCCTTTGCATTTCATTAAAAAAAGAAATATATTACTAGCAATGAGCTGGGCTCATTTGCATCAAGATTAAGACAAATGGAATTGCTCTTCAAAGCACTAGTGGATTTGGGCTAGATGAGGCCACTCCTGTCTATACCGGTTTGCTCCTGAAACGTATTTCACATAAGGGTGGAATGCCTAACCCTGCAATTAGCTTTAAATATGAAATCCCACTTTATTAGCAAGGAAACCGTGATGCTTGAAAATAAAGCTTGTCTATGGATCAGGAGACAGTGTGGCACCCCCACCCTCCACCCCCCCATCACTAAATAGTTGGCCACCTCCCAAAAATGCTGATCACTCTGATATCTTCCAGTGGATCACAAGCAACCAACTGGGGGGGGGAGGAGGGAAGGAAGGAAGGAAGGAGAGAGGGAATGGGAGGGATGAAAAGGGAAGAAAGAGAAAGAGGGAAAGAAAAGAGAAGAAAGAAAGAAAATAAGAAATATAAAGGGAGGGAGGGCGAAGGAAGGAGAGAGACAATGGGAGAGAGGAGAAAGGAAGGAAGGAGAGGGAATGGGAGGGAGAGGAAGGGAGGAAGGAAGAAAGGAGAGAGGGAATAGGAGGGAGAGGAAGGAAGGAGAGAAATAGGAGAGAGGGGAAGGAAGGAACAAAGGAAGGAGAGGAAATGGGAGGAAATGAAGGAAAGAAGGAAGAAGAGAGGAATGGGAAGGAGGGGAAGGAAGGATGGACTTCAAATGTCTCTCTCTCTCTTTTTCTTCCCCTTTCCTTTGGATGAAGATGGTATACTTACCGCCCCTCCCCTTCCCCCGCCCTTCCCTTCCAGCACGATCAAATATAGAGAAATAGCAGCCCTTCCCCCAAGCCCCAAGCATCAATGCTGCGATTGATCGCACCGTGGCTTATGGCTGCTGACATTGGCAGCTAGGCAATTGGTTGGTGGTTAACTGTCCTGGGTGGTGAAAAACTCAGGACACCCTCCTTCGGTGAATGGGCAGTGCCGAAGCTTGTGGGATGGAGGGGCTGTGGCCCATTGCCGAGGACAATGGGTGGGGGCATGTCAGCTGAGGAGAAAAGTCAGGAAATTCACCAGAGGAGGAATGCTGGAGGAGGGGCAGTCAAGGGTAGGAGACGAAGGGTCCCATTCCGTTCTGGAATGGGGTGGAAATGGAGATTTTACAGTATCCTTGCCCTGGAATGAGGAGGGAATGGGGATTTTGCAGTATCCTTCACCTGTCACGCCCACCAGGCCACACCCACCAAGCCACACCTACCAAGCCACGCCATGCCCACAGAACCAGTAGTAAATTTTTTTGAATCCCAGCACTCAAGTGGCTGCTTGGCATCCACTGAAACTGAAATACCAAAATACCTGCAATGAACAATTTGACTTACTTCTAATGCGTAACAGACATCCTTGTCTCTGCCCAATTTGTAAGCCACAGTGGTTAAGAGACCGTGCTCAGAGAATGCAGGCTGAGAAAAACAGAAAAAGAAAATATTACTTATAACTTATTCTTGCTTCATAGGAAAAGTCACTGTATAATAGTCTTGTAAAATTTTAAAACGGAAGTGGAAAGTTCAAAGTATTAATTACTTACGAATAGATATTTCATGGGGGAATAATGATAGCTAAATACATTTTTGACATCTAAACAATATTTTTTTCTGGTTATATTAATTACTTACCTAGAAATCTAATTGGTTATTTTATGTTAAAGATAACTGTTCTGTCCCCCCTTCTCCGCTCGTTAACAGACAACAGGCAAACAAACTTAAAAGGAACTCTCTTCATCAGTTCTTGGCTCAGACTGGCTTCGAGCCCAAAAATAAATAGAAATAAAGTCTCTTTTAAGAAGGTAACAGAATACAAAACAAAAACTCTTACAAAGCAATGCACTTCTCCAAGTGCCTCCTTGAATCAGGGTTACAGAAAGCAAATCACTTCTCCAAGTGCTCTCAAATAAACCACGACCGATGATCAATGAATGTTGAACGAACGAAGGAACGTTGACTCCTGCAACCAGGGTGTGGCACCATCCGTCCTTTTATCACCCGAAGACCCACTAACGAGCCCCAGCTGCATTGTTAAACTTGCATCCCGAAAAGACTCACAGAAGACTGCTGCTGAGTCACACTATCCCCCACCGCAGGGCCCTTTCCCTGGGTTCCGATGGTCTGGATGCAGTCGGAATGACGTGTCCACAAGATGACCCGCACCCATTTCCTGTGCTGCCTTTTTCATGAGTCCCAAACCTCTGCAGGAATAGCGCCCTTGAATCGGAACTCCTTAGGTATCCGGTAGCCACCACGTTTCCTGCCGCCCTTCATGGCGTCAACACCCCGTCCAGGGTCCTTCACCCTCTGCAAGGTCGACCCACCAGCCCTCCTACCATCGGAGGTTGACGGCAGCTCTACCAGCTTCGGCCGAGCCTTAACACCCTGTCCAGGGTCCTCCACCCTCTGCAAGACCGACCCACCAGCCCCCCTACCATCGGAGGTTGACGGCAGCTCTACCAGCTTCGGCCGAGCCTTATCACCCTGTCCAGGGTCCTCCACCTCCTCCAAGGCCAACCCACATGACCCCTCGCCATCGGAGTCTGGCGGCAGCTCCACCGACTCCTGCCGAGCCACCACGCAATCCCCTCCCGCAGAGCCCTTCCCCTGGTTTCAATGATTGGGGTGTGGCCCAGAAGGGTTGGTGACGGCCTCCACAGAACACAGTCCAAGACACTGGTACGCCGCTGGGAACCTAGAAACAAAGTCCAGTGCTGCGGGGACTGGAGTCGACAATGGCTGGAATCTTGGCAGAGTTCTCCTTGCAGACCTGGCCCATTGGCACTGAGCACATGACTTCACGCACCTCCGCACGTCATTTTTCAGATGTGGCCACCAAAATTGACGGGAGGCCAGGAGCAACGTCCGAACAAACCCCCAAAGTCTTGATGCAGACACGCAATGAATCTGCGAGAGCAGATGTGCCCTGCGGGAACATAGAGCTGGCCCCGACACTTCAAAAGATCCCCTTCCAAAGTCCATGGGGACGCAGGCCCCACTTCCGCCTTTTGTCGCTCCACCCAGTCATCACCCTGCTGCGCATCCCGTAACAGAGACTGCATGCTCACGGAATGACAAATGGCAGCGCAGGATGCAACGGATAGAACAGTCCGAGGTGGAAGTGAGTTCGCAGGGTCAGAGTTCTCTACTTTACTCGGCAGGGCATCCACCCTGGGACTCCACACCCCCCAAAGGCACGCTACCTTGTGCGAACGGGGTATCACGGCCGCACAAACGTGCTGGTTGTCCAACATGATAGTGCGTGGCTGAGGGACGGCTGCAGTCCACGCAACCCTTCTGTTCTTCTTGGGGCAACTCCCTGCCAAGTGACCAAGATCCCCACAGTAGAAGCACAATCCCTCAGCACGTTGTCTGTCCATCTCTATCCATGACACTCGAGGTCTGACAGCACCCAACTCCATGGGCTCCTCCCAGTCCACTGCAGTCCCTTGCTGAACTGGTATGCTGGTGGTCTCCTGGAATGCACGGCGAGGTCTTCGCCTCTGCAGCCGGGCATCTATCCGGAGGCACAGGTGGACCAACGCGTCGAACATCGGTGGCCTGTCCACCCTCGCCAGTTCATCCGGCAAGGCCTCAGACAATCCATCCTGGAACGTGTCCATTAGAGCTGGTTCATTCCACGTGGAATCCTGGCTATGCAGCCTGAATTCAGTTACATAGTCCTGCAATGAACCACTCCCCTGCTGCAGTGACTTCAGACTTCTAGCTGATGTTTCCCCCTTGATAGGATCTTCAAACATCCGTTTGAAGTACTGACAAAAGCCCTGGAAGTCATCCAACAAAGGGCTCTGCTGAATTAACAAGGGGGTAGCCCAACGGGCAGCTGTGCCTGAGAGCAAACTGATAATGAATCCCACCTTCGTCCGGTCAGTGGGAAAGTCCTCCACTCTCAAAACTCAGGAACAGCTGGCATTGTCCCAGAAACGCGGCAAACATGGCCAGACTCCCATCATATTTATCTGGCATGGCTACTGGGCACTTCCTCCTTGGCTGGTTTTTTTTTTTGCAGCTCTCTGCAGCTGTGTAATTTGATCCGACAACATCACGATTTGTTGTGCCATTAGCCTATTTTCAGCCATTAATTGTTCCATAATTAATGAAATGGAGGCTTGTCAGGCAGGAGTCAAACTGTTCTGTCCCCCCTTCTCCGCTCGTTAACAGACGACAGGCAAACAAACTTAAAAGGAACTCTCTTTATCAGTTCTCGGCTCAGACTGGCTGCGAGCCCAAAAATAAACAGAAATAAAGTCTCTTTCAAGAAGATAACAGAATACAAAACAAAAACTCTTACAAAGCAATGCACTTCTCCAAGTGCCTCCTTGAATCAGGGTTACAGAAAGCAAATCACTTCTCCAAGTGCTCTCAAATAAACCACGACCAATGATCAATGAATGTTGAACAAACAAAGGAACGTTGACTCCTGCAACCAGGGCGTGGCACCATCCGTCCTTTTATCACCCGAAGACCCACTAACGAGCTCCAGCTGCATTGTTAAATTTGCATCCCGAAAAGACTCACAGAAGACTGCTGCTGAGTCACAACAGATAACTCTTGCCAAAATACTAAAATAATTATTTTAAAATTGTCTTAAACACTGGCTAATGCAGTGATGGCTAACCTTTTTGCCATCACATGCCAAAAGCAGGGGGAGTGGGGGGGTCGTGTGCAGGCGTGCCTATACCCCTAATTCTATGCACGCAATCCCTACATGTGTGCACAACCCCACCTTCCCCCCAGAGGCTTTCTAGGAGCCTGAAAATGGCGAAAACAGCCTCCCCCCCCCCCGAGGCCCTCCAGAGGCTATGAAGCCTCCGGAGGATGAAAAACAGCCCTATACAAAAATTGAAAGTCTGTTCCTGAACTTCTGGTTTGTGCGTTGGGACGCAGGGAAGCCTCCTGAAGCCTTCGGAGGGTGAAAAACGACCCAACATACAAACCAGAAGTTTGGGAATGGACTTCTGGGTGGCCCATAGGGCCATTTTTTGCCATCTGGAGGCTTCACAACACGTTCCTGAAGTTTCTGGAAGGAGAAAAATGGCCCAACACGCAAAACAGCAGAAAATGAAGACCAAAGTCAGTTGGCCAACACGCACTTGTGCACTGGAGTTGACAGGGCAATGCCTCGCGTGCCCTAACAAATGGCTGCATGTGCCACCTGTGGCACGTATGCCATAGGTTCACCATCACGGGGCAATGTATTAGTGTTCTAATATGGGTATCTCTTTAAGGGTTTCATACTAATCAATTTCTCAAAAATATTATGAACGCTAAAGCCTGAACCAGGAGCCCTATTACAATGTGCTTCCGACTTGCCTTTTGAGAGATGAATGGCTACATGAATTTAAAATTATTTAAAAATTATATAGAAGACATTAAAGACAAAGGAAACATACCTGAATTATTTTTTAAAAAATATACAATTAAGTATTGTGCACTAAGGTCTATTTATTTGAAAAACAGCAAATTGTTTCATTCATAGCACCAACCTTATGGCCTGTATTGCAGAGTAAGAAGCAGCCTGTTCCATACCTACAGTGGGGAAAAGAAACAAGTTACTGAATGTAATTCTTCAGCTTAATTGCTGAACCTGCAGCAGATACATATAAAAAAAACTTGGAATTAAAAAAAGTGACTCTAAAGCTATTCATGAATAGTAACTATCTAAATGTCCACATTTTCTATTCCTATACTCCCTATATAGTATGTGCACAATTATTAGGCAAGTGAATATTTTGATCGTATCATTTTTATGCATACTTTCTACCTCCAAGCTGTATAAACTAGAATGCTTAGTGACTATAAGCATATCAGGTGATGCATATTTGTATAACGAGGGAGGATGAGGCTAAGCAGATCAAACCCCTATGTCCAAGTATGCATAATTATTAGGCAACTTCTTTTCCTCAAGCAAAATTTAATAGAACTTTGAAAAGTCAAAAATTATAAAAAGTCTTTTAGAGGGATGTAACACTCTTGAAATTGCTAAGATATTGGGGCATGATCACAGAACCATCAAACATTTTGCTGCAAATAATCAACAGGATCGCAAAAAATGTGTTGAGCAAAAAAAAGATGCCTATTAACTGCTAAAGATTTGAGAAGAATCAAATCAAACCAAGAACTCATTATCCTCCAGTGCTATCACACTCCAGAACTGCAACCTATCTGGAGTACCCAGAAGTACAAGATGTTCAGTGCTCAGAGACATGGCCAAGGTAAGGAAGATCACGACTGAACAAGACACATAACTTGAAATGGCAAGACTGGGCCAAGAAATATCTGAATACAGATTTTTCAAAGGTTTTATGGACTGATGAGAGTGACTCTTGACGGACCAGATAGATGGCTCTGTGGCTGGATCAGTAATGGTTACAGAGCTCCACTTTTCCTGGGAAAGTCAAAACCTCACTTTTACTTTCTTAAATGTTCAGGTTTGAGGTTTATTAACATTTTGGATTGAGAGAGAGCACTGTAGTTGTTCAATAATAAAATGAATCCTCCAAAATACAATTTGCCTAATAATTGTGCACACAATGTAGTTTTGGTTGTTAAAAGATAGGTGTCCAATAAATGGATCAACACTTTTATTCCTATTGATATTTTATTAAAATCCAAAATGTTGTTCCACTGAAATTAACACAACAGAAAAAATAGCTTTATCTGCACATCTCGAGGAGGTACTAGATTATTTTAAGTCAGCTAAAATTGTATTGATTTTCCTTTCTGTAATAAGTCTATAATATAATATTTCATGTTAATCTTACGTATTCTTTGCTTGGCCATCCTTGAAGCACATTTGTCCTACTAGTGCAGCAGACTGATCACCTAAACACTGGAAAAACAAATAATTCCATAATATGTAACAAAAATGTTTATGCATTTATTTACTTAAGTAATCAAATTAGATTCTTTTTAGAGGAATAATTTTGGCTGATTTTCTTTACATAGGCTGTCAAGAAATATTTAGAACTTTTTCAAGAGGCAACTGGACTTCCTGGTTTTTCTTTGAAGATGTTTCGCTTCTCATCCAAGAAGCTTCTTCAGCTGACTTGATGGTGGGGAATTGAAGGTTTTATACTCCTTGCAGACACATGGTCATTTGCATTCTTTTAGCAAATAGTTAAGGCCACCTGGAGGTTTATTTATGTCATCAGCATCACCTGAGTGATGCAAATGGGTGTGGAGCCTTCTTGGAACTGTTGTAAGAACTGTGTTGTAGACTGGACACAGATTATGTCATATCCCTCTCCCTCTGTTGAGAGAGGACTGTTTTCAAACAAGTGGACCGGGGGAGGTGAAACGCCTTCAAAGAAAACCCAGAAATAGCAATAGCAGTTAGACTTATATACTGCTTCATAGGGCTTTCAGCCCTCTCTAAGCGATTTACAGAGTCAGCATATTGCCCCCAATAACAATCCGGGTCCTCATTTTACCCACGTTGGAAGGATGGAAGGCTGAGTCAACCCTGAGCCGGTGAGATTTGAACAGCCGAACTGCAGAACTGCAGTCAGCTGAAGTAGCCTGCAGTGCTGCATTTAACCACTGCGCCACCTCGGAGAGAAAGTCCAGTTGCCTCTTGAAAAAGCACCTTTGGGACAACCATGACCTGGATAGCTAAGAATCTCCATAGACAACATTTAGAATGTTATATTTTGTCACCTTGCAAACACAATTGCTTAGTGTACATCAAGAGCCGAGGTGGTGCAGTGGTTAAATGCAGCACTGCAGGCTACTTCAGCTGACTGCAGTTCTGCTGTTCAAATCTCATCGGCTCAGGGTTGACTCAGCCTTCCATCCCTCCGAGGTAGGTAAAATGAGGACCCGGATTGTTGTTGGAGGCAATCTGCTGACTCTGTAAACCGCTTAGAGAGGGCTGAAAGCCCTATGAAGCGGTATACAAGTCTAACTGCTATTGCTATTGCTAATTTATATGACAAGATTTTGCATTATGTTCTTAAGGAGTATAATTCCTTCAATTAGCTTTATACATTTGTGGTTATTTCTTATAATCTTCAAATAGTATGCATAGGTGTGTGTGTGTGTGTGTTTTAATAGATTTTCACAGGTACAGGTATACAGGTCTTGGTGTATTCGGGTCTTTTCCCGTGTAAGATTGAGAGTATTTTGGCAACGTTTCGCCGAGATCCCACTTGCCATCTTCAAGCTGGTGCTTTCAGCTTCGTGCTTGTGCGCTTTGCTTGCACAAGCACGAAACGTTGCCAAGACAATCTCAATTTTACATGGGAAAAGACACGAATACAACAAGACCAGCATGCTTGCATGCATGCATGCATGCGTGTGTGTGTATTCATAGATTTTCACGGGGTGTAGGTATGCTGGTCTTGTTGTAAGATTAAGATTGTCTTGGCAACATTTCAGCAAGGTCTCACTTACCATCTTCAGGCTGGTGTTTTTGGCTTAAAGCGTGACCGGAGCTGCGGTCTTTCTATAAATCTTTGGGGAGTGGGGGGGGGGGAGTGCTAGCTTTGTTTCAGTAAGTGGATTGATTGGATGTGTGGCTGTATCATGATTGGTAGATTGGTGCTGATTGGTGCTGGCTGTGGGTCCATTGTTTTTTTGTGTTGTAATGGCCTGGGTGGTGGGTGGGGCTCATTTGTTTACCAGGGCTGGTTTCCAGATGTCTGGTAGGCAGGTATCGCCACGTTTATTCATGTTGTAGGGGTGTTTCTCTATTTTGATAGCTTCCATAATTATTCTCTTGTTGAAGTATTCAGTTTTGGAGATTAACCTGGTTCCTTCAAAATTAATTTCATGTCCTGTAGCTTTAAGGTGCTGGAAAAGGGAGGAAGTTTTTTCTTTTTTCTTACTGCATTCTTTTTTTCTGTGAAGCGTGCATTTATTCTCCTGTTCGTTTGTCCTATGTATGTTGCAGGGCAGATTTTGCATGGTATTTTGTAGACTCCTTGGTTTTCTAGCTGGATTTTGTCTTTGGGGTTTCTTAAAATGTTGGCTATTTTTGGGTCAGTGTTGAAGGCTGTCTTGATATTGTGTTTGTGGAAAATTTTGCTGATTTTATCTGTGGTGCCTTTGATGTAAGGGAGGAGGGCGATGCCATTGTCCTGTTCTGTGTCTCAGTTTTTTGGGAGGAGTCTCCCTTTGGATTAGGTTGATAATTGTTTTTGTTTGGAATCTGTTGGAGATTAATACGTTTGTGAAAGTGTGTGATTCAGTTTTCAGGTGGTCTTTGTCGATTAGGCGTTTGGTTCTGGAGATGAGGGTCTTGGCTACAGAGTTGATCTGTGCAGGGTGGGGATGGGATTGTGCGTTTAAGTAGTGGTTGATGTGTGTTTTTTTCTGGTAGATGGTGTGTCCTAGGGAGCCATTGGGTTTTTTGTAATTAGGACGTCCAGAAAGGGAAGTTGGTTGTTTGCTTCTATTTCCATAGTGAATTGTATTTTGGGGTGTAGGCTGTTGAGATGTGTGAAGAAGTTGTCCAGTTTTTCTTTCCCATGTGGCCAAATCGTGAAAGTGTCATCAACATATCTAAGCCAGAGTTTGGGTTTGTGTTCAGATTTATCTAAGGTGTTAGTTTCAAAATGTTCCATGTATAAGTTTGCAATCTCAATCTTACACGGGAAAAGACCCAAATACAAGAAGACCAGTAAATAAATAAATAAATATAATATAAAAATGGTCATTTTTCATGAATTCATTTGTTCCACACGTATACCTGGAAACATAACAAAAATAATTACTATACCTTTTTGTCACACTTTAAGGATGCACATGTTATTTTTTATTTTCTTATTAAATTTATTTTTAATAAAACAAGTTATATCAAACAGAATGTCAACTCGCAAAAGCATTTTTAGTCTGCTCTCGAGTTGCCATTAGAAGCAAGGGGGGAGCACATATCACATGTACCTTTTTCAAACATCGAATCTCAGATTACCAAAGCTGGGTTGTGAGGCGTGCCTCTAAAGCCCACAGGAGTACCTCGTTGGAGAATGTGATTTATGACACAGACTGAAAGGGGAGGAGGGAACAGGGTCAAAGGTGGGCTGTAACCCTTGTATAAAATGTTTTATAAATGGCATATGTCACCGGAAAGATTGACAAAAATATTTAAAGATAAGTCAACCAAGTGTTGGAAGTGTCACCAGACACCGGAATCATATTATCATATGTGGTGGACACGTGCAGAGGCAAAAAAATACTGGGCAAAAATTTGCATGTGGTTGGAAAGGATGATACAGCAGCATATTGATTTAAAGTAGGAACTGTTTTTGTTGGGTATTTTACCAGAGAAATATAGTAAAGAAAATGTATATTTAATTATTAATGTAATAACTGCAGCTAGAATTGTATTTTCACAAAATTGGAAAATGGAAAAAATTCCCTGAGAGGGAGAGGTAATTAGACTGTGCAGAAATGAAAAGATTAACATTGGCAATTAAAGAGAAGGAAGAATCTGAGTATTATAAGATATGGGAATGTTTTTATCACGGGATAGAAAATGAATATAGACAAAGAGAAACAGAAAATTGAATAATAATTTGGAAAACAACGTAGAATTATAGGGGAGGAGTTGAATTAAAAGGCAAAATGTAAAGGTAAAGGCAAGATAAAAATAGATTAAAATGGTATAACTGTTAAATATGATTACACAAAGACTATACCCAGATGACACACTATACGATTAATGATGTAAGTGGTTATAGAAAAATAAACAAAACTTTTTTTTTTAAAAAAAAGGTGGGCCATAACCTACGTGTACCAGAGCAAACCTCACTCGAGTAGATGGTGACACACTGCTCCTAATAAATCATTGTATTCCTTTTGAAACATGGCTTGAGACTCAGTGTATGTTGGAACCTTGACATAGATATGGTTAAAGATTCTAATACTTGGCAAAAATTATATTAAAATATCATAGCTTTATTTAGGAAACTCACCCCAGAAATTGGCACACCAGTCAAAGCTCCAGAACTCTGCCAAAAAAGCCATTTTTAAAAGAAAAATTATGCAGCTGTTTTCAACTAATTTACAAAAAAGGAAAATGATGTACAATTAGAATATGATTGCTTATAGCTCAGAAGCAAATTAAAATAAAAAATGTAAAATTGTTAGCAGAAATGCAAATAAAAATAATAGGGGGAACAGAGAAAATTGTCATCTGTCAAAATAAAAGGCATATTTGGTTCTCTACTGCAGTGGTCCCCAACCTTTTTATCGCCGCGGACCAGTCAGCCTTTGATAATTTTACCGTGGCCCGCTGAGCGCGCGCAGGGGTGGGGGGGCGTTGTTCGCGACGACAAATTGATTGTTCAGTATGGCTAGCGTAGATAGCGTAGCACAAACTGCGCCTACGCAAGGCTACGCTACTAGCGCTGTCTATGCTAGCCCTACGTAGCTGCGCAGGCGCTCTTAGGTTTTTTTCAGGAATCGGCCAGCGCTGAAGCGCTGAAAAGGAATGAGAAGGGCGGCGCTGGACACAGGGGGGCGGTGGGCCGCTGGTGACGTCAGAGTGCCACCAGCGGTCCAGTAACACCCCTTGTGCCAGTTAGCCCTAATTTGCATACAGAAAGAAACTATGGCCCCCGGCCGCTGCAGCGATCATGGCCCCCGGCCGCTACGCGGCCCGGTGCCAGGTACTCCACGGCCCGGCACCGGTCCGCGGACCGGGGGTTGGGGATCACTGCTCTACTGCACTGTAGATGTCCTGAGAATCCCACATATGTGGCACAACGAGGGACACATCTCTCTTTCTTCAAATGCTGCGGAAGTATAATTCCCTGTAGCTTCATTAAGCATGATAAACAACCAGGAATGGTGGGGGAAAACTGAATCCTGGACTTAGTCCTTGCTTAATGATTGGTCACTTAATGATAATTCAAATTGACAGCTTGGAAAATCATGCTCTTGCACACCCATGGGTGTTTGGCAAATTGTTAGCACTTGCAACCAGTTGCCAAGCACCCCACAATCATGTGATCATCAACTGTAATCTTCTCTGCTATCTTTCCTAGAAAGTCAATGGGGAAACCAGCAGGGAATGTTGCAAGTGAAAGTATCTTCAGAATTCAGCTCCCTTCCTCAGCCTGCCAAAAGATTTTCCCTGTGTGCAGGGAGGAAAGAGAAAACCATCTGGAGCTGCAGAAATGGAGCTAAAATCATGAACTTCACCAGTAAAGACAAAGGCAAAGTTTGGGTTTTTTGGGGGGAGGGCCCCCCAAACTTGAAGCTATTTTAATTCTTACACTACTCCTAGAAATGAAAACAGTTTCAAATTACATCATGATAAAATATTTTTGCCATTAAATCTTATCTCAAGATACTGGAAATCCACAAATGACATCTAGGAAGCAGCCTGGAGCCTACCTAACTCAAAAGCAGACGTCATTTGAGGTTCAAGTAATCCTTGAGGCTACAGTAAAAAAAGGTAAATACCATGCTTCACAAATAGAGATTAGTGCCTATTATTAAACAGAAGTGGAAGAATAGGAAGTCTTATATTCAATGGTCGTGCTCTGAAACTATTATCCAAGAGCTCAGAGAGTAATACTATTATGTTCTTGAAAACAGGAAAAAGTATGGACATTTAGCAAATAGATACATCACTGAGACAAAAATAGCTTTGCTTTTCAAATATTATATGTGCACATGCACTCTCAACAGCAGTGATCGGCTTAGTGAGCCATGCATAAAATATAGCCAGTGCATTTCCATTCGGGGATATCTTTATTTTTTAAAGAACTTTCTCTGCTCTAAATACATTTTTAGCCAGAAACTACATAATTGTTAATCTCATTTTTCTAATCTTTTAAACTGATGCAAAGTGATCAACTGAACTTCAATTGTAATTAAACTTTGAGAAGGAGATTTCATTACAACAAAGAGGGACTTTCCCTGAAGAAATGCACTGTATCTAAGCAAGATGAATGAAGATGTAAACTGACTGTATTCTAACAAAATCCTACTCACCAGGGTAGGAGAGATTTTCTATTGCCAGCAAAATAGGTAGTGAGAAAGAGGAAGAGACATAAACAAGTTTGTAATTTTAAAACCTGCTAGTTTAATTACCATTAACTGTACGATGCTGCTGAACAGATGATAGTTGAAGCATCCCTCAGGAGTGGGTTTCAGCCGGTACGGACCGGTACACCCGTTGGTTGGTGAAATTTAGCTTGCCTTAACGTACCCATTCTTCCGGAGGCCCCGACAAGCCCACGTGGCATGTGCTCCTCTTTTCTCTCTGATAGCTACCTTGTTTCCCTCCAGAGGAGGAAATTGCATGGATTCCCCACCCCCTTCATTGGAAACAAGGCAGCTGTCAGAGGAGACAGCAGCACTGGCCAATGGGCTTGTCCAATGAATCCTCACCTCCGGTTCCTTCTTCTGCTGTTTGAAGAAGCCACTCAGGGTCCATTCCCTTGTCTTTGACAGCTGCCTTGTTTCCAATTGCGGGGGGGGGGGATCCATGGAGAGGGAGGAAGAAGATGGATTTATTTTTCCCCAACCCCAATTGGAAACAAGGTGGCTGTCAAAGACAAGGGTGTGCGCCCCGCATGGCTTCTTCAAACAGCAGAAGAAGGAACAGGAGGGGAGTTTCATGTGGGGCTTTTCCAACAGTCAAACTCCCTTCCGGTTCCTTCTTCTGCTGTTTGAAGAAGCCACTTGGGGTGCATTCCCTTGTCTTTCACAGCTGCCTCGTTTCCAATTTGGGGGGGGGAGATCTATGGAGAGGGAGGAAAAAGATGGATTGGAAACAAGGCGATTCCAGCAGCTACGTTTTGCTTTGAAACTTGCTGTCCCGGCAATCCGAGGGGACATTCCCCCAGCAGTGTCTCAGGCGCTCCCACCCTTAGCCAGGAGGAAGTAAGGATGGCTGGGTGCAGTTTGGCTCCTTGTGGCTCCCATCAGATCATCAGGGGCCCTTGCGCGCCTGCTCACTCATGTGGCCTGCGTGAATGGAAAATGCAGCAACCTTAATGTAGTAGAGCAGGGGGGGGCTGGAGCGGGAGGTTCTTGCGCAGCAAGAGAGAAAGTTGCCTGAGAGTGTTGTCGCTGAGAGAATGTCCCCTTCAGATTCCCAGGACAGCAAGTTTGAAGGCAAAACGCAGCTGCTAAAATTGGTGCACCTGCAACTTAATGCTTTCCAAGAAGCCGGGAGGCGACTGCTGGCAGAGCCTCCGGGTGAAGGGTGCAGTGGCAGGAGAGGCTGGCTGTCCCTGAAGCCAGCTCTCGAGGAAGGAGGCAGAGATGAGGCCCGGGGCTCGCTTCCCTACCTCCTTCCTCCAAGAGCTGCGGGCAGCAGGGGAAATGAGGCTTCTTTGCCAGCCTCCCAGCTGGCAAAACAAAAATTTTCGCCAACTGGTAGGTATGTGTGAGTGAGAGAGGGGAGGGGGGCAAGAGCGAGAGAGAGAGAAAGAAAGAAAGAGTAAGAGAAAGAATGGAAGGAAGAGGAAGAGAAATTAAGAAAGAAAGTAAGTAAGAAAGGAAGGAAGAAAGAAAAAGGAAGAACTTATGATCATAATTGAGCCCAAAATTTTGGTTGCTAAGCAAGAGCATTGTTAAATGAGTTTCACTAATTTTACAAGTTGACCACTCCCACCTAGTCAAATGACCACCAAGCCACACCCCAAAAATAGGCCACACCTACAGAATGGGTTCTAAATTTTTTTGAAACCCACTACTGATCCTGGTAGTCACGTGATCAAAATTTGAATGCTTGGTAGCCCACCTTTATTTATGACAGCAATGAGCCCTTCAATTGCTGATCTTCCGAACAATTTCTGAGTTTGGCTATTTTGCACTCTGCTGTGCAAAGTCTACCCCTTCTGTACCCAGCTGAACTTCACTGTTTCTTCCTGCTTCTCTGCTTCTCTGCCTGCTAATGAGGCACACCTGCAGTGGTGGCAGCAGGGGTTGGTGGCAGCAGTGGAGATGTGATACAGATGGGGGAGCTGAGTAAGATGCTTAAGTGCTGAAAGCCAGCTGACAGTTTTTGACAAGCAGAAGAGTGAGGTTCCAAAGGTGCTTTTTGAAAAGGAAACTGGACTTTGTTTTTCCTTGAAGACATTTCGCTTCTTATCTGTCAAGGAAAGTTCAGTTGCCTTTTGAAAAAGCACCTTTGGAACAACCATGACCTAGATGACTGAGAATCTCCATAGACAGAAAAGTGAGATCTTCACCTAATGCCCGCAACTGGGACTACTAGAATTTCTGTCACAAAGTGATACAGTCACATGTTATTTCGCCTAAAACTCTTTTGTTTAGTTATGGAAATTCCAATCACACTTAGGATTGTTAAGCAAAGACTCCTGTATTATTTTAAAAATACATTTAAGTAAGACACCATCAGATTTTTTCAATGCTAGGGATTCTATTTCATTAGAATAGTGTGTGTGTGTATGCATAACATTTTAAATATTAAGAACTCCATTTGATATTTTTAAAGACCCTAAAGACAGAATAGATGGACCTATGTGTGACTGGGGTTTTAGAGGAAGTTATTTTACTTTTTTAAAAAAAAACTTACAAATATATTTTATTGTTTACATGATAATATTCATGTATCACTCTACTATAAAATACTGAAAACTTGACTCTCAGTTTTCAGCAGTTATGATTACAAGAGTATGGTCATAGTACAGTGACTGTGTTTTTTTCTAATTCCTACAACTCTATGAATAAGATGTGCATTCAATAATTCCTCCTGTAACCAAATATTAAGTTTTGGATGTTTTAATGTAAACATTTTAGCTACTTTGTACAGAAATTTGTATTAAAGGGATTTTTTAAAAAGTATCTGCTGTTCCTTTAGAAGCTGAAGACATTATCAAGCAATCACTACTTTTGCTCAGCATTTCAGTTTTGCACAATTATTTTTGCCATCTTTCCCCAAACACCTTGCAATGAAATGTATGAGATAAGAATGGCTTAAACATTACTTAAGTCACTGACTATGTACCCAAACTCTTTACACATAGTAATTTGAATGCTTTAAATAGTTAAAAATAACTGTCAAAGAAATAGGCAAATGTCCAACATTTGCATATTAATAGAGCCAAGAAGCTGTACTCAACAAAAATAAAAGTTAAAATTCATCTTTAAGTAAAGCAAACATTGTTTAATCAAGTAAATGTTATTAGTTTATTGTTATTTCACTTTAAATGTAAGTTCAAAAATAAGAACTCATGACATGTAAGTTTCAAATAGCTGTAATGATTCATAAAAAAAGATCATGCTACTAGAAACATCTCAACTCAATTTTGTTATGAGTTTCCAGACTCATTTGACAAAATAAATTTTCTTTGTGTCATGTACTTTTCTGGATTTAAATAGTGACACACTATTAATTCATATAATATGAGAGTTTCACATTTACACTAAAATTTTAGCGGTGATATATCAAACTGAAAACCTTATACCTAGGCAACTCACACAATCCTTACAGTGCTTATCTGTGTGTGTGTGTGTGTTTGTGTGTGTGTGTGTGTGTGTATATATATACACACACACATATACACACACACACACACACACACATACATATATATCTCCTTTGGAATTTAAGTAAACAACGATAGCACACCTAAATCTTTATCTTTTTTAAAAGAATACATATATACAATTCACAGAAAGCAGTAACTTCATAAGACAAAAAATACTTTTATAAGACAGAAAAGCAACTTTAAGACCTCTAAACCTATTCTTAAGGATTTTTACAATAATAATAATTTACTGAACTTGTATGCCACCCAACTCTCAATGACTCTGGAAGGCTCACAACATGGCTTTGATGTATTATTGTTTGTGTAGGGCTCTTGTCTGTGTGATATGTAAGATTATTTCAGTCTGGGCTATCTGATTGATTTAATGTTTTTATTTGTTTTTATGGTTTGTCCAGTTTTGTATTTTATCCAGAGTCCATTGGAGTTCAGCAGCTTATATATTCAAATAAATAAATAATGGTAATAATATTCTTCCTGTTAGATAAAACTTGTTTCATAAAATATATTACAACTTACATGAGCTACTAAGTAGAAACCATATATGCAATATCAATTAAGTAAAACTATTTGCTTAACATTTTACATACATACCAGTAATCCATAGATTTCTGAAGAACTTCGCACTTTGGGAAGCATTTCCATTGGAATTTCAAAAAAACTAGAATTGTTTTTAAAAAAATAGTGTGAATTCTTCCTTGCTGGTAAAAATTAGAAGTTTTCACTTCTTTTCATTTTTTGTAATATGTCTGATACATTTGGAAACATATCAGATTATATCAAATCATTTATTATTTAAAATTCTATATTTATAGAAAACAATACAAAATTTACCTTGGTATACATATACATATATATCCGTATAAAATATAAAAATGTACAAGAAATCTTGATTTGGTAATAGATCAGCAATAAAACAAGAGTCATTTAAAATAAAAGGAAAAATATACGGTAGTTATTTTAAAATATATTAAAAAGGCTAGAGTTAATACTATGATACATTATGCAGACTACAGCACAGTACTTGGCTGTGGTCAAGGCAATAAAATCAGATTTATTTTGAGAAAAAACAAACTGGAATGTTTTGTAAAGAGTGGAAATAATAATTCCTGGCGAGCATCTTCATAGAGATGCAATACAGTATTCCATCTATTCAATTATTCCTCCACCATATGCACATAGCCTCTGTTTCAAGGGGATATTTTGTTATCTTCCTTCAGTAATGGCTGTTGAGAGGACACTGAATCTGGCTAAGAAAAAGGTCCTTCTGAATTTTGGGATTGTTATGCCACTGAGATATCCAGCTGGCTAGATATATGCAAAAAAGCTAAACAAGTGTTTCTGGGTAAAGCTGGAAAGTCCGCTTGCATCAATGGTCTGCTGTTTGAGATCAGCTACTCACATTCATAGCCCATCAAGGTATTGGGTAGCCATGAAAAGATATAAAGTTGCAATTTAGCATAAATTGCCTGGCTCCAGGAACATTGGAAACTGTTAATAATAATCAAAGGGGCCAGAATCAAGATCTTTAGCTAGAAGGCAAATAGAACAAAAAAGGGATAGAAATAGGCAAACTGAAAGGATATAGCAGATAGCAGTGTAGAAATTGTGCTCTCTGCCTGGCAATTTTTCCAGGTGACACTGATAAACATAATCTGAGTGTCCTTCTAAAGCACAGGTGTCAAACTTGGGGCGTCACGTTACCGTTACATGACATTTCACGATGTTTTTCCCATTTGCAGAGCTGGGGTGGTTGTAGCCTATGCGTGATGCACCCGGCCCATGGGCCACCAGTTTGACACCCCTGTTCTAAAGGGAACAATAAAAGTGTAGATGGCTCAGTGATTCTAGTGAGCCATCTTTGCAAGAATGTCCTTATGGTTCTCTCCACAGAAAGTTCTGAGGCCAATAAGCTGTTAATTTTAACAGCTGTTAAAATTAATTATTCTGTTTACTCTTATTTTTAAGAAAACCAGGTTAAAGTTTTAATCTGACATGTTAAACACAATTTTTATTTATTTGTCAAATTTATATGGCCACCCACCTCATACAAAGTGACTCTGGGAGGCATACAATAAAACCTATTATTTCAAATATGTAAAAATAAATTACTTACTTGCAAAGCTCATCATCCCACTCTAATGAATGAATGTTAAACAACATTGTCCTACTGGCGTTGGTTACGTCAGTGCAATGAATACCTCCATTTTTTCCACCAGTCAAACACTTAAATGAATGAATAAACAATTTTGATCATTACTGCATAACTGGAAAATTAAGAAGAAATAGGCAAGCTACATTTTTTACAAAAATTAACTATAAGAAAATAATCTCTCAGGTACAATGTTAACCTAGTATGTTCTGTGTATGTGTGTGAGAGAGAGGAGGGAGGAACCAACAAGATAGATGCCATGTAGGTTAGGACTACTTTACCGTAATAGATATACTAATAGAATCTTGCAAGTCTGAATGCACTTCCCATCTTATTTTATCTTTATGTGATCTAAGTAGGGGCTTGTCTTAGATGTTTTCTCAATTTTTTTTTCTTGGCTCAAGTTCCTCTTTTCAACTCTGTGATTGTATGTGAAAATGACCTTGGGAGATGGGAGATAAAAATATGCTGGATAGGAAATGATAAGATAAGAGAGGCATAGATTTCAGAATGCATAATGGGCAGAGAAAGAAACTCCTCAGGCTGTAAAAGAGGCACAAGGAGATTTGTATTATCAGACTTTCACGATTCTGCTAATGTATCTTTATGATTAAGTAGAATTAGCTCATCTGGTTGTGTTTCCTATATGATCTTCATGGAATGCTGATAGACTGGTGCCTTAGTGGCTGTTATTCTCTTGTCCTTTAAGGCCATTATCTATGCCTGCTACAGTATGTGATGAGAGAGAGAGACAGAGAGACAGAGACATAATTACTCTGTTAATCTGTAATTATGTAGCTGACTTCAGTTCTTATAACATCAGTTCTTAAAGACCTTAACATTTTAAAGTTCTACTATTAAACATGGATTATATTAGATATAAATGCCTAAAAGATGGCATAACATGCTAGGATCTTTAGCTGTATAAGAGAAATTTTTCTCATTTTTTCATCATATATTTACTCGATGTATAGAATAAATGGATATCTATATCTAAATCAGAATTCCCCAAATCTAGGTAAATTACCTAAATTTTGTAAACATTGTTTTTTGAGGGGATAAAACATGAACCTATTACAAAATCACAACAGGGATATTTAAATTAACTGAAAGTGTTTTACCTATATTGAGTAAAAAGGATCTTTGATAAGCAGTTTTGGGTAATGAAGGAAAAAGCACTAATTTAGAATATTACTAAACCCAACTTTATTGCTTTTCATCAATGCTGAATGAATGTGAGAGCATAATTTGCATTCATTACTAATTTATTCTGCTAATAATATTTTAGACAGTCTATAAATGAATACTAATGTTCCTGAGAATATGACAAAGGAAATTTAAATTTAATATGACAAAGATATCTAAGGGGCCAAAAGAATTGACCCCCTAGAGGAAAAAGAGAGATAGAAACATGTCACTCATAGGAAAAAAACCACAAACCTAGTATAAAATCCCTGTCCAACCCAACCCACTTTGAAAGCAGCCCCATTGGTGCTAGGCAATTGATTTCATGGACTCTCCCTGGAAGAAAACATGCAGACACATAGAAAAGAAATATCATTAAATATCCCTAAAAAGGTAACACCATCAAATGCTTCTGTGATTGATAGAAAAATATCCCAAACCTCCTTAGGAAAAAAAGGCAAGTGTTGGTGATAGGAAATTCAATTCTCAAGGAATAGAACCAGCCATCTGTAGACCAAACAGTCAATACAGAGAGGTATGTTGTCTCTCTGGAGCTAAAATCAAAGATGTGGCTTAGAACCTAACCAAAATAATAAAACCCAAAGATTACTACCCTTTTCTTCTACTACATGTAGTAACAAATGACACAAAAAAGACTTGAAAACAATAAGTCAAGGGCTTAGGTGCATAGGTAGTTTTTTCATTTATACTGCCAATGAAAGGACAACATTCAGTAAGAGAATAAAGAATTCTAGAAGTGAACCACTGGCTAAAGGGTTGGTGTTTCTAAAACATTTTTTGGATTCCTGGACCATGGTCTGTACTATCCCCATGATGGACTTCTGCCAAGGGATGGGCTGTGCCTCAACAAAGACTAGGAAGAATGTTTTTGGAAAACAACTGGCTCAATTTATCAGGAGGGCTTTAAACTAAAATTGAGGGGGGGGGGGTGACCAATCTTTAGGATCTCCAGGATCTAATTCCAAGCAAAAACCCCTAGAAATAATGAAGTAAGGAGGGATGGGAAAGAAGGCAAACACAAACATCAAACAGGAGATATAGGAGGCATACCCAGAATCAGACATAAAGATCTCAAGTGCCTATATACAAATATACAAAGTCTGAGGAACAAACAAGGTGAACTTGAACTATTAATACATGAAGGTAGATATGATATAGTTGGAATAACAGAAACTTGGTGGGATGAAACCCATGACTGGAACATACTGATAGAAGGATACAAACTGTTCAAAAAATCCAGACCCCCATAAAAGAGGAAATGGAGTTGTACTGCATATAAAGGACCACTATATTGCTACAGAAATACATGAAACAAAAGATGAGAACCTCCTAGAATGCATATAAAAGAAGAAAAGAATGACATGAGTTTGGACTTTTGACTTACTGAGGGAAAGCCCGGAAATCTCAGATTTGGGTTTTCCCAGATATGCCTGTATACCTACTCTAATAAATGGGAGCTTTGAGAAATGCCTGTCTCTGAGTTTTCACTGGAATCTGGATTTTCTGGAATGCTGACAGCACCCCAAAAGGAGGCTGTCCGGGGTGCTGACCCCAGCACTAACCTGAAACTTGGGCAGTGTGAAGACTCAGCAAAGATGGAGGGGAGGGGAGATCGCAGAAGGAGAACTTATCAAGACCTGGTATTCTTCTTCTGAAGACGTGGTGCAAACGCTTGAAGCTATGGAGCCGACACAAAGGCTAAGCACTCAGCCCAAGGAGATGGATTCTTGGAAAAGTTGCCAGTCTGATCCAACTCCAGAGATGGGACTGGAGGAAAGACCACCTGAATATCGTTCCAACTCCAGCCCAATGCAGTCAATCCACGAGCCTGAATGGAGGGATGTGCGAATTTTGGGATCTGACAACTCCCGAGACTGGAACCTCTGCCTTATTGCCTCCGTCTTGAAGCCAATTGTTGACAGGGCTCCTAGAGCGTTTTGAGCGGCTTGACATGGGAAGTTATGGACCACGGTCCCAACCTCCTCAAGTGAGATGGAGTCTAACAACCCACATTCACTTTTACTGATCCAGGATCTGGTAGCAGAAGAAGCATGGCATCGACACTCTTCTACTAAGCCAGAGATGACTGACAGACTGGCTCGGTGCAACAGGATCAAGCAGCAGGAGGGAGACAGCAGATGCAACCGGCATCAGGAATGCTATGACTGCCCATTGCCCCACCTCGCCAACCTGCGTTCATGCTTCCCACTGCAGAATGCATCCCCCGCAGGTTGGAGATTCTATCCCAGCCATGGGTGGATCTAGCGCCAATGGACCCCAGCACCATTTACTCCACTTTGGGGGGGGGGGGAGGAAACACCATGGGCCCAATATGCCCCAACAATCCCGACACAGCAGTGGGATCTGATCCAGCAGCCAGTTGTAGCCCCCCCCATTGCAACTCAACACCCAGCACAGCAGCCAGCCCCTGTCCATCTGCCTGTCACAATCCAGCAGCCAGCAACAGCGCTGCCCCAGATTCCAGCTGAGCCGCCGGCGTTTCTCCCGCCACCCCAACAGGTCAGCAGCGCCCCAACAGGTCCCAGCCATGCTGCCTACCACAGCATACCAGCAAGCCCCTGCCCTGCCACTAGTCGCTGAAGCAATTCCACCAGCAAGACAACTGCCACCACAGTTTAGAGCAATTTTTGATGGTAAACCTGCCAAAATGGCTTATTTTCTCAGCCGAATCTGGGCTCATATAGACCGATATGGAGAACAATACGAAACAGGTCAAGATTTAGTATCAGCGATCACAGAAGTGATGAATGTAGGAGACGCTTCTGACTGGGTAGCCCAGCTGCACAATGAGGGGGCTGCTGAACTAAATGATGCTGAGTGTTTTATGAATTGTTTCGGGCCAGATTCGAACCGAATCAACGAAAACGAAGCCACAACAAAATGATGAAGCAAGGTAACCGACCCATAAAAGACTTCATATGAGACTTTAGATGGGTTGCAGGGAACCTTGGACATTGGCCTGACAGAATATTCCTGCACTACTTTAAAGAGGCCATCAATCAAGAAGTCAGAAAAACCTGAGAGGGCAGGGAGCTGACATCGCTATGACACGACATGCAATCTTGGAGCTCCAGGATTGCTGTCGATATCTCTGCTGCTGGATGGTCGTTTTGGACCTAAACCGTCCCGTAGAGACGGTGATAGAGAAGGGCACATCCTGCTGATCTCAGGGACATCGCAAAGTCCCTAATTGATCCAGGAGAAGCTCTTTTTTCCAGCAAAAGAGAAGCAGCCATTGAAACTGCAAAAGGTTGGGACAGCTCCTGAATGGAAGAAAAGCAGGAGAGAGTATATGTCAAAATGGTAAGACAAATTTTTACTATTAGAGAAGAGAACACCCAAAAAGACTTGGAGTAAATTAAAATTGGACAGACGAGAGCAAGAGGCGAATTAAGCTGAAATTAAACTTAGCGTGTTATCTTTTTTTAAAATTTTGCTTTTTTATGGATGGAACTTTTACGAATGCCTCTTACTCTTTAAATTGGATTGGTTTCTTTTTTCCCTCTTCTTCTATTTTTCCTCTTTTTTCATATTTGTAGATTATGATTTTTTTTCTTTTTACAACAATGCTCGGCTGGATTGTTTGCTTTTAAGCACTTTTTTTTCTTTTTTAAATTCGGAATTTAAAGAGAGGGGTAGAGGCAAAAAGAAGCAATACTTCCATCTAGAGGCTGGAGGGTTGGAAACCTTTTTTTTAAAAAAAATTCCTTTGAACATTCGACTCATATCTAATACTTCAAGGCTCTTGATTTTATTTATTGAAAGAGATAGTGGGAAGAGTACGGATTGTTTATGCAGGTGCTCTTCTGGAGTACTAGCAATAGCTGGACTGGAGTGAAGAGAAAACCTTGACTTGAAAGATAATAATAAACTTGTTTGAAACTTAACAAAAAAGCTTTGGGTGTCTTAGTGGCAGTGTTTATAACCTGGAAGAATGGCGCAACATGAAGAAGAAAAAGAATTAACATTGCAAATGATTATGTTTGAAATTCAAAAACTACAAATAAGTACAAAAAATATTGAAAAGAGGATGGAGAACATAGAACAAAAACCAGAAAAAATAGAGGGAAGAGTTGAGAACATTTATAAAACAATGATGAAATTTGAAGATAGAGTTCAAAAAATTGAAGAAAAATATGAACAAAGTGATAAGAAATTTTTTGATACTGACAGCAAATTGAGCGTGGTTGGAAACAACAGAAGTGGAATGTTGAAAGGAGAGATTAATGAACTGGAACTCTATTTCAACCCAAAACATGGAAGAAGAAAAGGGAAAAAATTTGGCAGAAACAATGAGAGAAATTCTGGCAGAAGCACCGGTGGTAACCAAAGGCAAGCGGATGGAAGGAACAGATGGAGGGTTTCAAGCCTTTACAAGATATGCAAGGAACAACAAAGTACCAAGAGAAGTCCACATAAGACTTATCAAGAAAGCAATTAGAATGCAAATACCACAAATGGCAAGAAATATAGGACTGCACTACTACTGGAAGGATACAGGATGAAAAAATGAAATGTTAGAAAAAAAAGTAAGTTAAACTTAGTTAAATTTAGAGTATTATGTATAAAATAAAGTAATAATAGTTATAGCTAAAAATGATTAATAATGAAAATAATGCATATATATATATATATATATATATATATATATATACATACACACACGATTGATAATATGAAATTTTATATAAATTGCAAGTGAGGACTATGGAAAGGATGCTTAAAAGCTTTGTTATAAAAGATAAATAATTCTATATAGAATAGAACTGGTTAGTTTAGAAATGGGAAGGCATCGTGAATTAATAAGATTTGTAGTGCGCCAAAGATGTTAGAATCTGTCACATTAGGCCTTGACAAATGAGCCCCTAACATTAAATGGGAGGATGGATACCAGAAAATCATAATTGGCATCGGCCCACTACCCCCTGTCCCTCCTGACATGAGGCTGCCAAACAATAGGGGCCAAACGCTAGAGACAGCCGCCACCATGTCAGACTTGCCTCCAGGTGAACCCAATTCCTAAGGAATATAGAGACTTAGCTGAGGTGTTTAGTGAGGAGGAATGCAACATCCTCCCCTCTCATCGAGCCACTGATTGTGCCATCGAATTAGAACCTGGGGCTAAGTTACCAAAACCAAGAGTGTATTCCATGATGCCCGCCAAAATGACTGAATTGAGAAAGTACATTGATACCAACTGAGCCAGAGGGTTCATTGAGACTGCAAAATCTAGAGTGGCAGCCCCAGTATTTTTTTAAGAGAAGAAAGAAGGGGGGGCTTAGATTTATGCATTGATTTTAGGGATGTCAACAGAATTTGCATACAAAATACATACCCTCTATCCCTAAGGAAGGACTTGCTGAATCATTTGTTAAAAGGCAAGATTTTCATGAAGCTAGATCTAAGGAAGCCTATTACTAAGTCCGCATAAAGGAGGGAGACAAATGGAAAATGGCTTTTAACTGTCCACTGGGCAGTTTCCAATTTCGAATCATGCCTTTTGGTGTTCAAGGGACCCCTGCAGTATTTATGCAACATCAATGAGGTACTACATAAACACCTGTATAAGGGGGTCCTGGTTTACTTGATGACATTCTCATAGTCAGCGAAACTTTGGAAGAATATGTCAAGCTAGTCAGACAAGTGCTGAAAAAGCCTTTAGTTGCCAAACTCTATGCGAAGCTGTCAAAATGCAAATTTCATAAAGAATCTTTAGACTGCCTGTGCTACCGAGTATCTATTCAAGGGATTGAAATGGATTCTGGAAAGATGAAGGCTGTGCTAGATTGGCAACCCCCACAAACACATAAGCAACTTCAAAGCTTCCTGGGTTTTGCAAATTTTTATAAACAATTCATCCCTTCCTTTGCTGAGGTAGTGTTCCCTTTAACTGAGTTACTTAAAACAGGCCCGCCTCCAATCAAGCCAAAACCTAGCCAACCTCTTGCTTGGACAATGGACTGTCAAAAGTCCTTTGAACATTTAAAGCGCCTGTTTGTGGCACAGCCGATCCGCCAGCATCCTGATCCAAATAAACCCATTACAGTCCAAGCCGACATTAATGACATGGCTGTAGTGGCTGTTCTACTCCGAAAGAACTCTCAAAACTAATTAACACCTTAATGAACACTGAAAACAGATGGGTGGTCTGGGAGAAAGAGGCTTTTGTGGTGTGGTGGGCTCTCTTATCCTGGCGACATTTTCTACAGGGGGTTAAGGAGCATTTCGAAGTGTTGACTGATCATGAATACCTTGAGGCTCTGAAGAACCCTCAGAAACTTTCCCCCAAACAAGTTTATTGCGCTCAGTATTTTAAAAGCTTTAACTTCAAACTAAAATACATTTGGGGGGGGTAGCATCCAGCCCCTCCCAAGACAGGACTGGTTCCTTTGTTCAAGACTTCTTGTTGGGCTTTGTTCTCATTGCGGTTTTAGTAAATAAGGTTTTTGTGACTGACTTTTGCTTTAGACTTCTCTACAGGACTTCTCTACACCGGACACTTGATAACTTGATGTGCTGGATTTCTGGAAGCGATGATGCATCGAGTCTGACATCCTTCATCGGAACTGGGCTTTGCTTAGTGACAGGGGCATGGTTTCAACAACTGTCAGGCTCAGTCCTTGCAATGAATGCATGAAGGTCAACCCAGTCTGGATGCTACCTCCACCCTATGAGAAGAGGCGTCTCAGGTAAGGACCAACACCCTTTCCAGATGTGCCTGTATACCTACTCTAATAAATGGGGGCTTTGAGAAATACCTGTCTCAGAGTTTTCACTGGCGTTTGAGTTTTCTGGAATGCTGACATTAAGAAAAAAAATAGAGAGCATCTGTCTGATCTTGATGAATACAAATCACTGGGATCTGACAGACTACACCCCAGAGTTCTACAGGAGTTGGCAGATGTCATCTCAGAACCACTGTACCACATATTTCAAAAATCCTGGAGCACTGGAGAACTACCAGAGGATCGGAAAAGAGCCGATGTGGTTCCCATGTTCAAAAAAGGGGGGGAAATAGACCCAGGAAACTACAGACTAATCAGCCTAACATCAATATTTAAGAAGATACTGGAAATGATAATAAAAAATAGATCTACCAACGTCTAGAAATGAGTAAAGTAATAACTAGCAATCATCTCGGGTTTGTTAAAAACAGATCATGCCAAACCAATCTTATTTAATTCTTCAACCTAGTGACTAAATTAGTAGACCAGTGAAATACTGTGGACATAATATAGACTTCAGCAAAGCATTCAAAAAAGTAGATCACAACCTATTTCTTGGTAAACTAGAAAAAAGTGGGATAGATAGCATCACCACCAGATGGATTCGTAACTGGCTGACAAACCATACTCAACTAGTAGTCCTTAATGGGTCTACATCTACATGGAAGGAAGCCAGCAATGGGATACGGTTCTGTTTTAGGCCCAGTACTCTTCAATATCTTCATAAACGCCTTATATGAGGAAATAGAAGAGGAACTTACCAAAATTATAGGTAATACTAAGCTGGCAGAAATAGCTAACAGATTAAAAGATAGGCTCAAGATACAGATGGATTGTGACAGACTTGTGACACTGGGTCCTATCTAACAAAATGAAATTCAATACACAGAAAAGTAATTTACACCTGGGCAAGAAAAAACAAAAGTACACATATAGATTGGGTGAAACCAGGCTTAATAGCAGTAACTGTGAAAGAGATCTTGGAGTCTTTAGTGGACAACCAGCTAAATATAAGTTAGCAGTATGCAGCGGCAGCCAGAAAAGCCAATGCAATCCTAAACTGCGTTAACAGAGGGATACAATCAAGATCAAGTGAGGTATTAATACCACTCTATAAAGTATAAGTATAATCTTTATTGTCATTATACTTAAAAACAACAAAATTGGTTTTAACCTCACTGGTGCAAAATTATAACAGAAACGAAAAAAGAAAGAAAAAGAAAAAGAACTAGAGTGTGCATGGAGTGATTGTGGTTGTATTTAAAAGTCTCATAGCCCAAGGATAGAAACTATCTTTAAACCTGTTTGTTCGGCTGGCTATACTTTGATGCCTTCTGCCTGATGGTAGAAGTGCAAAGAGACACTGACCAGGGTGTGAATCATCTCTGAGTATCTTCCTATAAAGCCTTAGTAAGGCCACACCTAGAATATTTCATCCAGTTTTGGTCACCGCACTATAAAAAAGATGTTGAGAATCTAGAAAAAGTGCAAAGAAGAGCAATCAGGATGATTAGAGGACTGGAGACTAAAACATATGAAGAATGGGCATGGCTAGTCTAGGACCACATGATAGCAGTGTTTCAATGTTTGAGGGGCTGCCACAGAGAGAAATGGGTCAAGCTGTTTTCCAAGGCACCTGAAGGCCATACAATGAATAATGGATGGAAGCTGATCGAGGAGAGATTCAACCTTAAAATGATAAATTTTCTGACAGTGAGAATAATCAACCAATGGAACAGCTTGCCTTTGGAAGTTGTGGGAACTTCATCACTGGAGGTTTTCAAGAAGAGATTGGACTGCCATTTGTCAGAAATGGTGTAGGGGCTCCTGTTTGGGCGGGGAATTGGACTAGATGACCTATAAGGTCCCTTCCAACTCTTGTTAATTTGTAATCTGTAAATTTGACTTTTTCTTGAATAGTTTTTAAGGATGTTAAAAATAAGCTGAGGAAGTATAGAAACCAAAGAAATTGTTTTATTTATTGTATACTGTATATTGATACATACCCATATTAACCATGAATCAACAGTACCAAAAAGAGCTCTCCCTTCAAGAACTGCTTGCCTGATCTCTTTCACATTGTCCAAAAGCCAGCGTAGCTTCACAGCACTGAAATATGTGCTAAGAGGGAGACCAGTCCTACTCTGCAAGGTTGAAAGTTAATCAGTCATAATGTGTAAACATCTACAGAATAACAAATCTACTAATCCACTTCATTTTTTCTTTAATTATTATTATTTTGGTAGCTTTGACTCAATCTGCATTCCGATCCAAGTCAGCTTTGGGAATGTTTTGGGAGTGGTTTGACATTCCTTCTTTCTGCAGCTGAAAGAAAGTGACTGACTCAAAGAAACCCAGTTAGCTTCACACATATCTTACAATCTCCTACTTTCTTTAGTATCTTTAACCACTATATTAAATCAGTTCTCCTTTTTTCATTAGCATGAGCATAAAAAAGAATCATTTGCACTGTGTAATTACCAAACATACTCTAATTATTCTAAGGTCAGCTTTTACCTTAAAAAAGGATTTATTCTTCCCTGGAATCCTTTTAAGAAGTCTTTCAACAGTAGATTGAGTTCTTAGGTCAAGCCATACTAGAATCCAAAAACAAGCATTAATATTAGTAAAAAAATATTTAAGGAATGCATTGAATGAATAGAATAAGATTCTGAATTATTGAATAGGTCTCCATTGACAACCTTCTCAAAAGCATCTAATATAGTTTATATAATTTGTATGTCTTCCTGAATGATAGGAATCTTATTCAACAAAGGAGAATTAAGATTAGTTTTTTTAAATTGTTACTTTATCATTGTAAAACCATGCTTCTTCTGATTAAGCTAATTAATTTCAGTTCTAAATAAATTATTTACCTAACAAAAATGTTTAAAGTACAATGAGTAAGTCTACATCACTTAGTAATTTATCTAACCAAATGCTTTTCAAATAAAAACTAAATTTCACAAACCAAATAAAATAAAAAATTGAGTAGACATTTTAAAACAGAGAAGAATAAAACCACAAGTTGTTTAGATATGAACAATTCAGACTTCTGAATTTAAATTACAAAGTTATACTAGAATATATTTCTTCATTTCATAAGTCTATTCTTAGCCCATATTCTTTTAGAGGAGCTTTATTCATTCGGAGAGCATCCCCTGGGATCTAACCCACAAAAATTGGATGTGCCCACACCAATTCTATTATAGCAATTTATGCTTAGTTACCTATGCTTAATTAATGTATTTTCTTTGGATATTAGCATTTAGTTCTGTCAATGCTTGCAGCTTGTTCAAAATGTGCAACTTAGCTATTTACTCATATAAAATTTATTTTGTATTACTATCAACACTTTGTACAGGCAACTGAATGATAGAAACCAAATTGAAGAATTATGCTGGAATAAAACAATAAAATGTTTTTTTTTCTGTCCTTATGATTGCTTCTCATATCTTGATTCAACAATTCATTAATGAAATCTGCTTTGTAATCAAAAAATTCTTTGGGCATCTTTAAACATAAAGATAAAAAAACAAAGACTAATATCTGGTGCAATATATTGTTATTGATGTTCACAGAACATACAAAATATATGTGGATATGAGAAGAACTATATTAATTAAAAAGTATTTGCAATAGTTACTTAATTACTTACCAATAGCATTATACAGAGGTTCTCCAGTTTCTTTGTCCCAAACTACAGTTGTCTCTCTCTGATTGCTAACTCCAACAGCTTTTAAGAACAAAACAAACATTCTATCATTTTCTAGATTATTACAGATTTTGGATCTGAGCAAAACTCTGCTTTTGGGTGAGCAAAACTCTGCTTTTGGGTGAATTTCTTTCTGATTGCTCTTCTACCATAAGCCCTTTGTACTTATCACAAGCCACTTTTAAGAGTAAAAAGGTTGTCCAGATTGAAGTACAATGTGGCAGAGAGGACAGCATTGAGAGATAGGTATTAACAGAATTCAGCATACCTACCGTATTTTTGGAGTATAAGACGCACCGGAGTATAAGACGCACCAAGGTTTTGAAGAGGCAATTTTTTAAAAAAAAGTAAGTAGGTAGATAAAGGGAGGGAGGGAGGGAGAGAGAGAGAGAGAGAGAAAGAGAAATAGAGATAAATAGAGAAATACAATAGATAGGTAGTGAGAGAGAGTGTGTAGGTAGGGAGGTAGTGAGAGAGAGAGAATAGGTAGGTAGGTAGGTAGGTAGGTGGATAGAGAGAGAGAAATAAAAAAAGAGAGAGAGAGATACAGTAGATAGGTAGGGAGAGAGAGGGGGTAGGTAGGTAGGTAGGAAAATAGAGAGATAGAGAGAGGGGGAGAAATACAGTAGGTAGGTAGGGAGAGGGAGAGAGAGGGAGAAATACAGTAGGTAGGTAGGTAAGGAGAGAGAGAGAGAGAGAGAGAGAGAGAGAGAGAGAGAGAGAGAGAGAGAAGGTAGGTAGGTAGGTAGGTAGGTAGATGTTTCCAGGTGTACTTATCCCTGTGCTGGAGAAAGAAATCGCTGACAATCTGCAGCACCTAACTTTGTTCCTGCTGGCACAGCATTTGATCCACATAATTCTCATCAATCAGTTAAAGAGCTTTCCAAAAGGAAAAAAAAAGTTTTTGCACTTTGCAAACCTCCCCAAAACGGCCCGTCCTCTTTTCTGATGAGAGCAACTTTTGCATCTCATTTGGAAACCAAGGACCCAGAGTATGGAGGAAGAATGGAGAGGCCAATCAAACACAGTAATCCCACGGTCATTGAACTAATTTTTGGTGCTTTTGGCTAAAGTTGCTCTCATCAGAAAAGAGGACTTTGGACCACTGAGCAACAGGACTTTGGACCACTGTGCTTCATCAACGCAGCCGTCTACCAGGAGATTTTGGAGCACTTCATGCTTCCTTCCGCAGACGAGCTTTAAGGGGATGCTGACTTCATTTTCCAGCTGCCCACACTGCCAAAAGCACCAAAACCTGGTTCAATGACTGTGGGATTACTGTGCTTGATTGGCCTGCAAACTCGCCTGACCTGAACCCCATAGAGAATCTATGGGGCATTGCCAAGAGAAAGATGAGTGACAAGAGACCGAAAAATGCAGAAGAGCTGAAGCCGCTATTGAAGCATCCTGGTCTTCCACCTCAGCAGTGCCACAGGCTGATAGCTTCCATGCCACGCTGCATTGAAGCATTAATTGCTGCAAAAGGGGTTCAAACCAAGTACTGAGTACATATGCATGCTTATACTTTTCAGAAGTCTGATATTGTTCTATGTACAATCCTTGTTTTACTGATTGCATGTAATATTCTAATTTTCTGAGATGGTGGATTTGGGCTTTTCATGAGCTGTACACTATAATCATCACAATTATAACAAATCACGGCTTGAACTATCTTGCTTTCATGTAATGAGTCTTATCTCATATATTCGTTTCATCTTTTAAGTTGCATTACTGAAATAAATGAACTTTTGCATGATATTCTAATTTTTCGAGTTTCACCTGTATAAAGATGCACCCAGATTTTTACCCTCTTTTTTGAGGAAAAAAAGTGCGTCTTATACTCCGAAAAATACGGTATTTGCCCAATCAAGTGCATTCTCGCTCCTTTAAGAGTTTTTAATTGGTTATAATTCTAAAATATTTTAGTTTCCTTTAACGATATTTCAGTAACATCACATTTATTCTCCATTCATCTCTGTAAGTTATTTATGTATATCACTTTCTCCTCTTGATTTGGAAGGATATTCATGATTATTATAGAACTAAAAATACCTTTTATGTTGGAAATGTCTATATTCAGCTGGTTCAATTTCTCACATGTTCTTTCAACACATTCATAGACAGATTGCAGTATTTCCTTTGGGTCTTGTTCTACCCACCTTAAAAACATCAAGGCCCACATTAGAAGTCTGGCAATTGATATGATAGAGTCAACAAACCACAATGGCTCGTTTGCTTCATTGCCTTAGAACAGGGGTGTCAAACTCGATTTCATTGAGGGCTTCATCAGAATTGTGTTTGACCTCAGAGGACTGGGGTGGGCAAGGCCAGGGGTGGGTGTGGCCATGGTGGGCACCTGTGATGGCCATGTGCTAAGGCAGGATTTCCCTCACAGACTCTCCCTCACTCTCATTATACTCTCCTTCCTTCTTTCCTTCCTTCCATTTCTTCTTTTTCCTTCCCTCTTCATTCTAATTTCTTCTTCCTTCCCCTCTTTCCACATTTTTCCCTCTTTGCTCTCTTCCCATCTTTTCTTCTTTTTATTTGTCATTCCTCTTTCCCTTTCTCCTTTCCTACTCCTTCTTGCATGTTCAAATGCAAAAGGGGAAATATTTCTCTTTTTGCTTTGTTTTGATAGCCCTCTGCCAGCCAAAACGGGGTGTTGGGGGAGGGGGGTCAATGCTAGTCAATTTGAAATAAGAATGAAACCATCAAGAAAAGTCAGCTTGCTCACAGTTTGGCTCTTTCCTCAAGAAAAGAGTTACTATAAGTCAACTCCATTGATGAGCAAGGAAACAGAAAGCAAGTAGAACACTTCCAGCGCATGCCCAAGATGGTGTACTGTCGTGTTTGAGGAAAACTTCGTGGAGATGGCTGTCCTTCTCGGGGTCTTGCAGGGGTACCCTATCCCAGTACCAGGTCTAGCTATGAGAACTTCCTGGGACCTCGGGGATACCCTTGAGCTGCGATTTACTGCTTCATAGCCGGAACATCGTGAGTGAAAGGGGGCGGCTGGCGGTGAGAGGAGAATGAAGAGCGTCGGCGGCTGCCGGTGTGGGTGCGGTCAGCAGCAGCGGCAGGACGCCTGGCTTGGGCTCTCTGCAGCCAGCCGGAAATGTGCTCAGCAGCAGCTTCCCGCTACCCCCTTGAACACAGCTGGCATGGGTGTGGTCGTCAGAACGCCCGGCCTGGGGGTCTTTGAAGCCAGTGTGGGTGTGCTTAGCGGCAGTGGCGGCGGGTCGCCCAGCTTGGGATCTCTACAGCCAGAGTGGGTGTGCCCAGCAGCAGCTTCCCGCTACCCCCCTTGAACACTGTCGGCTCCCCCCCCGGTGGACATGTCATCTCCTCGTTCCATCTCCCCGTGATGTCATCCCGTTTGGTTGATGCTACACTCTCCTCTATGCTATACTGCAACAGAACTTTATTCCCTTCGGGAACTCCCCCTTTCCCGGGGATGGCCTTCTTGCCTATCAAGATGCTTCCTTAATGACGGACCTTGAGATCCCGAGAGGTGGCATGCAAAGAAGAGACTTCTTAGGGATTTTTTTCAGGGGTTTTTAAATCAAATTTTAAGGGAGGGGCGGGGGGGTTGATACGGATTGCTCAGACAGGCTTGGGGGGGGGAGTCTGCCAGGGCACAGGTCAGAGCTAACTAATGGGCACAGGTTGGGAGTGCTGGGAGGGGTTGGTATTCCGGGGGAGACATTAAGCCATGGGGGGGGTTTACCATCTCTACTGTTTGTGGGAGAGGCAGATACAGTGGGGGCCGGGGGGCCGAGGGCCAAATTATGTTCGGGGTACGCAGGTCCGCTGTTTAAGAGCAATCGCGCGTTCCGACCCTCATCACCCTTCTCACAGCCCTGGGTGCTCGAGATTACAGGACCCTGGTCTCCAGCTGGTGTCGCTTAACGCCAGGTCTGTGGTACATAAGGCTCCCCTTATTTACATCCTCATAAAAGAGGGTAGAGCGGACCTGGCATGCATTACGGAGACCTGTTTGGGCCATGAGGGGGGTGTTCCCCTTAGTGAATTATGCCCACCAGGCTTCCGGGCGTTTCACCAGCCGAGAACCCAGGGCAGGGGTGGGGGGGGGGGTGGCGGTGGTTATTAGGGAAAGTCTCAGACCTCAGGAGGTCACTGTGCCTCAGATAGGCGGGTGTGAGTCCCTTTTTGTGAAATGGGGCCTTGGAGTTCAGGTGGGCCTTTTTGTTACGTACCTGTCTCCCTGCTACGTTTCATCAGCCCTGCCGGAGCTGCTGTATGTGTTAGCTGGATTGGCGGTTGATTTCCCCAGGCTTATGATCCTGGGGGATTTCAATCTGCCTTCCATTGGCGAGACATCCGAGTCAGCTCAGGAGTTCATGGCTTCCATGACGACTATCAACCTAACTAAGTTAATTCAAGATCCCACCCATAATGGGGGACACACGCTTGACCTGATTTTTGTCTCTGGGCAGTGGATGAATGATCTAGATTTAGGGGATATTTCTATCCAACCCTTGTCATGGTTGGATCATTTCCTCATCAGGCTTGACTTCCATACTGCTACCCCTCACCGCAGGGAGGTGGAATCTACTAGATGGTTCCGCCCCAGGCACCTGATGGACCCTGAAAGGTTCCTGATGGAGCTTGGGACTTTTCCTGAATCCCTTGCTCACAACTCGACCGAAGCCCTAGTGGAAGCCTGGGATAGGGCGGCCGCTGGGGCTTTGGATCGTGTTGTGCCTTTGCGGCCTCTGACCCGGTGTCAATCCCGGGTAGCTCCCTGGTTTACCGAGGAGCTCCGGGAGATGAAACGCCAGAAAAGATGCCTAGAGAGTGGTTGGAGGGCCAGCCGGTCCGAATCTGATCGAACACTAGTAAGAATTCATATTAAATCCTACTTAGTGGCGATAAAAGTGGCAAAACGGCAACATTTTTCCGCTCTTATTGCATCCACAGATAACTGCCCAGCCACCCTGTTTAAGGTGACCCGCTCCTTACTTAACCAAGGAGCTGGGAAAGACCCCTTGCAGGGTACGGCTGAAGAATTTGTTCAGTATCTGCAGGATAAAATCGCTCAGATCCGGACAGGCTTGGACTCTGACTGGGTAGATTTGGGCGAGTCGACAGGGATGAATCTTGTGGAGACCATCTGGGATGAGTTTGATCCTGTGACCCCCGAGGGCATGGACAGGATTATGGGGAGACTCAGTGCTGCCACTTGTGTGCTGGACCCGTGTCCCTCTTGATTAGTTTCGGCTTCCCGGGAGGTGACACGAGGCTGGCTCCAGGTGATTACCAATGCTTCATTGAGGGAGGGGTTCTTTCCCACTGCCTTGAAGGAGGCGGTGGTGAGGCCCCTCCTTAAGAAGCCTTCCCTGGACCCAGCTTCTTTAGCCAACTATTGTCCGGTCTCCAACCTTCGCTTTGTAGCGAAGGTTGTTGAGAGTGCGGTAGCACATCAGCTTCCCCAATCCCTGGATGAAGTTGTCTACCTGGATCCGTTTCAGTCGGGTTTCAGGCCCGGATACAGCATTGGTCGCGTTGGTCGATGATCTCTGGCGGGCCCGGGACAGGGGCTGCTCCTCTGTCCTGGTCCTATTAGACCTCTCAGCGGCTTTCGATACCATCGACCAACTTGGGGGGTTGGGAGTGGGGGGCACCATTTTATGGTGGTTCTCCTCCTACTTGTTGGATTGGTCGCAGTTTGTGTTGACTGGAGAGCAGGGATCGACCCCGAGGCGCGTCACTTGTGGGGTGCCCCAGGGGTCGGTTCTCTCACCCCTCCTGTTCAACATATATATATGAAACCACTGGGTGAGATCATCCGTGGTTTTGGGGTACGGTATCATCAATATGCTGATGATACCCAACTTTTCATTTCTACCCCAAACCACCCAAACAATACCCTCGACGTGATGTCCCGATGCCTGGAGGCTGTGAGGATCTGGATGGGGAGGAACAGACTCAAGCTCAACCCCTCCAAGACGGAGTGGCTGTGGTTTCCGTCATCCCGATTTGTGCATCTTGTTCCATCTTTGATGGTAGGGGGAGAAATTTTAGCCCCCTCAGAGAGGGCCCACAATCTGGGCGTCATCCTGGATACGCGGCTTAGTTTAGAAGAACACCTGACGGCCGTGACCCGGGAGGCCTTTTACCAGGTTCGCCTGGTATGTCAGTTGTGCCCCTTCCTGGATCAGGATGCTCTGTACACAGTCACTCATGCCCTCGTCCTTTCTCGCCTAGACTACTGTAACGCTCTCTACATGGGGCTGCCCTTGAAGAGCACCCGGAGGCTTCAACTGGTCCAGAATGCGGCTGCGCGGGTTATCATGGGGGCACCTAGGTGCTCCCATGTTACACCTCTTTTAGGCGGCCTGCACTGGTTGCCGGTTGCCTTCCGGGTGCGATTCAAGGTACTAATTATGACCTTTAAAGCGCTCCATGGCTTAGGCCCAGGGTACTTGCAAGACCACCTACTGCCACCGGTAGCTTCCCACCGTCCAGTGCGATCCCACAGAGTTGGTCTCCTCAGGGTGCCGTCGCCCAGACAGTGTTGGCTAGTGACCCCCAGGGGGAGAGCCTTCTCTGTGGGAGCGCCTTTCCTCTGGAATGAGCTGCCCCCGGAGCTTCGTATAATCCCCAACCTCCGGTCCTTCCGACGCGCCCTAAAAAGTTGGCTTTCCCAGCAAGCCAGCCTGGCCTAAACAAAACAAAATTAATTATTGATCATTGTTAATTTTAATTCATTTTTTAAAAAAAAATGTTATTGTCAATTCTAATTGGGTTTGTTTGGGAAATTCTATTTAATTTTTTTAAACTTTTGTATTATGTGTTTCTTTTAATGTTGTACGCCGCCCCGAGTCCTTGGGAGAAGGGCGGCATATAAATCTAATAAACCAAACCTAAACCAAACCAAAGCAAACCAAAACCAAACCAAGTGTGGCAATTTGACTTTAGTTGCAATTTTCCAGGAAAAAATGGGGGGATGGAGAGGGTAGAATCTAAGTCAACATCGGACTCCAGAAACCTCAGCCAAGCCACCAGTCCCTTTTCTGTGACAAGTAGAATCTGTTAAAAAGAAGGACGGGTTTAATTACCTCTCTGCAGAATATAAACCAGAAAGGGGATGGGGGTGGGGACATGATTTTCTGAATAGTCTCAGAAAGAAAAGAAAAAGTGAGTTGAGAAGCAAGTCCAGAAAAGCTGACTATGGAACAACAAAGCAAATTGCAAGGGCTTCTTGAGCAAAAGTCACAGCAGGAGGATGCAGAGGAAATCCCAGAGGAAGAAAGAAAAGCACACTCAGCTCAGAAAAGGCAGCCAAGGGAACTGCCCAAGCAAGTAAAGAAACCTTTCTGGCTATAGGAAAAAATGACAGGTGGAAACTAGAAAGTGTAGTCAAAAAATGGAGTTAGAAAAAGGCTGAATGAGAAAAAGGAAAGAAATGCTACTAAGGAGATCATCTTGCCTTGACTAATTGTAGGCAAAATTCTGATAGACTAAAGCTGCCTAAAGTTGAGTCTGTGTAGCCTCAAGGATCCCTTCTGTTGTTGTTTCTGCCACCAAATCAGAAGTCTTCCAAGCCTTTCAACAAGTGTCAGTAAAAGGGCGAAAGATTTATACGATCTGAAGAGAAACCAGAGTAATAGATCCCTGAATCTTGCAATGAGAAGATGTGGCTTAGAGACCTAATAATGAGGAAAGAAAGAAAAAACTGGGCTGTGAATGACTGTCACCGTGGGGGGGGGGGGTTGTATGTTTAAAGCGGCATTTGTATCTGTATGTTTTACTTTATATTGTTATGTATGATTTGTTTTGCTTATGTCGTTGTATTTATGTCGCTGTATTTTTCTCCCTGTTTTTTAAAGGTAATAATGTTTAATAAAAATTATATTTAAAAAAAAAAAAAAAACAAGTGTCAGTGAAGCAAAATTAGGGGTCAAAATTTCCCAGTTCAGAAACCTCTTGAACCTGTCAGTGCAAAGAATTATATCACGTGCCCAATTTCACTGCCTTAAGAAATTGACCCTGGAGAAGAGGGATTTCCTTGCAACTGAAGTTTGTTATCCAGCCCACAGTTTGTTTTTCTAAACTGATTTCTTCTGTGACAGTGTGTCTCCCTGTACCTTATATTTGGACTCTGCTCTCTTTGGCCACCTCATTTTTTGAAAAAATGCTTTCCTGACCAATATTTGTCTTCTGAGTGCTGCCTGTATTCCCAACTATTTTGTTTCCCAACTATTTTGCTGCACCACCCTGGCAGCCAAAACGGGCGACACGGAGGCTGCCCTCCCCCCCCCCCCCACCTGGATAGCCTCCTGCACCACCATGGCAGCCAAAACAGGGCACCGGGGGCACTTTGGTTAGCAGAGGCACCACAGACTGGTCCTTTGCTATTTTCAGGCCAGCCCGATGGGCCGAATCTAAACAATCCATGGGCCCTGTGGACCTCGAGTTTGACACCTCTGCCTTAGAAGATGACGACCATTTACCAACAATAGTTTCATTGACTATTAAACATTTTCCTAAAAGCAGAATGGCTATACCTTTTTTCAGTTAATACTTCCTACAAAAACCTGCAATAATGTTTTATTCAGACAGAATATAAGCTTACATTGCCAGGTAACATAAGTAAGCCTTAGCTTCAAATGATGTTTACAGTGAATAAAAATCAAACAGTATCTTTCATTGTTGGTTTAGAACAAAAAAGACGTATCAGAAAATAAAATCCAGTCAAAGACATCCAAAACATAAAAAGGGTGCTGTAAAGTCAAAAGGTGTGTCTCTTATATATTGTGTTTCCCTAAAAATAAAACCTGGTCTTATTTTCTTTTGGGCCCAAAAATAAGCACCAGGGCTTATTTTCAGGGGGCAACTTATTTTTTTCCCCACACAGGTGGCTGTGCAGCATGTCCAGCAGGCTGGTGCCACCACTACAAGCCAAGGCACAAGGTGAGGCGGGGTTGCCCACCTCCTGTGTGAAAAAGTAAGACAAAATGAAAGACAAAGTGGGTGGGGTGTAGGAAAAGGTCCGTCCAGGAAAAATAAATGGAATGGCAGAAAGAGCCAGGTGAAAAGTCAAACCCTTCTGCCCGCTGGGTCACTTCACTGGAGTTTTATCTAGCTTCTGGGGTGGAGCGCAGAGCAGGCAGCCTGCTCCGGAGACCATCGCCCCCCCCTTGCCTGGCCTTCCCCGCCAGAAAGATGGCTGCTACCTCCCATAGGGCCCTATCCATCCTTCCTGCAGCCACAGCTCCCATCCAGTGCCGCAATGCCACTCATCTCTGCACAAGCCCTGGATGGATGGATGGCGAAGAATACCGTTGGGGCGGCAGGGCCTACAGAGCCCTGATTGCTGATGGGGTGAGGTGGCGGCAGCACAAGTCCCAGCCAGGACAACAGATGGTGGGAGGCAGGAGGCACCCCAATGGCCACCATGTGAGACAGGGAAGGGGCTGTAGTTTGGCTAATGAATGGACTGCGCGAGGCAGAAGTTGGGGCAGGGGTTGCACCATGCCGTGGCCCCTGCACACTCCACCACGGTTGCCCTATGTTGTCCTCCAGCTTCACCCCTGCCTCCATTCGGTGGCAGTGCTGAACAACTTCATCAATAGCCGAGTCAGATGGAGAAGAAGATGCTCTGGATGCTGATGCTGCTTCTTAAGGGCTCTGCAGGCCAAATAATGAATGGACCAAGCGAGGCAGGAGGCAGGGTGGCACCATGCCGCAGCCCCTGCGCGCTCCACCCCTGCCATTCTACATTCTTCTCCAGATCCTCCCCACCCCATTAACAGCCAAATGAGATGGGGAAAGGGCTGCTTCGCCCGTTCAATGACCCAGGTGCCTCTTCCTTTTCACTCCTCTCCTGTGCCAGACTGCTATACTATAGACGATGGGTGGGTGAGGCTCAGTCCCTTTACCCAGTCCCCCTTTGCTATTTGCTGCAGGAGGAGTGAAGCTGAAAGGCCTCCTCCACTGTTGCACATCATCTGTGCCTGCTCCTGGAGGGCCTGTCTTCTGTCCCCCATCCCGCCCCACAGATCACCTTCCCAGCAGTGGCCACTGCCTCCTCCACCACCTGCTGCTTTGGTCCTATGGCACTGTCTCAGACTGCCTTGTCCCCCTTTGCAGTTTCGAAGGCAGCAGCTCTGCTGCTGCATTCAGTAGATGCTCGCCTTGCCTTGAGATGGGCCTGTTTCAGCACCTGGAGTCCTTGGGGGGGTTTGCCTTGTCACCGTGGAGGTTGAGAGCTTGGACACCACTGCCCGGCTCCCCTCACTTCCCCAAAGCATTCCTTCTCTAACCTGCTTTCCAGCTCCATTGTATGTCTCCGCCTTTCACTCCCCCCCTCACTCCAAAACGGTGGAGGGGTACTAGGTAAGAGAACCAATCTCACCTGTCCAGCCTCCATAGAATGATAATCTGGCTTAGAAGGGTAGTGAAAGGGAAGAGGTGAGCAGGCAGCCAGATAATTGAATGGTTGGGGGAGGTCACCAAGGAGGGAATGGCTGGCTGTGGGGGCCCTGAGATACGCAGATATGAGGTACATGTGACAGCTCCTACCTCCTGCCTCACCTCATGGTGGTGTCGCACACCCTCCTGCCCTATTGCAGCCGAAAGCAATCAGATGGTGGGACTGAGTGGGCGGAGCTTAACTAGGGCTTATTTGGGGGTAGGGCTTATTATTAGGAGGTGCGAAAATCTGGCTAGGGCTTATTTTTGGGTAGGTCGTATTTTCAATGAAATACAGTATTTCTGTGGAATGTAAGAATAAAAAGGATGGGATTTGATCACAATATGTTTTGTCATGTGTTACCATTCTATGATACCCATAAAATCATATTAAAAATATGTAGCCTTTCTGTCACAATGTTCTTATTAAGAATCCAGTTTAAAATGCAAAGTTTAAATTGCTGGGATTTAAAGATAAACATAAGCATCAAAATTTACGTATTTTATTTCTTATGTATTGAGGCATGTACCAGAATTATTACTCATAGCAGGTTTAATATACCTGATATAGGTTCACTATAGTACCATTTCTATGATGGGTGAAACATATATATAATATTGAATAGCATGTTCAAGCATAACTGCTTCCTATTTTCCTAGTAAACCATACAAGAGTTATCTTGGTGATATAAACTAAATACCACCAAACTTCTAAAATTACTGTGCAAGTCTAGGGGATATTAGGAGGTATCCTACTGCAAGAATATCCAATTTATGATGTTAATCTTAAAAAGCCATTCCATTTATTGCAATGTAAACTTTTAGGTCTGAATTGAAACAAATTTAAAAAACGTAACTATACAATGAAACTATATAAAGACTAAAATATATATAACATGGCTATAAGCCTGAAGAAGAAGCAAATTTGAACACATGAACTGCCTTTCTATTCATGTTGTACGCATTTAAATTCTAAGAGCCGAGAAAAATAATTATCTGTCTTGAATTTTCTCAGTTGTCTACAATTCAACTTCTACCACACTCTAAAAATATGAATTTGGGTGTTAGCTAACACAGATTTCAATAACATAATAAAGGGAGGAAATAAGAATGTCAGATCCCTAAAAGTGATACTGCCATTCAATTGGGGGGGGGGGGGGCTTGGAGTTAAATCACTAGCTGTATCTGAACAACTGAGTTTATAACTTTACAACTGGTTTCCTGTCACCGGAAGACTGAAGATCTCAGCATCTCTGGAGGGATGTTTATGACAGCCATGTGGGATAACTTACTTTAATGTCTAACTAGATATAGCCATGGGAATGTGTGTTTTATTGACTCTCAGGGCAGAAGAGTTAAGGAAACATCTTCACACGTGTATTGGTCAGAATCTGCATTCGGACAAAGGGGAGGGGTCATTATCAGCTTAATCCCACTTGTATTGCCTAAAGGGTTTCAGATGCTGCTTTGCCTCTAATGGTTTCCATCCTGACTGATTAAAGGTTCCTTTTGAAATAATCCATTTCAAGAGTCTTAACTTTCTCAAGTTAGGAGAGGAGCCATTACAAAGAAAGCCATACCATTTGTCATATAGATGGAAAAATTCCATCAGTTAAAAAAATTTAATTAGCTTTTTTACACAGAATTTAGTAATATAATATAAAACATCAAATATTGAAATATAAAGGAGAAGCAATACCCTTCTTTGGGGAATTTCTGCTGGATTTCCACTTGGTGATGACTCAATAATTCAGCTGTGTTTGCATTGAAAACCTGTAAGCAATAAATATAGTTACCAAAACAGTTTGTATATCCATAGTCAAAAAGGAAGCTCAACACAAGGAAGAACAGTATACTGCTTTCTTCATATATAACAAGAAATGGTCAAATAAAAGAATTGTAGCATAATGTTCACTTAATCCTAAAAACAAATAACAAATAACATGCTATTTTAAAATATTTTATTTAAAAGAAACTACAAGCCCTTCTGGATCCCAATTTACAACTTTTCAACTATAATTTTGCAGTGATATGAAAACTCAATATATGAAATTAGATGATATATGAAGAATATGTTAATTGGAAAACTTAGATTTAGGAATCTTATATAGAAAAGCAAAGGCAAAGAATATTTGCTACACAATATGGGCCACCATCAAAAGGGAAAATAGAGAACAAATGGAACTTTGAAATAAAAAGCAATTTCCTATAGTTTTACAATCCAAACGTCAATATAAATTATTTGGCCTGTCAGACTCTTAAACACAACCACAATAACTCCACCCACACGTGGAAACATATGACTAATTTTTTTCATTTTTTTCTCCCCTCCTCCCTAATTACTTGCATAGAGATTATTTTTTATACTATTTATGTTGTTTGTATTTTTTGTCATGGATTGCACCAGTGAGGCTAAAACCACTTTTGGTTGTATACATGATGTACAATGTCAATAAAGGCTATACTATACTATTTTCAAATTTCATAACTAAATAAATCAAATATTATTCCTTAATCCGCCTTTACAATAATTTTTAAAAGCCTGCAATTACACTTATGTTCCTGAATAATTTTTTACAAACACTAAGAAATATTCTAATATTCATAGAAATATAATTAGAGTTCTAAATTCTGAACATCTGAACTTTGAATAAATAATAGCAACTATGAATTTGTCTGGTCTGGTCTATAAAAATGAGGCTAAATATGAGTTTTCCTTGCTTATCAGAAATTCATAAACCTATCTACCATTTTCTATGTTAATAGTCAGAATCAACAATCATGCTATCAAATTGATATACAAAAGTAACATTTTACCCCCCAAAAAAACCTCACTCATTATAGTATCCTTCTGATTGTAGTAATGAGTAGATCTGGATTTCAATATTTCCATTGTCCTGACTAATTTATATAATGCACATTCATACTCTTATTGTGTTGCATATTAAAAACATGACAATTAAGTAGAACAGGGACATGGTGCCCTTCAGATATTATGAAGCAACTATTAGCTTTAGCAATGGTTAGTTATACAAAATAATAATGCAAAACTGTGAGCTCCTGACTGAACACCTGTTTACTAATGATGGATAGCAACAGGAAACAAGAAAATATATCCTTGCCCTTTTAAAATGAAGCAATGTATAACAACAACTATATGCAATGATGCTTTCATCCATGAAACTTATTTATTTTATGGGAGTGGGTGGAATTAGTTTTAGAATGTGACCAGAAAATATATTCCATACAAAGTAAGATAGCCAGTTTGGTCTAGTGCAATGATGGCTAGCCTTTTTGGCAGAGTGCCGAAAGCAGCCACGCATATACACCCATTATGCAATGCACACGCAACCACCCCCATGTGTCCTACCCAACCCACACATATGTGCATGACCCCATGTGCCACGCCTCCCACGCATGCACGAGCGTCTCCCACATGCCCCCTGCCCCCCGCACATGCATGGCAGACACTCGAAAACTAGCTGGCTGGCGGGAGACATGGGTGCATGCACAGTGGAGCAGAGCTGGGGCAATGGCTCATGTGCCCCCAGAGAGGGTTCTGTGTGCCATCTGTGGCACGTGTGCCATAGGTTTGCCATCACGGGCCTAGTGATTAAGGTAAAAGGCTAAAAAGCAGAACATCATGAGTTTTAATCCCACCTTAGCCAGGAAAGCCAGAATGGTGGGCCAGTCACTCTCTCTCAACCCAACTCACCTCAAAGAGTTACTTTTGTGGGGAAAATGGGAGGAGGAAGGTGTGCTGGATAAGTTCATTGCTTTGAGTGACTTGCAAAAATAATAAAGGCAGGATACAAATAAATAAAACTTTATGAAAGTAAAAAGGTACCATTGAAACCAATTATATTTGTGTGAGAATAATCAATAGAACTAATTTTCATGACATAAACCAAGCAATTCTCACATAAATCTAAGGGAGAATTAATTTTGTAAAATAATTGGACAAGGAATGTTACAAGATATATTGAGTTCATCTATATAAATCCCCACAACTCTTAAAAAATAATGTTTGCATGATTATGTCATATGAAATATTTGGGAAACATTTCCTGTGTGTTATGTGCCTGCATCAAGCAGATGGCTTTTTTATTTCTAAATTATATTTACTGTTTTTCAGTTAATATGTCTTAAGAGTATTTAATTCCAAAGTTCAAATATGACAGATAAAACGAAATCATACTGATGAAAGGTAGATGATTGTAAGAAAGAATAACAATTGTTAATCATTACCTAAAGGTTGTTCAACTTATCTAACTTGTTTATCTTTGACTCAGATTAGTAAGTATCTATTTGTAAGTCAAAACCATCACTTAGTTTTATTTATTTGATGCCAGCGCCTGAGTTATCATTGTCTAATTCACTGGTTCTCAACCTTCACAATGCCGCGACCCTTTAATACAGTTCCTCATATTATGGTGACCCCCAACCATCAAATTGGTGTCTCAGTTCCTAAGACCATTGAAAAAATGTGTTTTCCTAGGGTCTTAGGCGACCCCTGTAAAAGGGTCATTCGACCCCCAAAGGGGTCCCAACCCACAGGTTGAGAACTGCTGGTCTAATTTGATCAATGGTACAGACTTTTCAGGAAGAAAATTATTCAAATGAATAAGATTAGAGACATTTCTTTATTAAGTTGAGATTTTGTACTGTATATTTGAACATAGGCTTTATTTTTTTCCCCTCTTTCTGGAAACAACTTGCTTATAATGTTTGCACCACAAAGTAGATTTAAAGGAAAGACAATCTGAAGAAAAATGTAACACCTAAATGTAAAACAAATGTTTTAAGTAAAAACCCGCTATTTTTCTTTATTCCATTTGACAAATATAAATAATCTATTATTAACTATGTCATCAAGATCAAGCACTAGAGCTTGCCACTGTGTACATCAGAAATTTTTAAAAAAATTAGTGGTCAACTTATGCTGTAAAGTAGATCAGACTTAACTTATCTATGAAGATGAAGATGACAATTAAATTTGAACTGAATTACATACTTCTATTTGAGTTCAACAATTCTGATTTAAAAAAGAGCGTATATGTGTGTGTGTGTGTGTGTGTGTGTGTGTGTGTATGTATGTATGTATTCAGTTCTTTCACATTTCTATTTTCTCTACAATTTCATTTCAGTAAAATGAAAGACCTTAAATAGCAGTAGAATAAAAATATAAGGGTTTCCAGGCTATTAGCAATTTATAAACAAACATTGGTTTATATGAGACAAGGACTATTCGACAGACCACCTGCCTCCCATAGTATCTCCTCAGCCAATCTGATTTTGCAAGGTTGGTGCTGTCTAGATTTTTTTGATTAAACAATGTTATCTAAAGGACCCAAGAAACATGTCTTCTCTCTAGCACTGCTGCCATGGAATAAGATTACTGGGCCCCTGTCAGCCTCTGCTTTGCTGCTGCTTCGGCTGCCATGAAATGGGGAGGGAGGGCATGGTATTTAGGAGGGGTTTACTAATTGTGCTGGAGGAAGGTTCTGGAGCTCTGCTGCCTGTCGGACTATGCATGCGTAGGAGGTTCCCGCCAAGACTAACGGCACCGACATTCCATCTTAGTGATGCCATTTGAAGTTATCTCACACCTGACACTTAGGAGAATTATGATTGGACTGTAACTGTGATGCCAAGGGGTGGGGAATGGGTTATTCTATATATCAATCACTTTCGCGCCTAAATACTCAGTCTTCGCTTCGCTATGCCTTTAATCATTTATAATTAGTAAAAGTACACTTGATTTCTACCTACGGAGTCTCGTGGTCTTCTTTCCTAATTACCCAATGAAGAGGTGCTGACAGTAAGCGAAGACTCACTCACACCCCACCAGGAGGTTTTAACCTACCGTGGGGGGTGTACTCACAAGAAGGAACGAGAAAAATGTCATTGCGAGCGAGCGATGAAGAGGAGACTGAAAGGGAAACTGCAGACCCATCTTTACCTGGAAGGATGGCAGGCCTAGGAATAGAGGACCCTGCGGTTCGCCCTCGATGGACCCTTGGTGTGGGGCAAAAAGAGGATAGTGAGAGTTTGGATGCTGGAGTTACCAGGAGAAAACAAAGGAAAAAACCAGCCGACTGGGAAGAAACCTTGACCGAACGGAGGCCCCGGGAAAGAGAACAAATGGAAGAGTTTGAACAAAGGTACTCTATGCAAAAATTTAGGGAGGGTGAAGAGGCCGAGGGGGGATGGGAGCAAACAAACCCAGAAACAGCTTCCCCCCCCCAGCCAGGGCTGCTGCCAGAGTAGGTGACCCCCCAGAAGACGCAGAATGGCAAAAGTCCCTCCCTTGCCAGTAAAATATAACGGAAATTCCAAAAACCTGGATCTCTTTGTTATACAAATTTGGAACTATATGGAAATTTATGGGCCCGATTTAGAAACAGATGAGATGAAGGTGCGAATGGTTTTACTTTCTTTGGAGGAAAAAGCGGCCGAATGGATGGTCAGCTTACACCAAAGCAATTCCCCCCTCCTGAGGAATTTTGATGCCTTTATGACTGCGTTCAAAAGGAGATTTGATGATCCACTGATTGAGAAACGGGGGAAGGTGAAATTTATGGCCCTCAAACACGGAGATAGACCGGTGGCTGAATATATTCAGGAGTTTCAACAGCTTTCTTCTTATATGAGAGGCTGGTCTGAAGATGCCCTTCTTGATCAGTTTGCGTTAGGATTAAATAAGGACATTTACCAACAATGCGTTAACAGACACCTTCCCAAGCAAGTTACAGCTTGGTATGAAAATGCAGCAGACGTTGAGCTCGACTTGATTAGACTTCAACGTGCGAAAGAGGAGAAAGCAGAGAGATCACCCCCCCAGAACAAAAGGCCCCATTCCGCGTCAGGGTGAAGGAAAGGGAAGCTCCGCCGGCAAGGCCAAGCCGTTCACATGCTTCCGTTGCGGAAAGGGGGGCCACCGCACAATGGATTGCCGCGTTAAACTTCCTGCAACCGCCCCGCCCCCTGCCAAGAGGGAAGGGAAGGCGAGCAAGACCCCGGGGAGGAAGAAAGAGGCTGCTTTCACTGCTGAAAACACCCCCCCGCGCTTCAGGCAGGAGGCGGAGGAAGAAGCGGAAGTCACCACCAGCTCCTCTGATGACTCCGATGACGACGCCTCGCCTCGTTGGGTGAGTTCAAATAAAGGCCCCATGTTGATCCCAATAGCATTAAGGGTACCACCCGATGGGGAGACAGAACAGCTTCCTGCCCTCCTGGATTCAGGCTGTTCGAGATGTATGATTAACCCTGCAACGGTTGAAAAACTGGGCCTGAAATTAAGGACTTTGAAAACCCCTATTGTGTTTTGCCAAATCGATGGATCCATTGCAGGGGGTGGCCCAGCCCATTTCTACACTGAACCTCTAGAGATGAAAATGGGCACCCATGTAGAATTATCTCTTTTATTGTGGCTCCTGGAATGGACAGACCCCTTATTTTGGGACTCCCCTGGCTTCGTAAATGGAACCCTCACATTAATTGGAGGGAGGGGTAGCTGCGCATTCGGACCAGCACAGCCCCAAATGGGGAGGCCGACGCCCCAGAGCCTGCTGGCTCCAGTCCCGCATTGGCCGCCAGGGGCCAGGAGAGAATTGAGGGGGAAGAAAAGATTCCAAAAGAGTATTGGGACCTGAAAGAGGTTTTTAGTGAAAAATCTTCAGATAAGCTTCCACCCCACAGACCTACTGATTGCTCCATCGATATTTTGCCGGGGGTAAAGCTTCCAAAGCCCCAAATATATTCAATGTCTCCTAGGGAGATGGAGGAAATGAGGAAATTCATTGATAAAAACTTGAAAAGGGGTTTCATTGAGCCAGCACGACCCAAGGTAGCTGCACCCGTGTTGTTCAGAGAGAAGAAAGATGGCTCCCTGAGATTATGTGTTAATTTCAAAAACCTGAATTGCATCTCAGCTCAGAACCTTTACCTGTTACCACTGATGAAGGACATGCTGGCCCAACTGGGAAAGGGCCGTATTTTCACTAAATTGGACCTCAGGGAAGCATACTATAGGGTCCGCATAAAGGAGGGGGATGAGTGGAAGACGGCTTTCAACTGCTCCCTCGGTTGTTTCCAGTTCCGGGTGATGCCCTTTGGCCTGCAGGGGGCGCCTGCAGTCTTCATGCAATTAATTAATGAAATTTTGCATGACTACCTTTTCAAGGGCGCTATCGTATATTTAGATGATATCCTTATTTACACTCAAACTTATGACGAACACGTCACATTGGTCCGCACTGTCCTGAAGAAGCTCCGGGCCGCTGAACTTTATGCCAAGTTGTCCAAGTGTGAATTTCACCAGGAGAAGATTGACTACCTTGGATATCGTATCTCCCCGGCTGGTATTGAGATGGACCCTGCTAAGTTAAAGGCGGTCACTGAGTGGGAGGCGCCCCGTACACGTAGACAATTGCAGAAATTTTTGGGTTTTGCCAATTTCTATCGTCAGTTCATTCCTTCTTTCACCAAAATTGCGCTTCCCATCACTAATTTGTTGAAATGCAAAGGTGGGCCTAAACCTAAGCCTAGCAAGCCGTTAGATTGGACCATGGAGTGTCAGGCTGCTTTTGAGAAGTTGAAACGACTCTTTGCGGCGGAACCGGTTCTGAAGCATCCGGACATGGACAAGCCTTTTGTTGTTCAAGCTGATGCCAGCGACGTGGCAGTTGGGGCCGTCTTGCTTCAGACTAACGACCAAGGTAATTTACAACCGTGCGCATACACCTCCCGTAAGCTCACGGACACAGAAAGGCGTTGGGCAATCTGGGAGAAGGAAGCATTTGCTGTACGTTGGGCTTTGGCCACGTGGCGCCACTTTCTGGAGGGCGCTAAGCACCCCTTTGAGGTGTGGACTGACCATAAGAACTTGGAAACTTTGAGGACTCCGAGGCGCCTCTCCCCTAAGCAGATGCGCTGGGCTCAGCATTTCGATCGGTTCAATTTCACACTCAAGTACATCCCAGGAGGGAAGAATTTTATGGCTGATGCTTTGTCCAGACTTCCTCAATACAACTGCTCTAAACTCAGTGTTATCCAGCCCGTGGTTCCCACATCCAGCCTCGCTGCTCCGGTTGTTACTAGGCAGCAGGCGCGCTCGAAAGTGGAAGTATCTCAAGATTTCCTCTCTGACCTCAAAAAGGCCTTTCCCCAGGATGACTGGTTCCAACAGCATCAAGGTGAATGCACAATGAGGGACAATTTACCGTGGATTGGGGCGAAACTTTACGTCCTTGCCTCTCTTCGTCTCGTTGTCCTCCAACGGGCTCATGATTCCAAGTTGGCGGGTCAAGTTGGATTTGTGAAAACGCTGCATTTGGTGAAGAGGCAGTTTTGTTGGCCCTCTTTGAAAAAGGACATTGAGTGCCAACTCAATGAAGCGGTGGACGTGATGAACCGGGGCCTTGAGGCTGTTAAAGACTGGATGAGAGCTAACAAACTGGTGCTCAACCCGGAAAAGACCGAGTGGCTGTTGTGTTTTCCTCCCAAAAATTCGGCTAACGTTCCATCAATCAGGCTGGGGGGGCAAAATTTATACCCCTCAGACAGGGTCCGCAACTTGGGAGTCCTCCTGGATCCACAGCTGAGTTTTGACCACCATTTGTCGGCTGTGACCAGGGGGGCATTTGCCCAGGTTCGCCTGGTGCGCCAGTTGCGGCCCTACCTGAACCGGGAGGCTCTCACAACAGTCACTCGAGCCCTTGTGATCTCTAGGCTGGAATACTGCAATGTGCTCTACATGGGGCTGCCCTTGAAGAGCATCCGGCGACTTCAGCTAGTTCAGAACGCGGCCGCGCGAGTGATCATGGGCGCACCACGGTTCGCCCATATAACACCGATCCTCCGTGAGCTGCGCTGGCTACCTGTTGATCGTCGGGTGCACTTCAAGGTCTTACTTACCACCTATAAAGCGCTCCATGGTAGTGGATCTGGCTATCTGAGAGACCGCCTCCTGCCAATTACCTCCCTGTGTCCCATCAGATCGCACAGGGTAGGCCTCCTCCGAATTCCATCCGCCAGTCAGTGCCGACTGGCGACTACGCGGAGGAGAGCCTTCTCAGTTGCAGCTCCGACGCTATGGAACAACCTCCCCGTGGAGATCCGTACCCTCACCACAGTCCAGGCCTTCCGCACAGCCCTCAAGATCTGGCTATCCCGTCAGGCCTGGGGATAGGATTTATTCTCACCCCGCCCGAATGTTGAGTGAATGTTGTGTTTTTATGGTTAATTTTTTTTATTCACATTTTTTTTTCTTTTAAGTCTTGTCTTGCACTCCCTTCCCCCCATTGTTGTAAGCCGCCCTGAGTCCCCTCAGGGAAAAGGGCGGCATATAAATGCTCATTAAAATCTAAATCTAAAATCTAAACTTTATGTTGCCAGTTGTCCGGTCTTTGCAGCTGCTAAACGGCCACCAGGGAAGCCGCAAGGTCTACTCTAATCTGTAGCCCGCCCCGTCACCCCCTGGAAGGAGATTTCTATGGACTTTATTGTCGAACTTCCTGAGAGCCAGGGGCACACCGTTATATGGGTGGTTACTGACTTATTTTCAAAACAAGTTCATTTTATTCCGTGCCACAAGATTCCTTCTGCAAAAGCACTTGCTAAGCTCTTCATTTCTCACATTTACCGTTTGCATGGTGTGCCTGATCGCATCGTTTCTGATAGAGGTGTCCAATTCACTTCTGTTTTTTGGAAGGAGTTTCTTAAGCGCATTGGCTCCGCCCAGGGCCTAAGCTCTGCCCACCACCCTCAGACTAATGGGGCTTGCGAGAGGACTAATTCTGTTCTGGAACAATATTTATGTTGTTTCATCAATTACCAGCAAGATGATTGGGTGGACTTGTTGCCACACGCGGAAGTGGCTTATAATAATTCCGTACATAGCAGCACTGGATTCACTCCTTTTCGCATTGTGTCTGGTCAGGACTTTGTTCCTATTCCTGAAGTTCCCCTTGAGCAGCCACAAATTTCGTCCGTCTCCGAGTGGAGTGAGCGATTGCGCCATATTTGGCCTTTGGCACTTAGTACTTTGGATGCTGCGCATCGCGCTCATAAGAAACAGGCTGATAAGAAACGTGCGCAACCTTATCAGTACAAAGTGGGTGGCCAGGTTTATTTATCCACAAAGTTCCTTCAAATTACACAAAAGTCTAAGAAGTTGGGGCCAAAGTACGTGGGCCCGTTTCCCATAATCAAAGTCATCAATCCTGTTTCGGTTCGCTTGCAGCTACCCAAGCATCTCAGCCGTGTTTATCCTGCTTTCCACATTAATCTCATTAAACCTGTTCGTTTCTCATCTTTACGTCCACCTGTGGACCCACTGCCTGCCCCCGTTGATTGATGGTCAACAACATTTTGAGGTTTGGGAAATATTGGACTCTCGGTGGCAGCGGAATCGGATACAGTACCTAGTGGCTTGGAAGCATTTTCCTCCATCTCATGCCGAGTGGGTGGACAAGTCCCATGTCCGTGCCCCCCAACTACTCCGACAGTTTTATTCTACTTATCCTGACAAACCCTGACTTCCCCCCCCACACCTTTTTTCTCTTTTTCTGTTTTTTGTTGTTCATCTGTTTGTTTGTGTTTTGTCGTTTTCCAGGCCTGAACGCCTTTTTTTCCGGAGGACGGCCGGATGTCAGCCTCTGCTTTGCTGCTGCTTCGGCTGCCATGAAACGGGGAGGGAGGGCATGGTATTTGGGAGGGGCTTACTAATTGTGTTGGAGGAAGGTTCTGGAGCTCTGCTGCCTGTCGGACTACGCATGCGTAGGAGGTTCCCGACAAGACTAACAGCACCGACATTCCATCTTAGTGATGCCATTTGAAGTTATCTCACACCTGACACTTAGGAGAATTATGATTGGACTGTAACTGTGATGCCAAGGGGTGGGGAATGGGTTATTCTATATATCAATCGCTTTCGCGCCTAAATACTCAGTCTTTGCTTCTCTATGCCTTTAATCATTTATAATTAGTAAAAGTACACTTGATTTCTACCTACGGAGTCTCGTGGTCTTCTTTCCTAATTACCCAATGAAGAGGTGCTGACAGCCCCACTCTGGTTGTTTAGAAGACCCATGAAGGTCTTTGATGAAGGAGAGCCAGGCCTCTTCCTTCATTCCTATCTAGTTTGCTGTTCCTGTCATAGTTTTTTGCCCCCTCCTTTTGTTTTATTGCAGTTCTGTTTTGATTGTTGTGAGCTGCCCATTGTCATTAGGTATTGAGGGGAATCTGTTTAATAAATAAATAAATAAATAAATAAGTATAATTACACAGCTTGGACATTGTTTATTTGGCAATTCAAGTAATTGTATTAGTAATCAATATTTTGTTGTTAGTTGCGAAGTTGTGTCCGACCCATCGCCACCCCATGGACAACGTTCCTCCAGGCCTTCCTGTCCTCTACCATCCTCTGGAGTTCCTTTAAGCTCATGCCGAACGCTTTGTTGATTCCATCTTGCCATCTCATTCTCTGTCATCCCTTTCTTCTTTTGCCCTCAATCTTTCCCAGCATTGGCTCTTCTCCAATGAGTCCTTCCTTCTTATTAGGTGGTCAAAGTATTTGAGGTTTATCTACAGGATCTGGCCTTGTAAAGAGCAACCAGGGTTGATCTCCTCTAGGACTGACCGGTTTGATTGCCTTACAGTCCAAGGGACTCGCAGGAATCTTTTCAAACACCATGGTTCAAAGGCCTCAATTCTTTGGCGCCCAGCCTTTCTTGTGGTCCACCTTTCACAGCCATCCATTGCAACTGGGAAAACTGTAGCCTTGACTGTACACACTTTTGTTGGAAGAGTGATGTCTCTGCTTTTTAGTCTGCTGTCTAGATTTGCCATCACTTTCCTCCCCAGGAGCAAGCATCTTTTAATTTCTTGGCTGCAGTCCCCATCTGTGGTGATCTTGGTGCCCAGGGAAATAAAATCTGTCACTACCTCCATCTATTTGCCAGGAATTGAGAGGGCTGGATACCATGATCTTAGTTTTCTTAATGTTGAGTTTCAAGCCACTTTTGCACTCTCCATCTTCATCCATATTAAAAGGCTCTTTAGTTCCTCTTCACTTTCTGCCATTAGAGTGGTATCATCTGCACATCTGAGGTTGTTGGTATTTCTCACTGCAATCTTAATTCCAACTTTTGATTCATCTAGCCCTGCCTTTCTCATGATGTCCTATGCATGTAAGTTAAATAGGCAGGGCAACAGTATACAGCCTTGCCGGACTCCTTTCCCAATTTTGAACCAATCAGTGGTTCTAGGTCCAGTTCTCACTGTTGCTTCTTGACCCGCATATAGGTTTCTCAAGAGACAAATTAGATGGTTTGGTATTCCTATCTCTTTAAGAACTTGCCACAATTTGTTGTGATGCACACAATCAAAGGCTTTAGCATAGTCAATGAAGCAGAAGTAGAATGTTTTTCTGGAACTCCCTAGCTTTCTCCATGATCCAGCTTGGAAGCAGTAAGATGTATTTTTATACCTGGCTTCTGCATTTTTGGCTTTCTTTTTAAAAAATAAATGATGGCATGGTGTAATATGTCATTTGTTGTTGACAGTTTTAAGAACTGCTAAGAACCAGATGATTTTTTACTATGTCCTGGTACATAAAACTATAGAACTCAAAAGAGAGTAGACTTTTCCCCCCATGATTATAGTTGACTTGCATTAGCAGACAAGAAAATTGGTTGTTATAATCCAATTTTAGATCTTGACCATGACCATTCTAAAGAAGTTCCAGAATAATAGCAAATGATTTTTTTAAAAAAAGATCTGTTATGCCTTCCTTTAGCCACCTTGATAAAAATGATTTCAACTCTAATAATATTGGAGTGGAGATTTATGCTCCTTCCATAAAGTGAAAAGAGGATCAGGCCAACACCTTGCTGCTGGAGCAAGAACAATGGCAGTGCTTCTCCTCCCTGGGATGCAGATGGTCCCTCAACCAGGATGGAGAAGTCAATCCAGCCAGCAGCAGGGGGGCTGGGGGATTTCTCTCCCTAGCCAGCCATCGATGTTTGGGCTGCAGCCTGCGAATCAAGTTCCACCTGGGTGGGTTTTCTTCCCAGGCCATGGATGGGTGCAATACCCATGGATGCCTGCCCCACCTCAGCAAATGGCACAAATTCAGATAACTGGCACGGGGCAACCTCAGGGACGGAACTCCCTACCTGTTCAAGCCCCAGCCGCAATGCCCCAACAGGGAGAACCAGGAAACCTGGGAACAGCAGATGAGTCACCCTCTTCCTTGCCCCCACCCACGCCAGCAAAAAACCAGCATCAGGCACAGTGGCTCTGCCCCTCTTCAAAAAGCAACAGTGGGAAAAAGATTGGGAAGCTCAGAGGAGGGAGAGCTGCCCCTTCCAAAGATGATTCCCTGCCAATAGCAAGACAGGGGAAAGTGCTGAAGCTCCTCCAAGAACCTCAACTAGCAGAGAGGCAAATGAAGCTACCTGGGAAAAGACAAGCAGTTATTTTCCAGGCAAGCCTCAGATACACAAACCCTTTCCCTAGGGGTCAGTGGAGGCCCAGCTGAAGGCCCTTGCCCAGGTGAAGGGCCCTTGCCAAGATGAAGGAAGCAGTGGGGATGATGACCCAATAGTAAATACACCCATTCACCCCTTTGCCATTGTAGCCAAGCTCACAGTGCCCGGGATGGGGGTAGAAGGGAAGGTTGAGGCTATCGTGGACACTGGCTGCACCCAATTCTTAATCAGCATGTCTATTGTGGGGCAGCTAGGCATACACACAAGACCCATAGCCAATCCCATTCAGTTTGGGCAGGTGGATGGGATACTAATTGGAGGGACCCCAGCCAAACTAATTACCGACTTGGTAAGGTTGCAGATGGGACGCCACTATGAACTCCTCAGATTCAACGTAGCTCCAAAGATGCATGAGTCAATTATCTTGGGGCTTGCATGGCTGGAAAAGTGGACAGCTATCATAAAGTGGGAGGACGATGTTCGGAAATTGATTATAAGCTTTTGGCCACTACCACCTGTGAAGCCAGAAGGCCACCTGGGGACTATCGAACTCAATTAAGTAGTCCGCCCAAAGGGCCCTGCTCACTTGGAGACATGGAGGGGCAGATGTACCCTTTGAGGTCTGGATTGACCATAAAAACCTCGAAGCCCTCAAAAGCCCCTGAAGACTGTCCCCAAAGCAAGTTTACTGGACACAATACTTCTGAAGGTTCAAATTCGAACTGAAGCACATCCCCGCAGGGAAGAACTTGCTAGCAGATGCCTTATCAAGAAAATTGCAATATGACAGTAAGAGGGAAGAAGTGGTTCATCCCATCCTTCCCCCTTCCCACCAAAAGCGGCCCAAGTCACCACCAGAAGCCAGTCTAACCAACCCCCTACCCTAAGCCAGGACAAGCTGACCACAGCAATGAAATCGGCACTGCCCGCAGACCCCTGGCTCAATGACAATGAGAGATGGTTTAGCCTGGAAAGGATCCAAACTGTACGTTCCCGCAACCTTGAGGCTGGAAGTACTACAGTGAAGCCATGACGTGAGGTTAGGAGGCCACTTTGGATTTCTAAAAATGCTCCACCTCACCAGGCATCAATTTTGGTGGCCAAAGATGAAATCTGAAGTTGAAGATTACATAAAAAGCTTGCCACTTGCGCAACCAGGAAAAAACAGCCAGGCAAACCCCCTGGATTGCTGCAACGAGTGGCCAACCAGAGCCGACCATAGGATGAAATCGCAATGGACTTCATCGTCAAGCTCCCAGACAGCAGCAATAATAAAGTCATTTGGACAGTCATTGACCTATTTTCCAAGCAAGCCCATTTCATTGCTTGCTCAGGACTACCATCTGCAAAGAAGCTAGCAAAAATGTTTGTTAAATACATTTACCGCCTGCACGGAGTACTCAGGAGGATCATCTCAGGAGTTCAGTTCACCACCAAGTTCTGGAGAGAGTTCCTGAGGTCCATTGGGTCCACACAAGGACTTAGCTCAGCTTTTCATCCAAGTAGGAATGGAGCAACAGAAAAAGCCAATGCGATGGTGGAACAGTACCTCCGTTGTTATGTGGATTACCAACAAGACAACTGGTTGGATTTGCTACCTTTCGCTGAAGTCGCGTACAACAACGCTGTCCTCAGCAGCATTGGATTAACTCCTTTTCAAGTTACCAGTGGCATGTAATTTGTCCCTATGCCTGAACTGCCCAGGGAACACTCTCTTCCATGTCTCTGACTGAATTGATGGACTTTCTTAAACAGAGGTGGGAAAATATGAAAAAAGCTCTAGCGGAAGCAGCAGAAGAGTACAAGAAACAAGCTGAAAAACACCACTCACTCCAACCCCCTTTCCACGTGGGATAAAGTTTTCTTGTCGACCAAATACATAAAGTTAAGAATTCCAAGCAAGAAATTAGGCCCAAAATTTCTAGGTCGGTTCCCAATAGTGAAAATAATTAACCTAGTTACGGTTCAGCTCAGTCTGCCCAGAATTCTAGGAAAAATTCACAGTCTTTCATTACAGCTTACTTAAGACAGTGATTGGGTCCAGCCTAAGACTGTCCACCCAGCCTCCCCCTCCTCCAGTAGTGATAGAGGGAAAAACACACTATGAAGTGGGGGGGAAAAAAGACTATAGGTTGTATAGAGGTCATTTGCAATATTTAGTGCACTGGAAGGGGTAGCCTTTCTCCAGAGCTACTTGGGTAAAAAGTTGGAATGTAAAAGCGGATAATAAAACAATTCCATTATAAGTTTCCCAATAAGCCAAAGGGCCCCCCTGGGGGGGGGGGGAGAAAGAGGTGGTTAGTTCTGCTTATGTTAACCCCTACATTATTCTCTTTTCAGGAAGCACTTTCTTCTGAGGAAAGGCCACCTGTCAGGCCTGCAGCCATATTCCTTTTGGATCTTTGGCCTGCCACACTTTCTATTATTCTACTATGCCATTTGTATTGTGGAAAAAGTGTTAAGTGATACTGATATTATATAACACTTTTAATTAAGCGGGTACCTTGAATAAACATAACTTTGAGTTTTAAATAATACTGATTTCGTTGTTGTCTTAGGTGACATCTGTGAAAAAAATTCAGGTGCTCAGGCATGAAAATATGCCACTCAAACACTATACTTTTCTGCTCACACTGAAAAAAATTAGAGGGAACATTGGTCCCTTCTAGTTCTAATTTATAAAATCATCCCTTATCTTGTTATGATTTGCAAGAGCCAGGATAGCCAAAATAGGTTTGTTTCCCCCAAACTTCTTAAGCTCATATTCTTTTCATATTTGTAATTCTAAAGGTTTCTAATAATTTTAAGAAGGTTAATAGTCAAATTTCAAAAGTAATTAGAAAATGAAATTTGTGAACTTAGTAACTTTGAAGGAGATGGACAATTCAGAAAAATGAAATATAAATAAATGAAATCATCTTAAAAGGCTTGCAAGTAAAATGGCTGATTCCATTGTCTCCTAGAACTCAAACATGGAAAAACACTGCCCTGCAGTCTCCTCATGGAGTATGGGACACATGGACTCCTTATGGGGAGATGGGACACATGGACTCCTTATGGGGAGATGGGACATGAATCAATATGAGTGATTTCTCTCTCCTTATCCAGAGAGGTTTATAAGAACCAGTCCACTTACTGGTTCCTTAGTTTTTGCAGCTGTCTTTGGCACCACTTTTATAAAGTCATTTGTTCACAATTCCTTCTGAGGGACTAATTTCATTGGTAACATTTAATACATATGGTACACAAAACTGGATTTAGTATCATTATTAATAAAAATGCTTCTTACTTAGGTCCTTCTGAAAATTGACAAATATATGCTAAGTTGAAAGCAGGTTGCATGAGCCTACCAAAACATTTAAACTTTCTGTACAGTTAATACATTTTTTGGGGGTACATTCCCAGACTAAAATTGTTTTAATCTAAACACTCCTCTTTCTGTGATGACATTTTACTTCAACAAAGGCAGGTATTTTATAGTCTGTCAATGAATTTCATCTACCACTCTTTCGTAACTTGGGAACAAGTTCATGAGTTCTAGTCAGTTCTCCAAGTAACTTTTGTCTTTTAAAAAGAAGTGACTCATATTTAGAGTGAAAAAAATATTAAGAAATGCCATTAATGAAATTCACAGGATTTTTAAAAACTCTTTTAACACTAAATTACAAAAACTCTTTCCCTTCTGATACTTGTCACTTAACCTTCCACCTGTAATGAGCAGAAGTCAATCTGACAAGAATGAAAACAAAACTTCACTTTATATATTTTATAGATGATTCAAATAAACATGTCCAAGATAATCACATAACTTGCACTAACAATACCTAAATGCCATTAAAAAAACTTTCACTGCCCTCATCCAATACCTCTGAATTTAAAGATTATGTAATTAACTAAGTCAGTCTTAGAGGATGATACTAGAACCATTCCATACACAGAATATGCATGAGGATTTCAAATTGAAGAGGATGAAAAGGATGAAATTGCTTTATAAAATCCTCATCTGAAAGCATCCTCGATTTAAGATCCAAATTTCCATTGCTCAGTAAGGCAGTTGTTAAGTTAGTTTGTCCCATTTTGACCTTTTTGCCACAATTGTTAAGCAAATCACTGCAACTGTTAATTAAATCATGTATTTTTTAATTGAATCTGGCTTCCCCCATTGACTTTGTTTGTTGGAAGCTGGCTAGGAAGAATGACAAGAAGATACATATTCTAACTGCTAATGCAAGCCAAACCAATTGAAACTACCTTTCACTCCAGCAAAAAAAAAAAAAAAGGATAAAATTGCAGTTCCATTTAGGAGCAATTAAAAATATCATCCCATTTAGAAACAGTAAAAATCTGTTCTATTTTCCTGTCAAAAAGAAAGACAAAGAAGTAGAATAATTATGTTAATGACTGTATCAAAAATAATGTCACTATTTATTTCGGCAATGCTTAACTTGCTAAATGAACCAAACGTAGTGAAGGTTTGCATCACATCCAAAAGACTTCCTCTACTCCAGAATACTTTCATTTTATTTCGTAGTGGGCCAAAACAAGTTCACACTATCGCTATTCAACTGTCCGTTCATCTATCCTTCCTCTCGCTTCTATAGATGAACCTGAACACCTGTTAAGGGATGTCCGGGAGCCTATCCCGCTGAGTCGGTCGGGCAAGTGGCTCTCCTTAACAGTCACATGTCCGCCGCCTCTCCTAGCCGGTGACCTCCACATTCCCAAGGGCAATAGCCTTTCCTTTGTGACTCGCTCGCCTTGTTCTCGAATGGAAACAGCGACCGCTCCTCGTGTTTATTTGCGCTTACCAAGAACCTTGTGGAGCTTGTCCCTTGGTCGATGGCTCCCACTAGGGGACCCATAGCTCCACAATGGGCCACAACCGCGGCCATAGGAAGGCTCGGACGGCGCGCCCCTGGCCCGTTTCCTAGGCGACCCTGCCCGAGCAAGAAGCAGCAGAGAATCCAGAGGCTCTCACGTCGGCGCCCTCAAAGCCAAATGCGCGTGGCTTCTCAAAAGAGAGACTGAAGGCGGAGAAAAGGGCGCTGGCCAACATGCTGCCCCTCGGGCGCCAATCAGCAGGCGAAATGAAGCAGAAGGGGCGGGGTTTTCCACCAAGCACAGGAAATAGGCTAAAGGTTCTGAAGTGGGCAATTGCCTCTGAGACGAATGATCACATGCCTCTGACGTATCTGATGGGCTTTCAGGTTAACTCGAGTTTCGCTAGCTGTCTGTGTCTCGGATTGCAAAACGTTGGGGAAAGAATCGTTGCCTCCTTGCCAGGAATTTAGAACGATTTCCGCGTTCCTCTGCCTATTATGAAATAATCCGCCATTCCAGTCCGTCAAGAGGCAACGCGAACTCCCTTTCTCTCATGCTGAAAGTTGTTAATCTTTGCAAGTTTACCTGGCAATAATCGTTGCCGTTAAAAATCTGTACAACTTCTTCTGGTGAGCAAGTGGGGAGCTCTACTTTAATTCTTCAAATGTCCTCAAAGGTTGGGTAAAAAGATTTGAAGTTTATCCTATATCTATATTGTTGTGTTGGAAGAAATGTCCTTCTGGGTTCAGCTCCAAGTGGGGAAAAAGACACTGGAAACATGGAGGCTTCTTGGAAAGATTTTAATGGTGGACATGACCACATGGCTTGAAGTCCTAGGCAAAAGGGGATCACATGCTTCTAAAATGTTGAGTGAAGAAAAAGAAGGGAAGAGCTCCCCGTGGAGATCTGGACCCTTACTACTCTCCGGGCGTTCCGCAAAGCCACTAAGTCCTGGCTGCTTCGGCAAGCCGGGGGGCTGTTGAAGTATCCAGCCCCACGGTAACTATGAATGTTGTGTATTTTAAATTGTTGTTTTGTCTATTTATCCCCTTCCCCTTTTTATTATAAGCCGCCCTGAGTCCTTCGGGAGTGGGCGGCATACAAGATCAATAAACTATAAACTATAACTAACTAAAAGGGAATTGCTGAGAGTCCCTGAGTTTTTTATACCCTGTGTTCGGGCTTCCAGTTCCTGTGCAAGAAATGCATCCAGATTGGTTGTCAGACTCCCAGGAGCTAACTTTGTAGGCTGTCTGTCTTTTGAGTCCCAAGCTTGGTTAAGTTCCCAGATGCCATGTTGCGCGTTTCTGTTGCAGATGGAGGTAGATCTTTGCTATGTAGAATAGACTGGCTCAGGCCTTTAATGGCCCATTGACAAAGGTGGAGACTATTAAGAGTGAGTCTGTTTCCTCCCTAAAAACATGTTTCTCCATTTCTTATCCAGGGAAATATAATATTCTGCCTTTTCAATATTTCCCAGTGATGAAAGAAATGTCCTTCTAGGTTCAGCTCCAAGTGGGGAAAAAGACACTGGAGACATGGAGGCTGCTTGGAAAGATGGTTTATTGGTGGACAGGACCACGTGGCTTGAGCAAACCAGTCCAGGCCAAGTATTGTTGGTGGGGGTTCTGGACAACGATGAGAGGGAAGCAACCCATGCTCAGTGACTACTGCAAATGTGCCACTGCCTACAATAGGGATGGTGGTTCCCTGGTAATCCCGCAGCCTAACGTTACAAGAGTCCAGCCGTTTCTTAGATGTAGAGGACACTAAGCGTTTAAGTGTGCTCCAGGAAATGAGGGAACAAGAGGACCCAGTGTCCACCTCCATCTTGCAGGGTGCTCCCTCAAGACTGACATTGAGATAAAGTTTGCTGGTGTTTCCCTCATTGGCTTGGCTAATGGAGACCTCAGGGATGTGGCGATCAAGGGAGATCGCAAAACAGTTCTCTCTGGGGTTGGCAGGTCATCTGAATGAGGTTCTCGCATCTGCCCTGCCTCGTAGCCAGTTGGCAGGGGGAGAAAGAGCTTGGCAGACCTTTGCTAGATGCTCTTTTTTCTGCAACGGCGGCATAGGGCTGGTGTGGTTGCCGCCACATCCAGCACAGGCAGTTTGAGGAAAAAGTTTTCCTTTTTGAGGCCCCCTGTCAGAATTTGCCCTGAGGCAGCTTGTGCTATCTTCTTCTTCGTCTCCGCTGTCATTTTTGTCACCCTCCTCATCGTGGTGGACTATTAAAGAGCAGAAGAGGGCAGCGTGTTTTGAAATTTTTGAATTTCTGCAGTTGAGTTGTCTGACATCTCGGACACTTGAGCCTCTTTGAGAGCTGCCTTTACGGTCAGGTCTATGTGAGCCAATAGTCTACGCTGTAGCCTGACTCCACAGACCAACTCGTCAAGAAGATCATCATCCAGGTTGGCAAAATCGCAGTGCAGGGCTACAGACCTGAGGAAAGCCATAAAGTGGTTTATGGATTCTCCCCCCTTCTGAAGTTTGTGCCGGAATGCGTACCTTCTTATGGTTTGGGATGGGGCTGGAGTGTAATGGCTCTTCAGCTTGTCTATCAATTAGTTCCATGGCACCGACTGTACAGGCTGAGGCGCAGAGAGAGCTATGGCCGTACCGAACATCTCTGGGCTGCGCAGCTTAAAAAACATGATAGTTTGCGGCTGCTGGACAGGTCAGATCGTTAGCCTTGAGGAAAGACTAAAATCATTGTAGGTATGTGTCCCAAGGCTCAGTTGCCGGACAGAAGGCTGCAAAAGTAGCTAGGGAAGACATCCTGAAAAGGACAGACTGCTCCAAATTACTTCAGGCAAGAGGCAGCATTCCTTTCGAACGTGTTCAGCTCTGATTTGCCTAGTGACTTAGCTGATCCAATTCCTCAGTCCGTGTATCCCACCCTCATCACCAGTGGTCTGAAGAGAGACCTGGAGGGACAGGACTGAGGCAACATGGATCGTAATTCAAACAGGTTTATTAACAGCTAACAGTAAACCAACAGCTCTGAACTGACAACAGGGAAAGCTTCCATCTGACTGCTATTTATATGCACACTGTCAGATGGGGCAACCAATTGGGACACTCCATTCTCCCCTTCTCGCTGTCAAACTTCCAGCCAATCAGGGACGATCTTGCGTCAGCACGTTGGCAAAGCCAAGGACATAACAGAAACATTTCCAGTTTGAATTCTATTTGACATTTAGTTAATTCCTGCAGCCATTTCTGTATTTTCAGCCAGTAACTTCAATTTGGGGCATGACCACCATAAGTGAAAGAAGGTACCTTGTCCCTGTTTGCATTTCCAGCATTTTGGGTTTAAATTTGGATACATCTTGGCCAGCCTTGCTGGCGCTTGATGTCAACAGTAAAATATCTTGTATTGATTTTCCTTATATGCTGCGGATTTTGTAATAGTATAATTTTTGTTCCAAATTGTTTCCCAGTCTTCTAATTCTATATTGTGTCCAAAATTTTTGGCCCAGGCAATCATCGACTCTTTTACAATCTCCTCTGCTCTATCAAATTTTAGCAGGTAATGATAGATTTTGGTTATTAATTTTCCCTCTGGGCCTACCAATAGTTTATCTAATTGTTGTGGTTGAATATCAAATCCATATTCCTTTGCATCCTTTTTGTATCTTGATTGTAACTGTAGATATGGCCACCAGTCAATACATATTCCTTGTTCTCGTAGGTCCTGATTGTTTTTGAGTTTCCTTTGGCAATGTAAAATTTCATTGTACTTAAACATTTTACCTATATCTAATATATTGGGGTAGATCATAGCCTCCATGGCGGATAGCCACCCGGGGATCTTCATATAGTGTTTTCTCTTTATGTCTTCCCAGGTTTGTATCAATGTGTCCCTTATTTTTCGTCTTAAAAATACAAATGTGCTTTATTCCCCTTCTCCTACAGAAAAGTGTGCTACCCCTTTTGTAAATCGTGCCCTTCCAGTGTTAAGATTCTTCTATTTTTTAGGTTTATCCAATCTCTAATCCATTCTAATATCGCAGCCTTGTAGTAGAGATCCCATGCCGGGAGTCCAAAGCCGAGGTGGCTTTACTATCCTGGAATGAGGGTAATTTTATCCGTGCCTTTCTACCTGACCAGACAAATTTTATAATTATTTTGTTTAGGTCTGTAAAAAACCTGTTGTTCAATTTTATAGGGATTGTTTGGAATAGATAAAGTAATTTGGGTAAGATATTTATTTTAATATTCTTCCTAATAGAGATAATTGTAGTGTTCCCCACCTTTCCAAATCCTTCTTTATTTGTTGAACTAATTTTATATAATTGTCATCGTTTTATTGAGGACCACCTTGCCGTTAACCAGATTCCTAAATATTTAATCTTTTTATTAATTTGTAATCCCATTTCATCCTCTAATTCTTTTTTCTGATTCATTGTTAAATTTTTAACTAGAATTTTGGTCTTTTCTTTATTAATTTTAAGGCCCGATACTTCTCCCCAAAGGAGAGAAAGGGAGCCGCTAGAACAGTTCGGTTCTCAACCTTCCTGATGCCGTTCGACACGATTCCTCCTGCGGCGGTGACCCCCAAGCGCCAAATTGGGCTCCAGCCTTCCCTTCGCCGCCACGTTCCTTTCTTTTATTTCATTTTCCGCGCCTGGTTTTCCGCCTCAGCAACGGTCCCTCTGGGCCTCCGTAGCTCCGCCCACCGAGCGCCGTCGCTGGGAGGGAGCTGCTTTCCCAGCGTCCTCTGCGCTTGCGCGTCTGTCCCCACTCCGGCCCCTCCTTTCGCCCCGCCCCCTGCCCACAGCCAGCCACACGGAGAAGCGGAGGGAGGGCAGGGCTTCGGTGGGAGGAGCCGCGGTGGCCCCGCCCCTCCCACCGCCCCTCCCCTTCGGGCGGCTCCTTTGGGCGCGGGAGGCTCCTGGCGGGGGCGGCGGAGCTTCGCCCGGGGAGCTGAAGGGGAGCTTGTAGAGGGGAAGGCCCGCGTCCTCCCTTCCCCGGCTTCTCGCATGTGCGCATGTGCGAGAACCAAGATGGCTGCGAGGCTTTTCTCGTCATGAGTTTCTCCGACGAAAATGCCTAAAAAAAACCTCCGGCAGCAATTCTAAACTGGAGAAAGAAGGTTTGCCCGGGATGCTTAAGACTTTGGGGACCCAGGAAGACCAGCCAGCGGTAGGGGTTGCCACTTTGGGACGACCCTGGACGATGCCGACTCCAGCAACTCTGGCGGTTTCCGTGTTTTTCCTGCTTTTCCGGCTGTTCCGGCTGTTTGACAACGAGGGAAAGAATTCCAGCAGGATAACAGCGACGGCGCTCCTCGGAGGCTTTGTCGCCTATTCCATCTCCCTGCCCTATCTATTAGCGGCGAGGACGGCAAAGACGAGGTCCTGGGGAGACCGCCCCTGTGCTGTGCAGACCTTGGCGATTCCAGTAGTTTCGGAGGCTCCGGTGATTTTGGTGGTACTCTGGCTGTTTGATACCGAGGAGGCAGGCTTTATTCTGAGAACAGTAGCAGCGTTCCCTGGCCATTTTAGTGCCTGTTTCATCTTTTCGCTTTGCCTGCCTCTGACGGTGAGATTTTGGGAACTCCCTGGGGTGGTTTTACCCCCAGAAAGAAGACCCTTGGGCTGGGCTATCGTTGAGACTGCGGGTGGACAGATGATGGCGGCATTGGGCGTCCTCATTGAATCCCCGCAGCATAAGAGCCAAGGTGGCGCAGTGGTTAAATGCAGCACTGCAGGCTACTGCTAGATCAGCAGTTCAGCGGTTCAAATCTCACCGGCTCAGGGTTGACTCAGCCTTCCATCCTTCTGAGGTGGGTAAAATGAGGACCCAGATTGTTGGGGGCAATATGCTGACTCTCTGTAAACCGCTTAGAGAGGGCTGAAAGGCCTATGAAGCGGTATATAAGTCTACTGCTATTGCTATTGCTATTTTTAACTAACAGTGCCCAGCTGGCTGAACTTCCGGTTTCCTCCTCAAACCGACAAACAAACCGACAAACAAACCGACATTACTTTAGAGGACGTGGATTGGGGTTGGGTGCCTGTAGAGACTGCCCAATCTATGGGACTGACTGTGACTGCCATCATCACAACTCTTACAGATGCCCTCCCCTCCTCCCTGCCTTTCCCCGTGGCTTAGCCTTCGTTCTTTTTTTTTTTTTCTTTAAATGTTTTATTCATTTTCATTTTCAATTTTGTACATTCACTTATATACTGAATATTTGCAATAATAATAATAATATAATAATAAGAAAAGAAAAACCCCAACCTAAACACAACTCATCATAAACCCAGCCTATCACTTTCATACACCCCTTCTTCTCCCCCTCCAACTTTCCTTTCTCCCTCCAACAATCACCCCTCTTACTTCCCTTTCCCCTCCTATCTTCCTTTCTCGCCTTCCTCACCCTCCTTCCCCTCTCATCCTCCTTACATTCCCCTCTTCCTCCCTCCTTACTTCTCCCTCTCTTTCCTCTACTTCTCACTATGGTGCATTTCTCTCTTCCTTAATCTATTCAGTTACTAAAAATTTCGCTAAAAAGAAAAAAGAAGGAAAAAAATAAAAAGAAAAAGAAAAAAAAAGAGAAAAATAAAAAGAAAAGATAAGGATCACCAGTATACAAGTGTATTCTTCTTATTCTATGTATTGAAACTATATCTCCACCCACCCACCCACCCCCAATGAACCCCCCTCCCTAATCCCCTCCGACTTCCCAGGTCCCACACCCGGCACAGTTCAATACCATTCACCTTCTATATCTTATTAAAAATAATAATAAAAATAAAATAAAAAAGAACACTCCGAAAAAAAACAAAAACGAAAAAGTAAATTAAAAAAAAAAATTAAAAAAATCTTTTGCATTATGCTCAGCCTCCCATCATTCTTAAAATTTAAACAATATAAATCATTCCATTTATATTTTGTCCTCGTCCCTTACTTCCTCGATATTTACCCCCATCTTCCTGTAGACTCTCCAGATAGCCTTTCTTAACCTTATACTCAAATATTAGTTTATACAAAAATCAATTTATCTTCAAATACAGAGCAGTCTAATCATACTTTCGCTACTCATCTTCCTACCCTTCGTTTCTCCTCTCCATTCCTCCCAAGCCCAAATTCCATAAAATTAGGATCTCGCTCTTCACTTTAAAATCCTGAGCTTTTTATATTATACTTCAAGTATATAAATCCGTAAAATGTGTGCCCAAAATCCATACCACTTCATTCAATCCCAAGATCCCTTCATCGATATCCCGCTCCACCTTCCCTTCTGCCCCACTCCTCCCGACTCCATTCATCCCAAACCGCAATTCAAATGAATCTTAGTCCCCGCTTTCCTCACAGAAAACAATTCATGCGCAGTTTGGATTGAGATTCAAACAAGTCTTATAAAAGTCCCGTATAATATCTGTCCAACATAAGCAATGCTTCTTTCCATTCCTCATCAGTACACAACTTTACCATTTCATACCAAACAGAAATCCTAAGATTTTAATCAGTCCAAGAGCTTAGAAAGTATTTTAAAGACATCGCTGGATCTATATTCTTTACTCTTCTGCCCTTCCGGAAAGAAAAGGCAACCCTCTGCCTTATAACCACATGTCCCGCTGCTTTATAAATATAACTAAATCCTCAGTTTCCGCTCCTCTGCCTCTCCAGTAGGGGGAGAACAACTCCCTCCTTCTTGTAACCAAGTGAATTGCTGCTTGTCTCTCTTGTAAAATATTTTATTCAATTTTCAATTTTCACATTCCATTTGCAATCATTTATACACAGGGTATTTACTATAAGAAAAGAAGAAAAAAAAAAGGAAAAAAGGAATAAAACGAACAAATAAAAAGGAAACACAACTCATCATTCCCAACCCCACCTAACCCTTGCATCCTCCATACACCCCATCTACCCCCTCCAACTTTCCTTTCTCCCTCTAACACTCCCCTCCTACTTCCCTTTCCCCTCAAACCTTCCTTCTCCCCTTACTCCCCAGACACCCTCCTTACATACTCCTTACATTCCCCTTACTCCTTCCTTACTCCTCCCTCTTCCTTCCCTCTACCTCCCTCCTTGGTGTATGCCTTTATTCGAGTGTTGTTTGATCTAATAAATGTAAAATGAACCAAGGGAAAAAAAAAGATAATAATAATAATAAAAAAAAAAGGAACCACCGTATATAAATACATTCTTGTTCTTATTAAAATTATGTTAACCCCCCCCCACCCCACCCCCCACAATCCCCATCCCTAATCCTCCCGGCTTCCCAGGGCCCACACCTGGCACTACCTTCTATCTAAAATATCTTGTATACATATGGATTAAAAAATAAAAGTAATATATAAAAAAGAAAAAAAAAAGAAACCATTCTTTGTGTTGATCTCAGCCCCCCATCTTTATCTATGCTTAAATAGTATAAATCATTCTATCTATATTTTATTCTCGTCTCTTACTTCTTTGCTATTTACCCCGATCTTCTGTAGACTCTCCCGTTCCCTTCCTAAACCTCATGATCCCTTCCAATGAGATTTAAGCAGCATAGTTCCTGCCATATATTCAAATATAACTTTACAGACAAGTAATCAAACTTTCCCTTCTAGTAAAATTTAAACAACGTGAATGATCTTTCTTTACCCCTTTTTCAAACCGTAATTCAAAATAATCTAACCAAATTTCCCCTTCTTAGTAAAGTTAAGCAACATAGATCAGATATTACTTTACACAGGAATCAATTTCTATCTTAAGATAATTCCAACCGATTTCCCCTTCTAGTAGAATTTAAATAACTTAGTTCATTCCACATGCATTTTACTCTCATCCCCCACTTGTCTGATATTTACCACTATCAAATTTATACTAACATTTGTTTAAAATATAGCTCAGAGCGATTTGTAGCATGAATCATTCCACATATTCCAGTAATACTTTCAACAAGAGTCAGTTAACCTTCTATTTTAAGGTAGTCGCTTCTAACAAAGTTTAAACAACATAAATCATTCCGCATTCTTTTTACAGTTATCTTAAGATAATCCCAAGCGGCTTCCTATTCTAATAAGCTTTAAACGACGTAAATTTTGCCCTCTTCCCTTGCTTGTCTGGTATTTACCACAAATAACATAATTCATTCCACATACATTTTACCCTCATCTCTTGCTTGTCTAATGTTTACCACTATCAAATTTATACTAGCGTTTATTTAAAAAGTAACTATAACAACCAACTTTCCCTTCAAATAAAAGTTAAATAGCATGGATCATTTTCAAATAATACTTTCAGCAAGAGTCAGTTAACCTTCTATTTTAAAATAGTCCCATCTAACAAAGTTTAAACAACATAAATCATTCCGCATTCTTTTAACCACTATCAAATTTGTGCTAACGTTACTTTAGAATCTAGCTCAAAGTAGTTTCGTCCAGCTTTCCCTTCTGATAAAAATTAGTCCACTTTTTCTACCGGAGAGAGGTCTCAAACCCCCATTCAGTCCTCAACTTTAGGAAGTCTTTTGAAGTATCTAAATTCTCGATCTGCGTTCTTCTGCTTCTCCGAGGGAGGAGGGGCTACCCCCTCCATCTTGCAGCCGCATGGCCAGCCGTTTGCTTTCTCCTTCCGCTTGTCTCTCCTCTCTTCCGAGCGCGTCAGGAAGTCCCGCCTTCAGAATCCTACAATAGAAATCTTGAGCCTCCGAAATAGAGTTAAGACGAAATCTTTGATTCTCAAATGTAACCGTGATGCCGGCAGGGGCCTCCCATCTGTATCGAATCTGTTGACTCCTAAGCTCTTTAGTTAAAAAGGCGTAGTCCCTTCTTGCTCTCAATATCTGGAAAGGAATCTCTTTGAAGACAATCAGGTCCTGGTCATCAATTCGGAGCCTGTTATTATAAAAATTTTGCACAATCGCGTTTCTAGATTCTTTTGTAGAGAAATATATAATTATGTCCCTCGGGAGCTGTCGCTGTTCCGCTATCAATGAGTTCTGGCGATAGATTTTCCGAATCTGCCAATCAAAGTTAAGTCCCGGGCTTCCCAGCGCGTGGCTGAAGGCTTCAGCAAAGGTCTGTTTTAAATTCTCTTGCTTCTTTTCACGGAATCCTCTGACTCTAATTGCAAATGCCTTCCTATTAAAATTTAGTATCATAAGCTGTTCTTCGTTATTTCTAATTTTTTCTTGTAAAATTTGAATATTGGTAGTCAAATTAAAATTAGCCTTCTCCAGACTTTCCAATTTGTTTTCTATTTCAGCAGAGTAATCTGACAGGGCAGACACAGCTGCAAAAGTATTCGCCTTCATTTGATTAACTTTAGATTGTAAATCATCAAATAATTCCAATACAAATTCCCTGATTTCTTTCTTAAAAGCGTTAAGCATTTTAAGGAGATATTCCTGTGTTAAAAGTTCCTCAACAGAAGACATAGGAGACAAAGGCTGTGTTTCCAATGAAAATTCTTTAAATTCTTTTGTAGCAAGACGCTTCTTTGATTTGGATGGCATAATAAATAAGCAAGTAAGCAGAGCTTCGCTCCCCTCTATTTCCAAAAAAGAAAAATTTATTTTCTTAAGGAGCAGTCTGCAGGAAGATAACACCGGCTAAGTATATCAATCATCCACGGAGAGAAATCGCCATTTTGAGGTCTAATTAGACAAAGAAGTCTCTAAGACGAATGGTGCTGGTATTTACGATAGTACTGAAAACATAAATCTCACAGGGGTGAGATCTCACAGGGCTTGTCTCTCCTTCACCTTGTCCTTCCGCATTTCCGAGTGAGTCAAGAAGCCCCGCCTTCAGAGTTTTATAATAAAAGTCCCGGGCTTCCGAGACAGAATTAATACGAAATCTTTGATTTTCGAGTGTAACTGTGATTCCAGCTGGAGCTTCCCATTTATACTGTATTTGACGATTTCTAAGTTCTTGGGTTAAAAAAGTATAGCCTCTCCTTGCTTGCAGCATCTGGAGCAGGATCTCTTTAAAGACAAACAAATCATGGCCATCGATTCGGAGCCTGTTATTGTAAAACTTTTGGATGATCGCATTTCTGGATTCTCTTGTGAAGAAGTATATAATTATGTCTCTTGGAAGCTGTCGTTGTTCTGCTACACACGAATTCTGGCGATAGATTTTTCGAATATTCCAATCAAAATTGAGTCCCGGACCTCCCACCGCTTGGCTGAAAGCTTCTACAAACGTCTGTTTCAAGTTCTCTCCTTTCTTTTCGGGCAGTCCTCTGACTCTTATTGCAGACGCCTTTCTGTTATAATTTATCATTATAAGTTGTGTTTGAGTATCTCTAATCTCTTGTTGTAATGCTTGGATGTTGGAAGTCAAATTAGAATTAGCCTTCTCCAAAGTTTCCAGTTTGGTCTCCATTTCTTCGATATAATCTGTCAAAGTAGACGTAACTTCGAACATATCCACCTTTATTTGGGCAATTTTAGTCTGTATTTTATCGCATAAATCCAGCACAAATTCTTGGATTTCTTGTTTAAAGTCATTGAGTATTTTTAAAAAAAGCTCCTGTGTCAAGGAATCTCCAGTAGGAGGTGTAGGAGGCAAAGGCAGCGATTTACTAACGAGTTCTTTAAGCACATGCGGGGGGGATTTTTTTGCCTGCTTAGACCTGGGAGGCATTATAGATAAAAGCTGAAAATAAACGGATAAGCAGTGTCTTCACCTGGTCAGTTCTCAATAAATTATTTGTAGATTTTGCTTGTTAATGAGTAGCAATCTCCGGGGAGATAAAGCCGGTTAATTACGTCATCAATCACCAACACAGTAAAAACGCCATTTTGAAGCCCGGTTGAACAAAGAAGTTTCAAAGGAAAAACAAAGCTGGTGTTTAGACAGTTATAAAAAAAAAACATCACAGGAGTAAGACCCGCTCGTGTTAGCCTTAAGTTGTTTTAAGCAATTTATCATTGTCCTGAGGGGGGGGATCGTCTGTCTAGGGCTGCAAAAAGGCAGCTGCGAGGAACTGGCTGGAGATAAGAGCTCAGTTACGCTGGATCTCTTCTCCGTTCGCAGCCCAAAAAAAGAAGGAGGGCTGTGAACTACGAATAAATCCTAGCACCTGAGTTTCTGCCTGCCCCTTTCTGCCAGAAAGGGGTGATATCTATTGATCTTAATTAGATATACAGACCAGAACTCTGAGAGGGGCTCCGTTGAGCACCTTCGGCGACAGGCTCCTCCCCCCCGGAAGTCATCGCTTAGCCTTCGTTCTTAACATCACTATTGTCTCAGTTCTAACACTATTATTGCTGACTGTGAAGCCATCTGTGGAGAACTATTTGACCTCAATGAAGCGGTGGACGTGATGAACCGGGGTCTTGAGGCCGTTAAGAACTGGATGAGCGCTAACAAACTGGTACTCAACCCGGACAAGACCGAGTGGCTGTTGTGTTTCCCTCCCAACAATTTGGCTAATGTTCCAACACTTAGGCTGGGGGGTCAAATTTTATACCCCTCAGATAGGGTCCGCAACTTAGGAGTCCTCCTGGATCCACAGCTGACTTTTGACCACCAGTTGTCAGCTGTGACCAGGGGGGCATTTGCCCAGGTTCGCCTGGTCCGCCAGTTGCGGCCCTACCTAAACCGGGAGGCTCTCGCAACAGTCACTCAAGCCCTTGTGATCTCTAGGCTGGAATACTGCAATGGGCTCTACATGGGGTTTCCCTTGAAGTGCATCCGGCGACTGCAGTTAGTCCAGAATGCAGCCGCGCGAGTGATAGTGGGCGCACCGTGGTTCGCCCACGTTACACCTATCCTCCGCGAGCTGCACTGGCTACCTGTCGGTCTCCGGGTACGCTTCAGGGTACTGATGACCACCTTTAAAGCACTCCATGGTAGTGGATCTGGGTACTTGAGAGACCGCCTTCTGCCGATTACCTCCCTCCGACCGATTAGATCGCACAGACTGGGCCTCCTCCGAATCCCATCCGCCAGTCAATGTCGACTGGCGACTACACGGAGGAGAGCCTTTTCTGTTGCAGCTCCGACCCTGTGGAACGATCTCCCCGTCGAGATCCGCAGCCCTCAAGACCTGGCTCTCCCATCAGGCCTGGGGATAGGTTCCCAATTTACCCGCCCGAGTGTTGACTGTTGAATGAAAGTTGTGTTTTATTATTTTTCTTTTGTTCACATTTTGTTTGTTTTTTGATATTGCACCCCCTTCCCCGTGATTGTAAGCCGCCCTGAGTCCCCTCAGGGAAAAGGGCGGCCTATAAATCTTAATAAATGAAATGAAATGAAATGACCTCCCCCGGAACTCGCAATTTTAATAGAACTTTCGCGCATTTTATAACTTTTTCCTTTCTTTCTCCTTTCTTAACAAATCCCCTTCTCTTCCCTTTCCCTTCTTCCTTTCTCTACCTCTAAATCTTAATTTTTAAACAGGTATGCTGAGTATATGGGATTGTATGCGAGTGTGTGTGTGACCCACTTTTATTGTTATTAATGTTGTATTTGTGTATTTTAATAATTATGTGGGGACTGGTTGTGTGAGTGTTTGAGTATGCTTGATTCGGAGGACCTGCTGAGGAAGGCGGGGGGTACCGGGGTGGTTGGGGGGACCATGGCCACGGGAGTGGGTTGGAGCATTGCGGTCATGACAGGGAGGGGCAGATATGGCGGGGACTTTAGGGCTAGCCATTACCGGGGAAGGAGGGTTCGCTACATTACAGAGATCCCTCCTTCCGGCCCTATGAGTCCCACTCCAAGACCAGATGGCGCGAGTAGCCAGGACCCTGGTCTCAGGCTGCTGTTGCTAAATGCCAGGTCTGTTATTCACAAGGCTTCTCTCGTCCGGGACTTAATTGTTGACGAGAGGGCAGACCTGGCATGTATTACTGAAACCTGGCTGGGCACAGAAGGAGGAGTCCCCCTTGTAGAGATGTGCCCAGAGGGATTTCAGGTGCTTCATCAGCCGAGAGCCCAGGGAAGGGGTGGCGGTGTGGCTATTGTTATCCGGGAGTCTCTGTTACCTCGTAGGGTCCCTGCTCCGGAGCTTGTCGGGTGTGAGTCCCTGCTGATAAAGTTGGACCTCAAGGGTCAAGTGGGTTTGCTGCTAACGTACCTGCCTCCCAACTGCGTTGCAGCATCCCTCCCCTCGCTCCTCGAGTCAGTAGCCGAGCTGGCAGTTGAGCTCCCCAGGCTTATAGTTCTGGGGGACTTTAACTTGCCATCGCTCGGTGAACGCTCTGACGGGGCGCAGGAGTTCATGGCTTCCATGACAGCCATGGGCTTGACCCAGGTAATTCGGGGCCCAACCCACACAGCGGGTCACATGCTCGACCTCGTATTCCTCTCGGAGCAGTGGATGTGTGATCTTGGTCTGAGGGGTAATGAGACCATACCCCTGTTGTGGTCAGACCACTGCCTACTGAGGCTTGACTTCCGGAGGCCAAACCCCGACCGTAGGGAGGAGGAACCGACCAGGTGGTTTCGCCCCAGGCGACTTATGGACCCTTTGAGGTTCCAGACGGAGCTTGGGGTAATTCCTGATACTCTCGCCCACAGTTCGGCGGAGGCTCTGGTTGCCACCTGGCATTCGGCGGCATCGGAGTCTCTTGACCGGATTGCGCCACTACGGCCCCTCTGGGCCAGTGGATCCCGGAGACCTCCTTGGTTCACCGAGGAACTCCGGGAGAAGAAGCGCCGGAGGAGACGCCTAGAGCACCTGTGGAGGTCCGATAAGTCCGAGGCGAACCGAGCACTTCTGACCACCTGCACCAAGGATTACATCCGGGCACTAAGAGCTGCCAAAAGAACGCATATCTCCGCCTTGGTTGCGTCCGCCAAGTCACGCCCAGCCGCCCTGTTTAGGATCACCCGCTCCCTCCTTAATAAGAGGGATGTGGGAGATCCCTTGCAGGGTAGGGCTGAGGACTATGCCCAGTTCTTGGCGGACAAAGTTGCTCGGTTTCGGTCGGACTTGGACTCCACCGCAGTAGATCCAGCCGAGACACAGGGGGATTACTTGGCAAACCATCTCTGGGTTGAGTTCCAGGATGTTGCCTCCGGGGATGTGGACAAGGCCATTCGAGCTGTAAGTGCCTCCACCTGTATTCTGGACCCGTGTCCCTCCTGGCTGGTTGCCAGCAGCAGGGAGGTGACACATGGCTGGATCCAGGCGGTCGTGACCGCCTCCCTTCGGGAGGGGCACTTCCCCGCCGCACTTAAAATGGCGGTGGTGAGACCCCTCCTGAAGAAACCATCCTTGGATCCAGCCATTTTAAACAACTATCGTCCTGTCTCCAACCTCCCCTTTATCGGGAAGGTTGTTGAGAAGGTGGTGGCCTTCCAGCTTCAACGGGCCTTGGAGGAAGCTAGTTATCTTGACCCCTTCCAGTCCGGCTTCAGACCTGGTTACAGCACAGAAACCGCTTTGGTCGCATTGACTGATGATCTCTGGAGGGCCAGAGATGGAGGCCATGCATCCATCCTGGTTCTCCTTGACCTCTCAGCGGCTTTCGATACCATCGACCATGGTATCCTTCTGCGACGACTGCGGGAGGTGGGGGTGGGAGGCACTGTTTTGCAGTGGTTCTCCTCTTACCTCTCAGACAGATCGCAGTCGGTGTTGGTCGGGGGGCAGAGATCGTCCCTGAGGCCCCTAACATATGGGGTGCCGCAGGGTTCGGTCTTATCCCCCCTACTATTTAACATATACATGAAACCGCTGGGCGAGATCATTCGGAGGCACGGGATAAAATACCACCAATACGCGGACGATACACAATTGTATCTGTCCGCCCCGTGCCAACTCAATGAAGCGGTGGACGTGATGAACCAGGGCCTTGAGGCCGTTAAGAGCTGGATGAGCGCTAACAAACTGGTACTCAACCCGGACAAGACCGAGTGGCTGTTGTGCTTCCCTCCCAATAATTTGGCCGACATTCCAACACTCAGGCTGGGGGGTCAAATTTTATACCCCTCAGACAGGGTCTGTAACTTAGGAGTCCTCCTGGATTCACAGCTGACTCTCGACCATCAGCTGTCGGCTGTGACCAGGGGGGCATTTGCCCAGGTTCGCCTGGTCCGTCAGTTACGGCCCTACCTGAACCGGGAGGCTCTCACAACAGTCACTCGAGCCCTTGTGATCTCTAGGCCGGAATACTGCAATGGGCTCTACATGGGGTTGCCCTTGAAGAGCATCCGGCGACTGCAGTTAGTCCAGAATGCAGCCGCGCGAGTGATAGTGGGCGCATCGCGGTTCGCCCACATTACACCCATCCTCCGCGAGCTGCACTGGCTACCTGTCGGTCTCTGGGTGCGCTTCAGGGTACTGATGACCACCTTTAAAGCACTCCATGGTAGTGGATCTGGATACTTGAGAGACCGCCTTCTGCTGATTACCTCCCTCCGACCGATTAGATCGCACAGGCTGGGCCTCCTCCGGATTCCATCCGCCAGTCAATGTCGACTGGCGACTACACGGAGGAGAGCCTTTTCTGTTGCAGCTCCGACCCTGTGGAACGATCTCCCCGTTGAGATTCGTACCCTCACCACCATCCAGACCTTCCGCACAGCCCTCAAGACCTGGCTCTCCCAGCAGGCCTGGGGATAGGTTTCCAACTTACCCGCCCGAGTGTTGACTGTTGAATGCATGTTGTGGTTTACCATTTTATTGTGGTTCACTTATTGTTTGTCTCTTGTTACTGCACACCCTTCCCTTGTGATTGTAAGCCGCTCTGAGTCCCCTCAGGGAGAAGGGCGGCCTATAAGTCTTAATAAAATGTCTCAAAAAAAAATGTCTCTCCATATTTCCTTATTTCTTGTAATAAGATGAGGGTAGTTTCCAATGGCTCCTTGATAAAAAATACCAAATCAACAGCAAAGGTCTGAACTTTATATTCTTCCTTTTTGATTGTCGTTCCTTTTATTTTTTGGTTTGCTGTAATTCTGATTAATAATATTTCTAGTGTCAGGATAAAGAGTAGAGGTGACAATGGACACCCCTGACATACTCCTTTCGTTATTTGGAATGTATTTGTGGAGTCCCCATTTAGTATTACATTTGCCTTTTGGGTGGTGTATATAGTTTCTATCATATTTCCAAATTTATCTCCAAAGTTCATACTTCTAATTTGTTGGATCATAAATTGCCAAGCTAAGTTGTCAAATGCCTTTTAGGCATCCAGAAAAATAAGCGCCACTTGCTTTTTTTATATTTCACTAAATCAGGCATCCTCAAACTACAGCCTCTGGGCTGGATATGGCCCCTGAAAGAAATTAATCTGGCCCACACGGGAACAAAAGGCTGCACCACCCACATCACCTTGCCCACTCACTGGCCCCCACCCTTTGGCCAAGTGAAAACCTTACCTTGAGTAGAGTATTGCAGGCCACACAAGCTGGAACTGCAAGGTAAGACCAATGGTGGTGGAGGGAAATCCGCTCTGGACTCACTGCACTCAACTGAATGGCTGCCTGGGGGGGGGGGGAGGCTCAGCCACCTCTTGGGCCTGCTTATCTGCTTCTGCGAGGCCTCTGCATGGGAGGCCAGAGAGAAAGTACCTGATTCCAGACACCCAGCCTGGAAACCTCTTTTTGTCAGGGTTTCAAATAGCATTCAAAATAAAATCAGAGTCCAAGGCATAGGATTCCTCAAAATTCCAATTTATTGAAAGAGCCATGTTGGCACATCTGGGAAAACCCAAATGTGAAAGCTTCCAGGTTTTCCCACCTAGTTGAAAATTTAAGATCCTGCTCCAATACCCACAAGTTCATCACATGGTCCAATCTGTCACTGCCATGGTGACAGATTCCTCCCATCCTGATCCGGCCAGGTGCAGAGACAAAATCAACATTGACTTTCACAGAAGAATTTTATTATGGCTACATGCCACCCAACTCCACATAATTCCCCCTCCCAGTTTCCCACAATATAAAGTGTGGTAGGCCTGAAGTCCAAAAAGAATAGATGGCTTGCAGGTCTGACACTTTTGTGTTCTTTCTCTCAAGAAGCTTGGTCAATCGGAATGAAGGAAAAAATGAATAACTTGAATTGCATACTAGCTAACCCCAATTTGACCTTACAAACACTGGATGCACTAAACTAAGAGCTAAGTCAGGTTCAGGAAGCAACCTTTGGAAATGGGCAACCTATAGTAATTTACTAAAGCAAAACCATGGCTGTGAAGAATTTTGGAGCTTGTTCTTGCTTTAAACCTGACTAGAAGCTCACAGAAAGTGTCATCAAACATCTGAAAATAATTGGCATAGAAAATTGGATACTGTAAATTTCTATCCAGAACTTTTGCCCTGGCTGCTAGATCTTTATGAGTTGAAAGCTCTCCTTTTGAGAGCAACTGAAAAGATAGTTTTCTGCTGCCTCTATCAATGCTTTCCCCTTTGAATCTATAGTCTGATCAATTTTAAATCTTTTGCCAGTAAAAATATTTGTGTCACCCACACATTGTCAGCATTCCGGAAATCCCAAACTCCAGTGAAAACTCTGAGACAGGCATTTCTCAAAGCTCCCATTTATTAGAGTAGGTATACAGGCACATCTGGGAAAACCCAAACCTGAGATTTCCAGGCTTTCCCTCAGTGAAAGTCCAAATCCATCCCCTGCACCTATCACATGGTCCCATCCCAATCCGTGCCAACTCAAGGCATCACTTCAACCACTCCTCCACCGGCTGCATGAATACTATGACCTTGACTGAAAAGAAAAATACTATTATGTCTAACTACATTCCTGCTACAAACAGGCACTTTAAATGTTCAAGGGTCCATTGTCCAAGCAAGAGGTTGGCTAGGTTTTGGCTTGGTCAGAGATGGGCCTGTTTTAAGCAACTCAGTTAAAGGGAATGCCACCTCCGCAAAGGAAGAGACAAATTGTCTATAAAAATTTGCAAAACCCAGGAAGCTTTGAAGTTCCTTATGCGTTCATGGGGGTTGCCAATCCAACACAGCATTCACCTTTCCAGGATCCATTTCGATCCCTTGATTAGACACTCAGTAGCCCAAGTAGTCTAAAGATTCCTTATGGAATTCGCATTTTGACAGCTTCACGTAGAATTTGGCAGCTAAAAGCTTTTTCAGCACTTGTCTGATTAGCTTGACATGTTCTTCCAAAGTTTCGCTGACTATGAGAATGTCATCCAAGTAAACCAGGACCCCCTTATACAAGTGTTCATATAGTACCTCATTGATCAGTTGCATAAATACTGCAGGGGACCTTTGTAATCCAAAAGGCATGACTCAGAATTGGAAATTGCCCCCCGGACAGTTAAAAGCCATTTTCCATTCGTCTCCCTCCTTTATGCGGACTTGGTAATAGGCTTCCCTTAGATCTAGCTTCGTGAAAATCTTGTCTTTTGACAAGTGATTCAGCAAGTCCTTCATTAGGGGTAGGAGCAGTGGTGGGTTTCTACCGGTTTGGTCCAGTTTGGCTGAACCAGTAGTGGTATGGCGGCCTGGGTCGCTGGAACCCAGACCTGCCATGCCCTTGGACCGGTTACAGAACAATTTTAATTGAACTGTGCATGCGCACACAGTGCGCATCCAGTGTGCATCCAGCATGCGCATGAGCAAACCGGCAATAAAGCCAGACAGAATCCACCCCTGGATAGGGAGTATGTATTTTGTATGCAAATTCTATTGACAACCCTAAACTCAACGCATAATCTAAGCCTCCCCTCTTTCTTCTCTCTAAACAATACTGGGGCTGCCACTCTAGATTTTGCAGTCTCAATGAACCCTCTGGCTAAGTTGGTATCAATGTACTTTCTCAATTCAGTCATTTTGGCGGGCATCATGGAGTACATTCTTGGTTTTGGTAACTTGGCCCCAGGTTCTAATTTGATGGCACGATCAGTGGTTCAATGAGGGGGGAGGATGCTGCATTTCTCCTCACCTCAGCTAAGTCTCTATATTCCTTAGGAATCAGGGGTTTGCCTGAAGGCAAGTCTGACACACTGGTAGCTGTCTCTGGCATTTGGCACCTATTGTTTGGCAGTCTCATGTCAGGAGGGACGGGGTAGTGGGTCGATGCCAATTATGATTTTCAGGTATCCATCCTCCCATTTAATGGTTTGTCAAGCCAAGCAAGGTCTAGTATGACATCTTTGGCACCACTACAAATCTTATCAGTTCACAATGCCTTCCCATTTCTAATCTAACCAGTTCTGTAACTTGGGTGGCTGGAAGTCCTCCAATTAACATTCCATCTATCTTTTCAAACTTAATTGGGCATTTTAGTGCTCTAGTTTTTATCCCTAATTGTTCAATGATTGGAAGCCCAATTAATCATCTCGTACAGCCTGTATCTATCACTGCTTTTAATTCTCCTTGCTTCCCTGTCTCAGGCATCACCAACTTCACTTTAACTGAAAAGGGGGTGGTGGGTGGCTGCATTCATCAGCAGGTCGTCTTCCTTGTTAGCCTAGTTTGGAGTGGTCTTTTTTGTCGGAGATTCCTCACTTTCTTTGGTGGGGAGGGGAACCTTGATGGCTTGTCTGGCAAACTGGCTGGTATCTGGGGGCTTTTGTGGAGCCCTTCTGCCTCTGGTAGCCATGGCTGGCTGTGGTTGTGGGACTGGGGCAGGTGCAGGTGCAAGATATTCAGAAGCTTGATGACCTGCTTGTCCGCAACAATGGCACTTTTTGACCCCTGTGGATTGATAGGAGTGGCCTTGGTTGGCTTAGTCAAAGGGCATCTCGCTAAAGTCCTCCATGGGGACCTCTCAGCTGTGGGTTTGCTGTGTGGGTGAATCTCTCTACCCAGAGCTATAGACATGATGTACCAGTCTTGTAGGCGCTCTGGCACCCCTCAGACGCCACAGGCTTTTCTGACTTCTTGATTGATGGGCTCTTTAAAGTAGTGCAGGAATATTCTGTCAGGCCAATGTCTGAGGTTCCCTGTGACTCGTCTAACATCCCCTGTGAAGTCTTTTATGGGTCGGTTACCTTGCTTCATCACTTTTATTGTGGTTTCGTTTCTGTTGATTTGGTCAACGTCTTCAAATCTGTCCCAAAGCAATTCAACAAAACCCTCAACATCATTTAGTTCAGCAGCCCCCTCATTGTGCAGCTGGGCTATCCAGTCAGAAGCATCTGCTTCATTCATCCCTTCTGTGATCACTGATACTAAGTCATGATCTGTTTCGTATTGTTCTGCAAATCGGTCTGTATGAGCCCAGACTTGGCTGAGAAAATAAGCCAGTTTGGCAGGCTTACCATCAAAAGTTGCTTGAAACTATGGTGGTGTTGGTCTTGCTAGTGGAATTGCCTCAGCGACCAGTGGCAGGGCAGGGGCTTGCTGGTGTGCTGCAGCAGGCAGTAGAGTGGGGACCTGTTGGGGTGCTGCAGCGGGCGGCAGGGCTAATGCCGGCGGCTGAGCTGGAATCTGGGGAGGTGTTGCTGCTGGATTGCAGCTGGCTGCTGGACAGGGTCTGGCTGCTACACTGGTTTTTGAGTTGTAACAGGGGGGCTCCAGCCAGCTGCTGGATCACACCCCACTACTGTGCAAGGATTGTTGGGGCATATTGGGCCCATGGTGATCCCCAAAAAACTGGAGTTAACGGTGCTGGCATCCATCCTCCCATTTAATGGTTTGTCAAGCCAAGCAAGGTCTAATATGACATCTTTGGCACCACTACAAATCTTATCAGTTCACAATGCCTTCCCATTTCTAATCTAACCAGTTCTATAATTTGGGTGGCTGGAAGTCACTGGCACTGGACCCACCCATAGCTGGGATAGAATCCCCAGCCTGGGAGGATACATTCCACAGTGGGAAGCAGTGGGAGGCAATGGACGGTTGTAGCATTCCCAATGCTGGCTGCATCTGCTGTCTCCCTGCTGCAGTTTGACCCTGTTGTACTGAGCCGATCCCTTGGTCATCTCTGGCTGAGTAGAAAGGTATTGACGCCACGCTAGTTCCACCTTGAGATCCTGAATCAGGAAAATTCCTCCAGTCCCATCTTTAGAGTTGGATCTGACTGGCAACCTTTCCAGGAATCTGAATCTGTTTCCTGGGCTGAGCATCTAGCGTTCGTGTCGTCTCTGCAGCTTCAAGCGCTCACACCACATCTTCAGAAGGAGAATACCGGGTCTTGATAAGTTCTCTGGTATCCATTTCCATGGCTCCTTCTGCAATCTCCCCTCCCCTCCATCTTCGCTGAGTTGTTGTACTACACGAGCTTCAGGTCGGTGCTGGAGCTCAGCATCCCGGACAGCCCCCTTTTGGAGTGCTGTTTAACTACTTAGAGATTCGGGTTAATGTTAGTTTCCAGAAAACCAAAACTCCAGTGAAAACTCTGAGACAGGCATTTCAAAGTCCTAACCCATCCCCTGCACCAATCACATGGTTCAATCCCAATCCCTCCCAACTCGACTCATCACTTCAACCACTCTTCCTCCAGGTGCAGGAATACCATGACC